>NC_083352.1:65131434-65740088 GCF_030254825.1 Meriones unguiculatus | reverse complement strand
TACTTCTCAGACATTTCACTGGAAGCGGGTTTTTTAAGTGCTTTGGAGTCATTTCGTTGCAAGCGGGTTTTTACGTGCTCTGGAGTCATTTCATTGCAAGCGGGTTTTTACATACTTCTCAGACATTTCACTGGAAGCGGGTTTTTACGTGCTCTGGAGTCATTTCGTTGCAAGCGGGTTTTTAAGTGTTCTGGAGTCATTTCGTTGCAAGCGGGTTTTTAAGTGCTCTGGATTCATTTCGTTGCAAGTGGGTTTTTAAGTGCTCTGGAGTCATTTCGTTGCAAGCTGGTTTTTAAGTGCTCTGGAGTCATTTCGTTGCAAGCGGGTTTTTAAGTGTTCTGGAGACATTTCGTTGCAAGCGGGTTTTTAAGTGCTCTGGAGTCATTTCGTTGCAAGCGGGTTTTTAAGTGTTCTGGAGTCATTTCGTTGCAAGCGGGTTTTTAAGTGCTCTGGAGTCATTTCGTTGCAAGCGGGTTTTTAAGTGTTCTGGAGTCATTTCGTTGCAAGCGGGTTCTTAAGTGCTCTGGAGTCATTTCGTTGCAAGCGGGTTTTTAAGTGCTCTGGAGTCATTTCGTTGCAAGCGGGTTTTTAAGTGCTCTGGAGTCATTTCGTTGCAAGCGGCTTTTTAAGTACTCTGGAGTCATTTCGTTGCAAGCGGGTTTTTAAGTGCTCTGGAGTCATTTCGTTGCAAGCGGGTTTTTAAGTGCTCTGGAGTCATTTCGTTGCAAGCGGGTTTTTACGTACTCTGGAGTCATTTCATTGCAAGCGGGTTTTTACATACTTCTCAGACATTTCACTGGAAGCGGGTTTTTTAAGTGCTCTGGAGTCATTTCGTTGCAAGCGGGTTTTTACGTGCTCTGGAGTCATTTCATTGCAAGCGGGTTTTTACATACTTCTCAGACATTTCACTGGAAGCGGGTTTTTACGTGCTCTGGAGTCATTTCGTTGCAAGAGGGTTTTTAAGTGTTCTGGAGTCATTTCGTTGCAAGCGGGTTTTTAAGTGCTCTGGATTCATTTCGTTGCAAGTGGGTTTTTAAGTGCTCTGGAGTCATTTCGTTACAAGCTGGTTTTTAAGTGCTCTGGAGTCATTTCGTTGCAAGCGGGTTTTTAAGTGTTCTGGAGACATTTCGTTGCAAGCGGGTTTTTAAGTGCTCTGGAGTCATTTCGTTGCAAGCGGGTTTTTAAGTGTTCTGGAGTCATTTCGTTGCAAGCGGGTTTTTAAGTGCTCTGGAGTCATTTCGTTGCAAGCGGGTTTTTAAGTGTTCTGGAGTCATTTCGTTGCAAGCGGGTTTTTAAGTGCTCTGGAGTCATTTCGTTGCAAGCGGGTTTTTAAGTGCTCTGGAGTCATTTCGTTGCAAGCGGGTTTTTAAGTGCTCTGGAGTCATTTCGTTGCAAGCGGGTTTTTAAGTGTTATGGAGTCATTTCGTTGCAAGCGGGTTTTTAAGTGCTCTGGAGTCATTTCGTTGCAAGCGGGTTTTTAAGTACTCTGGAGTCATTTCGTTGCAAGCGGGTTTTTAAGTGCTCTGGAGTCATTTCGTTGCAAGCGGGTTTTTAAGTGCTCTGGAGTCATTTCGTTGCAAGCGGGTTTTTACGTACTCTGGAGTCATTTCATTGCAAGCGGGTTTTTACATACTTCTCAGACATTTCACTGGAAGCGGGTTTTTTAAGTGCTTTGGAGTCATTTCGTTGCAAGCGGGTTTTTACGTGCTCTGGAGTCATTTCATTGCAAGCGGGTTTTTACATACTTCTCAGACATTTCACTGGAAGCGGGTTTTTACGTGCTCTGGAGTCATTTCGTTGCAAGCGGGTTTTTAAGTGTTCTGGAGTCATTTCGTTGCAAGCGGGTTTTTAAGTGCTCTGGATTCATTTCGTTGCAAGTGGGTTTTTAAGTGCTCTGGAGTCATTTCGTTGCAAGCTGGTTTTTAAGTGCTCTGGAGTCATTTCGTTGCAAGCGGGTTTTTAAGTGTTCTGGAGACATTTCGTTGCAAGCGGGTTTTTAAGTGCTCTGGAGTCATTTCGTTGCAAGCGGGTTTTTAAGTGTTCTGGAGTCATTTCGTTGCAAGCGGGTTTTTAAGTGCTCTGGAGTCATTTCATTGCAAGCGGGTTTTTACATACTTCTCAGACATTTCACTGGAAGCGGGTTTTTTAAGTGCTCTGGAGTCATTTCGTTGCAAGCGGGTTTTTACGTGCTCTGGAGTCATTTCATTGCAAGCGGGTTTTTACATACTTCTCAGACATTTCACTGGAAGCGGGTTTTTACGTGCTCTGGATTCATTTCGTTGCAAGTGGATTTTTAAGTGCTCTGGAGTCATTTCGTTGCAAGCTGGTTTTTAAGTGCTCTGGAGTCATTTTGTTGCAAGCGGGTTTTTAAGTGTTCTGGAGACATTTCGTTGCAAGCGGGTTTTTAAGTGCTCTGGAGTCATTTCGTTGCAAGCGGGTTTTTAAGTGTTCTGGAGTCATTTCGTTGCAAGCGGGTTTTTAAGTGCTCTGGAGTCATTTCGTTGCAAGCGGGTTTTTAAGTGTTCTGGAGTCATTTCGTTGCAAGCGGGTTTTTAAGTGCTGTGGAGTCATTTCGTTGCAAGCGCGTTTTTACATACTTCTCAGACATTTCACTGGAAGCGGGTTTTTTAAGTGCTCTGGAGTCATTTCGTTGCAAGCAGGTTTTTACGTGCTCTGGAGTCATTTCATTGCAAGCGGGTTTTTACATACTTCTCAGACATTTCACTGGAAGCGGGTTTTTTAAGTGCTCTGGAGTCATTTCGTTGCAAGCGGGTTTTTACGTGCTCTGGAGTCATTTCATTGCAAGCGGGTTTTTACATACTTCTCAGACATTTCACTGGAAGCGGGTTTTTACGTGCTCTGGAGTCATTTCGTTGCAAGCGGGTTTTTAAGTGTTCTGGAGTCATTTCGTTGCAAGCGGGTTTTTAAGTGCTCTGGAGTCATTTCGTTGTAAGCGGGTTTTTAAGTGCTCTGGAGTCATTTCGTTGCAAGCGGGTTTTTAAGTGCTCTGGAGTCATTTCGTTGCAAGCGGGTTTTTATGTACTCTGGAGTCATTTCGTTGCAAGCGGGTTTTTAAGTGCTCTGGAGTCATTTCGTTGCAAGCGGGTTTTTAAGTGCTCTGGAGTCATTTCGTTGCAAGCGGGTTTTTACGTACTCTGGAGTCATTTCATTGCAAGCGGGTTTTTACATACTTCTCAGACATTTCACTGGAAGCGGGTTTTTTAAGTGCTCTGGAGTCATTTCGTTGCAAGCGGGTTTTTACGTGCTCTGGAGTCATTTCATTGCAAGCGGGTTTTTACATACTTCTCAGACATTTCACTGGAAGCGGGTTTTTACGTGCTCTGGAGTCATTTCGTTGCAAGCGGGTTTTTAAGTGTTCTGGAGTCATTTCGTTGCAAGCGGGTTTTTAAGTGCTCTGGATTCATTTCGTTGCAAGTGGGTTTTTAAGTGCTCTGGAGTCATTTCGTTACAAGCTGGTTTTTAAGTGCTCTGGAGTCATTTCGTTGCAAGCGGGTTTTTAAGTGTTCTGGAGACATTTCGTTGCAAGCGGGTTTTTTAAGTGCTCTGGAGTCATTTCGTTGCAAGCGGGTTTTTAAGTACTCTGGAGTCATTTCGTTGCAAGCGGGTTTTTAAGTGCTCTGGAGTCATTTCGTTGCAAGCGGGTTTTTAAGTGCTCTGGAGTCATTTCGTTGCAAGCGGGTTTTTAAGTGTTCTGGAGTCATTTCGTTGCAAGGGTTTTTAAGTACTCTGGAGTCATTTCGTTGCAAGCGGGTTTTTACGTGCTCTGGAGTCATTTCGTTGCAAGCGGGTTTTTACGTACTCTGGAGTCATTTCATTGCAAGCGGGTTTTTACATACTTCTCAGACATTTCACTGGAAGCGGGTTTTTTAAGTGCTCTGGAGTCATTTCGTTGCAAGCGGGTTTTTACGTACTCTGGAGTCATTTCATTGCAAGCGGGTTTTTACATACTTCTCAGACATTTCACTGGAAGCGGGTTTTTTAAGTGCTCTGGAGTCATTTCGTTGCAAGCGGGTTTTTAAGTACTCTGGAGTCATTTCGTTGCAAGCGGGTTTTTACGTACTCTGGAGTCATTTCATTGCAAGCGGGTTTTTACATACTTCTCAGACATTTCACTGGAAGCGGGTTTTTTAAGTGCTCTGGAGTCATTTCGTTGCAAGCGGGTTTTTAAGTGCTCTGGATTCATTTCGTTGCAAGTGGGTTTTTAAGTGCTCTGGAGTCATTTCGTTGCAAGCTGGTTTTTAAGTGCTCTGGAGTCATTTCGTTGCAAGCGGGTTTTTAAGTGTTCTGGAGACATTTCGTTGCAAGCGGGTTTTTAAGTGCTCTGGAGTCATTTCGTTGCAAGCGGGTTTTTAAGTGTTCTGGAGTCATTTCGTTGCAAGCGGGTTTTTAAGTGCTCTGGAGTCATTTCGTTGCAAGCGGGTTTTTAAGTGTTCTGGAGTCATTTCGTTGCAAGCGGGTTTTTAAGTGCTGTGGAGTCATTTCGTTGCAAGCGGGTTTTTACATACTTCTCAGACATTTCACTGGAAGCGGGTTTTTTAAGTGCTCTGGAGTCATTTCGTTGCAAGCGGGTTTTTACGTGCTCTGGAGTCATTTCATTGCAAGCCGTTTTTTACATACTTCTCAGACATTTCACTGGAAGCGGGTTTTTTAAGTGCTCTGGAGTCATTTCGTTACAAGCGGGTTTTTACGTGCTCTGGAGTCATTTCATTGCAAGCGGGTTTTTACATACTTCTCAGACATTTCACTGGAAGCGGGTTATTACGTGCTCTGGAGTCATTTCGTTGCAAGCGGGTTTTTAAGTGTTCTGGAGTCATTTCGTTGAAAGCGGGTTTTTAAGTGCTCTGGAGTCATTTCGTTGTAAGCGGGTTTTTAAGTGCTCTGGAGTCATTTCGTTGCAAGCGGGTTTTTAAGTGCTCTGGAGTCATTTCGTTGCAAGCGGGTTTTTAAGTACTCTGGAGTCATTTCGTTGCAAGCGGGTTTTTAAGTGCTCTGGAGTCATTTCGTTGCAAGCGGGTTTTTAAGTGCTCTGGAGTCATTTCGTTGCAAGCGGGTTTTTACGTACTCTGGAGTCATTTCATTGCAAGCGGGTTTTTACATACTTCTCAGACATTTCACTGGAAGCGGGTTTTTTAAGTGCTCTGGAGTCATTTCGTTGCAAGCGGGTTTTTACGTGCTCTGGAGTCATTTCATTGCAAGCGGGTTTTTACATACTTCTCAGACATTTCACTGGAAGCGGGTTTTTACGTGCTCTGGAGTCATTTCGTTGCAAGCGGGTTTTTAAGTGTTCTGGAGTCATTTCGTTGCAAGCGGGTTTTTAAGTGCTCTGGATTCATTTCGTTGCAAGTGGGTTTTTAAGTGCTCTGGAGTCATTTCGTTACAAGCTGGTTTTTAAGTGCTCTGGAGTCATTTCGTTTCAAGCGGGTTTTTAAGTGCTCTGGAGACATTTCGTTGCAAGCGGGTTTTTAAGTGCTCTGGAGTCATTTCGTTGCAAGCGGGTTTTTAAGTGTTCTGGAGTCATTTCGTTTCAAGCGGGTTTTTAAGTGCTCTGGAGTCATTTCGTTGCAAGCGGGTTTTTAAGTGTTCTGGAGTCATTTCGTTGCAAGCGGGTTTTTAAGTGCTCTGGAGTCATTTCGTTGCAAGCGGGTTTTTAAGTGCTCTGGAGTCATTTCGTTGCAAGCGGGTTTTTAAGTGCTCTGGAGTCATTTCGTTGCAAGCGGGTTTTTAAGTGTTATGGAGTCATTTCGTTGCAAGCGGGTTTTTAAGTGCTCTGGAGTCATTTCGTTGCAAGCGGGTTTTTAAGTACTCTGGAGTCATTTCGTTGCAAGCGGGTTTTTAAGTGCTCTGGAGTCATTTCGTTGCAAGCGGGTTTTTAAGTGCTCTGGAGTCATTTCGTTGCAAGCGGGTTTTTACGTACTCTGGAGTCATTTCATTGCAAGCGGGTTTTTACATACTTCTCAGACATTTCACTGGAAGCGGGTTTTTTAAGTGCTCTGGAGTCATTTCGTTGCAAGCGGGTTTTTACGTGCTCTGGAGTCATTTCATTGCAAGCGGGTTTTTACATACTTCTCAGACATTTCACTGGAAGCGGGTTTTTACGTGCTCTGGAGTCATTTCGTTGCAAGCGGGTTTTTAAGTGTTCTGGAGTCATTTCGTTGCAAGCGGGTTTTTAAGTGCTCTGGATTCATTTCGTTGCAAGTGGGTTTTTAAGTGCTCTGGAGTCATTTCGTTGCAAGCTGGTTTTTAAGTGCTCTGGAGTCATTTCGTTGCAAGCGGGTTTTTAAGTGTTCTGGAGACATTTCGTTGCAAGCGGGTTTTTAAGTGCTCTGGAGTCATTTCGTTGCAAGCGGGTTTTTAAGTGTTCTGGAGTCATTTCGTTGCAAGCGGGTTTTTAAGTGCTCTGGAGTCATTTCGTTGCAAGCGCGTTTTTAAGTGTTCTGGAGTCATTTCGTTGCAAGCGGGTTTTTAAGTGCTCTGGAGTCATTTCGTTGCAAGCGGGTTTTTAAGTGCTCTGGAGTCATTTCGTTGCAAGCGGGTTTTTAAGTGCTCTGGAGTCATTTCGTTGCAAGCGGGTTTTTAAGTGTTCTGGAGTCATTTCGTTGCAAGCGGGTTTTTAAGTGCTCTGGAGTCATTTCGTTGCAAGCGGGTTTTTAAGTGCTCTGGAGTCATTTCGTTGCAAGCGGGTTTTTAAGTGCTCTGGAGTCATTTCGTTGCAAGCGGGTTTTTAAGTGCTCTGGAGTCATTTCGTTGCAAGCGGGTTTTTACATATTTCTCTGACATTTAACTGGAAGCGGGTATTTTAAGTGCTCTGGAGTCATTTCGTTGCAAGCGGGTTTTTACGTACTCTGGAGTCATTTCATTGCAAGCGGGTTTTTACATACTTCTCAGACATTTCACTGGAAGCGGGTTTTTTAAGTGCTCTGGAGTCATTTCGTTGCAAGCGGGTTTTTAAGTGTTCTGGAGTCATTTCGTTGCAAGCGGGTTTTTAAGTGCTGTGGAGTCATTTCGTTGCAAGCGGGTTTTTACATACTTCTCAGACATTTCACTGGAAGCGGGTTTTTTAAGTGCTCTGGAGTCATTTCGTTGCAAGCGGCTTTTTACGTGCTCTGGAGTCATTTCATTGCAAGCGGGTTTTTACATACTTCTCAGACATTTCACTGGAAGCGGGTTTTTTAAGTGCTCTGGAGTCATTTCGTTGCAAGCGGGTTTTTACGTGCTCTGGAGTCATTTCATTGCAAGCGGGTTTTTACATACTTCTCAGACATTTCACTGGAAGCGGGTTTTTACGTGCTCTGGAGTCATTTCGTTGCAAGCGGGTTTTTAAGTGTTCTGGAGTCATTTCGTTGCAAGCGGGTTTTTAAGTGCTCTGGATTCATTTCGTTGCAAGTGGGTTTTTAAGTGCTCTGGAGTCATTTCGTTGCAAGCTGGTTTTTAAGTGCTCTGGAGTCATTTCGTTGCAAGCGGGTTTTTAAGTGTTCTGGAGACATTTCGTTGCAAGCGGGTTTTTAAGTGCTCTGGAGTCATTTCGTTGCAAGCGGGTTTTTAAGTGTTCTGGAGTCATTTCGTTGCAAGCGGGTTTTTAAGTGCTCTGGAGTCATTTCGTTGCAAGCGGGTTTTTAAGTGTTCTGGAGTCATTTCGTTGCAAGCGGGTTTTTAAGTGCTCTGGAGTCATTTCGTTGCAAGCGGGTTTTTAAGTGCTCTGGAGTCATTTCGTTGCAAGCGGGTTTTTAAGTGCTCTGGAGTCATTTCGTTGCAAGCGGGTTTTTAAGTGTTCTGGAGTCATTTCGTTGCAAGCGGGTTTTTAAGTGCTCTGGAGTCATTTCGTTGCAAGCGGGTTTTTAAGTACTCTGGAGTCATTTCGTTGCAAGCGGGTTTTTAAGTGCTCTGGAGTCATTTCGTTGCAAGCGGGTTTTTAAGTGCTCTGGAGTCATTTCGTTGCAAGCGGGTTTTTACATATTTCTCTGACATTTAACTGGAAGCGGGTATTTTAAGTGCTCTGGAGTCATTTCGTTGCAAGCGGGTTTTTACGTACTCTGGAGTCATTTCATTGCAAGCGGGTTTTTACATACTTCTCAGACATTTCACTGGAAGCGGGTTTTTTAAGTGCTCTGGAGTCATTTCGTTGCAAGCGGGTTTTTAAGTACTCTGGAGTCATTTCGTTGCAAGCGGGTTTTTAAGTGCTCTGGAGTCATTTCGTTGCAAGCGGGTTTTTAAGTGCTCTGGAGTCATTTCGTTGCAAGCGGGTTTTTAAGTGTTCTGGAGTCATTTCGTTGCAAGGGTTTTTAAGTACTCTGGAGTCATTTCGTTGCAAGCGGGTTTTTACGTGCTCTGGAGTCATTTCGTTGCAAGCGGGTTTTTACGTACTCTGGAGTCATTTCATTGCAAGCGGGTTTTTACATACTTCTCAGACATTTCACTGGAAGCGGGTTTTTTAAGTGCTCTGGAGTCATTTCGTTGCAAGCGGGTTTTTACGTACTCTGGAGTCATTTCATTGCAAGCGGGTTTTTACATACTTCTCAGACATTTCACTGGAAGCGGGTTTTTTAAGTGCTCTGGAGTCATTTCGTTGCAAGCGGGTTTTTAAGTACTCTGGAGTCATTTCGTTGCAAGCGGGTTTTTACGTACTCTGGAGTCATTTCATTGCAAGCGGGTTTTTACATACTTCTCAGACATTTCACTGGAAGCGGGTTTTTTAAGTGCTCTGGAGTCATTTCGTTGCAAGCGGGTTTTTACGTGCTCTGGAGTCATTTCATTGCAAGCGGGTTTTTACATACTTCTCAGATATTTCACTGGAAGCGGGTTTTTACGTGCTCTGGAGTCATTTCGTTGCAAGCGGGTTTTTAAGTGTTCTGGAGTCATTTCGTTGCAAGCGGGTTTTTAAGTGCTCTGGATTCATTTCGTTGCAAGTGGGTTTTTAAGTGCTCTGGAGTCATTTCGTTGCAAGCGGGTTTTTAAGTACTCTGGAGTCATTTCGTTGCAAGCGGGTTTTTACGTACTCTGGAGTCATTTCATTGCAAGCGGGTTTTTACATACTTCTCAGACATTTCACTGGAAGTGGGTTTTTACGTGCTCTGGAGTCATTTCATTGCAAGCGGGTTTTTACATAATTCTCAGACATTTCACTGGAAGCGGGTTTTTACGTGCTCTGGAGTCATTTCGTTGCAAGCGGGTTTTTAAGTGTTCTGGAGTCATTTCGTTGCAAGCGGGTTTTTAAGTGCTCTGGATTCATTTCGTTGCAAGTGGGTTTTTAAGTGCTCTGGAGTCATTTCGTTGCAAGCTGGTTTTTAAGTGCTCTGGAGTCATTTCGTTGCAAGCGGGTTTTTAAGTGTTCTGGAGACATTTCGTTGCAAGCGGGTTTTTAAGTGCTCTGGAGTCATTTCGTTGCAAGCGGGTTTTTAAGTGTTCTGGAGTCATTTCGTTGCAAGCGGGTTTTTAAGTGCTCTGGAGTCATTTCGTTGCAAGCGGGTTTTTAAGTGTTCTGGAGTCATTTCGTTGCAAGCGGGTTTTTAAGTGCTCTGGAGTCATTTCGTTGCAAGCGGGTTTTTAAGTGCTCTGGAGTCATTTCGTTGCAAGCGGGTTTTTAAGTGCTCTGGAGTCATTTCGTTGCAAGCGGGTTTTTAAGTACTCTGGAGTCATTTCGTTGCAAGCGGGTTTTTAAGTGCTCTGGAGTCATTTCGTTGTAAGCGGGTTTTTAAGTGCTCTGGAGTCATTTCGTTGCAAGCGGGTTTTTACGTACTCTGGAGTCATTTCATTGCAAGCTGGTTTTTACATACTTCTCAGACATTTCACTGGAAGCGGGTTTTTTAAGTGCTCTGGAGTCATTTCGTTGCAAGCGGGTTTTTACGTGCTCTGGAGTCATTTCATTGCAAGCGGGTTTTTACATACTTCTCACACATTTCACTGGAAGCGGGTTTTTACGTGCTCTGGAGTCATTTCGTTGCAAGCGGGTTTTTAAGTGTTCTGGAGTCATTTCGTTGCAAGCGGGTTTTTAAGTGCTCTGGATTCATTTCGTTGCAAGTGGGTTTTTAAGTGCTCTGGAGTCATTTCGTTACAAGCTGGTTTTTAAGTGCTCTGGAGTCATTTCGTTGCAAGCGGGTTTTTAAGTGTTCTGGAGACATTTCGTTGCAAGCGGGTTTTTAAGTGCTCTGGAGTCATTTCGTTGCAAGCGGGTTTTTAAGTGTTCTGGAGTCATTTCGTTGCAAGCGGGTTTTTAAGTGCTCTGGAGTCATTTCGTTGCAAGCGGGTTTTTAAGTGTTCTGGAGTCATTTCGTTGCAAGCGGGTTTTTAAGTGCTCTGGAGTCATTTCGTTGCAAGCGGGTTTTTAAGTGCTCTGGAGTCATTTCGTTGCAAGCGGGTTTTTAAGTGCTCTGGAGTCATTTCGTTGCAAGCGGGTTTTTAAGTGTTCTGGAGTCATTTCGTTGCAAGCGGGTTTTTAAGTGTTCTGGAGTCATTTCGTTGCAAGCGGGTTTTTAAGTGCTCTGGAGTCATTTCGTTGCAAGCGGGTTTTTAAGTGCTCTGGAGTCATTTCGTTGCAAGCGGGTTTTTAAGTGTTCTGGAGTCATTTCGTTGCAAGCGGGTTTTTAAGTGCTCTGGAGTCATTTCGTTGCAAGCGGGTTTTTAAGTACTCTGGAGTCATTTCGTTGCAAGCGGGTTTTTAAGTGCTCTGGAGTCATTTCGTTGCAAGCGGGTTTTTAAGTGCTCTGGAGTCATTTCGTTGCAAGCGGGTTTTTAAGTACTCTGGAGTCATTTCGTTGCAAGCGGGTTTTTACGTGCTCTGGAGTCATTTCATTGCAAGCGGGTTTTTACATACTTCTCAGACATTTCACTGGAAGCGGGTTTTTTAAGTGCTCTGGAGTCATTTCGTTGCAAGCGGGTTTTTAAGTGTTCTGGAGTCATTTCGTTGCAAGCGGGTTTTTAAGTGCTCTGGAGTCATTTCGTTGCAAGCGGGATTTTAAGTGCTCTGGAGTCATTTCGTTGCAAGCGGGTTTTTAAGTGCTCTGGAGTCATTTCGTTGCAAGCGGGTTTTTAAGTGCTCTGGAGTCATTTCGTTGCAAGCGGGTTTTTAAGTGTTCTGGAGTCATTTCGTTGCAAGCGGGTTTTTAAGTACTCTGGAGTCATTTCGTTGCAAGCGGGTTTTTACGTACTCTGGAGTCATTTCATTGCAAGCGGGTTTTTACATACTTCTCAGACATTTCACTGGAAGTGGGTTTTTTAAGTGCTCTGGAGTCATTTCGTTGCAAGCGGGTTTTTACATGCTCTGCAGTCATTTCATTGCAAGCGGGTTTTTACATACTTCTCAGACATTTCACTGGAAGCGGGTTTTTACGTGCTCTGGAGTGATTTCGTTGCAAGCGGGTTTTTAAGTGTTCTGGAGTCATTTCGTTGCAAGCGGGTTTTTAAGTGCTCTGGATTCATTTCGTTGCAAGTGGGTTTTTAAGTGCTCTGGAGTCATTTCGTTGCAAGCGGGTTTTTACGTGCTCTGGAGTCATTTCATTGCAAGCGGGTTTTTACATACTTCTCAGACATTTCACTGGAAGCGGGTTTTTTAAGTGCTCTGGAGTCATTTCGTTGCAAGCGGGTTTTTAAGTGTTCTGGAGTCATTTCGTTGCAAGCGGGTTTTTAAGTGCTCTGGAGTCATTTCGTTGCAAGCGGGTTTTTAAGTGCTCTGGAGTCATTTCGTTGCAAGCGGGTTTTTAAGTGCTCTGGAGTCATTTCGTTGCAAGCGGGTTTTTAAGTGCTCTGGAGTCATTTCGTTGCAAGTGGGTTTTTAAGTGCTCTGGAGTCATTTCGTTGCAAGCGGGTTTTTAAGTGTTCTGGAGTCATTTCGTTGCAAGCGGGTTTTTAAGTACTCTGGAGTCATTTCGTTGCAAGCGGGTTTTTACGTACTCTGGAGTCATTTCATTGCAAGCGGGTTTTTACATACTTCTCAGACATTTCACTGGAAGTGGGTTTTTTAAGTGCTCTGGAGTCATTTCGTTGCAAGCGGGTTTTTACATGCTCTGCAGTCATTTCATTGCAAGCGGGTTTTTACATACTTCTCAGACATTTCACTGGAAGCGGGTTTTTACGTGCTCTGGAGTCATTTCGTTGCAAGCGGGTTTTTAAGTGTTCTGGAGTCATTTCGTTGCAAGCGGGTTTTTAAGTGCTCTGGATTCATTTCGTTGCAAGTGGGTTTTTAAGTGCTCTGGAGTCATTTCGTTGCAAGCTGGTTTTTAAGTGCTCTGGAGTCATTTCGTTGCAAGCGGGTTTTTAAGTGTTCTGGAGACATTTCGTTGCAAGCGGGTTTTTAAGTGCTCTGGAGTCATTTCGTTGCAAGCGGGTTTTTAAGTGCTCTGGAGTCATTTCGTTGCAAGCGGGTTTTTAAGTGCTCTGGAGTCATTTCGTTGCAAGCGGGTTTTTAAGTGTTCTGGAGTCATTTCGTTGCAAGCGGGTTTTTAAGTGCTCTGGAGTCATTTCGTTGCAAGCGGGTTTTTAAGTGCTCTGGAGTCATTTCGTTGCAAGCGGGTTTTTAAGTGCTCTGGAGTCATTTCGTTGCAAGCGGGTTTTTAAGTGTTCTGGAGTCATTTCTTTGCATTCGGGTTTTTAAGTGCTCAGGAGTCATTTCGTTGCAAGCGGGTTTTTAAGTGTTCTGGAGTCATTTCGTTGCAAGCGGGTTTTTACGTGCTCTGGAGTCATTTCATTGCAAGCGGGTTTTTACATACTTCTCAGACATTTCACTGGAAGCGGGTTTTTACGTGCTCTGGAGTCATTTCGTTGCAAGCGGGTTTTTAAGTGTTCTGGAGTCATTTCGTTGCAAGCGGGTTTTTAAGTGCTCTGGATTCATTTCGTTGCAAGTGGGTTTTTAAGTGCTCTGGAGTCATTTCGTTACAAGCTGGTTTTTAAGTGCTCTGGAGTCATTTCGTTGCAAGCGGGTTTTTAAGTGTTCTGGAGACATTTCGTTGCAAGCGGGTTTTTAAGTGCTCTGGAGTCATTTCGTTGCAAGCGGGTTTTTAAGTGTTCTGGAGTCATTTCGTTGCAAGCGGGTTTTTAAGTGCTCTGGAGTCATTTCGTTGCAAGCGGGTTTTTAAGTGTTCTGGAGTCATTTCGTTGCAAGCGGGTTTTTAAGTGCTCTGGAGTCATTTCGTTGCAAGCGGGTTTTTAAGTGCTCTGGAGTCATTTCGTTGCAAGCGGGTTTTTAAGTGCTCTGGAGTCATTTCGTTGCAAGCGGGTTTTTAAGTGTTATGGAGTCATTTCGTTGCAAGCGGGTTTTTAAGTGCTCTGGAGTCATTTCGTTGCAAGCGGGTTTTTAAGTACTCTGGAGTCATTTCGTTGCAAGCGGGTTTTTAAGTGCTCTGGAGTCATTTCGTTGCAAGCGGGTTTTTAAGTGCTCTGGAGTCATTTCGTTGCAAGCGGGTTTTTAAGTGTTCTGGAGTCATTTCGTTGCTAGCGGGTTTTTAAGTGCTCTGGAGTCATATCGTTGCAAGCGGGTTTTTAAGTGTTCTGGAGTCATTTCGTTGCAAGCGGGTTTTTAAGTGCTCTGGAGTCATTTCGTTGCAAGTGGGTTTTTAAGTGCTCTGGAGTCATTTCGTTGCAAGCGGGTTTTTAAGTGCTCTGGAGTCATTTCGTTGCAAGCGGGTTTTTAAGTGCTCTGGAGTCATTTCGTTGCAAGCGGGTTTTTAAGTACTCTGGAGTCATTTCGTTGCAAGCGGGTTTTTAAGTGCTCTGGAGTCATTTCGTTGCAAGCGGGTTTTTAAGTGCTCTGGAGTCATTTCGTTGCAAGCGGGTTTTTAAGTACTCTGGAGTCATTTCGTTGCAAGCGGGTTTTTACGTGCTCTGGAGTCATTTCATTGCAAGCGGGTTTTTACATACTTCTCAGACATTTCACTGGAAGCGGGTTTTTTAAGTGCTCTGGAGTCATTTCGTTGCAAGCGGGTTTTTAAGTGTTCTGGAGTCATTTCGTTGCAAGCGGGTTTTTAAGTGCTCTGGAGTCATTTCGTTGCAAGCGGGTTTTTAAGTGCTCTGGAGTCATTTCGTTGCAAGCGGGTTTTTAAGTGCTCTGGAGTCATTTCGTTGCAAGCGGGTTTTTAAGTGCTCTGGAGTCATTTCGTTGCAAGCGGGTTTTTAAGTGTTCTTTAGTCATTTCGTTGCAAGCGGGTTTTTAAGTACTCTGGAGTCATTTCGTTGCAAGCGGGTTTTTACGTACTCTGGAGTCATTTCATTGCAAGCGGGTTTTTACATACTTCTCAGACATTTCACTGGAAGTGGGTTTTTTAAGTGCTCTGGAGTCATTTCGTTGCAAGCGGGTTTTTACATGCTCTGCAGTCATTTCATTGCAAGCGGGTTTTTACATACTTCTCAGACATTTCACTGGAAGCGGGTTTTTACGTGCTCTGGAGTCATTTCGTTGCAAGCGGGTTTTTAAGTGTTCTGGAGTCATTTCGTTGCAAGCGGGTTTTTAAGTGCTCTGGATTCATTTCGTTGCAAGTGGGTTTTTAAGTGCTCTGGAGTCATTTCGTTGCAAGCTGGTTTTTAAGTGCTCTGGAGTCATTTCGTTGCAAGCGGGTTTTTAAGTGTTCTGGAGACATTTCGTTGCAAGCGGGTTTTTAAGTGCTCTGGAGTCATTTCGTTGCAAGCGGGTTTTTAAGTGCTCTGGAGTCATTTCGTTGCAAGCGGGTTTTTAAGTGCTCTGGAGTCATTTCGTTGCAAGCGGGTTTTTAAGTGTTCTGGAGTCATTTCGTTGCAAGCGGGTTTTTAAGTGCTCTGGAGTCATTTCGTTGCAAGCGGGTTTTTAAGTGCTCTGGAGTCATTTCGTTGCAAGCGGGTTTTTAAGTGCTCTGGAGTCATTTCGTTGCAAGCGGGTTTTTAAGTGTTCTGGAGTCATTTCGTTGCAAGCGGGTTTTTAAGTGCTCAGGAGTCATTTCGTTGCAAGCGGGTTTTTAAGTGTTCTGGAGTCATTTCGTTGCAAGCGGGTTTTTACGTGCTCTGGAGTCATTTCATTGCAAGCGGGTTTTTACATACTTCTCAGACATTTCACTGGAAGCGGGTTTTTACGTGCTCTGGAGTCATTTCGTTGCAAGCGGGTTTTTAAGTATTCTGGAGTCATTTCGTTGCAAGCGGGTTTTTAAGTGCTCTGGATTCATTTCGTTGCAAGTGGGTTTTTAAGTGCTCTGGAGTCATTTCGTTACAAGCTGGTTTTTAAGTGCTCTGGAGTCATTTCGTTGCAAGCGGGTTTTTAAGTGTTCTGGAGACATTTCGTTGCAAGCGGGTTTTTAAGTGCTCTGGAGTCATTTCGTTGCAAGCGGGTTTTTAAGTGTTCTGGAGTCATTTCGTTGCAAGCGGGTTTTTAAGTGCTCTGGAGTCATTTCGTTGCAAGCGGGTTTTTAAGTGTTCTGGAGTCATTTCGTTGCAAGCGGGTTTTTAAGTGCTCTGGAGTCATTTCGTTGCAAGCGGGTTTTTAAGTGCTCTGGAGTCATTTCGTTGCAAGCGGGTTTTTAAGTGCTCTGGAGTCATTTCGATGCAAGCGGGTTTTTAAGTGTTATGGAGTCATTTCGTTGCAAGCGGGTTTTTAAGTGCTCTGGAGTCATTTCGTTGCAAGCGGGTTTTTAAGTACTCTGGAGTCATTTCGTTGCAAGCGGGTTTTTAAGTGCTCTGGAGTCATTTCGTTGCAAGCGGGTTTTTAAGTGCTCTGGAGTCATTTCGTTGCAAGCGGGTTTTTACGTACTCTGGAGTCATTTCATTGCAAGCTGGTTTTTACATACTTCTCAGACATTTCACTGGAAGCGGGTTTTTTAAGTGCTCTGGAGTCATTTCGTTGCAAGCGGGTTTTTACGTGCTCTGGAGTCATTTCATTGCAAGCGGGTTTTTACATACTTCTCAGACATTTCACTGGAAGCGGGTTTTTACGTGCTCTGGAGTCATTTCGTTGCAAGCGGGTTTTTAAGTGTTCTGGAGTCATTTCGTTGCAAGCGGGTTTTTAAGTGCTCTGGATTCATTTCGTTGCAAGTGGGTTTTTAAGTGCTCTGGAGTCATTTCGTTGCAAGCTGGTTTTTAAGTGCTCTGGAGTCATTTCGTTGCAAGCGGGTTTTTAAGTGTTCTGGAGACATTTCGTTGCAAGCGGGTTTTTAAGTGCTCTGGAGTCATTTCGTTGCAAGCGGGTTTTTAAGTGTTCTGGAGTCATTTCGTTGCTAGCGGGTTTTTAAGTACTCTGGAGTCATTTCGTTGCAAGCGGGTTTTTAAGTGTTCTGGAGTCATTTCGTTGCAAGCGGGTTTTTAAGTGCTCTGGAGTCATTTCGTTGCAAGCGGGTTTTTAAGTGCTCTGGAGTCATTTCGTTGCAAGCGGGTTTTTAAGTGCTCTGGAGTCATTTCGTTGCAAGCGGGTTTTTAAGTGCTCTGGAGTCATTTCGTTGCAAGCGGGTTTTTAAGTGCTCTGGAGTCATTTCGTTGCAAGCGGGTTTTTAAGTACTCTGGAGTCATTTCGTTGCAAGCGGGTTTTTACGTGCTCTGGAGTCATTTCATTGCAAGCGGGTTTTTCCATACTTCTCAGACATTTCACTGGAAGCGGGTTTTTTAAGTGCTCTGGAGTCATTTAGTTGCAAGCGGGTTTTTAAGTGTTCTGGAGTCATTTCGTTGCAAGCGGGTTTTTAAGTGCTCTGGAGTCATTTCGTTGCAAGCGGGTTTTTAAGTGCTCTGGAGTCATTTCGTTGCAAGCGGGTTTTTAAGTGCTCTGGAGTCATTTCGTTGCAAGCGGGTTTTTAAGTGCTCTGGAGTCATTTCGTTGGAAGCGGGTTTTTAAGTGTTCTGGAGTCATTTCGTTGCAAGCGGGTTTTTAAGTACTCTGGAGTCATTTCGTTGCAAGCGGGTTTTTACGTACTCTGGAGTCATTTCATTGCAAGCGGGTTTTTACATACTTCTCAGACATTTCACTGGAAGTGGGTTTTTTAAGTGCTCTGGAGTCATTTCGTTGCAAGCGGGTTTTTACGTGCTCTGGAGTCATTTCATTGCAAGCGGGTTTTTACATACTTCTCAGACATTTCACTGGAAGTGGGTTTTTACGTGCTCTGGAGTCATTTCGTTGCAAGCGGGTTTTTAAGTGTTCTGGAGTCATTTCGTTGCAAGCGGGTTTTTAAGTGCTCTGGATTCATTTCGTTGCAAGTGGGTTTTTAAGTGCTCTGGAGTCATTTCGTTTCAAGCTGGTTTTTAAGTGCTCTGGAGTCATTTCGTTGCAAGCGGGTTTTTAAGTGTTCTGGAGACATTTTTTTGCAAGCGGGTTTTTAAGTGCTCTGGAGTCATTTCGTTGCAAGCGGGTTTTTAAGTGCTCTGGAGTCATTTCGTTGCAAGCGGGTTTTTAAGTGCTCTGGAGTCATTTCGTTGCAAGCGGGTTTTTAAGTGTTCTGGAGTCATTTCGTTGCAAGCGGGTTTTTAAGTGCTCAGGAGTCATTTCGTTGCAAGCGGGTTTTTAAGTGTTCTGGAGTCATTTCGTTGCAAGCGGGTTTTTAAGTGCTCTGGAGTCATTTCGTTGCAAGCGGGTTTTTAAGTGCTCTGGAGTCATTTCGTTGCAAGCTGGTTTTTAAGTGCTCTGGAGTCATTTCGTTGCAAGCGGGTTTTTACGTGCTCTGGAGTCATTTCATTGCAAGCGGGTTTTTACATACTTCTCAGACATTTCACTGGAAGCGGGTTTTTTAACTGCTCTGGAGTCATTTCGTTGCAAGCGGGTTTTTAAGTGTTCTGGAGTCATTTCGTTGCAAGCGGGTTTTTAAGTGCTCTGGAGTCATTTCGTTGCAAGCGGGTTTTTAAGTGCTCTGGAGTCATTTCATTGCAAGCGGGTTTTTAAGTGCTCTGGAGTCATTTCGTTGCAAGCGGGTTTTTAAGTACTCTGGATTCATTTCGTTGCAAGCGGGTTTTTAAGTGCTCTGGAGTCATTCCGTTTCAAGCGGGTTTTTAAGTGCTCTGGAGTCATTTCGTTGCAAGCGGGTGTTTAAGTGCTCTGGAGTCATTTCGTTGCAAGCGGGTTTTTAAGTGCTCTGGAGTCATTTCGTTGCAATCGGGTTTTTAAGTGTTCTGGAGTCATTTCGTTGCAAGCGGGTTTTTAAGTGCTCTGGAGTGATTTCGTTGCAAGCGGGTTTTTAAGTGCTCTGTAGTCATTTCGTTGCAAGCGGGTTTTTAAGTGCTCTGGAGTCATTTCGTTGCAAGCGGGTTTTTAAGTGTTCTGGAGTCATTTCGTTGCAAGCGGGTTTTTAAGTGCTCTGGAGTCATTTCGTTGCAAGCGGGTTTTTAAGTACACTGGAGTCATTTCGTTGCAAGCGGGTTTTTAAGTGCTCTGGAGTCATTTCGTTGCAAGCGGGTTTTTAAGTGCTCTGGAGTCATTTCGTTGCAAGCGGGTTTTTAAGTACTCTGGAGTCATTTCGTTGCAAGCGGGTTTTTACGTGCTCTGGAGTCATTTCATTGCAAGCGGGTTTTTACATACTTCTCAGACATTTCACTGGAAGCGGGTTTTTTAAGTGCTCTGGAGTCATTTCGTTGCAAGCGGGTTTTTAAGTGTTCTGGAGTCATTTCGTTGCAAGCGGGTTTTTAAGTGCTCTGGAGTCATTTCGTTGCAAGCGGGTTTATAAGTGCTCTGGAGTCATTTCATTGCAAGCGGGTTTTTAAGTGCTCTGGAGTCATTTCGTTGCAAGCGGGTTTTTACATATTTCTCTGACATTTAACTGGAAGCGAGTATTTTAAGTGCTCTGGAGTCATTTCGTTGCAAGCGGGTTTTTAAGTGTTCTGGAGTCATTTCGTTGCAAGCGGGTTTTTAAGTGCTCTGGAGTCATTTCGTTGCAAGCGGGTTTTTAAGTGCTCTGGAGTCATTTCGTTGCAAGCGGGTTTTTAAGTACTCTGGAGTCATTTCGTTGCAAGCGGGTTTTTACGTGCTCTGGAGTCATTTCATTGCAAGCGGGTTTTTACATACTTCTCAGACATTTCACTGGAAGCGGGTTTTTTAAGTGCTCTGGAGTCATTTCGTTGCAAGCGGGTTTTTAAGTGTTCTGGAGTCATTTCGTTACAAGCGGGTTTTTAAGTGATCTGGAGTCATTTCGTTGCAAGCGGGTTTTTAAGTGCTCTGGAGTCATTTCGTTGCAAGCGGGTTTTTAAGTGCTCTGGAGTCATTTCGTTGCAAGCGGGTTTTTAAGTGCTCTGGAGTCATTTCGTTGCAAGCGGGTTTATAAGTGCTCTGGAGTCATTTCGTTGCAAGCGGGTTTTTACATATTTCTCTGACATTTAACTGGAAGCGAGTATTTTAAGTGCTCTGGAGTCATTTCGTTGCAAGCGGGTTTTTAAGTGTTCTGGAGTCATTTCGTTGCAAGCGGGTTTTTAAGTGCTCTGGAGTCATTTCGTTGCAAGCGGGTTTTTAA
This sequence comes from Meriones unguiculatus, assembly GCF_030254825.1. Taxonomy (NCBI): domain Eukaryota; kingdom Metazoa; phylum Chordata; class Mammalia; order Rodentia; family Muridae; genus Meriones; species Meriones unguiculatus. Next base: position 65,720,703 of record NC_083352.1, on the reverse strand, counting down.
GTGCTCTGGAGTCATTTCGTTGCAAGCGGGTTTTTAAGTGCTCTGGAGTCATTTCGTTGCAAGCGGGTTTTTAAGTGCTCTGGAGTCATTTCGTTGCAAGCGGGTTTTTAAGTACTCTGGAGTCATTTCGTTGCAAGCGGGTTTTTACGTGCTCTGGAGTCATTTCATTGCAAGCGGGTTTTTACATACTTCTCAGACATTTCACTGGAAGCGGGTTTTTTAACTGCTCTGGAGTCATTTCGTTGCAAGCGGGTTTTTAAGTGTTCTGGAGTCATTTCGTTGCAAGCGGGTTTTTAAGTGCTCTGGAGTCATTTCGTTGCAAGCTGGTTTTTAAGTGCTCTGGAGTCATTTCGTTGCAAGCGGGTTTTTAAGTGTTCTGGAGACATTTCGTTGCAAGCGGGTTTTTAAGTGCTCTGGAGTCATTTCGTTGCAAGCGGGTTTTTAAGTGCTCTGGAGTCATTTCGTTGCAAGCGGGTTTTTAAGTGCTCTGGAGTCATTTCGTTGCAAGCGGGTTTTTAAGTGTTCTGGAGTCATTTCGTTGCAAGCGGGTTTTTAAGTGCTCTGGAGTCATTTCGTTGCAAGCGGGTTTTTAAGTGCTCTGGAGTCATTTCGTTGCAAGCGGGTTTTTAAGTGCTCTGGAGTCATTTCGTTGCAAGCGGGTTTTTAAGTGTTCTGGAGTCATTTCGTTGCAAGCGGGTTTTTAAGTGCTCAGGAGTCATTTCGTTGCAAGCGGGTTTTTAAGTGTTCTGGAGTCATTTCGTTGCAAGCGGGTTTTTACGTGCTCTGGAGTCATTTCATTGCAAGCGGGTTTTTACATACTTCTCAGACATTTCACTGGAAGCGGGTTTTTACGTGCTCTGGAGTCATTTCGTTGCAAGCGGGTTTTTAAGTATTCTGGAGTCATTTCGTTGCAAGCGGGTTTTTAAGTGCTCTGGATTCATTTCGTTGCAAGTGGGTTTTTAAGTGCTCTGGAGTCATTTCGTTACAAGCTGGTTTTTAAGTGCTCTGGAGTCATTTCGTTGCAAGCGGGTTTTTAAGTGTTCTGGAGACATTTCGTTGCAAGCGGGTTTTTAAGTGCTCTGGAGTCATTTCGTTGCAAGCGGGTTTTTAAGTGTTCTGGAGTCATTTCGTTGCAAGCGGGTTTTTAAGTGCTCTGGAGTCATTTCGTTGCAAGCGGGTTTTTAAGTGCTCTGGAGTCATTTCGTTGCAAGCGGGTTTTTAAGTGCTCTGGAGTCATTTCGTTGCAAGCGGGTTTTTAAGTGCTCTGGAGTCATTTCGTTGCAAGCGGGTTTTTAAGTGCTCTGGAGTCATTTCGTTGCAAGCGGGTTTTTAAGTGTTATGGAGTCATTTCGTTGCAAGCGGGTTTTTAAGTGCTCTGGAGTCATTTCGTTGCAAGCGGGTTTTTAAGTACTCTGGAGTCATTTCGTTGCAAGCGGGTTTTTAAGTGCTCTGGAGTCATTTCGTTGCAAGCGGGTTTTTAAGTGCTCTGGAGTCATTTCGTTGCAAGCGGGTTTTTACGTACTCTGGAGTCATTTCATTGCAAGCTGGTTTTTACATACTTCTCAGACATTTCACTGGAAGCGGGTTTTTTAAGTGCTCTGGAGTCATTTCGTTGCAAGCGGGTTTTTACGTGCTCTGGAGTCATTTCATTGCAAGCGGGTTTTTACATACTTCTCAGACATTTCACTGGAAGCGGGTTTTTACGTGCTCTGGAGTCATTTCGTTGCAAGCGGGTTTTTAAGTGTTCTGGAGTCATTTCGTTGCAAGCGGGTTTTTAAGTGCTCTGGAGTCATTTCGTTGCAAGCGGGTTTTTAAGTGCTCTGGAGTCATTTCGTTGCAAGCGGGTTTTTAAGTGCTCTGGAGTCATTTCGTTGCAAGCGGGTTTTTAAGTGCTCTGGAGTCATTTCGTTGCAAGCGGGTTTTTAAGTGCTCTGGAGTCATTTCGTTGCAAGCGGGTTTTTAAGTACTCTGGAGTCATTTCGTTGCAAGCGGGTTTTTACGTGCTCTGGAGTCATTTCATTGCAAGCGGGTTTTTACATACTTCTCAGACATTTCACTGGAAGCGGGTTTTTTAAGTGCTCTGGAGTCATTTAGTTGCAAGCGGGTTTTTAAGTGTTCTGGAGTCATTTCGTTGCAAGCGGGTTTTTAAGTGCTCTGGAGTCATTTCGTTGCAAGCGGGTTTTTAAGTGCTCTGGAGTCATTTCGTTGCAAGCGGGTTTTTAAGTGCTCTGGAGTCATTTCGTTGCAAGCGGGTTTTTAAGTGCTCTGGAGTCATTTCGTTGCAAGCGGGTTTTTAAGTGTTCTGGAGTCATTTCGTTGCAAGCGGGTTTTTAAGTACTCTGGAGTCATTTCGTTGCAAGCGGGTTTTTACGTACTCTGGAGTCATTTCATTGCAAGCGGGTTTTTACATACTTCTCAGACATTTCACTGGAAGTGGGTTTTTTAAGTGCTCTGGAGTCATTTCGTTGCAAGCGGGTTTTTACGTGCTCTGGAGTCATTTCATTGCAAGCGGGTTTTTACATACTTCTCAGACATTTCACTGGAAGTGGGTTTTTACGTGCTCTGGAGTCATTTCGTTGCAAGCGGGTTTTTAAGTGTTCTGGAGTCATTTCGTTGCAAGCGGGTTTTTAAGTGCTCTGGATTCATTTCGTTGCAAGTGGGTTTTTAAGTGCTCTGGAGTCATTTCGTTGCAAGCTGGTTTTTAAGTGCTCTGGAGTCATTTCGTTGCAAGCGGGTTTTTAAGTGTTCTGGAGACATTTTTTTGCAAGCGGGTTTTTAAGTGCTCTGGAGTCATTTCGTTGCAAGCGGGTTTTTAAGTGCTCTGGAGTCATTTCGTTGCAAGCGGGTTTTTAAGTGCTCTGGAGTCATTTCGTTGCAAGCGGGTTTTTAAGTGTTCTGGAGTCATTTCGTTGCAAGCGGGTTTTTAAGTGCTCAGGAGTCATTTCGTTGCAAGCGGGTTTTTAAGTGTTCTGGAGTCATTTCGTTGCAAGCGGGTTTTTAAGTGCTCAGGAGTCATTTCGTTGCAAGCGGGTTTTTAAGTGCTCTGGAGTCATTTCGTTGCAAGCTGGTTTTTAAGTGCTCTGGAGTCATTTCGTTGCAAGCGGGTTTTTACGTGCTCTGGAGTCATTTCATTGCAAGCGGGTTTTTACATACTTCTCAGACATTTCACTGGAAGCGGGTTTTTTAACTGCTCTGGAGTCATTTCGTTGCAAGCGGGTTTTTAAGTGTTCTGGAGTCATTTCGTTGCAAGCGGGTTTTTAAGTGCTCTGGAGTCATTTCGTTGCAAGCGGGTTTTTAAGTGCTCTGGAGTCATTTCATTGCAAGCGGGTTTTTAAGTGCTCTGGAGTCATTTCGTTGCAAGCGGGTTTTTAAGTACTCTGGATTCATTTCGTTGCAAGCGGGTTTTTAAGTGCTCTGGAGTCATTCCGTTTCAAGCGGGTTTTTAAGTGCTCTGGAGTCATTTCGTTGCAAGCGGGTGTTTAAGTGCTCTGGAGTCATTTCGTTGCAAGCGGGTTTTTAAGTGCTCTGGAGTCATTTCGTTGCAAGCGGGTTTTTAAGTGTTCTGGAGTCATTTCGTTGCAAGCGGGTTTTTAAGTGCTCTGGAGTGATTTCGTTGCAAGCGGGTTTTTAAGTGCTCTGTAGTCATTTCGTTGCAAGCGGGTTTTTAAGTGCTCTGGAGTCATTTCGTTGCAAGCGGGTTTTTAAGTGTTCTGGAGTCATTTCGTTGCAAGCGGGTTTTTAAGTGCTCTGGAGTCATTTCGTTGCAAGCGGGTTTTTAAGTACACTGGAGTCATTTCGTTGCAAGCGGGTTTTTAAGTGCTCTGGAGTCATTTCGTTGCAAGCGGGTTTTTAAGTGCTCTGGAGTCATTTCGTTGCAAGCGGGTTTTTAAGTACTCTGGAGTCATTTCGTTGCAAGCGGGTTTTTACGTGCTCTGGAGTCATTTCATTGCAAGCGGGTTTTTACATACTTCTCAGACATTTCACTGGAAGCGGGTTTTTTAAGTGCTCTGGAGTCATTTCGTTGCAAGCGGGTTTTTAAGTGTTCTGGAGTCATTTCGTTGCAAGCGGGTTTTTAAGTGCTCTGGAGTCATTTCGTTGCAAGCGGGTTTATAAGTGCTCTGGAGTCATTTCATTGCAAGCGGGTTTTTAAGTGCTCTGGAGTCATTTCGTTGAAAGCGGGTTTTTACATATTTCTCTGACATTTAACTGGAAGCGAGTATTTTAAGTGCTCTGGAGTCATTTCGTTGCAAGCGGGTTTTTAAGTGTTCTGGAGTCATTTCGTTGCAAGCGGGTTTTTAAGTGCTCTGGAGTCATTTCGTTGCAAGCGGGTTTTTAAGTGCTCTGGAGTCATTTCGTTGCAAGCGGGTTTTTAAGTACTCTGGAGTCATTTCGTTGCAAGCGGGTTTTTACGTGCTCTGGAGTCATTTCATTGCAAGCGGGTTTTTACATACTTCTCAGACATTTCACTGGAAGCGGGTTTTTTAAGTGCTCTGGAGTCATTTCGTTGCAAGCGGGTTTTTAAGTGTTCTGGAGTCATTTCGTTACAAGCGGGTTTTTAAGTGATCTGGAGTCATTTCGTTGCAAGCGGGTTTTTAAGTGCTCTGGAGTCATTTCGTTGCAAGCGGGTTTATAAGTGCTCTGGAGTCATTTCATTGCAAGCGGGTTTTTAAGTGCTCTGGAGTCATTTCGTTGCAAGCGGGTTTTTACATATTTCTCTGACATTTAACTGGAAGCGAGTATTTTAAGTGCTCTGGAGTCATTTCGTTGCAAGCGGGTTTTTAAGTGTTCTGGAGTCATTTCGTTGCAAGCGGGTTTTTAAGTGCTCTGGAGTCATTTCGTTGCAAGCGGGTTTTTAAGTGCTCTGGAGTCATTTCGTTGCAAGCGGGTTTTTAAGTACTCTGGAGTCATTTCGTTGCAAGCGGGTTTTTACGTGCTCTGGAGTCATTTCATTGCAAGCGGGTTTTTACATACTTCTCAGACATTTCACTGGAAGCGGGTTTTTTAAGTGCTCTGGAGTCATTTCGTTGCAAGCGGGTTTTTAAGTGTTCTGGAGTCATTTCGTTACAAGCGGGTTTTTAAGTGCTCTGGAGTCATTTCGTTGCAAGCGGGTTTTTAAGTGCTCTGGAGTCATTTCGTTGCAAGCGGGTTTTTAAGTGCTCTGGAGTCATTTCGTTGCAAGCGGGTTTTTACATATTTCTCTGACATTTAACTGGAAGCGAGTATTTTAAGTGTTCTGGAGTCATTTCGTTGCAAGCGGGTTTTTAAGTGCTCTGGAGTCATTTCGTTGCAAGCGGGTTTTTAAGTGCTCTGGAGTCATTTCCTTGCAAGCGGGTTTTTAAGTGCTCTGGAGTCATTTCGTTGCAAGCGGGTTTTTAAGTGTTCTGGAGTCATTTCGTTGCAAGCGGGTTTTTAAGTGCTCTGGAGTCATTTCGTTGCAAGCGGGTTTTTAAGTACTCTGGAGTCATTTCGTTGCAAGCGGGTTTTTAAGTGCTCTGGAGTCATTTCGTTGCAAGCGGGTTTTTAAGTGCTCTGGAGTCATTTCGTTGCAAGCGGGTTTTTAAGTACTCTGGAGTCATTTCGTTGCAAGCGGGTTTTTACGTGCTCTGGAGTCATTTCATTGCAAGCGGGTTTTTACATACTTCTCAGACATTTCACTGGAAGCGGGTTTTTTAAGTGCTCTGGAGTCATTTCGTTGCAAGCGGGTTTTTAAGTGTTCTGGAGTCATTTCGTTGCAAGCGGGTTTTTAAGTGCTCTGGAGTCATTTCGTTGCAAGCGGGTTTTTAAGTGCTCTGGAGTCATTTCGTTGCAAGCGGGTTTTTAAGTGCTCTGGAGTCATTTCGTTGCAAGCGGGTTTTTAAGTGCTCTGGAGTCATTTCGTTGCAAGCGGGTTTTTAAGTGTTCTGGAGTCATTTCGTTGCAAGCGGGTTTTTAAGTGCTCTGGAGTCATTTCGTTGCAAGCGGGTTTTTACGTACTCTGGAGTCATTTCATTGCAAGCGGGTTTTTACATACTTCTCAGACATTTCACTGGAAGCGGGTTTTTTAAGTACTCTGGAGTCATTTTGTTGCTAGCTTTTTTTTAAGTGCTCTGGAGGTATTTCGTTGCAAGCGGGTTTTTACGTGCTCTGGAGTCATTTCATTGCAAGCGGGTTTTTACATACTTCTCAGACATTTCACTGGAAGCGGGTTTTTACGTGCTCTGGAGTCATTTCGTTGCAAGCGGGTTTTTAAGTGTTCTGGAGTCATTTCGTTGCAAGCGGGTTTTTAAGTGCCCTGGAGTCATTTCGTTGCAAGCGGGTTTTTAAGTGCTCTGGAGTCATTTCGTTGCAAGCGGGTTTTTAAGTGCTCTGGAGTCATTTCGTTGCAAGCGGGTTTTTAAGTGCTCTGGAGTCATTTCGTTGCAAGTGGGTTTTTTAGTGCTCTGGAGTCATTTCGTTGCAAGCGGGTTTTTAAGTGCTCTGAAGGCATTTCGTTGTAAGCGGGTTTTTATGTGCTCTGGAGTCATTTCGTTGCAAGCGGGTTTTTACGTGTTCTGGAGTCATTTCGTTGCAAGCGGGTTTTTACATACTTCTCAGACATTTCACTGGAAGTGGGTTTTTTAAGTGCTCTGTAGGCATTTCATTGCAAGCGGGTTTTTACGTGCTCTGGAGTCATTTCGATGCAAGCGGGTTTTTACTTATTTCTCTGACATTTAACTGGAAGCGAGTATTTTAAGTGCTCTGGATTCATTTCGTTGCAAGCGGGTTTTTACGTGCTCTGGAGTCATTTCGTTGCAAGCGGGTTTTTAAGTGCTCTGGAGTGATTTCGTTGCAAGCGGATTTTTAAGTGCTCTGGAGTCATTTCGTTGCAAGCGGGTTTATAAGTGTTCTGGAGTCATTTCGTTGCAAGCGGGTTTTTACGTGTTCTGGAGTCATTTCGTTGCAAGCGGGTTTTTACATACTTCTCAGACATTTCACTGGAAGCGGGTTTTTTAAGTGCTCTGTAGGCATTTCGTTGCAAGCGGGTTTTTAAGTACTCTGGAGTCATTTCGTTGCAAGCAGGTTTTTACGTGCTCTGGAGTCATTTCGTTGCAAGCGGGTTTTTACATATTTCTCTGACATTTAACTGGAAGCGAGTATTTTAAGTGCTCTGGAGTCATTTCGTTGCAAGCGGGTTTTTACGTGCTCTGGAGTCATTTCATTGCAAGCGGGTTTTTAAGTGCTCTGGAGACATTTCGTTGCAAGCGGGTTTTTAATTGTTCTGGAGTCATTTCGTTGAGAGCGGGTTTTTAAGTGCTCTGGAGTCATTTCGTTGCAAGCGGGTTTTTAAGTGCTCTGGAGTCATTTCGTTGCAAGCGGGTTTTTAAGTGCTCTGGAGTCATTTCGTTGCAAGCGGGTTTTTAAGTGCTCTGGAGTCATTTCGTTGCAAGCGGGTTTTTAAGTGCTCTGGAGTCATTTCGTTGCAAGCGGGTTTTTAAGTGCTCTGGAGTCATTTCGTTGCAAGCGGGTTTTTAAGTGCTCTGGAGTCATTTCGTTGCAAGCGGGTTTTTAAGTGCTCTGGAGTCATTTCGTTGCAAGCGGGTTTTTAAGTGCTCTGAAGGCATTTCGTTGTAAGCGGGTTTTTAAGTGCTCTGGAGTCATTTCGTTACAAGCGGGTTTTTACGTGTTCTGGAGTCATTTCGTTGCAAGCGGGTATTTACATACTTCTCAGACATTTCACTGGAAGCGGGTTTTTTAAGTGCTCTGTAGGCATTTCGTTGCAAGCGTTTTTTTAAGTACTCTGGGGTCATTTCGTTGCAAGCGGGTTTTTAAGTGCTCTGGAGTCATTTCGTCGCAAGCGGGTTTTTAAGTGTTCTGGAGTCATTTCGTTGCAAGCGGGTTTTTAAGTGCTCTGGAGTCATTTCGTTGCAAGCGGGTTTTTAAGTGTTCTGGAGTCATTTCGTTGCAAGCGGGTTTTTAAGTGCTCTGGAGTCATTTCGTTGCAAGCGGGTTTTTAAGTGCTCTGGAGTCATTTCGATGCAAGCGGGTTTTTAAGTGCTCTGGAGTCATTTCGTTGCAAGCGGGTTTTTAAGTGCTCAGAAAGGCATTTCGTTGTAAGCGGGTTTTTAAGTGCTCTGGAGTCATTTCGTTGCAAGCGGGTTTTTACGTGTTCTGGAGTCATTTCGTTGCAAGCGGGTTTTTACATACTTCTCAGACATTTCACTGGAAGCGGGTTTTTTAAGTCCTCTGTAGGCATTTCGTTGCAAGCGGTTTTTTAAGTACTCTGGAGTCATTTTGTTGCAAGCGGGTTTTTAAGTGCTCTGAAGGCATTTCGTTGTAAGCGGGTTTTTAAGTGCTCTGGAGTCATTTCGTTGCAAGCGGGTTTTTAAGTGCTCTGGAGTCATTTTGTTGCTAGCTTTTTTTTAAGTGCTCTGGAGGTATTTCGTTGCAAGCGGGTTTTTACGTGTTCTGGAGTCATTTCGTTGCAAGCGGGTTTTTACATACTTCTCAGACATTTCACTGGAAGCGAGTTTTTTAAGTGCTCTGTAGGCATTTCGTTGCAAGCGGGTTTTTAAGTGCTCTGGAGTCATTTCGTTGCAAGCGGGTTTTTAAGTGCTCTGAAGGCATTTCGTTGTAAGCGGGTTTTTAAGTGCTCTGGAGTCATTTCGTTGCAAGCGGGTTTTTACGTACTCTGGAGTCATTTCATTGCAAGCGGGTTTTTACATACTTCTCAGACATTTCACTGGAAGTGGGTTTTTTAAGTGCTCTGGAGTCATTTCGTTGCAAGCGGGTTTTTACGTGCTCTGGAGTCATTTCATTGCAAGCGGGTTTTTACATACTTCTCAGACATTTCACTGGAAGTGGGTTTTTACGTGCTCTGGAGTCATTTCGTTGCAAGCGGGTTTTTAAGTGTTCTGGAGTCATTTCGTTGCAAGCGGGTTTTTAAGTGCTCTGGATTCATTTCGTTGCAAGTGGGTTTTTAAGTGCTCTGGAGTCATTTCGTTGCAAGCTGGTTTTTAAGTGCTCTGGAGTCATTTCGTTGCAAGCGGGTTTTTAAGTGTTCTGGAGACATTTTTTTGCAAGCGGGTTTTTAAGTGCTCTGGAGTCATTTCGTTGCAAGCGGGTTTTTAAGTGCTCTGGAGTCATTTCGTTGCAAGCGGGTTTTTAAGTGCTCTGGAGTCATTTCGTTGCAAGCGGGTTTTTAAGTGTTCTGGAGTCATTTCGTTGCAAGCGGGTTTTTAAGTGCTCAGGAGTCATTTCGTTGCAAGCGGGTTTTTAAGTGTTCTGGAGTCATTTCGTTGCAAGCGGGTTTTTAAGTGCTCTGGAGTCATTTCGTTGCAAGCGGGTTTTTAAGTGCTCTGGAGTCATTTCGTTGCAAGCTGGTTTTTAAGTGCTCTGGAGTCATTTCGTTGCAAGCGGGTTTTTACGTGCTCTGGAGTCATTTCATTGCAAGCGGGTTTTTACATACTTCTCAGACATTTCACTGGAAGCGGGTTTTTTAACTGCTCTGGAGTCATTTCGTTGCAAGCGGGTTTTTAAGTGTTCTGGAGTCATTTCGTTGCAAGCGGGTTTTTAAGTGCTCTGGAGTCATTTCGTTGCAAGCGGGTTTTTAAGTGTTCTGGAGTCATTTCATTGCAAGCGGGTTTTTAAGTGCTCTGGAGTCATTTCGTTGCAAGCGGGTTTTTAAGTACTCTGGATTCATTTCGTTGCAAGCGGGTTTTTAAGTGCTCTGGAGTCATTCCGTTTCAAGCGGGTTTTTAAGTGCTCTGGAGTCATTTCGTTGCAAGCGGGTGTTTAAGTGCTCTGGAGTCATTTCGTTGCAAGCGGGTTTTTAAGTGCTCTGGAGTCATTTCGTTGCAAGCGGGTTTTTAAGTGTTCTGGAGTCATTTCGTTGCAAGCGGGTTTTTAAGTGCTCTGGAGTGATTTCGTTGCAAGCGGGTTTTTAAGTGCTCTGTAGTCATTTCGTTGCAAGCGGGTTTTTAAGTGCTCTGGAGTCATTTCGTTGCAAGCGGGTTTTTAAGTGTTCTGGAGTCATTTCGTTGCAAGCGGGTTTTTAAGTGCTCTGGAGTCATTTCGTTGCAAGCGGGTTTTTAAGTACACTGGAGTCATTTCGTTGCAAGCGGGTTTTTAAGTGCTCTGGAGTCATTTCGTTGCAAGCGGGTTTTTAAGTGCTCTGGAGTCATTTCGTTGCAAGCGGGTTTTTAAGTACTCTGGAGTCATTTCGTTGCAAGCGGGTTTTTACGTGCTCTGGAGTCATTTCATTGCAAGCGGGTTTTTACATACTTCTCAGACATTTCACTGGAAGCGGGTTTTTTAAGTGCTCTGGAGTCATTTCGTTGCAAGCGGGTTTTTAAGTGTTCTGGAGTCATTTCGTTGCAAGCGGGTTTTTAAGTGCTCTGGAGTCATTTCGTTGCAAGCGGGTTTATAAGTGCTCTGGAGTCATTTCATTGCAAGCGGGTTTTTAAGTGCTCTGGAGTCATTTCGTTGCAAGCGGGTTTTTACATATTTCTCTGACATTTACCTGGAAGCGAGTATTTTAAGTGCTCTGGAGTCATTTCGTTGCAAGCGGGTTTTTAAGTGTTCTGGAGTCATTTCGTTGCAAGCGGGTTTTTAAGTGCTCTGGAGTCATTTCGTTGCAAGCGGGTTTTTAAGTGCTCTGGAGTCATTTCGTTGCAAGCGGGTTTTTAAGTACTCTGGAGTCATTTCGTTGCAAGCGGGTTTTTACGTGCTCTGGAGTCATTTCATTGCAAGCGGGTTTTTACATACTTCTCAGACATTTCACTGGAAGCGGGTTTTTTAAGTGCTCTGGAGTCATTTCGTTGCAAGCGGGTTTTTAAGTGTTCTGGAGTCATTTCGTTACAAGCGGGTTTTTAAGTGATCTGGAGTCATTTCGTTGCAAGCGGGTTTTTAAGTGCTCTGGAGTCATTTCGTTGCAAGCGGGTTTATAAGTGCTCTGGAGTCATTTCATTGCAAGCGGGTTTTTAAGTGCTCTGGAGTCATTTCGTTGCAAGCGGGTTTTTACATATTTCTCTGACATTTAACTGGAAGCGAGTATTTTAAGTGCTCTGGAGTCATTTCGTTGCAAGCGGGTTTTTAAGTGTTCTGGAGTCATTTCGTTGCAAGCGGGTTTTTAAGTGCTCTGGAGTCATTTCGTTGCAAGCGGGTTTTTAAGTGCTCTGGAGTCATTTCGTTGCAAGCGGGTTTTTAAGTACTCTGGAGTCATTTCGTTGCAAGCGGGTTTTTACGTGCTCTGGAGTCATTTCATTGCAAGCGGGTTTTTACATACTTCTCAGACATTTCACTGGAAGCGGGTTTTTTAAGTGCTCTGGAGTCATTTCGTTGCAAGCGGGTTTTTAAGTGTTCTGGAGTCATTTCGTTACAAGCGGGTTTTTAAGTGCTCTGGAGTCATTTCGTTGCAAGCGGGTTTTTAAGTGCTCTGGAGTCATTTCGTTGCAAGCGGGTTTTTAAGTGCTCTGGAGTCATTTCGTTGCAAGCGGGTTTTTACATATTTCTCTGACATTTAACTGGAAGCGAGTATTTTAAGTGTTCTGGAGTCATTTCGTTGCAAGCGGGTTTTTAAGTGCTCTGGAGTCATTTCGTTGCAAGCGGGTTTTTAAGTGCTCTGGAGTCATTTCCTTGCAAGCGGGTTTTTAAGTGCTCTGGAGTCATTTCGTTGCAAGCGGGTTTTTAAGTGTTCTGGAGTCATTTCGTTGCAAGCGGGTTTTTAAGTGCTCTGGAGTCATTTCGTTGCAAGCGGGTTTTTAAGTACTCTGGAGTCATTTCGTTGCAAGCGGGTTTTTAAGTGCTCTGGAGTCATTTCGTTGCAAGCGGGTTTTTAAGTGCTCTGGAGTCATTTCGTTGCAAGCGGGTTTTTAAGTACTCTGGAGTCATTTCGTTGCAAGCGGGTTTTTACGTGCTCTGGAGTCATTTCATTGCAAGCGGGTTTTTACATACTTCTCAGACATTTCACTGGAAGCGGGTTTTTTAAGTGCTCTGGAGTCATTTCGTTGCAAGCGGGTTTTTAAGTGTTCTGGAGTCATTTCGTTGCAAGCGGGTTTTTAAGTGCTCTGGAGTCATTTCGTTGCAAGCGGGTTTTTAAGTGCTCTGGAGTCATTTCGTTGCAAGCGGGTTTTTAAGTGCTCTGGAGTCATTTCGTTGCAAGCGGGTTTTTAAGTGCTCTGGAGTCATTTCGTTGCAAGCGGGTTTTTAAGTGTTCTGGAGTCATTTCGTTGCAAGCGGGTTTTTAAGTGCTCTGGAGTCATTTCGTTGCAAGCGGGTTTTTACGTACTCTGGAGTCATTTCATTGCAAGCGGGTTTTTACATACTTCTCAGACATTTCACTGGAAGCGGGTTTTTTAAGTACTCTGGAGTCATTTTGTTGCTAGCTTTTTTTTAAGTGCTCTGGAGGTATTTCGTTGCAAGCGGGTTTTTACGTGCTCTGGAGTCATTTCATTGCAAGCGGGTTTTTACATACTTCTCAGACATTTCACTGGAAGCGGGTTTTTACGTGCTCTGGAGTCATTTCGTTGCAAGCGGGTTTTTAAGTGTTCTGGAGTCATTTCGTTGCAAGCGGGTTTTTAAGTGCCCTGGAGTCATTTCGTTGCAAGCGGGTTTTTAAGTGCTCTGGAGTCATTTCGTTGCAAGCGGGTTTTTAAGTGCTCTGGAGTCATTTCGTTGCAAGCGGGTTTTTAAGTGCTCTGGAGTCATTTCGTTGCAAGTGGGTTTTTTAGTGCTCTGGAGTCATTTCGTTGCAAGCGGGTTTTTAAGTGCTCTGAAGGCATTTCGTTGTAAGCGGGTTTTTATGTGCTCTGGAGTCATTTCGTTGCAAGCGGGTTTTTACGTGTTCTGGAGTCATTTCGTTGCAAGCGGGTTTTTACATACTTCTCAGACATTTCACTGGAAGTGGGTTTTTTAAGTGCTCTGTAGGCATTTCGTTGCAAGCGGGTTTTTACGTGCTCTGGAGTCATTTCGATGCAAGCGGGTTTTTACTTATTTCTCTGACATTTAACTGGAAGCGAGTATTTTAAGTGCTCTGGATTCATTTCGTTGCAAGCGGGTTTTTACGTGCTCTGGAGTCATTTCGTTGCAAGCGGGTTTTTAAGTGCTCTGGAGTGATTTCGTTGCAAGCGGATTTTTAAGTGCTCTGGAGTCATTTCGTTGCAAGCGGGTTTATAAGTGTTCTGGAGTCATTTCGTTGCAAGCGGGTTTTTACGTGTTCTGGAGTCATTTCGTTGCAAGCGGGTTTTTACATACTTCTCAGACATTTCACTGGAAGCGGGTTTTTTAAGTGCTCTGTAGGCATTTCGTTGCAAGCGGGTTTTTAAGTACTCTGGAGTCATTTCGTTGCAAGCAGGTTTTTACGTGCTCTGGAGTCATTTCGTTGCAAGCGGGTTTTTACATATTTCTCTGACATTTAACTGGAAGCGAGTATTTTAAGTGCTCTGGAGTCATTTCGTTGCAAGCGGGTTTTTACGTGCTCTGGAGTCATTTCATTGCAAGCGGGTTTTTAAGTGCTCTGGAGACATTTCGTTGCAAGCGGGTTTTTAATTGTTCTGGAGTCATTTCGTTGAGAGCGGGTTTTTAAGTGCTCTGGAGTCATTTCGTTGCAAGCGGGTTTTTAAGTGCTCTGGAGTCATTTCGTTGCAAGCGGGTTTTTAAGTGCTCTGGAGTCATTTCGTTGCAAGCGGGTTTTTAAGTGCTCTGGAGTCATTTCGTTGCAAGCGGGTTTTTAAGTGCTCTGGAGTCATTTCGTTGCAAGCGGGTTTTTAAGTGCTCTGGAGTCATTTCGTTGCAAGCGGGTTTTTAAGTGCTCTGGAGTCATTTCGTTGCAAGCGGGTTTTTAAGTGCTCTGGAGTCATTTCGTTGCAAGCGGGTTTTTAAGTGCTCTGAAGGCATTTCGTTGTAAGCGGGTTTTTAAGTGCTCTGGAGTCATTTCGTTACAAGCGGGTTTTTACGTGTTCTGGAGTCATTTCGTTGCAAGCGGGTATTTACATACTTCTCAGACATTTCACTGGAAGCGGGTTTTTTAAGTGCTCTGTAGGCATTTCGTTGCAAGCGTTTTTTTAAGTACTCTGGGGTCATTTTGTTGCAAGCGGGTTTTTAAGTGCTCTGGAGTCATTTCGTCGCAAGCGGGTTTTTAAGTGTTCTGGAGTCATTTCGTTGCAAGCGGGTTTTTAAGTGCTCTGGAGTCATTTCGTTGCAAGCGGGTTTTTAAGTGTTCTGGAGTCATTTCGTTGCAAGCGGGTTTTTAAGTGCTCTGGAGTCATTTCGTTGCAAGCGGGTTTTTAAGTGCTCTGGAGTCATTTCGATGCAAGCGGGTTTTTAAGTGCTCTGGAGTCATTTCGTTGCAAGCGGGTTTTTAAGTGCTCAGAAAGGCATTTCGTTGTAAGCGGGTTTTTAAGTGCTCTGGAGTCATTTCGTTGCAAGCGGGTTTTTACGTGTTCTGGAGTCATTTCGTTGCAAGCGGGTTTTTACATACTTCTCAGACATTTCACTGGAAGCGGGTTTTTTAAGTCCTCTGTAGGCATTTCGTTGCAAGCGGTTTTTTAAGTACTCTGGAGTCATTTTGTTGCAAGCGGGTTTTTAAGTGCTCTGAAGGCATTTCGTTGTAAGCGGGTTTTTAAGTGCTCTGGAGTCATTTCGTTGCAAGCGGGTTTTTAAGTGCTCTGGAGTCATTTTGTTGCTAGCTTTTTTTTAAGTGCTCTGGAGGTATTTCGTTGCAAGCGGGTTTTTACGTGTTCTGGAGTCATTTCGTTGCAAGCGGGTTTTTACATACTTCTCAGACATTTCACTGGAAGCGAGTTTTTTAAGTGCTCTGTAGGCATTTCGTTGCAAGCGGGTTTTTAAGTGCTCTGGAGTCATTTCGTTGCAAGCGGGTTTTTAAGTGCTCTGAAGGCATTTCGTTGTAAGCGGGTTTTTAAGTGCTCTCGAGTCATTTCGTTGCAAGCAGGTTTTTAAGTGCTCTGGAGTCATTTCGTTGCAAACGGGTTTTTAAGTGCTCTGGAGACATTTCGTTGCAAGCGGGTTTTTAAGTGTTCTGGAGTCATTTCGTTGCAAGCGGGTTTTTAAGTGCTCTGGAGTCATTTCGTTGCAAGCGGGTTTTTAAGTGCTCTGGAGTCATTTCGTTGCAAGCGGGTTTTTAAGTGCTCTGGAGTCATTTCGTTGCAAGCGGGTTTTTAAGTGCTCTGGAGTCATTTCGTTGCAAGCGGGTTTTTAAGTGCTCTGGAGTCATTTCGTTGCAAGCGGGTTTTTAAGTGCTCTGGAGTCATTTCGTTGCAAGCGGGTTTTTAAGTGCTCTGAAGGCATTTCGTTGTAAGCGGGTTTTTAAGTGCTCTGGAGTCATTTCGTTACAAGCGGGTTTTTACGTGTTCTGGAGTCATTTCGTTGCAAGCGGGTTTTTACATACTTCTCAGACATTTCACTGGAAGCGGGTTTTTTAAGTGCTCTGTAGGCATTTCGTTGCAAGCGTTTTTTTAAGTACTCTGGAGTCATTTCGTTGCAAGCGGGTTTTTAAGTGCTCTGGAGTCATTTCGTTGCAAGCGGGTTTTTAAGTGCTCTGGAGTCATTTCGTTGCAAGCCGTTTTTTAAGTGCTCTGGAGTCATTTCGTTGCAAGCGGGTTTTTAAGTGCTCTGGAGTCATTTCGTTGCAAGCGGGTTTTTAAGTGCTCTGGAGTCATTTCGTTGCAAGCGGGTTTTTAAGTGCTCTGGAGTCATTTCGATGCAAGCGGGTTTTTAAGTGCTCTGGAGTCATTTCGTTGCAAGCGGGTTTTTAAGTGCTCTGGAGTCATTTCGTTGCAAGCGGGTTTTTAAGTGCTCTGGAGTCATTTCGTTGCAAGCGGGTTTTTAAGTGCTCTGGAGTCATTTCGTTGCAAGTGGGTTTTTTAGTGCTCTGGAGTCATTTCGTTGCAAGCGGGTTTTTAAGTGCTCTGAAGGCATTTCGTTGTAAGCGGGTTTTTATGTGCTCTGGAGTCATTTCGTTACAAGCGG
The DNA here is from genome assembly GCF_030254825.1 of Meriones unguiculatus. Lineage (NCBI taxonomy): Eukaryota > Metazoa > Chordata > Mammalia > Rodentia > Muridae > Meriones > Meriones unguiculatus. Next base: position 65,704,761 of record NC_083352.1, on the reverse strand, counting down.
GTTTTTACGTGTTCTGGATTCATTTCGTTGCAAGCGGGTTTTTACATACTTCTCAGACATTTCACTGGAAGTGGGTTTTTTAAGTGCTCTGTAGGCATTTCGTTGCAAGCGGGTTTTTACGTGCTCTGGAGTCATTTCGTTGCAAGCGGGTTTTTACTTATTTCTCTGACATTTAACTGGAAGCGAGTATTTTAAGTGCTCTGGATTCATTTCGTTGCAAGCGGGTTTTTACATGCTCTGGAGTCATTTCGTTGCAAGCGGGTTTTTAAGTGCTCTGGAGTGATTTCGTTGCAAGCGGATTTTTAAATGCTCTGGAGTCATTTCGTTGCAAGCGGGTTTATAAGTGTTCTGGAGTCATTTCGTTGCAAGCGGGTTTTTACGTGTTCTGGAGTCATTTCGTTGCAAGCGGGTTTTTACATACTTCTCAGACATTTCACTGGAAGCGGGTTTTTTAAGTGCTCTGTAGGCATTTCGTTGCAAGCGGGTTTTTAAGTACTCTGGAGTCATTTCGTTGCAAGCGGGTTTTTACGTGCTCTGGAGTCATTTCGTTGCAAGCGGGATTTTACATATTTCTCTGACATTTAACTGAAAGCGAGTATTTTAAGTGCTTTGGAGTCATTTCGTTGCAAGCGGGTTTTTACGTGCTCTGGAGTCATTTCATTGCACGCGGGTTTTTAAGTGCTCTGGAGACATTTCGTTGCAAGCGGGTTTTTAAGTGTTCTGGAGTCATTTCGTTGCAAGCGGGTTTTTAAGTGTTCTGGAGTCATTTCGTTGCAAGCGGGTTTTTAAGTGCTCTGGAGTCATTTCGTTGCAAGCGGGTTTTTAAGTGCTCTGGAGTCATTTCGTTGCAAGCGGGTTTTTAAGTGCTCTGGAGTCATTTCGTTGCAAGCGGGTTTTTAAGTGCTCTGGAGTCATTTCGTTGCAAGCGGGTTTTTAAGTGCTCAGGAGTCATTTCGTTGCAAGCGGGTTTTTACATACTTCTCAGACATTTCACTGGAAGCGGGTTTTTTAAGTGCTCTGTAGGCATTTCGTTGCAAGCGGGTTTTTACGTGCTCTGGAGTCATTTCGTTGCAAGCGGGTTTTTACATATTTCTCTGACATTTAACTGGAAGCGAGTATTTTAAGTGCTCTGGATTCATTTCGTTGCAAGCAGGTTTTTACGTGCTCTGGAGTCATTTCGTTGCAAGCGGGTTTTTAAGTGCTCTCAGTCATTTCGTTGCAAGCGGGTGTTTAAGTGCTCTGGAGTCATTTCATTGCAAGCGGGTTTTTAAGTTCTCTGGAGTCATTTCGTTGCAAGCGGGTTTTTAAGTGCTCTGGAGTGATTTCGTTGCAAGCGGGTTTTTAAGTGTTCTGGAGTCATTTCGTTGCAACCGGGTTTTTACGTGTTCTGGAGTCATTTCGTTGCAAGCGGGTTTTTACATACTTCTCAGACATTTCACTGGAAGCGGGTTTTTTAAGTGCTCTGTAGGCATTTCATTGCAAGCGGGTTTTTAAGTACTCTGGAGTCATTTCATTGCAAGCGGGTTTTTACGTGCTCTGGAGTCATTTCGTTGCAAGCGGGTTTTTAAATATTTCTCTGACATTTAACTGGAAGCGAGTATTTTAAGTGCTCTGGAGTCATTTCGTTGCAAGCGGGTTTTTACGTGCTCTGGAGTCATTTCATTGCAAGCGTGTTTTTACGTACTTCTCAGACATTTCACTGGAAGCGGGTTTTTTAAGTGCTCTGGAGTCATTTCGTTGCAAGCGGGTTTTTAAGTACTCTGGAGTCATTTCGTTGCACGCGGGTTTTTAAGTGCTCTGGAGTCATTTCGTTGCAAGCGGGTTTTTAAGTGCTCTGGAGTCATTTGGTTGCAAGCGGGTGTTTAAGTGCTCTGCAGTCATTTCATTGCAAGCGGGTTTTTAAGTGCTCTGGAGTCATTTCGTCGCAAGCGGGTTTTTAAGTCTTCTGGAGTCATTTCGTTGCAAGCGGGTTTTTAAGTGCTCTGGAGTCATTTCGTTGCAAGCGGGTTTTTAAGTGCTCTGGAGACATTTCGTTGCAAGCGGGTTTTTAAGTGTTCTGGAGTCATTTCGTTGCAAGCGGGTTTTTAAGTGCTCTGGAGTCATTTCGTTGCAAGCGGGTTTTTAAGTGCTCTGGAGTCATTTCGTTGCAAGCGGGTTTTTAAGTGCTCTGGAGTCATTTCGTTGCAAGCGGGTTTTTAAGTGCTCTGGAGTCATTTCGTTGCAAGCGGGTTTTTTAAGTGCTCTGGAGTCATTTCGTTGCAAGCGGGTTTTTAAGTGCTCTGGAGTCATTTCGTTGCAAGCGGGTTTTTAAGTGCTCAGAAAGGCATTTCGTTGTAAGCGGGTTTTTAAGTGCTCTGGAGTCATTTCGTTGCAAGCGGGTTTTTACGTGTTCTGGAGTCATTTCGTTGCAAGCGGGTTTTTACATACTTCTCAGACATTTCACTGGAAGCGGGTTTTTTAAGTCCTCTGTAGGCATTTCGTTGCAAGCGGTTTTTTAAGTACTCTGGAGTCATTTTGTTGCAAGCGGGTTTTTAAGTGCTCTGAAGGCATTTCGTTGTAAGCGGGTTTTTAAGTGCTCTGGAGTCATTTCGTTGCAAGCGGGTTTTTAAGTGCTCTGGAGTCATTTTGTTGCTAGCTTTTTTTTAAGTGCTCTGGAGGTATTTCGTTGCAAGCGGGTTTTTACGTGTTCTGGAGTCATTTCGTTGCAAGCGGGTTTTTACATACTTCTCAGACATTTCACTGGAAGCGGGTTTTTTAAGTGCTCTGTAGGCATTTCGTTGCAAGCGGGTTTTTAAGTGCTCTGGAGTCATTTCGTTGCAAGCGGGTTTTTAAGTGCTCTGAAGGCATTTCGTTGTAAGCGGGTTTTTAAGTGCTCTCGAGTCATTTCGTTGCAAGCGGGTTTTTAAGTGCTCTGGAGTCATTTCGTTGCAAGCGGGTTTTTAAGTGCTCTGGAGACATTTCGTTGCAAGCGGGTTTATAAGTGTTCTGGAGTCATTTCGTTGCAAGCGGGTTTTTAAGTGCTCTGGAGTCATTTCGTTGCAAGCGGGTTTTTAAGTGCTCTGGAGTCATTTCGTTGCAAGCGGGTTTTTTAAGTTCTCTGGAGTCATTTCGTTGCAAGCGGGTTTTTAAGTGCTCTGGAGTCATTTCGTTGCAAGCGGGTTTTTAAGTGCTCAGAAAGGCATTTCGTTGTAAGCGGGTTTTTAAGTGCTCTGGAGTCATTTCGTTGCAAGCGGGTTTTTACGTGTTCTGGAGTCATTTCGTTGCAAGCGGGTTTTTACATACTTCTCAGACATTTCACTGGAAGCGGGTTTTTTAAGTCCTCTGTAGGTATTTCGTTGCAAGCGGTTTTTTAAGTACTCTGGAGTCATTTTGTTGCAAGCGGGTTTTTAAGTGCTCTGAAGGCATTTCGTTGTAAGCGGGTTTTTAAGTGCTCTGGAGTCATTTCGTTGCAAGCGGGTTTTTAAGTGCTCTGGAGTCATTTTGTTGCTAGCTTTTTTTTAAGTGCTCTGGAGGTATTTCGTTGCAAGCGGGTTTTTACGTGTTCTGGAGTCATTTCGTTGCAAGCGGGTTTTTACATACTTCTCAGACATTTCACTGGAAGCGGGTTTTTTAAGTGCTCTGTAGGCATTTCGTTGCAAGCGGGTTTTTAAGTGCTCTGGAGTCATTTCGTTGCAAGCGGGTTTTTAAGTGCTCTGAAGGCATTTCGTTGTAAGCGGGTTTTTAAGTGCTCTTGAGTCATTTCGTTGCAAGCGGGTTTTTAAGTGCTCTGGAGTCATTTCGTTGCAAGCGGGTTTTTAAGTGCTCTGGAGACATTTCGTTGCAAGCGGGTTTTTAAGTGTTCTGGAGTCATTTCGTTGCAAGCGGGTTTTTAAGTGCTCTGGAGTCATTTCGTTGCAAGCGGGTTTTTAAGTGCTCTGGAGTCATTTCGTTGCAAGCGGGTTTTTAAGTGCTCTGGAGTCATTTCGTTGCAAGCGGGTTTTTAAGTGCTCTGGAGTCATTTCGTTGCAAGCGGGTTTTTAAGTGCTCTGGAGTCATTTCGTTGCAAGCGGGTTTTTAAGTGCTCTGGAGTCATTTCGTTGCAAGCGGGTTTTTAAGTGCTCTGGAGTCATTTCGTTGCAAGCGGGTTTTTAAGTGTTCTGGAGTCATTTCGTTGCAAGCGGGTTTTTAAGTGCTCTGGAGTCATTTCGTTGCAAGCGGGTTTTTAAGTGCTCTGGAGTCATTTCGTTGCAAGCGGGTTTTTAAGTGCTCTGGAGTCATTTCGTTGCAAGCGGGTTTTTAAGTGCTCTGGAGTCATTTCGTTGCAAGCGGGTTTTTAAGTGCTCTGGAGTCATTTCGTTGCAAGCGGGTTTTTACGTGCTCTGGAGTCATTTCGTTTCAAGCGGGTTTTTAAGTGCTCGGAGTCATTTCGTTGCAAGCGGGTTTTTAAGTGCTCTGGAGTCATTTCGTTGCAAGTGGGTTTTTTAGTGCTCTGGAGTCATTTCGTTGCAAGCGGGTTTTTAAGTGCTCTGAAGGCATTTCGTTGTAAGCGGGTTTTTATGTGCTCTGGAGTCATTTCGTTGCAAGCGGGTTTTTACGTGTTCTGGAGTCATTTCGTTGCAAGCGGGTTTTTACATACTTCTCAGACATTTCACTGGAAGTGGGTTTTTTAAGTGCTCTGTAGGCATTTCGTTGCAAGCGGGTTTTTACGTGCTCTGGAGTCATTTCGTTGCAAGCGGGTTTTTACGTGTTCTGGAGTCATTTCGTTGCAAGCGGGTTTTTACATACTTCTCAGACATTTCACTGGAAGCGGGTTTTTTAAGTGCTCTGTAGGCATTTCGTTGCAAGCGGGTTTTTACGTGCTCTGGAGTCATTTCGTTGCAAGCGGGTTTTTACTTATTTCTCTGACATTTAACTGGAAGCGAGTATTTTAAGTGCTCTGGATTCATTTCGTTGCAAGCGGGTTTTTACGTGCTCTGGAGTCATTTCGTTGCAAGCGGGTTTTTAAGTGCTCTGGAGTGATTTCGTTGCAAGCGGATTTTTAAGTGCTCTGGAGTCATTTCGTTGCAAGCGGGTTTATAAGTGTTCTGGAGTCATTTCGTTGCAAGCGGGTTTTTACGTGTTCTGGAGTCATTTCGTTGCAAGCGGGTTTTTACATACTTCTCAGACATTTCACTGGAAGCGGGTTTTTTAAGTGCTCTGTAGGCATTTCGTTGCAAGCGGGTTTTTAAGTACTCTGGAGTCATTTCGTTGCAAGCGGGTTTTTACGTGCTCTGGAGTCATTTCGTTGCAAGCGGGTTTTTACATATTTCTCTGACATTTAACTGGAAGCGAGTATTTTAAGTGCTCTGGAGTCATTTCGTTGCAAGCGGGTTTTTACGTGCTCTGGAGTCATTTCATTGCAAGCGGGTTTTTAAGTGCTCTGGAGACATTTCGTTGCAAGCGGGTTTTTAAGTGTTCTGGAGTCATTTCGTTGCAAGCGGGTTTTTAAGTGTTCTGGAGTCATTTCGTTGCAAGCGGGTTTTTACGTGCTCTGGAGTCATTTCGTTGCAATTGGGTTTTTACATATTTCTCTGACATTTAACTGGAAGCGAGTATTTTAAGTGCTCTGGAGTCATTTCGTTCCAAGCGGGTTTTTAAGTGCTCAGGAGTCATTTCGTTGCAAGCGGGTTTTTAAGTGTTCTGGAGTCATTTCGTTGCAAGCGGGTTTTTAAGTGCTCTGGAGTCATTTCGTTGCAAGCTGGTTTTTAAGTGCTCTGGAGTCATTTCGTTGCAAGTGGGTTTTTAAGTGCTCTGGAGTCATTTCGTTGCAAGCGGGTTTTTACGTGTTCTGGAGTCATTTCGTTACAAGCGGGTTTTTACATACTTCTCAGACATTTCACTGGAAGCGGGTTTTTTAAGTACTCTGGAGTCATTTCGTTGCAAGCGGGTTTTTACGTGCTCTGGAGTCATTTCGTTGCAAGCGGGTTTTTACATATTTCTCTGACATTTAACTGGAAGCGAGTATTTTAAGTGCTCTGGAGTCATATCGTTGCAAGCGGGTTTTTACATGCTCTGGAGTCATTTCATTGGAAGCGGGTTTTTACATACTTCTCAGACATTTCACTGGAAGCGGGTTTTTTAAGTGCTCTGGAGTCATTTCGTTGCAAGCGGGTTTTTAAGTGCACTGTAGTCATTTCGTTGCAAGCGGGTTTTTAAGTGCTCTCAGTCATTTCGTTGCAAGTGGGTGTTTAAGTGCTCTGGAGTCATTTCATTGCAAGCGGGTTTTTAAGTTCTCTGGAGTCATTTCGTTGGAAGCGGGTTTTTAAGTGCTCTGGAGTGATTTCGTTGCAAGCAGATTTTTAAGTGCTCTGGAATCATTTCGTTGCAAGCGGGTTTTTAAGTGTTCTGGAGTCATTTCGTTGCAACCGGGTTTTTACGTGTTCTGGAGTCATTTCGTTGCAAGCGGGTTTTTACATACTTCTCAGACATTTCACTGGAAGCGGGTTTTTTAAGTGCTCTGTAGGCATTTCGTTGCAAGCGGGTTTTTAAGTACTCTGGAGTCATTTCGTTGCAAGCGGGTTTTTACGTGCTCTGGAGTCATTTCGTTGCAAGCGGGTTTTTACATATTTCTCTGACATTTAACTGGAAGCGAGTATTTTAAGTGCTCTGGAGTCATTTCGTTGCAAGCGGGTTTTTACGTGCTCTGGAGTCATTTCATTGCAAGCGTGTTTTTACATACTTCTCAGACATTTCACTGGAAGCGGGTTTTTTAAGTGCTCTGGAGTCATATCGTTGCAAGCGGGTTTTTAAGTACTCTGGAGTCATTTCGTTGCACGCGGGTTTTTAAGTGCTCTGGAGTCATTTCGTTGCAAGCGGGTTTTTAAGTGCTCTGGAGTCATTTCGTTGCAAGCGGGTTTTTAAGTGCTCTGGAGTCATTTCGTTGCAAGCGGGTTTTTAAGTGCTCTGGAGTCATTTCGTTGCAAGCGGTTTTTTTAAGTGCTCTGGAGTCATTTCGTTGCAAGCGGGTTTTTAAGTGCTCTGGAGTCATTTCGTTGCAAGCGGGTTTTTAAGTGCTCAGAAAGGCATTTCGTTGTAAGCGGGTTTTTAAGTGCTCTGGAGTCATTTCGTTGCAAGCGGGTTTTTACGTGTTCTGGAGTCATTTCGTTGCAAGCGGGTTTTTACATACTTCTCAGACATTTCACTGGAAGCAGGTTTTTTAAGTGCTCTGTAGGCATTTCGTTGCAAGCGTTTTTTTAAGTACTCTGGAGTCATTTCGTTGCAAGCGGGTTTTTAAGTGCTCTGGAGTCATTTCGTTGCAAGCGGGTTTTTCAGTGCTCTGGAGTCATTTCGTTGCAAGCGGGTTTTTAAGTGCTCTGGAGTCATTTCGTTGCAAGCGGGTTTTTAAGTGCTCTGGAGTCATTTCGTTGCAAGTGGGTTTTTTAGTGCTCTGGAGTCATTTCGTTGCAAGCGGGTTTTTATGTGCTCTGAAGGCATTTCGTTGTAAGCAGGTTTTTATGTGCTCTGGAGTCATTTCGTTGCAAGCGGGTTTTTACGTGTTCTGGAGTCATTTCGTTGCAAGCGGGTTTTTACATACTTCTCAGACATTTCACTGGAAGTGGGTTTTTTAAGTGCTCTGTAGGCATTTCGTTGCAAGCGGGTTTTTACGTGCTCTGGAGTCATTTCGTTGCAAGCGGGTTTTTACTTATTTCTCTGACATTTAACTGGAAGCGAGTATTTTAAGTGCTCTGGATTCATTTCGTTGCAAGCGGGTTTTTACGTGCTCTGGAGTCATTTCGTTGCAAGCGTGTTTTTAAGTGCTCTGGAGTGATTTCGTTGCAAGCGGATTTTTAAGTGCTCTGGAGTCATTTCGTTGCAAGCGGGTTTATAAGTGTTCTGGAGTCATTTCGTTGCAAGCGGGTTTTTACGTGTTCTGGAGTCATTTCGTTGCAAGCGGGTTTTTACATACTTCTCAGACATTTCACTGGAAGCGGGTTTTTTAAGTGCTCTGTAGGCATTTCGTTGCAAGCGGGTTTTTAAGTACTCTGGAGTCATTTCGTTGCAAGCGGGTTTTTACGTGCTCTGGAGTCATTTCGTTGCAAGCGGGTTTTTACATATTTCTCTGACATTTAACTGGAAGCGAGTATTTTAAGTGCTCTGGAGTCATTTCGTTGCAAGCGGGTTTTTACGTGCTATGGAGTCATTTCATTGCAAGCGGGTTTTTAAGTGCTCTGGAGACATTTCGTTGCAAGCGGGTTTTTAAGTGTTCTGGAGTCATTTCGTTGCAAGCGGGTTTTTAAGTGCTCTGGAGTCATTTCGTTGCAAGCGGGTTTTTAAGTGCTCTGGAGTCATTTCGTTGCAAGCGGGTTTTTAAGTGCTCTGGAGTCATTTCGTTGCAAGCGGGTTTTTAAGTGCTCTGGAGTCATTTCGTTGCAAGCGGGTTTTTAAGTGCTCTGGAGTCATTTCGTTGCAAGCGGGTTTTTACATACTTCTCAGACATTTCACTGGAAGCGGGTTTTTTAAGTGCTCTGTAGGCATTTCGTTGCAAGCGGGTTTTTACGTGCTCTGGAGTCATTTCGTTGCAAGCGGGTTTTTACATATTTCTCTGACATTTAACTGGAAGCGAGTATTTTAAGTGCTCTGGATTCATTTCGTTGCAAGCAGGTTTTTACGTGCTCTGGAGTCATTTCATTGCAAGCGGGTTTTTACATACCTCTCAGACATTTCACTGGAAGCGGGTTTTTTAAGTGCTCTGGAGTCATTTCGTTGCAAGCGGGTTTTTAAGTGCACTGGAGTCATTTCGTTGCAAGCGGGTTTTTAAGTGCTCTCAGTCATTTCGTTGCAAGCGGGTGTTTAAGTGCTCTGGAGTCATTTCATTGCAAGCGGGTTTTTAAGTTCTCTGGAGTCATTTCGTTGCAAGCGGGTTTTTAAGTGCTCTGGAGTGATTTCGTTGCAAGCAGATTTTTAAGTGCTCTGGAGTCATTTCGTTGCAAGCGGGTTTTTAAGTGTTCTGGAGTCATTTCGTTGCAACCGGGTTTTTACGTGTTCTGGAGTCATTTCGTTGCAAGCGGGTTTTTACATACTTCTCAGACATTTCACTGGAAGCGGGTTTTTTAAGTGCTCTGTAGGCATTTCGTTGCAAGCGGGTTTTTAAGTACTCTGGAGTCATTTTGTTGCAAGCGGGTTTTTACGTGCTCTGGAGTCATTTCGTTGCAAGCGGGTTTTTACATATTTCTCAGACATTTAACTGGAAGCGAGTATTTTAAGTGTTCTGGAGTCATTTCGTTGCAAGCGGGTTTTTACGTGCTCTGGAGTCATTTCATTGCAAGCGTGTTTTTACATACTTCTCAGACATTTCACTGGAAGCGGGTTTTTTAAGTGCTCTGGAGTCATTTCGTTGCAAGCGGGTTTTTAAGTGCTCTGGAGTCATTTCGTTGCAAGCGGGTTTTTAAGTGCTCTGGAGACATTTCGTTGCAAGCGGGTTTTTAAGTGTTCTGGAGTCATTTCGTTGCAAGCGGGTTTTTAAGTGCTCTGGAGTCATTTCGTTGCAAGCGGGTTTTTAAGTGCTCTGGAGTCAGTTCGTTGCAAGCGGGTTTTTAAGTGCTCTGGAGTCATTTCGTTGCAAGCGGGTTTTTAAGTGCTCTGGAGTCATTTCGTTGCAAGCGGGTTTTTTAAGTGCTCTGGAGTCATTTCGTTGCAAGCGGGTTTTTAAGTGCTCTGGAGTCATTTCGTTGCAAGCGGGTTTTTAAGTGCTCAGAAAGGCATTTCGTTGTAAGCGGGTTTTTAAGTGCTCTGGAGTCATTTCGTTGCAAGCGGGTTTTTACGTGTTCTGGAGTCATTTCGTTGCAAGCGGGTTTTTACATACTTCTCAGACATTTCACTGGAAGCGGGTTTTTTAAGTCCTCTGTAGGCATTTCGTTGCAAGCGGTTTTTTAAGTACTCTGGAGTCATTTTGTTGCTAGCTTTTTTTTAAGTGCTCTGGAGGTATTTCGTTGCAAGCGGGTTTTTACGTGTTCTGGAGTCATTTCGTTGCAAGCGGGTTTTTACATACTTCTCAGACATTTCACTGGAAGCAGGTTTTTTAAGTGCTCTGTAGGCATTTCGTTGCAAGCGTTTTTTTAAGTACTCTGGAGTCATTTCGTTGCAAGCGGGTTTTTAAGTGCTCTGGAGTCATTTCGTTGCAAGCGGGTTTTTAAGTGCTCTGGAGTCATTTCGTTGCAAGCGGGTTTTTAAGTGCTCTGGAGTCATTTCGTTGCAAGCGGGTTTTTAAGTGCTCTGGAGTCATTTCGTTGCAAGTGGGTTTTTTAGTGCTCTGGAGTCATTTCGTTGCAAGCGGGTTTTTATGTGCTCTGGAGTCATTTCGTTGCAAGCGGGTTTTTACGTGTTCTGGAGTCATTTCGTTTCAAGCGGGTTTTTACATACTTCTCAGACATTTCACTGGAAGTGGGTTTTTTAAGTGCTCTGTAGGCATTTCGTTGCAAGTGGGTTTTTACGTGCTCTGGAGTCATTTCGTTGCAAGCGGGTTTTTACTTATTTCTCTGACATTTAACTGGAAGCGAGTATTTTAAGTGCTCTGGATTCATTTCATTGCAAGCGGGTTTTTACGTGCTCTGGAGTCATTTCGTTGCAAGCGGGTTTTTATGTGCTCTGGAGTGATTTCGTTGCAAGCGGATTTTTAAGTGCTCTGGAGTCATTTCGTTGCAAGCGGGTTTATAAGTGTTCTGGAGTCATTTCGTTGCAAGCGGGTTTTTACGTGTTCTGGAGTCATTTCGTTGCAAGCGGGTTTTTACATACTTCTCAGACATTTCACTGGAAGCGGGTTTTTTAAGTGCTCTGTAGGCATTTCGTTGCAAGCGGGTTTTTAAGTACTCTGGAGTCATTTCGTTGCAAGCGGGATTTTACGTGCTCTGGAGTCATTTCGTTGCAAGCGGGTTTTTACATATTTCTCTGACATTTAACTGGAAGCGAGTATTTTAAGTGCTCTGGAGTCATTTCGTTGCAAGCGGGTTTTTACGTGCTCTGGAATCATTTCATTGCAAGCAGGTTTTTAAGTGCTCTGGAGACATTTCGTTGCAAGCGGGTTTTTAAGTGTTCTGGAGTCATTTCGTTGCAAGCGGGTTTTTAAGTGTTCTGGAGTCATTTCGTCGCAAGCGGGTTTTTAAGTGCTCTGGAGTCATTTGGTCGCAAGCGGGTGTTTAAGTGCTCTGCAGTCATTTCATTGCAAGCGGGTTTTTAAGTGCTCTGGAGTCATTTCGTCGCAAGCGGGTTTTTAAGTGTTCTGGAGTCATTTCGTTGCAAGCGGGTTTTTAAGTGCTCTGGAGTCATTTCGTTGCAAGCGGGTTTTTAAGTGCTCTGGAGACATTTCGTTGCAAGCGGGTTTTTAAGTGTTCTGGAGTCATTTCGTTGCAAGCGGGTTTTTAAGTGCTCTGGAGTCATTTCGTTGCAAGCGGGTTTTTAAGTGCTCTGGAGTCATTTCGTTGCAAGCGGGTTTTTAAGTGCTCTGGAGTCATTTCGTTGCAAGCGGGTTTTTAAGTGCTCTGGAGTCATTTCGTTGCAAGCGGGGTTTTTAAGTGCTCTGGAGTCATTTCGTTGCAAGCGGGTTTTTAAGTGCTCTGGAGTCATTTCGTTGCAAGCGGGTTTTTAAGTGCTCAGAAAGGCATTTCATTGTAAGCGGGTTTTTAAGTGCTCTGGAGTCATTTCGTTGCAAGCGGGTTTTTACGTGTTCTGGAGTCATTTCGTTGCAAGCGGGTTTTTACATACTTCTCAGACATTTCACTGGAAGCAGGTTTTTTAAGTGCTCTGTACGCATTTCGTTGCAAGCGTTTTTTTAAGTACTCTGGAGTCATTTCGTTGCAAGCGGGTTTTTAAGTGCTCTGGAGTCATTTCGTTGCAAGCGGGTTTTTAAGTGCTCTGGAGTCATTTCGTTGCAAGCGGGTTTTTAAGTGCTCTGGAGTCATTTCGTTGCAAGCGGGTTTTTAACTGCTCTGGAGTCATTTCGTTGCAAGTGGGTTTTTTAGTGCTCTGGAGTCATTTCGTTGCAAGCGGGTTTTTAAGTGCTCTGAAGGCATTTCGTTGTAAGCGGGTTTTTATGTGCTCTGGAGTCATTTCGTTGCAAGCGGGTTTTTACGTGTTCTGGAGTCATTTCGTTGCAAGCGGGTTTTTACATACTTCTCAGACATTTCACTGGAAGTGGGTTTTTTAAGTGCTCTGTAGGCATTTCGTTGCAAGCGGGTTTTTACGTGCTCTGGAGTCATTTCGTTGCAAGCGGGTTTTTACTTATTTCTCTGACATTTAACTGGAAGCGAGTATTTTAAGTGCTCTGGATTCATTTCGTTGCAAGCGGGTTTTTACGTGCTCTGGAGTCATTTCGTTGCAAGCGGGTTTTTAAGTGCTCTGGAGTGATTTCGTTGCAAGCGGATTTTTAAGTGCTCTGGAGTCATTTCGTTGCAAGCGGGTTTATAAGTGTTCTGGAGTCATTTCGTTGCAAGCGGGTTTTTACGTGTTCTGGAGTCATTTCGTTGCAAGCGGGTTTTTACATACTTCTCAGACATTTCACTGGAAGCGGGTTTTTTAAGTGCTCTGTAGGCATTTCGTTGCAAGCGGGTTTTTAAGTACTCTGGAGTCATTTCGTTGCAAGCGGGTTTTTACGTGCTCTGGAGTCAGTTCGTTGCAAGCGGGTTTTTACATATTTCTCTGACATTTAACTGGAAGCGAGTATTTTAAGTGCTCTGGAGTCATTTCGTTGCAAGCGGGTTTTTACGTGCTATGGAGTCATTTCATTGCAAGCGGGTTTTTAAGTGCTCTGGAGACATTTCGTTGCAAGCGGGTTTTTAAGTGTTCTGGAGTCATTTCGTTGCAAGCGGGTTTTTAAGTGTTCTGGAGTCATTTCGTTGCAAGCGGGTTTTTAAGTGCTCTGGAGTCATTTCGTTGCAAGCGGGTTTTTACATATTTCTCTGACATTTAACTGGAAGCGAGTATTTTAAGTGCTCTGGATTCATTTCGTTGCAAGCAGGTTTTTACGTGCTCTGGAGTCATTTCATTGCAAGCGGGTTTTTACATACCTCTCAGACATTTCACTGGAAGCGGGTTTTTTAAGTACTCTGGAGTCATTTCGTTGCAAGCGGGTTTTTAAGTGCACTGGAGTCATTTCGTTGCAAGCGGGTTTTTAAGTGCTCTCAGTCATTTCGTTGCAAGCGGGTGTTTAAGTGCTCTGGAGTCATTTCATTGCAAGCGGGTTTTTAAGTTCTCTGGAGTCATTTCGTTGCAAGCGGGTTTTTAAGTGCTCTGGAGTGATTTCGTTGCAAGCAGATTTTTAAGTGCTCTGGAGTCATTTCGTTGCAAGCGGGTTTTTAAGTGTTCTGGAGTCATTTCGTTGCAACCGGGTTTTTACGTGTTCTGGAGTCATTTCGTTGCAAGCGGGTTTTTACATACTTCTCAGACATTTCACTGGAAGCGGGTTTTTTAACTGCTCTGTAGGCATTTCGTTGCAAGCGGGTTTTTAAGTACTCTGGAGTCATTTCGTTGCAAGCGGGTTTTTACGTGCTCTGGAGTCATTTCGTTGCAAGCGGGTTTTTACATATTTCTCTGACATTTAACTGGAAGCGAGTATTTTAAGTGCTCTGGAGTCATTTCGTTGCAAGCGGGTTTTTACGTGCTCTGGAGTCATTTCATTGCAAGCGGGTTTTTACATACTTCTCAGACATTTCACTGGAAGCGGGTTTTTTAACTGCTCTGTAGGCATTTCGTTGCAAGCGGGTTTTTAAGTACTCTGGAGTCATTTCGTTGCAAGCGGGTTTTTACGTGCTCTGGAGTCATTTCGTTGCAAGCGGGTTTTTACATATTTCTCTGACATTTAACTGGAAGCGAGTATTTTAAGTGCTCTGGAGTCATTTCGTTGCAAGCGGGTTTTTAAGTGCTCTGGAGTCATTTCGTTGCAAGCGGGTTTTTAAGTGCTCTGGAGACATTTCGTTGCAAGCGGGTTTTTAAGTGTTCTGGAGTCATTTCGTTGCAAGCGGGTTTTTAAGTGCTCTGGAGTCATTTCGTTGCTAGCGGGTTTTTAAGTGCTCTGGAGTCATTTCGTTGCAAGCGGGTTTTTAAGTGCTCTGGAGTCATTTCGTTGCAAGCGTGTTTTTAAGTGCTTTGGAGTCATTTCGTTGCAAGCGGGTTTTTTAAGTGCTCTGGAGTCATTTCGTTGCAAGCGGGTTTTTAAGTGCTCTGGAGTCATTTCGTTGCAAGCGGGTTTTTAAGTGCTCAGAAAGGCATTTCGTTGTAAGCGGGTTTTTAAGTGCTCTGGAGTCATTTCGTTGCAAGCGGGTTTTTACGTGTTCTGGAGTCATTTCGTTGCAAGCGGGTTTTTACATACTTCTCAGACATTTCACTGGAAGCGGGTTTTTTAAGTCCTCTGTAGGCATTTCGTTGCAAGCGGTTTTTTAAGTACTCTGGAGTCATTTTGTTGCTAGCTTTTTTTTAAGTGCTCTGGAGATATTTCGTTGCAAGCGGGTTTTTACGTGTTCTGGAGTCATTTCGTTGCAAGCGGGTTTTTACGTGTTCTGGAGTCATTTCGTTGCAAGCGGGTTTTTACATACTTCTCAGACATTTCACTGGAAGCGGGTTTTTTAAGTGCTCTGTAGGCATTTCGTTGCAAGCGGGTTTTTAAGTACTCTGGAGTCATTTCGTTGCAAGCGGGATTTTACGTGCTCTGGAGTCATTTCGTTGCAAGCGGGTTTTTACATATTTCTCTGACATTTAACTGGAAGCGAGTATTTTAAGTGCTCTGGAGTCATTTCGTTGCAAGCGGGTTTTTACGTGCTCTGGAATCATTTCATTGCAAGCAGGTTTTTAAGTGCTCTGGAGACATTTCGTTGCAAGCGGGTTTTTAAGTGTTCTGGAGTCATTTCGTTGCAAGCGGGTTTTTAAGTGTTCTGGAGTCATTTCGTCGCAAGCGGGTTTTTAAGTGCTCTGGAGTCATTTGGTCGCAAGCGGGTGTTTAAGTGCTCTGCAGTCATTTCATTGCAAGCGGGTTTTTAAGTGCTCTGGAGTCATTTCGTCGCAAGCGGGTTTTTAAGTGTTCTGGAGTCATTTCGTTGCAAGCGGGTTTTTAAGTGCTCTGGAGTCATTTCGTTGCAAGCGGGTTTTTAAGTGCTCTGGAGACATTTCGTTGCAAGCGGGTTTTTAAGTGTTCTGGAGTCATTTCGTTGCAAGCGGGTTTTTAAGTGCTCTGGAGTCATTTCGTTGCAAGCGGGTTTTTAAGTGCTCTGGAGTCATTTCGTTGCAAGCGGGTTTTTAAGTGCTCTGGAGTCATTTCGTTGCAAGCGGGTTTTTAAGTGCTCTGGAGTCATTTCGTTGCAAGCGGGGTTTTTAAGTGCTCTGGAGTCATTTCGTTGCAAGCGGGTTTTTAAGTGCTCTGGAGTCATTTCGTTGCAAGCGGGTTTTTAAGTGCTCAGAAAGGCATTTCATTGTAAGCGGGTTTTTAAGTGCTCTGGAGTCATTTCGTTGCAAGCGGGTTTTTACGTGTTCTGGAGTCATTTCGTTGCAAGCGGGTTTTTACATACTTCTCAGACATTTCACTGGAAGCAGGTTTTTTAAGTGCTCTGTACGCATTTCGTTGCAAGCGTTTTTTTAAGTACTCTGGAGTCATTTCGTTGCAAGCGGGTTTTTAAGTGCTCTGGAGTCATTTCGTTGCAAGCGGGTTTTTAAGTGCTCTGGAGTCATTTCGTTGCAAGCGGGTTTTTAAGTGCTCTGGAGTCATTTCGTTGCAAGCGGGTTTTTAACTGCTCTGGAGTCATTTCGTTGCAAGTGGGTTTTTTAGTGCTCTGGAGTCATTTCGTTGCAAGCGGGTTTTTAAGTGCTCTGAAGGCATTTCGTTGTAAGCGGGTTTTTATGTGCTCTGGAGTCATTTCGTTGCAAGCGGGTTTTTACGTGTTCTGGAGTCATTTCGTTGCAAGCGGGTTTTTACATACTTCTCAGACATTTCACTGGAAGTGGGTTTTTTAAGTGCTCTGTAGGCATTTCGTTGCAAGCGGGTTTTTACGTGCTCTGGAGTCATTTCGTTGCAAGCGGGTTTTTACTTATTTCTCTGACATTTAACTGGAAGCGAGTATTTTAAGTGCTCTGGATTCATTTCGTTGCAAGCGGGTTTTTACGTGCTCTGGAGTCATTTCGTTGCAAGCGGGTTTTTAAGTGCTCTGGAGTGATTTCGTTGCAAGCGGATTTTTAAGTGCTCTGGAGTCATTTCGTTGCAAGCGGGTTTATAAGTGTTCTGGAGTCATTTCGTTGCAAGCGGGTTTTTACGTGTTCTGGAGTCATTTCGTTGCAAGCGGGTTTTTACATACTTCTCAGACATTTCACTGGAAGCGGGTTTTTTAAGTGCTCTGTAGGCATTTCGTTGCAAGCGGGTTTTTAAGTACTCTGGAGTCATTTCGTTGCAAGCGGGTTTTTACGTGCTCTGGAGTCAGTTCGTTGCAAGCGGGTTTTTACATATTTCTCTGACATTTAACTGGAAGCGAGTATTTTAAGTGCTCTGGAGTCATTTCGTTGCAAGCGGGTTTTTACGTGCTATGGAGTCATTTCATTGCAAGCGGGTTTTTAAGTGCTCTGGAGACATTTCGTTGCAAGCGGGTTTTTAAGTGTTCTGGAGTCATTTCGTTGCAAGCGGGTTTTTAAGTGTTCTGGAGTCATTTCGTTGCAAGCGGGTTTTTAAGTGCTCTGGAGTCATTTCGTTGCAAGCGGGTTTTTACATATTTCTCTGACATTTAACTGGAAGCGAGTATTTTAAGTGCTCTGGATTCATTTCGTTGCAAGCAGGTTTTTACGTGCTCTGGAGTCATTTCATTGCAAGCGGGTTTTTACATACCTCTCAGACATTTCACTGGAAGCGGGTTTTTTAAGTACTCTGGAGTCATTTCGTTGCAAGCGGGTTTTTAAGTGCACTGGAGTCATTTCGTTGCAAGCGGGTTTTTAAGTGCTCTCAGTCATTTCGTTGCAAGCGGGTGTTTAAGTGCTCTGGAGTCATTTCATTGCAAGCGGGTTTTTAAGTTCTCTGGAGTCATTTCGTTGCAAGCGGGTTTTTAAGTGCTCTGGAGTGATTTCGTTGCAAGCAGATTTTTAAGTGCTCTGGAGTCATTTCGTTGCAAGCGGGTTTTTAAGTGTTCTGGAGTCATTTCGTTGCAACCGGGTTTTTACGTGTTCTGGAGTCATTTCGTTGCAAGCGGGTTTTTACATACTTCTCAGACATTTCACTGGAAGCGGGTTTTTTAACTGCTCTGTAGGCATTTCGTTGCAAGCGGGTTTTTAAGTACTCTGGAGTCATTTCGTTGCAAGCGGGTTTTTACGTGCTCTGGAGTCATTTCGTTGCAAGCGGGTTTTTACATATTTCTCTGACATTTAACTGGAAGCGAGTATTTTAAGTGCTCTGGAGTCATTTCGTTGCAAGCGGGTTTTTACGTGCTCTGGAGTCATTTCATTGCAAGCGGGTTTTTACATACTTCTCAGACATTTCACTGGAAGCGGGTTTTTTAACTGCTCTGTAGGCATTTCGTTGCAAGCGGGTTTTTAAGTACTCTGGAGTCATTTCGTTGCAAGCGGGTTTTTACGTGCTCTGGAGTCATTTCGTTGCAAGCGGGTTTTTACATATTTCTCTGACATTTAACTGGAAGCGAGTATTTTAAGTGCTCTGGAGTCATTTCGTTGCAAGCGGGTTTTTAAGTGCTCTGGAGTCATTTCGTTGCAAGCGGGTTTTTAAGTGCTCTGGAGACATTTCGTTGCAAGCGGGTTTTTAAGTGTTCTGGAGTCATTTCGTTGCAAGCGGGTTTTTAAGTGCTCTGGAGTCATTTCGTTGCTAGCGGGTTTTTAAGTGCTCTGGAGTCATTTCGTTGCAAGCGGGTTTTTAAGTGCTCTGGAGTCATTTCGTTGCAAGCGTGTTTTTAAGTGCTTTGGAGTCATTTCGTTGCAAGCGGGTTTTTTAAGTGCTCTGGAGTCATTTCGTTGCAAGCGGGTTTTTAAGTGCTCTGGAGTCATTTCGTTGCAAGCGGGTTTTTAAGTGCTCAGAAAGGCATTTCGTTGTAAGCGGGTTTTTAAGTGCTCTGGAGTCATTTCGTTGCAAGCGGGTTTTTACGTGTTCTGGAGTCATTTCGTTGCAAGCGGGTTTTTACATACTTCTCAGACATTTCACTGGAAGCGGGTTTTTTAAGTCCTCTGTAGGCATTTCGTTGCAAGCGGTTTTTTAAGTACTCTGGAGTCATTTTGTTGCTAGCTTTTTTTTAAGTGCTCTGGAGATATTTCGTTGCAAGCGGGTTTTTACGTGTTCTGGAGTCATTTCGTTGCAAGCGGGTTTTTACGTGTTCTGGAGTCATTTCGTTGCAAGCGGGTTTTTACATACTTCTCAGACATTTCACTGGAAGCGGGTTTTTTAAGTGCTCTGTAGGCATTTCGTTGCAAGCGGGTTTTTAAGTACTCTGGAGTCATTTCGTTGCAAGCGGGATTTTACGTGCTCTGGAGTCATTTCGTTGCAAGCGGGTTTTTACATATTTCTCTGACATTTAACTGGAAGCGAGTATTTTAAGTGCTCTGGAGTCATTTCGTTGCAAGCGGGTTTTTACGTGCTCTGGAGTCATTTCATTGCAAGCAGGTTTTTAAGTGCTCTGGAGACATTTCGTTGCAAGCGGGTTTTTAAGTGTTCTGGAGTCATTTCGTTGCAAGCGGGTTTTTAAGTGCTCTGGAGTCATTTCGTTGCAAGCGGGTTTTTAAGTGCTCTGGAGTCATTTCGTTGCAAGCGGGTTTTTAAGTGCTCTGGAGTCATTTCGTTGCAAGCGGGTTTTTAAGTGCTCTGGAGTCATTTCGTTCCAAGCGGGTTTTTAAGTGCTCTGGAGTCATTTCGTTGCAAGCGGTTTTTAAGTGCTGTGGTGTCATTTCGTTGCAAGCGGTTTTTTACATACTTCTCAGACATTTCACTGGAAGCGGGTTTTTTAAGTGCTCTGTAGGCATTTCGTTGCAAGCGGGTTTTTACGTGCTCTGGAGTCATTTCGTTGCAAGCGGGTTTTTACATATTTCTCTGACATTTAACTGGAAGCGAGTATTTTAAGTGTTCTGGAGTCATTTCGTTGCAAGCGGGTTTTTAAGTGTTCTGGAGTCATTTCGTTGCAAGCGGGTTTTTAAGTGTTCTGGAGTCATTTCGTTGCAAGCGGGTTTTTAAGTGCTCTGGAGTCATTTCGTTGCAAGCGGGTTTTTAAGTGCTCTGGAGTCATTACGTTGCAAGCGGGTTTTTAAGTGCTCTGGAGTCATTTCGTTCCAAGCGGGTTTTTAAGTGCTCTGGAGTCATTTCGTTGCAAGCGGGTTTTTAAGTGCTCTGGAGTCATTTCGTTGCAAGCGGGTTTTTAAGTGCTCTGGAGACTTTTCGTTGCAATCGGGTTTTTAACTGCTCTGGAGTCATTTCGTTCCAAGCGGGTTTTTAAGTGCTCAGGAGTCATTTCGTTGCAAGCGGGTTTTTAAGTGTTCTGGAGTCATTTCGTTGCAAGCGGGTTTTTAAGTGCTCTGGAGTCATTTCGTTGCAAGCTGGTTTTTAAGTGCTCTGGAGTCATTTCGTTGCAAGTGGGTTTTTAAGTGCTCTGGAGTCATTTCGTTGCAAGCGGGTTTTTACGTGTTCTGGAGTCATTTCTTTACAAGCGGGTTTTTACATACTTCTCAGACATTTCACTGGAAGCGGGTTTTTTAAGTGCTCTGTAGGCATTTCGTTGCAAGCGGGTTTTTACGTGCTCTGGAGTCATTTCGTTGCAAGCGGGTTTTTACATATTTCTCTGACATTTAACTGGAAGCGAGTATTTTAAGTGCTCTGGAGTCATTTCGTTCCAAGCGGTTTTTTAAGTGCTCAGGAGTCATTTCGTTGCAAGCGGGTTTTTAAGTGTTCTGGAGTCATTTCGTTGCAAGCGGGTTTTTAAGTGCTCTGGAGTCATTTCGTTGCAAGCTGGTTTTTAAGTGCTCTGGAGTCATTTCGTTGCAAGTGGGTTTTTAAGTGCTCTGGAGTCATTTCGTTGCAAGCGGGTTTTTACGTGTTCTGGAGTCATTTCGTTACAAGCGGGTTTTTACATACTTCTCAGACATTTCACTGGAAGCGGGTTTTTTAAGTACTCTGGAGTCATTTCGTTGCAAGCGGGTTTTTACATACTTCTCAGACATTTCACTGGAAGTGGGTTTTTTAAGTGCTCTGTAGGCATTTCGTTGCAAGCGGGTTTTTACGTGCTCTGGAGTCATTTCGTTGCAAGCGGGTTTTTACTTATTTCTCTGACATTTAACTGGAAGCGAGTATTTTAAGTGCTCTGGATTCATTTCGTTGCAAGCGGGTTTTTACGTGCTCTGGAGTCATTTCGTTGCAAGCGGGTTTTTAAGTGCTCTGGAGTGATTTCGTTGCAAGCGGATTTTTAAGTGCTCTGGAGTCATTTCGTTGCAAGCGGGTTTATAAGTGTTCTGGAGTCATTTCGTTGCAAGCGGGTTTTTACGTGTTCTGGAGTCATTTCGTTGCAAGCGGGTTTTTACATACTTCTCAGACATTTCACTGGAAGCGGGTTTTTTAAGTGCTCTGTAGGCATTTCGTTGCAAGCGGGTTTTTAAGTACTCTGGAGTCATTTCGTTGCAAGCGGGTTTTTACGTGCTCTGGAGTCAGTTCGTTGCAAGCGGGTTTTTACATATTTCTCTGACATTTAACTGGAAGCGAGTATTTTAAGTGCTCTGGAGTCATTTCGTTGCAAGCGGGTTTTTACGTGCTATGGAGTCATTTCATTGCAAGCGGGTTTTTAAGTGCTCTGGAGACATTTCGTTGCAAGCGGGTTTTTAAGTGTTCTGGAGTCATTTCGTTGCAAGCGGGTTTTTAAGTGTTCTGGAGTCATTTCGTTGCAAGCGGGTTTTTAAGTGCTCTGGAGTCATTTCGTTGCAAGCGGGTTTTTAAGTGCTCTGGAGTCATTTCGTTGCAAGCGGGTTTTTAAGTGCTCTGGAGTCATTTCGTTGCAAGCGGGTTTTTAAGTGCTCTGGAGTCATTTCGTTGCAAGCGGGTTTTTAAGTGCTCTGGAGTCATTTCGTTGCAAGCGGGTTTTTACATACTTCTCAGACATTTCACTGGAAGCGGGTTTTTTAAGTGCTCTGTAGGCATTTCGTTGCAAGCGGGTTTTTACGTGCTCTGGAGTCATTTCGTTGCAAGCGGGTTTTTACATATTTCTCTGACATTTAACTGGAAGCGAGTATTTTAAGTGCTCTGGATTCATTTCGTTGCAAGCAGGTTTTTACGTGCTCTGGAGTCATTTCATTGCAAGCGGGTTTTTACATACCTCTCAGACATTTCACTGGAAGCGGGTTTTTTAAGTACTCTGGAGTCATTTCGTTGCAAGCGGGTTTTTAAGTGCACTGGAGTCATTTCGTTGCAAGCGGGTTTTTAAGTGCTCTCAGTCATTTCGTTGCAAGCGGGTGTTTAAGTGCTCTGGAGTCATTTCATTGCAAGCGGGTTTTTAAGTTCTCTGGAGTCATTTCGTTGCAAGCGGGTTTTTAAGTGCTCTGGAGTGATTTCGTTGCAAGCAGATTTTTAAGTGCTCTGGAGTCATTTCGTTGCAAGCAGGTTTTTAAGTGTTCTGGAGTCATTTCGTTGCAACCGGGTTTTTACGTGTTCTGGAGTCATTTCGTTGCAAGCGGGTTTTTACATACTTCTCAGACATTTCACTGGAAGCGGGTTTTTTAACTGCTCTGTAGGCATTTCGTTGCAAGCGGGTTTTTAAGTACTCTGGAGTCATTTCGTTGCAAGCGGGTTTTTACGTGCTCTGGAGTCATTTCGTTGCAAGCGGGTTTTTACATATTTCTCTGACATTTAACTGGAAGCGAGTATTTTAAGTGCTCTGGAGTCATTTCGTTGCAAGCGGGTTTTTACGTGCTCTGGAGTCATTTCATTGCAAGCGGGTTTTTACATACTTCTCAGACATTTCACTGGAAGCGGGTTTTTTAACTGCTCTGTAGGCATTTCGTTGCAAGCGGGTTTTTAAGTACTCTGGAGTCATTTCGTTGCAAGCGGGTTTTTACGTGCTCTGGAGTCATTTCGTTGCAAGCGGGTTTTTACATATTTCTCTGACATTTAACTGGAAGCGAGTATTTTAAGTGCTCTGGAGTCATTTCGTTGCAAGCGGGTTTTTAAGTGCTCTGGAGACATTTCGTTGCAAGCGGGTTTTTAAGTGTTCTGGAGTCATTTCGTTGCAAGCGGGTTTTTAAGTGTTCTGGAGTCATTTCGTTGCAAGCGGGTTTTTAAGTGCTCTGGAGTCATTTCGTTGCAAGCGGGTTTTTAAGTGCTCTGGAGTCATTTCGTTGCAAGCGGGTTTTTAAGTGCTCTGGAGTCATTTCGTTGCAAGCGGGTTTTTAAGTGCTCTGGAGTCATTTCGTTGCAAGCGAGTTTTTAAGTGCTCTGGAGTCATTTCGTTGCAAGCGGGTTTTTACATACTTCTCAGACATTTCACTGGAAGCGGGTTTTTTAAGTGCTCTGTAGGCATTTCGTTGCAAGCGGGTTTTTACGTGCTCTGGAGTCATTTCGTTGCAAGCGGGTTTTTACATATTTCTCTGACATTTAACTGGAAGCGAGTATTTTAAGTGCTCTGGATTCATTTCGTTGCAAGCAGGTTTTTACGTGCTCTGGAGTCATTTCATTGCAAGCGGGTTTTTACATACCTCTCAGACATTTCACTGGAAGCGGGTTTTTTAAGTACTCTGGAGTCATTTCGTTGCAAGCGGGTTTTTAAGTGCACTGGAGTCATTTCGTTGCAAGCGGGTTTTTAAGTGCTCTCAGTCATTTCGTTGCAAGCGGGTGTTTAAGTGCTCTGGAGTCATTTCATTGCAAGCGGGTTTTTAAGTTCTCTGGAGTCATTTCGTTGCAAGCGGGTTTTTAAGTGCTCTGGAGTGATTTCGTTGCAAGCAGATTTTTAAGTGCTCTGGAGTCATTTCGTTGCAAGCGGGTTTTTAAGTGTTCTGGAGTCATTTCGTTGCAACCGGGTTTTTACGTGTTCTGGAGTCATTTCGTTGCAAGCGGGTTTTTACATACTTCTCAGACATTTCACTGGAAGCGGGTTTTTTAACTGCTCTGTAGGCATTTCGTTGCAAGCGGGTTTTTAAGTACTCTGGAGTCATTTCGTTGCAAGCGGGTTTTTACGTGCTCTGGAGTCATTTCGTTGCAAGCGGGTTTTTACATATTTCTCTGACATTTAACTGGAAGCGAGTATTTTAAGTGCTCTGGAGTCATTTCGTTGCAAGCGGGTTTTTACCTGCTCTGGAGTCATTTCATTGCAAGCGGGTTTTTACATACTTCTCAGACATTTCACTGGAAGCGGGTTTTTTAACTGCTCTGTAGGCATTTCGTTGCAAGCGGGTTTTTAAGTACTCTGGAGTCATTTCGTTGCAAGCGGGTTTTTACGTGCTCTGGAGTCATTTCGTTGCAAGCGGGTTTTTACATATTTCTCTGACATTTAACTGGAAGCGAGTATTTTAAGTGCTCTGGAGTCATTTCGTTGCAAGCGGGTTTTTAAGTGCTCTGGAGTCATTTCGTTGCAAGCGGGTTTTTAAGTGCTCTGGAGACATTTCGTTGCAAGCGGGTTTTTAAGTGTTCTGGAGTCATTTCGTTGCAAGCGGGTTTTTAAGTGCTCTGGAGTCATTTCGTTGCTAGCGGGTTTTTAAGTGCTCTGGAGTCATTTCGTTGCAAGCGGGTTTTTAAGTGCTCTGGAGTCATTTCGTTGCAAGCGTGTTTTTAAGTGCTTTGGAGTCATTTCGTTGCAAGCGGGTTTTTTAAGTGCTCTGGAGTCATTTCGTTGCAAGCGGGTTTTTAAGTGCTCTGGAGTCATTTCGTTGCAAGCGGGTTTTTAAGTGCTCAGAAAGGCATTTCGTTGTAAGCGGGTTTTTAAGTGCTCTGGAGTCATTTCGTTGCAAGCGGGTTTTTACGTGTTCTGGAGTCATTTCGTTGCAAGCGGGTTTTTACATACTTCTCAGACATTTCACTGGAAGCGGGTTTTTTAAGTCCTCTGTAGGCATTTCGTTGCAAGCGGTTTTTTAAGTACTCTGGAGTCATTTTGTTGCTAGCTTTTTTTTAAGTGCTCTGGAGATATTTCGTTGCAAGCGGGTTTTTACGTGTTCTGGAGTCATTTCGTTGCAAGCGGGTTTTTACGTGTTCTGGAGTCATTTCGTTGCAAGCGGGTTTTTACATACTTCTCAGACATTTCACTGGAAGCGGGTTTTTTAAGTGCTCTGTAGGCATTTCGTTGCAAGCGGGTTTTTAAGTACTCTGGAGTCATTTCGTTGCAAGCGGGATTTTACGTGCTCTGGAGTCATTTCGTTGCAAGCGGGTTTTTACATATTTCTCTGACATTTAACTGGAAGCGAGTATTTTAAGTGCTCTGGAGTCATTTCGTTGCAAGCGGGTTTTTACGTGCTCTGGAGTCATTTCATTGCAAGCAGGTTTTTAAGTGCTCTGGAGACATTTCGTTGCAAGCGGGTTTTTAAGTGTTCTGGAGTCATTTCGTTGCAAGCGGGTTTTTAAGTGCTCTGGAGTCATTTCGTTGCAAGCGGGTTTTTAAGTGCTCTGGAGTCATTTCGTTGCAAGCGGGTTTTTAAGTGCTCTGGAGTCATTTCGTTGCAAGCGGGTTTTTAAGTGCTCTGGAGTCATTTCGTTCCAAGCGGGTTTTTAAGTGCTCTGGAGTCATTTCGTTGCAAGCGGTTTTTAAGTGCTGTGGTGTCATTTCGTTGCAAGCGGTTTTTTACATACTTCTCAGACATTTCACTGGAAGCGGGTTTTTTAAGTGCTCTGTAGGCATTTCGTTGCAAGCGGGTTTTTACGTGCTCTGGAGTCATTTCGTTGCAAGCGGGTTTTTACATATTTCTCTGACATTTAACTGGAAGCGAGTATTTTAAGTGTTCTGGAGTCATTTCGTTGCAAGCGGGTTTTTAAGTGTTCTGGAGTCATTTCGTTGCAAGCGGGTTTTTAAGTGTTCTGGAGTCATTTCGTTGCAAGCGGGTTTTTAAGTGCTCTGGAGTCATTTCGTTGCAAGCGGGTTTTTAAGTGCTCTGGAGTCATTACGTTGCAAGCGGGTTTTTAAGTGCTCTGGAGTCATTTCGTTCCAAGCGGGTTTTTAAGTGCTCTGGAGTCATTTCGTTGCAAGCGGGTTTTTAAGTGCTCTGGAGTCATTTCGTTGCAAGCGGGTTTTTAAGTGCTCTGGAGACTTTTCGTTGCAATCGGGTTTTTAACTGCTCTGGAGTCATTTCGTTCCAAGCGGGTTTTTAAGTGCTCAGGAGTCATTTCGTTGCAAGCGGGTTTTTAAGTGTTCTGGAGTCATTTCGTTGCAAGCGGGTTTTTAAGTGCTCTGGAGTCATTTCGTTGCAAGCTGGTTTTTAAGTGCTCTGGAGTCATTTCGTTGCAAGTGGGTTTTTAAGTGCTCTGGAGTCATTTCGTTGCAAGCGGGTTTTTACGTGTTCTGGAGTCATTTCGTTACAAGCGGGTTTTTACATACTTCTCAGACATTTCACTGGAAGCGGGTTTTTTAAGTGCTCTGTAGGCATTTCGTTGCAAGCGGGTTTTTACGTGCTCTGGAGTCATTTCGTTGCAAGCGGGTTTTTACATATTTCTCTGACATTTAACTGGAAGCGAGTATTTTAAGTGCTCTGGAGTCATTTCGTTCCAAGCGGGTTTTTAAGTGCTCAGGAGTCATTTCGTTGCAAGCGGGTTTTTAAGTGTTCTGGAGTCATTTCGTTGCAAGCGGGTTTTTAAGTGCTCTGGAGTCATTTCGTTGCAAGCTGGTTTTTAAGTGCTCTGGAGTCATTTCGTTGCAAGTGGGTTTTTAAGTGCTCTGGAGTCATTTCGTTGCAAGCGGGTTTTTACGTGTTCTGGAGTCATTTCGTTACAAGCGGGTTTTTACATACTTCTCAGACATTTCACTGGAAGCGGGTTTTTTAAGTACTCTGGAGTCATTTCGTTGCAAGCGGGTTTTTACGTGCTCTGGAGTCATTTCGTTGCAAGCGGGTTTTTACATATTTCTCTGACATTTAACTGGAAGCGAGTATTTTAAGTGCTCTGGAGTCATTTCGTTGCAAGCGGGTTTTTACGTGCTCTGGAGTCATTTCATTGGAAGCGGGTTTTTACATACTTCTCAGACATTTCACTGGAAGCGGGTTTTTTAAGTGCTCTGGAGTCATTTCGTTGCAAGCGGGTTTTTAAGTGCACTGGAGTCATTTCGTTGCAAGCGGGTTTTTAAGTGCTCTCAGTCATTTCGTTGCAAGCGGGTGTTTAAGTGCTCTGGAGTCATTTCATTGCAAGCGGGTTTTTAAGTTCTCTGGAGTCATTTCGTTGCAAGCGGGTTTTTAAGTGCTCTGGAGTGATTTCGTTGCAAGCAGATTTTTAAGTGCTCTGGAGTCATTTCGTTGCAAGCGGGTTTTTAAGTGTTCTGGAGTCATTTCGTTGCAACCGGGTTTTTACGTGTTCTGGAGTCATTTCGTTGCAAGCGGGTTTTTACATACTTCTCAGACATTTCACTGGAAGCGGGTTTTTTAAGTGCTCTGTAGGCATTTCGTGGCAAGCGGGTTTTTAAGTACTCTGGAGTCATTTCGTTGCAAGCGGGTTTTTACGTGCTCTGGAGTCATTTCGTTGCAAGCGGGTTTTTACATATTTCTCTGACATTTAACTGGAAGCGAGTATTTTAAGTGCTCTGGAGTCATTTCGTTGCAAGCGGGTTTTTACGTGCTCTGGAGTCATTTCATTGCAAGCGTGTTTTTACATACTTCTCAGACATTTCACTGGAAGCGGGTTTTTTAAGTGCTCTGGAGTCATATCGTTGCAAGCAGGTTTTTAAGTACTCTGGAGTCATTTCGTTGCACGCGGGTTTTTAAGTGCTCTGGAGTCATTTCGTTGCAAGCGGGTTTTTAAGTGCTCTGGAGTCATTTGGTCGCAAGCGGGTGTTTAAGTGCTCTGCAGTCATTTCATTGCAAGCGGGTTTTTAAGTGCTCTGGAGTCATTTCGTCGCAAGCGGGTTTTTAAGTGTTCTGGAGTCATTTCGTTGCAAGCGGGTTTTTAAGTGCTCTGGAGTCATTTCGTTGCAAGCGGGTTTTTAAGTGCTCTGGAGTCATTTCGTTGCAAGCGGGTTTTTAAGTGCTCTGGAGACTTTTCGTTGCAATCGGGTTTTTAACTGCTCTGGAGTCATTTCGTTCCAAGCGGGTTTTTAAGTGCTCAGGAGTCATTTCGTTGCAAGCGGGTTTTTAAGTGTTCTGGAGTCATTTCGTTGCAAGCGGGTTTTTAAGTGCTCTGGAGTCATTTCGTTGCAAGCTGGTTTTTAAGTGCTCTGGAGTCATTTCGTTGCAAGTGGGTTTTTAAGTGCTCTGGAGTCATTTCGTTGCAAGCGGGTTTTTACGTGTTCTGGAGTCATTTCGTTACAAGCGGGTTTTTACATACTTCTCAGACATTTCACTGGAAGCGGGTTTTTTAAGTGCTCTGTAGGCATTTCGTTGCAAGCGGGTTTTTACGTGCTCTGGAGTCATTTCGTTGCAAGCGGGTTTTTACATATTTCTCTGACATTTAACTGGAAGCGAGTATTTTAAGTGCTCTGGAGTCATTTCGTTCCAAGCGGGTTTTTAAGTGCTCAGGAGTCATTTCGTTGCAAGCGGGTTTTTAAGTGTTCTGGAGTCATTTCGTTGCAAGCGGGTTTTTAAGTGCTCTGGAGTCATTTCGTTGCAAGCTGGTTTTTAAGTGCTCTGGAGTCATTTCGTTGCAAGTGGGTTTTTAAGTGCTCTGGAGTCATTTCGTTGCAAGCGGGTTTTTACGTGTTCTGGAGTCATTTCGTTACAAGCGGGTTTTTACATACTTCTCAGACATTTCACTGGAAGCGGGTTTTTTAAGTACTCTGGAGTCATTTCGTTGCAAGCGGGTTTTTACGTGCTCTGGAGTCATTTCGTTGCAAGCGGGTTTTTACATATTTCTCTGACATTTAACTGGAAGCGAGTATTTTAAGTGCTCTGGAGTCATTTCGTTGCAAGCGGGTTTTTACATACTTCTCAGACATTTCACTGGAAGCGGGTTTTTTAAGTGCTCTGGAGTCATTTCGTTGCAAGCGGGTTTTTAAGTGCTCTGGAGTCATTTCGTTGCAAGCGGGTTTTTAAGTGCTCTGGAGACATTTCGTTGCAAGCGGGTTTTTAAGTGTTCTGGAGTCATTTCGTTGCAAGCGGGTTTTTAAGTGCTCTGGAGTCATTTCGTTGCAAGCGGGTTTTTAAGTGCTCTTTAGTCATTTCGTTGCAAGCGGGTTTTTAAGTGCTCAGAAAGGCATTTCGTTGTAAGCGGGTTTTTAAGTGCTCTGGAGTCATTTCGTTGCAAGCGGGTTTTTACGTGTTCTGGAGTCATTTCGTTGCAAGCGGGTTTTTACATACTTCTCAGACATTTCACTGGAAGCGGGTTTTTTAAGTCCTCTGTAGGCATTTCGTTGCAAGCGGTTTTTTAAGTACTCTGGAGTCATTTTGTTGCTAGCTTTTTTTTAAGTGCTTTGGAGGTATTTCGTTGCAAGCGGGTTTTTACGTGTTCTGGAGTCATTTCGTTGCAAGCGGGTTTTTACATACTTCTCAGACATTTCACTGGAAGCAGGTTTTTTAAGTGCTCTGTAGGCATTTCGTTGCAAGCGTTTTTTTAAGTACTCTGGAGTCATTTCGTTGCAAGCGGGTTTTTAAGTGCTCTGGAGTCATTTCGTTGCAAGCGGGTTTTTAAGTGCTCTGGAGTCATTTCGTTGCAAGCGGGTTTTTAAGTGCTCTGGAGTCATTTCGTTGCAAGCGGGTTTTTAAGTGCTCTGGAGTCATTTCGTTGCAAGTGGGTTTTTTAGTGCTCTGGAGTCATTTCGTTGCAAGCGGGTTTTTAAGTGCTCTGAAGGCATTTCGTTGTAAGCGGGTTTTTAAGTGCTCTGGAGTCATTTCGTTGCAAGCGGGTTTTTAAGTGCTCTGGAGTCATTTCGTTGCAAGCGGGTTTTTAAGTGCTCTGGAGTCATTTCGTTGCAAGCGGGTTTTTACATACTTCTCAGACATTTCACTGGAAGCGGGTTTTTTAAGTGCTCTGTAGGCATTTCGTTGCAAGCGGGTTTTTACGTGCTCTGGAGTCATTTCGTTGCAAGCGGGTTTTTACATATTTCTCTGACATTTAACTGGAAGCGAGTATTTTAAGTGCTCTGGATTCATTTCGTTGCAAGCAGGTTTTTACGTGCTCTGGAGTCATTTCATTGCAAGCGGGTTTTTACATACCTCTCAGACATTTCACTGGAAGCGGGTTTTTTAAGTACTCTGGAGTCATTTCGTTGCAAGCGGGTTTTTAAGTGCACTGGAGTCATTTCGTTGCAAGCGGGTTTTTAAGTGCTCTCAGTCATTTCGTTGCAAGCGGGTGTTTAAGTGCTCTGGAGTCATTTCATTGCAAGCGGGTTTTTAAGTTCTCTGGAGTCATTTCGTTGCAAGCGGGTTCTTAAGTGCTCTGGAGTGATTTCGTTGCAAGCAGATTTTTAAGTGCTCTGGAGTCATTTCGTTGCAAGCGGGTTTTTAAGTGTTCTGGAGTCATTTCGTTGCAACCGGGTTTTTACGTGTTCTGGAGTCATTTCGTTGCAAGCGGGTTTTTACATACTTCTCAGACATTTCACTGGAAGCGGGTTTTTTAACTGCTCTGTAGGCATTTCGTTGCAAGCGGGTTTTTAAGTACTCTGGAGTCATTTCGTTGCAAGCGGGTTTTTACGTGCTCTGGAGTCATTTCGTTGCAAGCGGGTTTTTACATATTTCTCTGACATTTAACTGGAAGCGAGTATTTTAAGTGCTCTGGAGTCATTTCGTTGCAAGCGGGTTTTTACATACTTCTCAGACATTTCACTGGAAGCGGGTTTTTTAAGTGCTCTGGAGTCATTTCGTTGCAAGCGGGTTTTTAAGTGCTCTGGAGTCATTTCGTTGCAAGCGGGTTTTTAAGTGCTCTGGAGACATTTCGTTGCAAGCGGGTTTTTAAGTGTTCTGGAGTCATTTCGTTGCAAGCGGGTTTTTAAGTGCTCTGGAGTCATTTCGTTGCAAGCGGGTTTTTAAGTGCTCTTTAGTCATTTCGTTGCAAGCGGGTTTTTAAGTGCTCAGAAAGGCATTTCGTTGTAAGCGGGTTTTTAAGTGCTCTGGAGTCATTTCGTTGCAAGCGGGTTTTTACGTGTTCTGGAGTCATTTCGTTGCAAGCGGGTTTTTACATACTTCTCAGACATTTCACTGGAAGCGGGTTTTTTAAGTCCTCTGTAGGCATTTCGTTGCAAGCGGTTTTTTAAGTACTCTGGAGTCATTTTGTTGCTAGCTTTTTTTTAAGTGCTTTGGAGGTATTTCGTTGCAAGCGGGTTTTTACGTGTTCTGGAGTCATTTCGTTGCAAGCGGGTTTTTACATACTTCTCAGACATTTCACTGGAAGCAGGTTTTTTAAGTGCTCTGTAGGCATTTCGTTGCAAGCGTTTTTTTAAGTACTCTGGAGTCATTTCGTTGCAAGCGGGTTTTTAAGTGCTCTGGAGTCATTTCGTTGCAAGCGGGTTTTTAAGTGCTCTGGAGTCATTTCGTTGCAAGCGGGTTTTTAAGTGCTCTGGAGTCATTTCGTTGCAAGCGGGTTTTTAAGTGCTCTGGAGTCATTTCGTTGCAAGTGGGTTTTTTAGTGCTCTGGAGTCATTTCGTTGCAAGCGGGTTTTTAAGTGCTCTGAAGGCATTTCGTTGTAAGCGGGTTTTTATGTGCTCTGGAGTCATTTCGTTGCAAGCGGGTTTTTACGTGTTCTGGAGTCATTTCGTTGCAAGCGGGTTTTTACATACTTCTCAGACATTTCACTGGAAGTGGGTTTTTTAAGTGCTCTGTAGGCATTTCGTTGCAAGCGGGTTTTTACGTGCTCTGGAGTCATTTCGTTGCAAGCGGGTTTTTACTTATTTCTCTGACATTTAACTGGAAGCGAGTATTTTAAGTGCTCTGGATTCATTTCGTTGCAAGCGGGTTTTTACGTGCTCTGGAGTCATTTCGTTGCAAGCGGGTTTTTAAGTGCTCTGGAGTGATTTCGTTGCAAGCGGATTTTTAAGTGCTCTGGAGTCATTTCGTTGCAAGCGGGTTTATAAGTGTTCTGGAGTCATTTCGTTGCAAGCGGGTTTTTACGTGTTCTGGAGTCATTTCGTTGCAAGCGGGTTTTTACATACTTCTCAGACATTTCACTGGAAGCGGGTTTTTTAAGTGCTCTGTAGGCATTTCGTTGCAAGCGGGTTTTTAAGTACTCTGGAGTCATTTCGTTGCAAGCGGGTTTTTACGTGCTCTGGAGTCATTTCGTTGCAAGCGGGTTTTTACATATTTCTCTGACATTTAACTGGAAGCGAGTATTTTAAGTGCTCTGGAGTCATTTCGTTGCAAGCGGGTTTTTACGTGCTATGGAGTCATTTCATTGCAAGCGGGTTTTTAAGTGCTCTGGAGACATTTCGTTGCAAGCGGGTTTTTAAGTGTTCTGGAGTCATTTCGTTGCAAGCGGGTTTTTAAGTGTTCTGGAGTCATTTCGTTGCAAGCGGGTTTTTAAGTGCTCTGGAGTCATTTCGTTGCAAGCGGGTTTTTAAGTGCTCTGGAGTCATTTCGTTGCAAGCGGGTTTTTAAGTGCTCTGGAGTCATTTCGTTGCAAGCGGGTTTTTAAGTGCTCTGGAGTCATTTCGTTGCAAGCGGGTTTTTAAGTGCTCTGGAGTCATTTCGTTGCAAGCGGGTTTTTACATACTTCTCAGACATTTCACTGGAAGCGGGTTTTTTAAGTGCTCTGTAGGCATTTCGTTGCAAGCGGGTTTTTACGTGCTCTGGAGTCATTTCGTTGCAAGCGGGTTTTTACATATTTCTCTGACATTTAACTGGAAGCAAGTATTTTAAGTGCTCTGGATTCATTTCGTTGCAAGCAGGTTTTTACGTGCTCTGGAGTCATTTCATTGCAAGCGGGTTTTTACATACCTCTCAGACATTTCACTGGAAGCGGGTTTTTTAAGTGCTCTGGAGTCATTTCGTTGCAAGCGGGTTTTTAAGTGCACTGGAGTCATTTCGTTGCAAGCGGGTTTTTAAGTGCTCTCAGTCATTTCGTTGCAAGCGGGTGTTTAAGTGCTCTGGAGTCATTTCATTGCAAGCGGGTTTTTAAGTTCTCTGGAGTCATTTCGTTGCAAGCGGGTTTTTAAGTGCTCTGGAGTGATTTCGTTGCAAGCAGATTTTTAAGTGCTCTGGAGTCATTTCGTTGCAAGCGGGTTTTTAAGTGTTCTGGAGTCATTTCGTTGCAACCGGGTTTTTACGTGTTCTGGAGTCATTTCGTTGCAAGCGGGTTTTTACATACTTCTCAGACATTTCACTGGAAGCGGGTTTTTTAAGTGCTCTGTAGGCATTTCGTTGCAAGCGGGTTTTTAAGTACTCTGGAGTCATTTCGTTGCAAGCGGGTTTTTACGTGCTCTGGAGTCATTTCGTTGCAAGCGGGTTTTTACATATTTCTCTGACATTTAACTGGAAGCGAGTATTTTAAGTGCTCTGAAGTCATTTCGTTGCAAGCGGGTTTTTACGTGCTCTGGAGTCATTTCATTGCAAGCGTGTTTTTACATACTTCTCAGACATTTCACTGGAAGCGGGTTTTTTAAGTGCTCTGGAGTCATTTCGTTGCAAGCGGGTTTTTAAGTGCTCTGGAGTCATTTCGTTGCAAGCGGGTTTTTAAGTGTTCTGGAGTCATTTCGTTGCAAGCGGGTTTTTAAGTGCTCTGGAGTCATTTCGTTGCAAGCGGGTTTTTAAGTGCTCTGGAGACATTTCGTTACAAGCGGGTTTTTAAGTGTTCTGGAGTCATTTCGTTGCAAGCGGGTTTTTAAGTGCTCTGGAGTCATTTCGTTGCAAGCGGGTTTTTAAGTGCTCTGGAGTCATTTCGTTGCAAGCGGGTTTTTAAGTGCTCTGGAGTCATTTCGTTGCAAGCGGGTTTTTTAAGTGCTCTGGAGTCATTTCGTTGCAAGCGGGTTTTTAAGTGCTCTGGAGTCATTTCGTTGCAAGCGGGTTTTTAAGTGCTCAGAAAGGCATTTCGTTGTAAGCGGGTTTTTAAGTGCTCTGGAGTCATTTCGTTGCAAGCGGGTTTTTACGTGTTCTGGAGTCATTTCGTTGCAAGCGGGTTTTTACATACTTCTCAGACATTTCACTGGAAGCGGGTTTTTTAAGTCCTCTGTAGGCATTTCGTTGCAAGCGGTTTTTTAAGTACTCTGGAGTCATTTTGTTGCTAGCTTTTTTTTAAGTGCTCTGGAGGTATTTCGTTGCAAGCGGGTTTTTACGTGTTCTGGAGTCATTTCGTTGCAAGCGGGTTTTTACATACTTCTCAGACATTTCACTGGAAGCGGGTTTTTTAAGTGCTCTGTAGGCATTTCGTTGCAAGCGGGTTTTTAAGTGCTCTGGAGTCATTTCGTTGCAAGCGGGTTTTTAAGTGCTCTGAAGGCATTTCGTTGTAAGCGGGTTTTTAAGTGCTCTCGAGTCATTTCGTTGCAAGCGGGTTTTTAAGTGCTCTGGAGTCATTTCGTTGCAAGCGGGTTTTTAAGTGCTCTGAAGGCATTTCGTTGTAAGCGGGTTTTTAAGTGCTCTCGAGTCATTTCGTTGCAAGCGGGTTTTTAAGTGCTCTGGAGTCATTTCGTTGCAAGCGGGTTTTTAAGTGCTCTGGAGACATTTCGTTGCAAGCGGGTTTTTAAGTGCTCTGGAGACATTTCGTTGCAAGCGGGTTTTTACATACTTCTCAGACATTTCACTGGAAGCGGGTTTTTTAAGTGCTCTGTAGGCATTTCGTTGCAAGCGGGTTTTTAAGTACTCTGGAGTCATTTCGTTGCAAGCGGGTTTTTACGTGCTCTGGAGTCATTTCGTTGCAAGCGGGTTTTTACATATTTCTCTGACATTTAACTGGAAGCGAGTATTTTAAGTGCTCTGGAGTCATTTCGTTGCAAGCGGGTTTTTACGTGCTCTGGTGTCATTTCATTGCAAGCGTGTTTTTACATACTTCTCAGACATTTCACTGGAAGCGGGTTTTTTAAGTGCTCTGTAGGCATTTCGTTGCAAGCGGGTTTTTAAGTGCTCTGGAGTCATTTCGTTGCAAGCGGGTTTTTAAGTGCTCTGGAGACATTTCGTTGCAAGCGGGTTTTTAAGTGTTCTGGAGTCATTTCGTTGCAAGCGGGTTTTTAAGTGCTCTGGAGTCATTTCGTTGCAAGCGGGTTTTTAAGTGCTCCGGAGTCATTTCGTTGCAAGCGGGTTTTTAAGTGCTCTGGAGTCATTTCGTTGCAAGCGGGTTTTTAAGTGCTCTGGAGTCATTTCGTTGCAAGCGGGTTTTTTAAGTGCTCTGGAGTCATTTCGTTGCAAGCGGGTTTTTAAGTGCTCTGGAGTCATTTCGTTGCAAGCGGGTTTTTAAGTGCTCAGAAAGGCATTTTGTTGTAAGCGGGTTTTTAAGTGCTCTGGAGTCATTTCGTTGCAAGCGGGTTTTTACGTGTTCTGGAGTCATTTCGTTGCAAGCGGGTTTTTACATACTTCTCAGACATTTCACTGGAAGCGGGTTTTTTAAGTCCTCTGTAGGCATTTCGTTGCAAGCGGTTTTTTAAGTACTCTGGAGTCATTTTGTTGCAAGCGGGTTTTTAAGTGTTCTGAAGGCATTTCGTTGTAAGCGGGTTTTTAAGTGCTCTGGAGTCATTTCGTTGCAAGCGGGTTTTTAAGTGCTCTGGAGTCATTTTGTTGCTAGCTTTTTTTTAAGTGCTCTGGAGGTATTTTGTTGCAAGCGGGTTTTTACGTGTTCTGGAGTCATTTCGTTGCAAGCGGGTTTTTACATACTTCTCAGACATTTCACTGGAAGCGGGTTTTTTAAGTGCTCTGTAGGCATTTCGTTGCAAGCGGGTTTTTAAGTGCTCTGGAGTCATTTCGTTGCAAGCGGGTTTTTAAGTGCTCTGAAGGCATTTCGTTGTAAGCGGGTTTTTAAGTGCTCTCGAGTCATTTCGTTGCAAGCGGGTTTTTAAGTGCTCTGGAGTCATTTCGTTGCAAGCGGGTTTTTAAGTGCTCTGGAGACATTTCGTTGCAAGCGGGTTTTTAAGTGCTCTGGAGTCATTTCGTTGCAAGCGGGTTTTTAAGTGCTCTGGAGTCATTTCGTTGCAAGCGGGTTTTTAAGTGCTCTGGAGTCATTTCGTTGCAAGCGGGTTTTTAAGTGCTCTGGAGTCATTTCGTTGCAAGCGGGTTTTTAAGTGCTCTGAAGGCATTTCGTTGTAAGCGCGTTTTTAAGTGCTCTGGAGTCATTTCATTACAAGCGGGTTTTTACGTGTTCTGGAGTCATTTCGTTGCAAGCGGGTTTTTACATACTTCTCAGACATTTCACTGGAAGCGGGTTTTTTAAGTGCTCTGTAGGCATTTCGTTGCAAGCGTTTTTTTAAGTACTCTGGAGTCATTTCGTTGCAAGCGGGTTTTTAAGTGCTCTGGAGTCATTTCGTTGCAAGCGGGTTTTTAAGTGCTCTGGAGTCATTTCGTTGCAAGCGGGTTTTTAAGTGCTCTGGAGTCATTTCGTTGCAAGCGGGTTTTTAAGTGCTCTGGAGTCATTTCGTTGCAAGCGGGTTTTTAAGTGCTCTGGAGTCATTTCATTGCAAGCGGGTTTTTAAGTGCTCTGGAGTGATTTCGTTGCAAGCAGATTTTTAAGTGCTCTGGAGTCATTTCGTTGCAAGCGGGTTTTTAAGTGCTCTGGAGTCATTTCGTTGCAAGCGGGTTTTTAAGTGCTCTGGAGTCATTTCGTTGCAAGCGGGTTTTTAAGTGCTCTCAGTCATTTCGTTGCAAGCGGGTGTTTAAGTGCTCTGGAGTCATTTCATTGCAAGCGGGTTTTTAAGTTCTCTGGAGTCATTTCGTTGCAAGCGGGTTTTTAAGTGCTCTGGAGTGATTTCGTTGCAAGCAGATTTTTAAGTGCTCTGGAGTCATTTCGTTGCAAGCGGGTTTTTAAGTGTTCTGGAGTCATTTCGTTGCAACCGGGTTTTTACGTGTTCTGGAGTCATTTCGTTGCAAGCGGGTTTTTACATACTTCTCAGACATTTCACTGGAAGCGGGTTTTTTAACTGCTCTGTAGGCATTTCGTTGCAAGCGGGTTTTTAAGTACTCTGGAGTCATTTCGTTGCAAGCGGGTTTTTACGTGCTCTGGAGTCATTTCGTTGCAAGCGGGTTTTTACATATTTCTCTGACATTTAACTGGAAGCGAGTATTTTAAGTGCTCTGGAGTCATTTCGTTGCAAGCGGGTTTTTACATACTTCTCAGACATTTCACTGGAAGCGGGTTTTTTAAGTGCTCTGGAGTCATTTCGTTGCAAGCGGGTTTTTAAGTGCTCTGGAGTCATTTCGTTGCAAGCGGGTTTTTAAGTGCTCTGGAGACATTTCGTTGCAAGCGGGTTTTTAAGTGTTCTGGAGTCATTTCGTTGCAAGCGGGTTTTTAAGTGCTCTGGAGTCATTTCGTTGCAAGCGGGTTTTTAAGTGCTCTTTAGTCATTTCGTTGCAAGCGGGTTTTTAAGTGCTCAGAAAGGCATTTCGTTGTAAGCGGGTTTTTAAGTGCTCTGGAGTCATTTCGTTGCAAGCGGGTTTTTACGTGTTCTGGAGTCATTTCGTTGCAAGCGGGTTTTTACATACTTCTCAGACATTTCACTGGAAGCGGGTTTTTTAAGTCCTCTGTAGGCATTTCGTTGCAAGCGGTTTTTTAAGTACTCTGGAGTCATTTTGTTGCTAGCTTTTTTTTAAGTGCTTTGGAGGTATTTCGTTGCAAGCGGGTTTTTACGTGTTCTGGAGTCATTTCGTTGCAAGCGGGTTTTTACATACTTCTCAGACATTTCACTGGAAGCAGGTTTTTTAAGTGCTCTGTAGGCATTTCGTTGCAAGCGTTTTTTTAAGTACTCTGGAGTCATTTCGTTGCAAGCGGGTTTTTAAGTGCTCTGGAGTCATTTCGTTGCAAGCGGGTTTTTAAGTGCTCTGGAGTCATTTCGTTGCAAGCGGGTTTTTAAGTGCTCTGGAGTCATTTCGTTGCAAGCGGGTTTTTAAGTGCTCTGGAGTCATTTCGTTGCAAGTGGGTTTTTTAGTGCTCTGGAGTCATTTCGTTGCAAGCGGGTTTTTAAGTGCTCTGAAGGCATTTCGTTGTAAGCGGGTTTTTATGTGCTCTGGAGTCATTTCGTTGCAAGCGGGTTTTTACGTGTTCTGGAGTCATTTCGTTGCAAGCGGGTTTTTACATACTTCTCAGACATTTCACTGGAAGTGGGTTTTTTAAGTGCTCTGTAGGCATTTCGTTGCAAGCGGGTTTTTACGTGCTCTGGAGTCATTTCGTTGCAAGCGGGTTTTTACTTATTTCTCTGACATTTAACTGGAAGCGAGTATTTTAAGTGCTCTGGATTCATTTCGTTGCAAGCGGGTTTTTACGTGCTCTGGAGTCATTTCGTTGCAAGCGGGTTTTTAAGTGCTCTGGAGTGATTTCGTTGCAAGCGGATTTTTAAGTGCTCTGGAGTCATTTCGTTGCAAGCGGGTTTATAAGTGTTCTGGAGTCATTTCGTTGCAAGCGGGTTTTTACGTGTTCTGGAGTCATTTCGTTGCAAGCGGGTTTTTACATACTTCTCAGACATTTCACTGGAAGCGGGTTTTTTAAGTGCTCTGTAGGCATTTCGTTGCAAGCGGGTTTTTAAGTACTCTGGAGTCATTTCGTTGCAAGCGGGTTTTTACGTGCTCTGGAGTCATTTCGTTGCAAGCGGGTTTTTACATATTTCTCTGACATTTAACTGGAAGCGAGTATTTTAAGTGCTCTGGAGTCATTTCGTTGCAAGCGGGTTTTTACGTGCTATGGAGTCATTTCATTGCAAGCGGGTTTTTAAGTGCTCTGGAGACATTTCGTTGCAAGCGGGTTTTTAAGTGTTCTGGAGTCATTTCGTTGCAAGCGGGTTTTTAAGTGTTCTGGAGTCATTTCGTTGCAAGCGGGTTTTTAAGTGCTCTGGAGTCATTTCGTTGCAAGCGGGTTTTTAAGTGCTCTGGAGTCATTTCGTTGCAAGCGGGTTTTTAAGTGCTCTGGAGTCATTTCGTTGCAAGCGGGTTTTTAAGTGCTCTGGAGTCATTTCGTTGCAAGCGGGTTTTTACATACTTCTCAGACATTTCACTGGAAGCGGGTTTTTTAAGTGCTCTGTAGGCATTTCGTTGCAAGCGGGTTTTTACGTGCTCTGGAGTCATTTCGTTGCAAGCGGGTTTTTACATATTTCTCTGACATTTAACTGGAAGCGAGTATTTTAAGTGCTCTGGATTCGTTTCGTTGCAAGCAGGTTTTTACGTGCTCTGGAGTCATTTCATTGCAAGCGGGTTTTTACATACCTCTCAGACATTTCACTGGAAGCGGGTTTTTTAAGTGCTCTGGAGTCATTTCGTTGCAAGCGGGTTTTTAAGTGCACTGGAGTCATTTCGTTGCAAGCGGGTTTTTAAGTGCTCTCAGTCATTTCGTTGCAAGCGGGTGTTTAAGTGCTCTGGAGTCATTTCATTGCAAGCGGGTTTTTAAGTTCTCTGGAGTCATTTCGTTGCAAGCGGGTTTTTAAGTGCTCTGGAGTCATTTCGTTGCAAGCGGGTTTTTAAGTGCTCTGGAGACATTTCGTTGCAAGCGGGTTTTTAAGTGTTCTGGAGTCATTTCGTTGCAAGCGGGTTTTTAAGTGCTCTGGAGTCATTTCGTTGCAAGCGGGTTTTTAAGTGCTCTGGAGTCATTTCGTTGCAAGCGGGTTTTTAAGTGCTCTGGAGTCATTTCGTTGCAAGCGGGTTTTTTAAGTGCTCTGGAGTCATTTCGTTGCAAGCGGGTTTTTAAGTGCTCTGGAGTCATTTCGTTGCAAGCGGGTTTTTAAGTGCTCAGAAAGGCATTTCGTTGTAAGCGGGTTTTTAAGTGCTCTGGAGTCATTTCGTTGCAAGCGGGTTTTTACGTGTTCTGGAGTCATTTCGTTGCAAGCGGGTTTTTACATACTTCTCAGACATTTCACTGGAAGCGGGTTTTTTAAGTCCTCTGTAGGCATTTCGTTGCAAGCGGTTTTTTAAGTACTCTGGAGTCATTTTGTTGCTAGCTTTTTTTTAAGTGCTCTGGAGGTATTTCGTTGCAAGCGGGTTTTTACGTGTTCTGGAGTCATTTCGTTGCAAGCGGGTTTTTACATACTTCTCAGACATTTCACTGGAAGCGGGTTTTTTAAGTGCTCTGTAGGCATTTCGTTGCAAGCGGGTTTTTAAGTGCTCTGGAGTCATTTCGTTGCAAGCGGGTTTTTAAGTGCTCTGAAGGCATTTCGTTGTAAGCGGGTTTTTAAGTGCTCTCGAGTCATTTCGTTGCAAGCGGGTTTTTAAGTGCTCTGGAGTCATTTCGTTGCAAGCGGGTTTTTAAGTGCTCTGAAGGCATTTCGTTGTAAGCGGGTTTTTAAGTGCTCTCGAGT
Organism: Meriones unguiculatus; assembly: GCF_030254825.1. Classification (NCBI taxonomy): domain Eukaryota; kingdom Metazoa; phylum Chordata; class Mammalia; order Rodentia; family Muridae; genus Meriones; species Meriones unguiculatus. The sequence goes on along the minus strand of NC_083352.1, from coordinate 65,665,356 downwards.
CATTTCGTTGCAAGCGGGTTTTTAAGTGCTCTCAGTCATTTCGTTGCAAGCGGGTGTTTAAGTGCTCTGGAGTCATTTCATTGCAAGCGGGTTTTTAAGTTCTCTGGAGTCATTTCGTTGCAAGCGGGTTTTTAAGTGCTCTGGAGTGATTTCGTTGCAAGCAGATTTTTAAGTGCTCTGGAGTCATTTCGTTGCAAGCGGGTTTTTAAGTGTTCTGGAGTCATTTCGTTGCAACCGGGTTTTTACGTGTTCTGGAGTCATTTCGTTGCAAGCGGGTTTTTACATACTTCTCAGACATTTCACTGGAAGCGGGTTTTTTAACTGCTCTGTAGGCATTTCGTTGCAAGCGGGTTTTTAAGTACTCTGGAGTCATTTCGTTGCAAGCGGGTTTTTACGTGCTCTGGAGTCATTTCGTTGCAAGCGGGTTTTTACATATTTCTCTGACATTTAACTGGAAGCGAGTATTTTAAGTGCTCTGGAGTCATTTCGTTGCAAGCGGGTTTTTACATACTTCTCAGACATTTCACTGGAAGCGGGTTTTTTAAGTGCTCTGGAGTCATTTCGTTGCAAGCGGGTTTTTAAGTGCTCTGGAGTCATTTCGTTGCAAGCGGGTTTTTAAGTGCTCTGGAGACATTTCGTTGCAAGCGGGTTTTTAAGTGTTCTGGAGTCATTTCGTTGCAAGCGGGTTTTTAAGTGCTCTGGAGTCATTTCGTTGCAAGCGGGTTTTTAAGTGCTCTTTAGTCATTTCGTTGCAAGCGGGTTTTTAAGTGCTCAGAAAGGCATTTCGTTGTAAGCGGGTTTTTAAGTGCTCTGGAGTCATTTCGTTGCAAGCGGGTTTTTACGTGTTCTGGAGTCATTTCGTTGCAAGCGGGTTTTTACATACTTCTCAGACATTTCACTGGAAGCGGGTTTTTTAAGTCCTCTGTAGGCATTTCGTTGCAAGCGGTTTTTTAAGTACTCTGGAGTCATTTTGTTGCTAGCTTTTTTTTAAGTGCTTTGGAGGTATTTCGTTGCAAGCGGGTTTTTACGTGTTCTGGAGTCATTTCGTTGCAAGCGGGTTTTTACATACTTCTCAGACATTTCACTGGAAGCAGGTTTTTTAAGTGCTCTGTAGGCATTTCGTTGCAAGCGTTTTTTTAAGTACTCTGGAGTCATTTCGTTGCAAGCGGGTTTTTAAGTGCTCTGGAGTCATTTCGTTGCAAGCGGGTTTTTAAGTGCTCTGGAGTCATTTCGTTGCAAGCGGGTTTTTAAGTGCTCTGGAGTCATTTCGTTGCAAGCGGGTTTTTAAGTGCTCTGGAGTCATTTCGTTGCAAGTGGGTTTTTTAGTGCTCTGGAGTCATTTCGTTGCAAGCGGGTTTTTAAGTGCTCTGAAGGCATTTCGTTGTAAGCGGGTTTTTATGTGCTCTGGAGTCATTTCGTTGCAAGCGGGTTTTTACGTGTTCTGGAGTCATTTCGTTGCAAGCGGGTTTTTACATACTTCTCAGACATTTCACTGGAAGTGGGTTTTTTAAGTGCTCTGTAGGCATTTCGTTGCAAGCGGGTTTTTACGTGCTCTGGAGTCATTTCGTTGCAAGCGGGTTTTTACTTATTTCTCTGACATTTAACTGGAAGCGAGTATTTTAAGTGCTCTGGATTCATTTCGTTGCAAGCGGGTTTTTACGTGCTCTGGAGTCATTTCGTTGCAAGCGGGTTTTTAAGTGCTCTGGAGTGATTTCGTTGCAAGCGGATTTTTAAGTGCTCTGGAGTCATTTCGTTGCAAGCGGGTTTATAAGTGTTCTGGAGTCATTTCGTTGCAAGCGGGTTTTTACGTGTTCTGGAGTCATTTCGTTGCAAGCGGGTTTTTACATACTTCTCAGACATTTCACTGGAAGCGGGTTTTTTAAGTGCTCTGTAGGCATTTCGTTGCAAGCGGGTTTTTAAGTACTCTGGAGTCATTTCGTTGCAAGCGGGTTTTTACGTGCTCTGGAGTCATTTCGTTGCAAGCGGGTTTTTACATATTTCTCTGACATTTAACTGGAAGCGAGTATTTTAAGTGCTCTGGAGTCATTTCGTTGCAAGCGGGTTTTTACGTGCTATGGAGTCATTTCATTGCAAGCGGGTTTTTAAGTGCTCTGGAGACATTTCGTTGCAAGCGGGTTTTTAAGTGTTCTGGAGTCATTTCGTTGCAAGCGGGTTTTTAAGTGTTCTGGAGTCATTTCGTTGCAAGCGGGTTTTTAAGTGCTCTGGAGTCATTTCGTTGCAAGCGGGTTTTTAAGTGCTCTGGAGTCATTTCGTTGCAAGCGGGTTTTTAAGTGCTCTGGAGTCATTTCGTTGCAAGCGGGTTTTTAAGTGCTCTGGAGTCATTTCGTTGCAAGCGGGTTTTTAAGTGCTCTGGAGTCATTTCGTTGCAAGCGGGTTTTTACATACTTCTCAGACATTTCACTGGAAGCGGGTTTTTTAAGTGCTCTGTAGGCATTTCGTTGCAAGCGGGTTTTTACGTGCTCTGGAGTCATTTCGTTGCAAGCGGGTTTTTACATATTTCTCTGACATTTAACTGGAAGCGAGTATTTTAAGTGCTCTGGATTCATTTCGTTGCAAGCAGGTTTTTACGTGCTCTGGAGTCATTTCATTGCAAGCGGGTTTTTACATACCTCTCAGACATTTCACTGGAAGCGGGTTTTTTAAGTGCTCTGGAGTCATTTCGTTGCAAGCGGGTTTTTAAGTGCACTGGAGTCATTTCGTTGCAAGCGGGTTTTTAAGTGCTCTCAGTCATTTCGTTGCAAGCGGGTGTTTAAGTGCTCTGGAGTCATTTCATTGCAAGCGGGTTTTTAAGTTCTCTGGAGTCATTTCGTTGCAAGCGGGTTTTTAAGTGCTCTGGAGTGATTTCGTTGCAAGCAGATTTTTAAGTGCTCTGGAGTCATTTCGTTGCAAGCGGGTTTTTAAGTGTTCTGGAGTCATTTCGTTGCAACCGGGTTTTTACGTGTTCTGGAGTCATTTCGTTGCAAGCGGGTTTTTACATACTTCTCAGACATTTCACTGGAAGCGGGTTTTTTAAGTGCTCTGTAGGCATTTCGTTGCAAGCGGGTTTTTAAGTACTCTGGAGTCATTTCGTTGCAAGCGGGTTTTTACGTGCTCTGGAGTCATTTCGTTGCAAGCGGGTTTTTACATATTTCTCTGACATTTAACTGGAAGCGAGTATTTTAAGTGCTCTGGAGTCATTTCGTTGCAAGCAGGTTTTTACGTGCTCTGGAGTCATTTCATTGCAAGCGTGTTTTTACATACTTCTCAGACATTTCACTGGAAGCGGGTTTTTTAAGTGCTCTGGAGTCATTTCGTTGCAAGCGGGTTTTTAAGTGCTCTGGAGTCATTTCGTTGCAAGCGGGTTTTTAAGTGCTCTGGAGACATTTCGTTGCAAGCGGGTTTTTAAGTGTTCTGGAGTCATTTCGTTGCAAGCGGGTTTTTAAGTGCTCTGGAGTCATTTCGTTGCAAGCGGGTTTTTAAGTGCTCTGGAGTCATTTCGTTGCAAGCGGGTTTTTAAGTGCTCTGGAGTCATTTCGTTGCAAGCGGGTTTTTTAAGTGCTCTGGAGTCATTTCGTTGCAAGCGGGTTTTTAAGTGCTCTGGAGTCATTTCGTTGCAAGCGGGTTTTTAAGTGCTCAGAAAGGCATTTCGTTGTAAGCGGGTTTTTAAGTGCTCTGGAGTCATTTCGTTGCAAGCGGGTTTTTACGTGTTCTGGAGTCATTTCGTTGCAAGCGGGTTTTTACATACTTCTCAGACATTTCACTGGAAGCGGGTTTTTTAAGTCCTCTGTAGGCATTTCGTTGCAAGCGGTTTTTTAAGTACTCTGGAGTCATTTTGTTGCTAGCTTTTTTTTAAGTGCTCTGGAGGTATTTCGTTGCAAGCGGGTTTTTACGTGTTCTGGAGTCATTTCGTTGCAAGCGGGTTTTTACATACTTCTCAGACATTTCACTGGAAGCGGGTTTTTTAAGTGCTCTGTAGGCATTTCGTTGCAAGCGGGTTTTTAAGTGCTCTGGAGTCATTTCGTTGCAAGCGGGTTTTTAAGTGCTCTGAAGGCATTTCGTTGTAAGCGGGTTTTTAAGTGCTCTCGAGTCATTTCGTTGCAAGCGGGTTTTTAAGTGCTCTGGAGTCATTTCGTTGCAAGCGGGTTTTTAAGTGCTCTGAAGGCATTTCGTTGTAAGCGGGTTTTTAAGTGCTCTCGAGTCATTTCGTTGCAAGCGGGTTTTTAAGTGCTCTGGAGTCATTTCGTTGCAAGCGGGTTTTTAAGTGCTCTGGAGACATTTCGTTGCAAGCGGGTTTTTAAGTGCTCTGGAGACATTTCGTTGCAAGCGGGTTTTTACATACTTCTCAGACATTTCACTGGAAGCGGGTTTTTTAAGTGCTCTGTAGGCATTTCGTTGCAAGCGGGTTTTTAAGTACTCTGGAGTCATTTCGTTGCAAGCGGGTTTTTACGTGCTCTGGAGTCATTTCGTTGCAAGCGGGTTTTTACATATTTCTCTGACATTTAACTGGAAGCGAGTATTTTAAGTGCTCTGGAGTCATTTCGTTGCAAGCGGGTTTTTACGTGCTCTGGTGTCATTTCATTGCAAGCGTGTTTTTACATACTTCTCAGACATTTCACTGGAAGCGGGTTTTTTAAGTGCTCTGTAGGCATTTCGTTGCAAGCGGGTTTTTAAGTGCTCTGGAGTCATTTCGTTGCAAGCGGGTTTTTAAGTGCTCTGGAGACATTTCGTTGCAAGCGGGTTTTTAAGTGTTCTGGAGTCATTTCGTTGCAAGCGGGTTTTTAAGTGCTCCGGAGTCATTTCGTTGCAAGCGGGTTTTTAAGTGCTCTGGAGTCATTTCGTTGCAAGCGGGTTTTTAAGTGCTCTGGAGTCATTTCGTTGCAAGCGGGTTTTTTAAGTGCTCTGGAGTCATTTCGTTGCAAGCGGGTTTTTAAGTGCTCTGGAGTCATTTCGTTGCAAGCGGGTTTTTAAGTGCTCAGAAAGGCATTTTGTTGTAAGCGGGTTTTTAAGTGCTCTGGAGTCATTTCGTTGCAAGCGGGTTTTTACGTGTTCTGGAGTCATTTCGTTGCAAGCGGGTTTTTACATACTTCTCAGACATTTCACTGGAAGCGGGTTTTTTAAGTCCTCTGTAGGCATTTCGTTGCAAGCGGTTTTTTAAGTACTCTGGAGTCATTTTGTTGCAAGCGGGTTTTTAAGTGCTCTGAAGGCATTTCGTTGTAAGCGGGTTTTTAAGTGCTCTGGAGTCATTTCGTTGCAAGCGGGTTTTTAAGTGCTCTGGAGTCATTTTGTTGCTAGCTTTTTTTTAAGTGCTCTGGAGGTATTTTGTTGCAAGCGGGTTTTTACGTGTTCTGGAGTCATTTCGTTGCAAGCGGGTTTTTACATACTTCTCAGACATTTCACTGGAAGCGGGTTTTTTAAGTGCTCTGTAGGCATTTCGTTGCAAGGGGGTTTTTAAGTGCTCTGGAGTCATTTCGTTGCAAGCGGGTTTTTAAGTGCTCTGAAGGCATTTCGTTGTAAGCGGGTTTTTAAGTGCTCTCGAGTCATTTCGTTGCAAGCGGGTTTTTAAGTGCTCTGGAGTCATTTCGTTGCAAGCGGGTTTTTAAGTGCTCTGGAGACATTTCGTTGCAAGCGGGTTTTTAAGTGTTCTGGAGTCATTTCGTTGCAAGCGGGTTTTTAAGTGCTCTGGAGTCATTTCGTTGCAAGCGGGTTTTTAAGTGCTCTGGAGTCATTTCGTTGCAAGCGGGTTTTTAAGTGCTCTGGAGTCATTTCGTTGCAAGCGGGTTTTTAAGTGCTCTGGAGTCATTTCGTTGCAAGCGGGTTTTTAAGTGCTCTGGAGTCATTTCGTTGCAAGCGGGTTTTTAAGTGCTCTGGAGTCATTTCGTTGCAAGCGGGTTTTTAAGTGCTCTGAAGGCATTTCGTTGTAAGCGGGTTTTTAAGGGCTCTGGAGTCATTTCATTACAAGCGGGTTTTTACGTGTTCTGGAGTCATTTCGTTGCAAGCGGGTTTTTACATACTTCTCAGACATTTCACTGGAAGCGGGTTTTTTAAGTGCTCTGTAGGCATTTCGTTGCAAGCGTTTTTTTAAGTACTCTGGAGTCATTTCGTTGCAAGCGGGTTTTTAAGTGCTCTGGAGTCATTTCGTTGCAAGCGGGTTTTTAAGTGCTCTGGAGTCATTTCGTTGCAAGCGGGTTTTTAAGTGCTCTGGAGTCATTTCGTTGCAAGCGGGTTTTTAAGTGCTCTGGAGTCATTTCCTTGCAAGCGGGTTTTTAAGTGCTCTGGAGTCATTTCGTTGCAAGCGGGTTTTTAAGTGCTCTGGAGTCATTTCGTTGCAAGCGGGTTTTTAAGTGCTCTGGAGTCATTTCGTTGCAAGCGGGTTTTTAAGTGCTCTGGAGTCATTTCGTTGCAAGCGGGTTTTTAAGTGCTCTGGAGTCATTTCGTTGCAAGTGGGTTTTTTAGTGCTCTGGAGTCATTTCGTTGCAAGCGGGTTTTTAAGTGCTCTGAAGGCATTTCGTTGTAAGCGGGTTTTTATGTGCTCTGGAGTCATTTCGTTGCAAGCGGGTTTTTACGTGTTCTGGAGTCATTTCGTTGCAAGCGGGTTTTTACATACTTCTCAGACATTTCACTGGAAGTGGGTTTTTTAAGTGCTCTGTAGGCATTTCGTTGCAAGCGGGTTTTTAAGTACTCTGGAGTCATTTCGTTGCAAGCGGGTTTTTACTTATTTCTCTGACATTTAACTGGAAGCGAGTATTTTAAGTGCTCTGGATTCATTTCGTTGCAAGCGGGTTTTTACGTTCTCTGGAGTCATTTCGTTGCAAGCGGGTTTTTAAGTGCTCTGGAGTGATTTCGTTGCAAGCGGATTTTTAAGTGCTCTGGAGTCATTTCGTTGCAAGCGGGTTTATAAGTGTTCTGGAGTCATTTCGTTGCAAGCGGGTTTTTACGTGTTCTGGAGTCATTTCGTTGCAAGCGGGTTTTTACATACTTCTCAGACATTTCACTGGAAGCGGGTTTTTTAAGTGCTCTGTAGGCATTTCGTTGCAAGCGGGTTTTTAAGTGCTCTGGAGTCATTTCGTTGCAAGCGGGTTTTTTAAGTGCTCTGGAGTCATTTCGTTGCAAGCGGGTTTTTAAGTGCTCTGGAGTCATTTCGTTGCAAGCGGGTTTTTAAGTGCTCAGAAAGGCATTTCGTTGTAAGCGGGTTTTTAAGTGCTCTGGAGTCATTTCGTTGCAAGCGGGTTTTTACGTGTTCTGGAGTCATTTCGTTGCAAGCGGGTTTTTACATACTTCTCAGACATTTCACTGGAAGCGGGTTTTTTAAGTCCTCTGTAGGCATTTCGTTGCAAGCGGTTTTTTAAGTACTCTGGAGTCATTTTGTTGCAAGCGGGTTTTTAAGTGTTCTGGAGTCATTTCGTTGCAAGCGGGTTTTTAAGTGCTCTGGAGACATTTCGTTGCAAGCGGGTTTTTAAGTGTTCTGGAGTCATTTCGTTGCAAGCGGGTTTTTAAGTGCTCTGGAGTCATTTCGTTGCAAGCGGGTTTTTAAGTGCTCTGGAGTCATTTCGTTGCAAGCGGGTTTTTAAGTGCTCTGGAGTCATTTCGTTGCAAGCGGGTTTTTAAGTGCTCTGGAGTCATTTCTTTGCAAGCGGGTTTTTAAGTGCTCTGGAGTCATTTCGTTGCAAGCGGGTTTTTAAGTGCTCTGGAGTCATTTCGTTGCAAGCGGGTTTTTAAGTGCTCTGAAGGCATTTCGTTGTAAGCGGGTTTTTAAGTGCTCTGGAGTCATTTCATTACAAGCGGGTTTTTACGTGTTCTGGAGTCATTTCGTTGCAAGCGGGTTTTTACATACTTCTCAGACATTTCACTGGAAGCGGGTTTTTTAATTGCTCTGTAGGCATTTCGTTGCAAGCGTTTTTTTAAGTACTCTGGAGTCATTTCGTTGCAAGCGGGTTTTTAAGTGCTCTGGAGTCATTTCGTTGCAAGCGGGTTTTTAAGTGCTCTGGAGTCATTTCGTTGCAAGCGGGTTTTTAAGTGCTCTGGAGTCATTTCGTTGCAAGCGGGTTTTTAAGTGCTCTGGAGTCATTTCGTTGCAAGCGGGTTTTTAAGTGCTCTGGAGTCATTTCGTTGCAAGCGGGTTTTTAAGTGCTCTGGAGTCATTTCGTTGCAAGCGGGTTTTTAAGTGATCTGGAGTCATTTCGTTGCAAGCGGGTTTTTAAGTGCTCTGGAGTCATTTCGTTGCAAGCGGGTTTTTAAGTGCTCTGGAGTCATTTCGTTGCAAGCGGGTTTTTAAGTGCTCTGGAGTCATTTCGTTGCAAGCGGGTTTTTAAGTGCTCTGGAGTCATTTCGTTGCAAGCGGGTTTTTACATACTTCTCAGACATTTCACTGGAAGCGGGTTTTTTAAGTGCTCTGTAGGCATTTCGTTGCAAGCGGGTTTTTACGTGCTCTGGAGTCATTTCGTTGCAAGCGGGTTTTTACATATTTCTCTGACATTTAACTGGAAGCGAGTATTTTAAGTGCTCTGGATTCATTTCGTTGCAAGCGGGTTTTTACGTGCTCTGGAGGCATTTCGTTGCAAGCGGGTTTTTACATACTTCTCAGACATTTCACTGGAAGCGGGTTTTTTAAGTGCTCTGTAGGCATTTCGTTGCAAGCGGGTTTTTAAGTGCTCTGGAGTCATTTCATTGCAAGCGGGTTTTTAAGTGCTCTGGAGTCATTTCGTTGCAAGCGGGTTTTTAAGTGCTCTGGAGTCATTTCGTTGCAAGCGGGTTTTTAAGTGCTCTGGAGTCATTTCGTTGCAAGCGGGTTTTTAAGTGCTCTGGAGTCATTTCGTTGCAAGCGGGTTTTTAAGTGCTCTGGAGTCATTTCGTTGCAAGCGGGTTTTTAAGTGCTCTGGAGTCATTTCGTTGCAAGTGGGTTTTTTAGTGCTCTGGAGTCATTTCATTGCAAGCGGGTTTTTAAGTGCTCTGAAGGCATTTCGTTGTAAGCGGGTTTTTATGTGCTCTGGAGTCATTTCGTTGCAAGCGGGTTTTTACGTGTTCTGGAGTCATTTCGTTGCAAGCGGGTTTTTACATACTTCTCAGACATTTCACTGGAAGTGGGTTTTTTAAGTGTTCTGTAGGCATTTCGTTGCAAGCGGGTTTTTACGTGCTCTGGAGTCATTTCGTTGCAAGCGGGTTTTTACTTATTTCTCTGACATTTAACTGGAAGCGAGTATTTTAAGTGCTCTGGATTCATTTCGTTGCAAGCGGGTTTTTACGTGCTCTGGAGTCATTTCGTTGCAAGCGGGTTTTTAAGTGCTCTGGAGTGATTTCGTTGCAAGCGGATTTTTAAGTGCTCTGGAGTCATTTCGTTGCAAGCGGGTTTATAAGTGTTCTGGAGTCATTTCGTTGCAAGCGGGTTTTTACGTGTTCTGGAGTCATTTCGTTGCAAGCGGGTTTTTACATACTTCTCAGACATTTCACTGGAAGCGGGTTTTTTAAGTGCTCTGTAGGCATTTCGTTGCAAGCGGGTTTTTAAGTACTCTGGAGTCATTTCGTTGCAAGCGGGTTTTTACGTGCTTGGAGTCATTTCGTTGCAAGCGGGTTTTTACATATTTCTCTGACATTTAACTGGAAGCGAGTATTTTAAGTGCTCTAGAGTCATTTCGTTGCAAGCGGGTTTTTACGTGCTCTGGAGACATTTCGTTGCAAGCGGGTTTTTAAGTGTTCTGGAGTCATTTCGTTGCAAGCGGGTTTTTAAGTGTTCTGGAGTCATTTCGTTGCAAGCGGGTTTTTAAGTGCTCTGGAGTCATTTCGTTGCAAGCGGGTTTTTAAGTGCTCTGGAGTCATTTCGTTGCAAGCGGGTTTTTAAGTGCTCTGGAGTCATTTCGTTGCAAGCGGGTTTTTAAGTGCTCTGGAGTCATTTCGTTGCAAGCGGTTTTTAAGTGCTGTGGAGTCATTTCGTTGCAAGCGGGTTTTTACATATTTCTCTGACATTTAACTGGAAGCGAGTATTTTAAGTTTTCTGGAGTCATTTCGTTGCAAGCGGGTTTTTAAGTGTTCTGGAGTCATTTCGTTGCAAGCGTGGTTTTAAGTGTTCTGGAGTCATTTCGTTGCAAGCGGGTTTTTAAGTGCTCTGGAGTCATTTCGTTGCAAGCGGGTTTTTAAGTGCTCTGGAGTCATTTCGTTGCAAGCGGGTTTTTAAGTGCTCTGGAGACATTTCGTTGCAATCGGGTTTTTAACTGCTCTGGAGTCATTTCGTTCCAAGCGGGTTTTTAAGTGCTCAGGAGTCATTTCGTTGCAAGCGGGTTTTTAAGTGTTTTGGAGTCATTTCGTTGCAAGCGGGTTTTTAAGTGCTCTGGAGTCATTTCGTTGCAAGCTGGTTTTTAAGTGCTCTGGAGTCATTTCGTTGCAAGTGGGTTTTTAAGTGCTCTGGAGTCATTTCGTTGCAAGCGGGTTTTTACGTGTTCTGGAGTCATTTCGTTACAAGCGGGTTTTTACATACTTCTCAGACATTTCACTGGAAGCGGGTTTTTTAAGTGCTCTGTAGGCATTTCGTTGCAAGCGGGTTTTTACGTGCTCTGGAGTCATTTCGTTGCAAGCGGGTTTTTACATATTTCTCTGACATTTAACTGGAAGCGAGTATTTTAAGTGCTCTGGAGTCATTTCGTTCCAAGCGGGTTTTTAAGTGCTCAGGAGTCATTTCGTTGCAAGCGGGTTTTTAAGTGTTCTGGAGTCATTTCGTTGCAAGCGGGTTTTTAAGTGCTCTGGAGTCATTTCGTTGCAAGCTGGTTTTTAAGTGCTCTGGAGTCATTTCGTTGCAAGTGGGTTTTTAAGTGCTCTGGAGTCATTTCGTTGCAAGCGGGTTTTTACGTGTTCTGGAGTCATTTCGTTACAAGCGGGTTTTTACATACTTCTCAGACATTTCACTGGAAGCGGGTTTTTTAAGTACTCTGGAGTCATTTCGTTGCAAGCGGGTTTTTACGTGCTCTGGAGTCATTTCGTTGCAAGCGGGTTTTTACATATTTCTCTGACATTTAACTGGAAGCGAGTATTTTAAGTGCTCTGGAGTCATTTCGTTGCAAGCGGGTTTTTACGTGCTCTGGAGTCATTTCATTGGAAGCGGGTTTTTACATACTTCTCAGACATTTCACTGGAAGCGGGTTTTTTAAGTGCTCTGGAGTCATTTCGTTGCAAGCGGGTTTTTAAGTGCACTGGAGTCATTTCGTTGCAAGCGGGTTTTTAAGTGCTCTCAGTCATTTCGTTGCAAGCGGGTGTTTAAGTGCTCTGGAGTCATTTCATTGCAAGCGGGTTTTTAAGTTCTCTGGAGTCATTTCGTTGCAAGCGGGTTTTTAAGTGCTCTGGAGTGATTTCGTTGCAAGCAGATTTTTAAGTGCTCTGGAGTCATTTCGTTGCAAGCGGGTTTTTAAGTGTTCTGGAGTCATTTCGTTGCAACCGGGTTTTTACGTGTTCTGGAGTCATTTCGTTGCAAGCGGGTTTTTACATACTTCTCAGACATTTCACTGGAAGCGGGTTTTTTAAGTGCTCTGTAGGCATTTCGTTGCAAGCGGGTTTTTAAGTACTCTGGAGTCATTTCGTTGCAAGCGGGTTTTTACGTGCTCTGGAGTCATTTCGTTGCAAGCGGGTTTTGACATATTTCTCTGACATTTAACTGGAAGCGAGTATTTTAAGTGCTCTGGAGTCATTTCGTTGCAAGCGGGTTTTTACGTGCTCTGGAGTCATTTCATTGCAAGCGTGTTTTTACATACTTCTCAGACATTTCACTGGAAGCGGGTTTTTTAAGTGCTCTGGAGTCATTTCGTTGCAAGCGGGTTTTTAAGTACTCTGGAGTCATTTCGTTGCACGCGGGTTTTTAAGTGCTCTGGAGTCATTTCGTTGCAAGCGGGTGTTTAAGTGCTCTGCAGTCATTTCATTGCAAGCGGGTTTTTAAGTGCTCTGGAGTCATTTCGTCGCAAGCGGGTTTTTAAGTGTTCTGGAGTCATTTCGTTGCAAGCGGGTTTTTAAGTGCTCTGGAGTCATTTCGTTGCAAGCGGGTTTTTTAAGTGCTCTGGAGTCATTTCGTTGCAAGCGGGTTTTTAAGTGCTCTGGAGTCATTTCGTTGCAAGCGGGTTTTTAAGTGCTCAGAAAGGCATTTCGTTGTAAGCGGGTTTTTAAGTGCTCTGGAGTCATTTCGTTGCAAGCGGGTTTTTACGTGTTCTGGAGTCATTTCGTTGCAAGCGGGTTTTTACATACTTCTCAGACATTTCACTGGAAGCGGGTTTTTTAAGTCCTCTGTAGGCATTTCGTTGCAAGCGGTTTTTTAAGTACTCTGGAGTCATTTTGTTGCAAGCGGGTTTTTAAGTGTTCTGGAGTCATTTCGTTGCAAGCGGGTTTTTAAGTGCTCTGGAGACATTTCGTTGCAAGCGGGTTTTTAAGTGTTCTGGAGTCATTTCGTTGCAAGCGGGTTTTTAAGTGCTCTGGAGTCATTTCGTTGCAAGCGGGTTTTTAAGTGCTCTGGAGTCATTTCGTTGCAAGCGGGTTTTTAAGTGCTCTGGAGTCATTTCGTTGCAAGCGGGTTTTTAAGTGCTCTGGAGTCATTTCATTGCAAGCGGGTTTTTAAGTGCTCTGGAGTCATTTCGTTGCAAGCGGGTTTTTAAGTGCTCTGGAGTCATTTCGTTGCAAGCGGGTTTTTAAGTGCTCTGAAGGCATTTCGTTGTAAGCGGGTTTTTAAGTGCTCTGGAGTCATTTCATTACAAGCGGGTTTTTACGTGTTCTGGAGTCATTTCGTTGCAAGCGGGTTTTTACATACTTCTCAGACATTTCACTGGAAGCGGGTTTTTTAATTGCTCTGTAGGCATTTCGTTGCAAGCGTTTTTTTAAGTACTCTGGAGTCATTTCGTTGCAAGCGGGTTTTTAAGTGCTCTGGAGTCATTTCGTTGCAAGCGGGTTTTTAAGTGCTCTGGAGTCATTTCGTTGCAAGCGGGTTTTTAAGTGCTCTGGAGTCATTTCGTTGCAAGCGGGTTTTTAAGTGCTCTGGAGTCATTTCGTTGCAAGCGGGTTTTTAAGTGCTCTGGAGTCATTTCGTTGCAAGCGGGTTTTTAAGTGCTCTGGAGTCATTTCGTTGCAAGCGGGTTTTTAAGTGATCTGGAGTCATTTCGTTGCAAGCGGGTTTTTAAGTGCTCTGGAGTCATTTCGTTGCAAGCGGGTTTTTAAGTGCTCTGGAGTCATTTCGTTGCAAGCGGGTTTTTAAGTGCTCTGGAGTCATTTCGTTGCAAGCGGGTTTTTAAGTGCTCTGGAGTCATTTCGTTGCAAGCGGGTTTTTACATACTTCTCAGACATTTCACTGGAAGCGGGTTTTTTAAGTGCTCTGTAGGCATTTCGTTGCAAGCGGGTTTTTACGTGCTCTGGAGTCATTTCGTTGCAAGCGGGTTTTTACATATTTCTCTGACATTTAACTGGAAGCGAGTATTTTAAGTGCTCTGGATTCATTTCGTTGCAAGCGGGTTTTTACGTGCTCTGGAGTCATTTCGTTGCAAGCGGGTTTTTACATACTTCTCAGACATTTCACTGGAAGCGGGTTTTTTAAGTGCTCTGTAGGCATTTCGTTGCAAGCGGGTTTTTAAGTGCTCTGGAGTCATTTCATTGCAAGCGGGTTTTTAAGTGCTCTGGAGTCATTTCGTTGCAAGCGGGTTTTTAAGTGCTCTGGAGTCATTTCGTTGCAAGCGGGTTTTTAAGTGCTCTGGAGTCATTTCGTTGCAAGCGGGTTTTTAAGTGCTCTGGAGTCATTTCGTTGCAAGCGGGTTTTTAAGTGCTCTGGAGTCATTTCGTTGCAAGCGGGTTTTTAAGTGCTCTGGAGTCATTTCGTTGCAAGTGGGTTTTTTAGTGCTCTGGAGTCATTTCATTGCAAGCGGGTTTTTAAGTGCTCTGAAGGCATTTCGTTGTAAGCGGGTTTTTATGTGCTCTGGAGTCATTTCGTTGCAAGCGGGTTTTTACGTGTTCTGGAGTCATTTCGTTGCAAGCGGGTTTTTACATACTTCTCAGACATTTCACTGGAAGTGGGTTTTTTAAGTGTTCTGTAGGCATTTCGTTGCAAGCGGGTTTTTACGTGCTCTGGAGTCATTTCGTTGCAAGCGGGTTTTTACTTATTTCTCTGACATTTAACTGGAAGCGAGTATTTTAAGTGCTCTGGATTCATTTCGTTGCAAGCGGGTTTTTACGTGCTCTGGAGTCATTTCGTTGCAAGCGGGTTTTTAAGTGCTCTGGAGTGATTTCGTTGCAAGCGGATTTTTAAGTGCTCTGGAGTCATTTCGTTGCAAGCGGGTTTATAAGTGTTCTGGAGTCATTTCGTTGCAAGCGGGTTTTTACGTGTTCTGGAGTCATTTCGTTGCAAGCGGGTTTTTACATACTTCTCAGACATTTCACTGGAAGCGGGTTTTTTAAGTGCTCTGTAGGCATTTCGTTGCAAGCGGGTTTTTAAGTACTCTGGAGTCATTTCGTTGCGAGCGGGTTTTTACGTGCTTGGAGTCATTTCGTTGCAAGCGGGTTTTTACATATTTCTCTGACATTTAACTGGAAGCGAGTATTTTAAGTGCTCTAGAGTCATTTCGTTGCAAGCGGGTTTTTACGTGCTCTGGAGACATTTCGTTGCAAGCGGGTTTTTAAGTGTTCTGGAGTCATTTCGTTGCAAGCGGGTTTTTAAGTGTTCTGGAGTCATTTCGTTGCAAGCGGGTTTTTAAGTGCTCTGGAGTCATTTCGTTGCAAGCGGGTTTTTAAGTGCTCTGGAGTCATTTCGTTGCAAGCGGGTTTTTAAGTGCTCTGGAGTCATTTCGTTGCAAGCGGGTTTTTAAGTGCTCTGGAGTCATTTCGTTGCAAGCGGTTTTTAAGTGCTGTGGAGTCATTTCGTTGCAAGCGGGTTTTTACATATTTCTCTGACATTTAACTGGAAGCGAGTATTTTAAGTTTTCTGGAGTCATTTCGTTGCAAGCGGGTTTTTAAGTGTTCTGGAGTCATTTCGTTGCAAGCGTCGTTTTAAGTGTTCTGGAGTCATTTCGTTGCAAGCGGGTTTTTAAGTGCTCTGGAGTCATTTCGTTGCAAGCGGGTTTTTAAGTGCTCTGGAGTCATTTCGTTGCAAGCGGGTTTTTAAGTGCTCTGGAGACATTTCGTTGCAATCGGGTTTTTAACTGCTCTGGAGTCATTTCGTTCCAAGCGGGTTTTTAAGTGCTCAGGAGTCATTTCGTTGCAAGCGGGTTTTTAAGTGTTTTGGAGTCATTTCGTTGCAAGCGGGTTTTTAAGTGCTCTGGAGTCATTTCGTTGCAAGCTGGTTTTTAAGTGCTCTGGAGTCATTTCGTTGCAAGTGGGTTTTTAAGTGCTCTGGAGTCATTTCGTTGCAAGCGGGTTTTTACGTGTTCTGGAGTCATTTCGTTACAAGCGGGTTTTTACATACTTCTCAGACATTTCACTGGAAGCGGGTTTTTTAAGTGCTCTGTAGGCATTTCGTTGCAAGCGGGTTTTTACGTGCTCTGGAGTCATTTCGTTGCAAGCGGGTTTTTACATATTTCTCTGACATTTAACTGGAAGCGAGTATTTTAAGTGCTCTGGAGTCATTTCGTTCCAAGCGGGTTTTTAAGTGCTCAGGAGTCATTTCGTTGCAAGCGGGTTTTTAAGTGTTCTGGAGTCATTTCGTTGCAAGCGGGTTTTTAAGTGCTCTGGAGTCATTTCGTTGCAAGCTGGTTTTTAAGTGCTCTGGAGTCATTTCGTTGCAAGTGGGTTTTTAAGTGCTCTGGAGTCATTTCGTTGCAAGCGGGTTTTTACGTGTTCTGGAGTCATTTCGTTACAAGCGGGTTTTTACATACTTCTCAGACATTTCACTGGAAGCGGGTTTTTTAAGTACTCTGGAGTCATTTCGTTGCAAGCGGGTTTTTACGTGCTCTGGAGTCATTTCGTTGCAAGCGGGTTTTTACATATTTCTCTGACATTTAACTGGAAGCGAGTATTTTAAGTGCTCTGGAGTCATTTCGTTGCAAGCGGGTTTTTACGTGCTCTGGAGTCATTTCATTGGAAGCGGGTTTTTACATACTTCTCAGACATTTCACTGGAAGCGGGTTTTTTAAGTGCTCTGGAGTCATTTCGTTGCAAGCGGGTTTTTAAGTGCACTGGAGTCATTTCGTTGCAAGCGGGTTTTTAAGTGCTCTCAGTCATTTCGTTGCAAGCGGGTGTTTAAGTGCTCTGGAGTCATTTCATTGCAAGCGGGTTTTTAAGTTCTCTGGAGTCATTTCGTTGCAAGCGGGTTTTTAAGTGCTCTGGAGTGATTTCGTTGCAAGCAGATTTTTAAGTGCTCTGGAGTCATTTCGTTGCAAGCGGGTTTTTAAGTGTTCTGGAGTCATTTCGTTGCAACCGGGTTTTTACGTGTTCTGGAGTCATTTCGTTGCAAGCGGGTTTTTACATACTTCTCAGACATTTCACTGGAAGCGGGTTTTTTAAGTGCTCTGTAGGCATTTCGTTGCAAGCGGGTTTTTAAGTACTCTGGAGTCATTTCGTTGCAAGCGGGTTTTTACGTGCTCTGGAGTCATTTCGTTGCAAGCGGGTTTTGACATATTTCTCTGACATTTAACTGGAAGCGAGTATTTTAAGTGCTCTGGAGTCATTTCGTTGCAAGCGGGTTTTTACGTGCTCTGGAGTCATTTCATTGCAAGCGTGTTTTTACATACTTCTCAGACATTTCACTGGAAGCGGGTTTTTTAAGTGCTCTGGAGTCATTTCGTTGCAAGCGGGTTTTTAAGTACTCTGGAGTCATTTCGTTGCACGCGGGTTTTTAAGTGCTCTGGAGTCATTTCGTTGCAAGCGGGTGTTTAAGTGCTCTGCAGTCATTTCATTGCAAGCGGGTTTTTAAGTGCTCTGGAGTCATTTTGTCGCAAGCGGGTTTTTAAGTGTTCTGGAGTCATTTCGTTGCAAGCGGGTTTTTAAGTGCTCTGGAGTCATTTCGTTGCAAGCGGGTTTTTAAGTGCTCTGGAGACATTTCGTTGCAAGCGGGTTTTTAAGTGTTCTGGAGTCATTTCGTTGCAAGCGGGTTTTTAAGTGCACTGGAGTCATTTCGTTGCAAGCGGGTTTTTAAGTGCTCTGGAGTCATTTCGTTGCAAGCGGGTTTTTAAGTGCTCTGGAGTCATTTCGTTGCAAGCGGGTTTTTAAGTGCTCTGGAGTCATTTCGTTGCAAGTGGGTTTTTTAGTGCTCTGGAGTCATTTCATTGCAAGCGGGTTTTTAAGTGCTCTGAAGGCATTTCGTTGTAAGCGGGTTTTTATGTGCTCTGGAGTCATTTCGTTGCAAGCGGGTTTTTACGTGTTCTGGAGTCATTTCGTTGCAAGCGGGTTTTTACATACTTCTCAGACATTTCACTGGAAGTGGGTTTTTTAAGTGCTCTGTAGGCATTTCGTTGCAAGCGGGTTTTTACGTGCTCTGGAGTCATTTCGTTGCAAGCGGGTTTTTACTTATTTCTCTGACATTTAACTGGAAGCGAGTATTTTAAGTGCTCTGGATTCATTTCGTTGCAAGCGGGTTTTTACGTGCTCTGGAGTCATTTCGTTGCAAGCGGGTTTTTAAGTGCTCTGGAGTGATTTCGTTGCAAGCGGATTTTTAAGTGCTCTGGAGTCATTTCGTTGCAAGCAGGTTTATAAGTGTTCTGGAGTCATTTCGTTGCAAGCGGGTTTTTACGTGTTCTGGAGTCATTTCGTTGCAAGCGGGTTTTTACATACTTCTCAGACATTTCACTGGAAGCGGGTTTTTTAAGTGCTCTGTAGGCATTTCGTTGCAAGCGGGTTTTTAAGTACTCTGGAGTCATTTCGTTGCAAGCGGGTTTTTACGTGCTTGGAGTCATTTCGTTGCAAGCGGGTTTTTACATATTTCTCTGACATTTAACTGGAAGCGAGTATTTTAAGTGCTCTAGAGTCATTTCGTTGCAAGCGGGTTTTTACGTGCTCTGGAGTCATTTCATTGCAAGCGGGTTTTTAAGTGCTCTGGAGACATTTCGTTGCAAGCGGGTTTTTAAGTGTTCTGGAGTCATTTCGTTGCAAGCGGGTTTTTAAGTGTTCTGGAGTCATTTCGTTGCAAGCGGGTTTTTAAGTGCTCTGGAGTCATTTCGTTGCAAGCGGGTTTTTAAGTGCTCTGGAGTCATTTCGTTGCAAGCGGGTTTTTAAGTGCTCTGGAGTCATTTCGTTGCAAGCGGGTTTTTAAGTGCTCTGGAGTCATTTCGTTGCAAGCGGTTTTTAAGTGCTGTGGAGTCATTTCGTTGCAAGCGGGTTTTTACATATTTCTCTGACATTTAACTGGAAGCGAGTATTTTAAGTGTTCTGGAGTCATTTCGTTGCAAGCGGGTTTTTAAGTGTTCTGGAGTCATTTCGTTGCAAGCGTGGTTTTAAGTGTTCTGGAGTCATTTCGTTGCAAGCGGGTTTTTAAGTGCTCTGGAGTCATTTCGTTGCAAGCGGGTTTTTAAGTGCTCTGGAGTCATTTCGTTGCAAGCGGGTTTTTAAGTGCTCTGGAGACATTTCGTTGCAATCGGGTTTTTAACTGCTCTGGAGTCATTTCGTTCCAAGCGGGTTTTTAAGTGCTCAGGAGTCATTTCGTTGCAAGCGGGTTTTTAAGTGTTCTGGAGTCATTTCGTTGCAAGCGGGTTTTTAAGTGCTCTGGAGTCATTTCGTTGCAAGTGGGTTTTTAAGTGCTCTGGAGTCATTTCGTTGCAAGCGGGTTTTTACGTGTTCTGGAGTCATTTCGTTACAAGCGGGTTTTTACATACTTCTCAGACATTTCACTGGAAGCGGGTTTTTTAAGTGCTCTGTAGGCATTTCGTTGCAAGCGGGTTTTTACGTGCTCTGGAGTCATTTCGTTGCAAGCGGGTTTTTACATATTTCTCTGACATTTAACTGGAAGCGAGTATTTTAAGTGCTCTGGAGTCATTTCGTTCCAAGCGGGTTTTTAAGTGCTCAGGAGTCATTTCGTTGCAAGCGGGTTTTTAAGTGTTCTGGAGTCATTTCGTTGCAAGCGGGTTTTTAAGTGCTCTGGAGTCATTTCGTTGCAAGCTGGTTTTTAAGTGCTCTGGAGTCATTTCGTTGCAAGTGGGTTTTTAAGTGCTCTGGAGTCATTTCGTTGCAAGCGGGTTTTTACGTGTTCTGGAGTCATTTCGTTACAAGCGGGTTTTTACATACTTCTCAGACATTTCACTGGAAGCGGGTTTTTTAAGTACTCTGGAGTCATTTCGTTGCAAGCGGGTTTTTACGTGCTCTGGAGTCATTTCGTTGCAAGCGGGTTTTTACATATTTCTCTGACATTTAACTGGAAGCGAGTATTTTAAGTGCTCTGGAGTCATTTCGTTGCAAGCGGGTTTTTACGTGCTCTGGAGTCATTTCATTGGAAGCGGGTTTTTACATACTTCTCAGACATTTCACTGGAAGCGGGTTTTTTAAGTGCTCTGGAGTCATTTCGTTGCAAGCGGGTTTTTAAGTGCACTGGAGTCATTTCGTTGCAAGCGGGTTTTTAAGTGCTCTGGAGTCATTTCGTTGCAAGCGGGTTTTTAAGTGCTCTGGAGTCATTTCGTTGCAAGCGGGTTTTTAAGTGCTCTGGAGTCATTTCGTTGCAAGCGGGTTTTTTAAGTGCTCTGGAGTCATTTCGTTGCAAGCGGGTTTTTAAGTGCTCTGGAGTCATTTCGTTGCAAGCGGGTTTTTAAGTGCTCAGAAAGGCATTTCGTTGTAAGCGGGTTTTTAAGTGCTCTGGAGTCATTTCGTTGCAAGCGGGTTTTTACGTGTTCTGGAGTCATTTCGTTGCATGCGGGTTTTTACATACTTCTCAGACATTTCACTGGAAGCAGGTTTTTTAAGTGCTCTGTAGGCATTTCGTTGCAAGCGTTTTTTTAAGTACTCTGGAGTCATTTCGTTGCAAGCGGGTTTTTAAGTGCTCTGGAGTCATTTCGTTGCAAGCGGGTTTTTAAGTGCTCTGGAGTCATTTCGTTGCAAGCGGGTTTTTAAGTGCTCTGGAGTCATTTCGTTGCAAGCGGGTTTTTAAGTGCTCTGGAGTCATTTCGTTGCAAGTGGGTTTTTTAGTGCTCTGGAGTCATTTCGTTGCAAGCGGGTTTTTAAGTGCTCTGAAGGCATTTCGTTGTAAGCGGGTTTTTATGTGCTCTGGAGTCATTTCGTTGCAAGCGGGTTTTTACGTGTTCTGGAGTCATTTCGTTGCAAGCGGGTTTTTACATACTTCTCAGACATTTCACTGGAAGTGGGTTTTTTAAGTGCTCTGTAGGCATTTCGTTGCAAGCGGGTTTTTACGTGCTCTGGAGTCATTTCGTTGCAAGCGGATTTTACTTATTTCTCTGACATTTAACTGGAAGCGAGTATTTTAAGTGCTCTGGATTCATTTCGTTGCAAGCGGGTTTTTACGTGCTCTGGTGTCATTTCGTTGCAAGTGGGTTTTTAAGTGCTCTGGAGTGATTTCGTTGCAAGCGGATTTTTAAGTGCTCTGGAGTCATTTCGTTGCAAGCGGGTTTATAAGTGTTCTGGAGTCATTTCGTTGCAAGCGGGTTTTTACGTGTTCTGGAGTCATTTCGTTGCAAGCGGGTTTTTACATACTTCTCAGACATTTCACTGGAAGCGGGTTTTTTAAGTGCTCTGTAGGCATTTCGTTGCAAGCGGGTTTTTAAGTACTCTGGAGTCATTTCGTTGCAAGCGGGTTTTTACGTGCTCTGGAGTCATTTCGTTGCAAGCGGGTTTTTAAGTGCTCTGGAGACATTTCGTTGCAAGCGGGTTTTTACGTGCTATGGAGTCATTTCATTGCAAGCGGGTTTTTAAGTGCTCTGGAGACATTTCGTTGCAAGCGGGTTTTTAAGTGCTCTGGAGTCATTTCGTTGCAAGCGGGTTTTTAAGTGCTCTGGAGTCATTTCGTTGCAAGCGGGTTTTTAAGTGCTCTGGAGTCATTTCGTTGCAAGCGGGTTTTTAAGTGCTCTGGAGTCATTTCGTTGCAAGTGGGTTTTTTAGTGCTCTGGAGTCATTTCGTTGCAAGCGGGTTTTTAAGTGCTCTGAAGGCATTTCGTTGTAAGCGGGTTTTTATGTGCTCTGGAGTCATTTCGTTGCAAGCGGGTTTTTACGTGTTCTGGAGTCATTTCGTTGCAAGCGGGTTTTTACATACTTCTCAGACATTTCACTGGAAGTGGGTTTTTTAAGTGCTCTGTAGGCATTTCGTTGCAAGCGGGTTTTTACGTGCTCTGGAGTCATTTCGTTGCAAGCGGATTTTACTTATTTCTCTGACATTTAACTGGAAGCGAGTATTTTAAGTGCTCTGGATTCATTTCGTTGCAAGCGGGTTTTTACGTGCTCTGGTGTCATTTCGTTGCAAGCGGGTTTTTAAGTGCTCTGGAGTGATTTCGTTGCAAGCGGATTTTTAAGTGCTCTGGAGTCATTTCGTTGCAAGCGGGTTTATAAGTGTTCTGGAGTCATTTCGTTGCAAGCGGGTTTTTACGTGTTCTGGAGTCATTTCGTTGCAAGCGGGTTTTTACATACTTCTCAGACATTTCACTGGAAGCGGGTTTTTTAAGTGCTCTGTAGGCATTTCGTTGCAAGCGGGTTTTTAAGTACTCTGGAGTCATTTCGTTGCAAGCGGGTTTTTACGTGCTCTGGAGTCATTTCGTTGCAAGCGGGTTTTTAAGTGCTCTGGAGACATTTCGTTGCAAGCGGGTTTTTACGTGCTATGGAGTCATTTCATTGCAAGCGGGTTTTTAAGTGCTCTGGAGACATTTCGTTGCAAGCGGGTTTTTAAGTGTTCTGGAGTCATTTCGTTGCAAGCGGGTTTTTAAGTGCTCTGGAGTCATTTCGTTGCAAGCGGGTTTTTAAGTGCTCTGGAGTCATTTCATTGCAAGCGGGTTTTTAAGTGCTCTGGAGTCATTTCGTTGCAAGCGGGTTTTTAAGTGCTCTGGAGTCATTTCGTTGCAAGCGGGTTTTTAAGTGCTCTGGAGTCATTTCGTTGCAAGCGGGTTTTTAAGTGCTCTGGAGTCATTTCGTTGCAAGCGGGTTTTTACATACTTCTCAGACATTTCACTGGAAGCGGGTTTTTTAAGTGCTCTGTAGGCATTTCGTTGCAAGCGGGTTTTTACGTGCTCTGGAGTCATTTCGTTGCAAGCGGGTTTTTACATATTTCTCTGACATTTAACTGGAAGCGAGTATTTTAAGTGCTCTGGATTCATTTCGTTGCAAGCAGGTTTTTACGTGCTCTGGAGTCATTTCATTGCAAGCGGGTTTTTACATACCTCTCAGACATTTCACTGGAAGCGGGTTTTTTAAGTGCTCTGGAGTCATTTCGTTGCAAGCGGGTTTTTAAGTGCACTGGAGTCATTTCGTTGCAAGCGGGTTTTTAAGTGCTCTCAGTCATTTCGTTGCAAGCGGGTGTTTAAGTGGTCTGGAGTCATTTCATTGCAAGCGGGTTTTTAAGTTCTCTGGAGTCATTTCGTTGCAAGCGGGTTTTTAAGTGCTCTGGAGTGATTTCGTTGCAAGCAGATTTTTAAGTGCTCTGGAGTCATTTCGTTGCAAGCGGGTTTTTAAGTGTTCTGGAGTCATTTCGTTGCAACCGGGTTTTTACGTGTTCTGGAGTCATTTCGTTGCAAGCGGGTTTTTACATACTTCTCAGACATTTCACTGGAAGCGGGTTTTTTAAGTGCTCTGTAGGCATTTCGTTGCAAGCGGGTTTTTAAGTACTCTGGAGTCATTTCGTTGCAAGCGGGTTTTTACGTGCTCTGGAGTCATTTCGTTGCAAGCGGGTTTTTACATATTTCTCTGACATTTAACTGGAAGCGAGTATTTTAAGTGCTCTGGAGTCATTTCGTTGCAAGCGGGTTTTTACGTGCTCTGGAGTCATTTCATTGCAAGCGTGTTTTTACATACTTCTCAGACATTTCACTGGAAGCGGGTTTTTTAAGTGCTCTGGAGTCATTTCGTTGCAAGCGGGTTTTTAAGTGCTCTGGAGTCATTTCGTTGCAAGCGGGTTTTTAAGAGCTCCGGAGACATTTCGTTGCAAGCGGGTTTTTAAGTGTTCTGGAGTCATTTCGTTGCAAGCGGGTTTTTAAGTGCTCCGGAGTCATTTCGTTGCAAGCGGGTTTTTAAGTGCTCCGGAGTCATTTCGTTGCAAGCGGGTTTTTAAGTGCTCTGGAGTCATTTCGTTGCAAGCGGGTTTTTAAGTGCTCTGGAGTCATTTCGTTGCAAGCGGGTTTTTTAAGTGCTCTGGAGTCATTTCGTTGCAAGCGGGTTTTTAAGTGCTCTGGAGTCATTTCGTTGCAAGCGGGTTTTTAAGTGCTCAGAAAGGCATTTCGTTGTAAGCGGGTTTTTAAGTGCTCTGGAGTCATTTCGTTGCAAGCGGGTTTTTACGTGTTCTGGAGTCATTTCGTTGCAAGCGGGTTTTTACATACTTCTCAGACATTTCACTGGAAGCGGGTTTTTTAAGTCCTCTGTAGGCATTTCGTTGCAAGCGGTTTTTTAAGTAC
This sequence comes from Meriones unguiculatus, assembly GCF_030254825.1. Taxonomy (NCBI): domain Eukaryota; kingdom Metazoa; phylum Chordata; class Mammalia; order Rodentia; family Muridae; genus Meriones; species Meriones unguiculatus. The sequence goes on along the minus strand of NC_083352.1, from coordinate 65,641,894 downwards.
TCTGGAGTCATTTTGTTGCAAGCGGGTTTTTAAGTGCTCTGAAGGCATTTCGTTGTAAGCGGGTTTTTAAGTGCTCTGGAGTCATTTCGTTGCAAGCGGGTTTTTAAGTGCTCTGGAGTCATTTTGTTGCTAGCTTTTTTTTAAGTGCTCTGGAGGTATTTCGTTGCAAGCGGGTTTTTACGTGTTCTGGAGTCATTTCGTTGCAAGCGGGTTTTTACATACTTCTCAGACATTTCACTGGAAGCGGGTTTTTTAAGTGCTCTGTAGGCATTTCGTTGCAAGCGGGTTTTTAAGTGCTCTGGAGTCATTTCGTTGCAAGCGGGTTTTTAAGTGCTCTGAAGGCATTTCGTTGTAAGCGGGTTTTTAAGTGCTCTCGAGTCATTTCGTTGCAAGCGGGTTTTTAAGTGCTCTGGAGTCATTTCGTTGCAAGCGGGTTTTTAAGTGCTCTGGAGACATTTCGTTGCAAGCGGGTTTTTAAGTGTTCTGGAGTCATTTCGTTGCAAGCGGGTTTTTAAGTGCTCTGGAGTCATTTCGTTGCAAGCGGGTTTTTAAGTGCTCTGGAGTCATTTCGTTGCAAGCGGGTTTTTAAGTGCTCTGGATTCATTTCGTTGCAAGCGGGTTTTTAAGTGCTCTGGAGTCATTTCGTTGCAAGCGGGCTTTTAAGTGCTCTGGAGTCATTTCGTTGCAAGCGGGTTTTTAAGTGCTCTGGAGTCATTTCGTTGCAAGCGGGTTTTTAAGTGCTCTGGAGTCATTTCGTTGCAAGCGGGTTTTTAAGTGCTCTGGAGTCATTTCGTTGCAAGCGGGTTTTTAAGTGCTCTGGAGTCATTTCGTTGCAAGCGGGTTTTTAAGTGCTCTGGAGTCATTTCGTTGCAAGCGGGTTTTTAAGTGCTCTGGAGTCATTTCGTTGCAAGCGGGTTTTTAAGTGCTCTGGAGTCATTTCGTTGCAAGCGGGTTTTTAAGTGCTCTGGAGTCATTTCGTTTCAAGCGGGTTTTTAAGTGCTCTGGAGTCATTTCGTTGCAAGCGGGTTTTTAAGTGCTCTGGAGTCATTTCGTTGCAAGTGGGTTTTTTAGTGCTCTGGAGTCATTTCGTTGCAAGCGGGTTTTTAAGTGCTCTGAAGGCATTTCGTTGTAAGCGGGTTTTTATGTGCTCTGGAGTCATTTCGTTGCAAGCGGGTTTTTACGTGTTCTGGAGTCATTTCGTTGCAAGCGGGTTTTTACATACTTCTCAGACATTTCACTGGAAGTGGGTTTTTTAAGTGCTCTGTAGGCATTTCGTTGCAAGCGGGTTTTTATGTGCTCTGGAGTCATTTCGTTGCAAGCGGGTTTTTACTTATTTCTGTGACATTTAACTGGAAGCGAGTATTTTAAGTGCTCTGGATTCATTTCGTTGCAAGCGGGTTTTTACGTGCTCTGGAGTCATTTCGTTGCAAGCGGGTTTTTAAGTGCTCTGGAGTGATTTCGTTGCAAGCGGATTTTTAAGTGCTCTGGAGTCATTTCGTTGCAAGCGGGTTTATAAGTGTTCTGGAGTCATTTCGTTGCAAGCGGGTTTTTACGTGTTCTGGAGTCATTTCGTTGCAAGCGGGTTTTTACATACTTCTCAGACATTTCACTGGAAGCGGGTTTTTTAAGTGCTCTGTAGGCATTTCGTTGCAAGCGGGTTTTTAAGTACTCTGGAGTCATTTCGTTGCAAGCGGGTTTTTACGTGCTCTGGAGTCATTTCGTTGCAAGCGGGTTTTTACATATTTCTCTGACATTTAACTGGAAGCGAGTATTTTAAGTGCTCTGGAGTCATTTCGTTGCAAGCGGGTTTTTACGTGCTCTGGAGTCATTTCATTGCAAGCGGGTTTTTAAGTGCTCTGGAGACATTTTGTTGCAAGCGGGTTTTTAAGTGTTCTGGAGTCATTTCGTTGCAAGCTGGTTTTTAAGTGTTCTGGAGTCATTTCGTTGCAAGCGGGTTTTTAAGTGCTCTGGAGTCATTTCGTTGCAAGCGGGTTTTTAAGTGCTCTGGAGTCATTTCGTTGCAAGCGGGTTTTTAAGTGCTCTGGAGTCATTTCGTTGCAAGCGGGTTTTTAAGTGCTCTGGAGTCATTTCGTTGCAAGCGGGTTTTTAAGTGCTCTGGAGTCATTTCGTTGCAAGCGGGTTTTTAAGTGCTCTGGAGTCATTTCGTTGCAAGCGGGTTTTTAAGTGCTCTGAAGGCATTTCGTTGTAAGCGGGTTTTTATGTGCTCTGGAGTCATTTCGTTGCAAGCGGGTTTTTACGTGTTCTGGAGTCATTTCGTTGCAAGCGGGTTTTTACATACTTCTCAGACATTTCACTGGAAGTGGGTTTTTTAAGTGCTCTGTAGGCATTTCGTTGCAAGCGGGTTTTTATGTGCTCTGGAGTCATTTCGTTGCAAGCGGGTTTTTACTTATTTCTGTGACATTTAACTGGAAGCGAGTATTTTAAGTGCTCTGGATTCATTTCGTTGCAAGCGGGTTTTTACGTGCTCTGGAGTCATTTCGTTGCAAGCGGGTTTTTAAGTGCTCTGGAGTGATTTCGTTGCAAGCGGATTTTTAAGTGCTCTGGAGTCATTTCGTTGCAAGCGGGTTTATAAGTGTTCTGGAGTCATTTCGTTGCAAGCGGGTTTTTACGTGTTCTGGAGTCATTTCGTTGCAAGCGGGTTTTTACATACTTCTCAGACATTTCACTGGAAGCGGGTTTTTTAAGTGCTCTGTAGGCATTTCGTTGCAAGCGGGTTTTTAAGTACTCTGGAGTCATTTCGTTGCAAGCGGGTTTTTACGTGCTCTGGAGTCATTTCGTTGCAAGCGGGTTTTTACATATTTCTCTGACATTTAACTGGAAGCGAGTATTTTAAGTGCTCTGGAGTCATTTCGTTGCAAGCGGGTTTTTACGTGCTCTGGAGTCATTTCATTGCAAGCGGGTTTTTAAGTGCTCTGGAGACATTTCGTTGCAAGCGGGTTTTTAAGTGTTCTGGAGTCATTTCGTTGCAAGCGGGTTTCTAAGTGTTCTGGAGTCATTTCGTTGCAAGCGGGTTTTTAAGTGCTCTGGAGTCATTTCGTTGCAAGCGGGTTTTTAAGTGCTCTGGAGTCATTTCGTTGCAAGCGGGTTTTTAAGTGCTCTGGAGTCATTTAGTTGCAAGCGGGTTTTTAAGTGCTCTGGAGTCATTTCGTTGCAAGCGGGTTTTTAAGTGCTCTGGAGTCATTTCGTTGCAAGCGGGTTTTTAAGTGCTCTGGAGTCATTTCGTTGCAAGCGGGTTTTTAAGTGCTCTGAAGGCATTTCGTTGTAAGCGGGTTTTTAAGTGCTCTGGAGTCATTTCGTTGCAAGCGAGTTTTTACGTGTTCTGGAGTCATTTCGTTGCAAGCGGGTTTTTACATACTTCTCAGACATTTCACTGGAAGCGGGTTTTTTAAGTCCTCTGTAGGCATTTCGTTGCAAGCGGTTTTTTAAGTACTCTGGAGTCATTTTGTTGCAAGCGGGTTTTTAAGTGCTCTGAAGGCATTTCGTTGTAAGCGGGTTTTTAAGTGCTCTGGAGTCATTTCGTTGCAAGCGGGTTTTTAAGTGCTCTGGAGTCATTTTGTTGCTAGCTTTTTTTTTAAGTGCTCTGGAGGTATTTCGTTGCAAGCGGGTTTTTACGTGTTCTGGAGTCATTTCGTTGCAAGCGGGTTTTTACATACTTCTCAGACATTTCACTAGAAGCGGGTTTTTTAAGTGCTCTGTAGGCATTTCGTTGCAAGGGGGTTTTTAAGTGCTCTGGAGTCATTTCGTTGAAAGCGGGTTTTTAAGTGCTCTGAAGGCATTTCGTTGTAAGCGGGTTTTTAAGTGCTCTGGAGTCATTTCGTTGCAAGCGGGTTTTTAAGTGCTCTGGAGTCATTTCGTTGCAAGCGGGTTTTTAAGTGCTCTTTAGTCATTTCATTGCAAGCGGGTTTTTAAGTGTTCTGGAGTCATTTCGTTGCAAGCGGGTTTTTAAGTGCTCTGGAGTCATTTCGTTGCAAGCGGGTTTTTAAGTGCTCTGGAGTCATTTCATTGCAAGCGGGTTTTTAAGTGCTCTGGAGTCATTTCGTTCCAAGCGGGTTTTTAAGTGCTCTTTAGTCATTTCATTGCAAGCGGGTTTTTAAGTGCTCTGGAGTCATTTTGTTGCTAGCTTTTTTTTAAGTGCTCTGGAGTCATTTCGTTGCAAGCGGGTTTTTAAGTGCTCTGGAGTCATTTCGTTGCAAGCGGGTTTTTAAGTGCTCTGGAGTCATTTCGTTGCAAGCGGGTTTTTAAGTGCTCTGGAGTCATTTCGTTGCAAGCGGGTTTTTAAGTGCTATGGAGTCATTTCGTTGCAAGCGGGTTTTTAAGTGCTCTGAAGGCATTTCGTTGTAAGCGGGTTTTTAAGTGCTCTGGAGTCATTTCGTTACAAGCGGGTTTTTACGTGTTCTGGAGTCATTTCGTTGCAAGCGGGTTTTTAAGTGCTCTGGAGTCATTTCGTTGCAAGCGGGTTTTAAGTGCTCTGGAGTCATTTCGTTGCAAGCGGGTTTTTAAGTGCTCTGGAGTCATTTCGTTGCAAGTGGGTTTTTACATACTTCTCAGACATTTCACTGAAAGCGGGTTTTTTAAGTGCTCTGTAGGCATTTCGTTGCAAGCGTGTTTTTAAGTACTCTGGAGTCATTTCGTTGCAAGCGGGTTTTTACGTGCTCTGGAGTCATTTCGTTACAAGCGGGTTTTTACATATTTCTCTGACATTTAACTGGAAGCGAGTATTTTAAGTGCTCTGGAGTCATTTTGTTGCAAACGGGTTTTTACGTGCTCTGGAGTCATTTCATTGGAAGCGGGTTTTTACATACTTCTCAGACATTTCACTGGAAGCGGGTTTTTTAAGTGCTCTGGAGTCATTTCGTTGCAAGAGGGTTTTTAAGTGCTCTGGAGTCATTTCGTTGCAAGCGGGTTTTTAAGTGCTCTGGAGTCATTTCGTTGCAAGCGGGTTTTTAAGTGCTCTGGAGTCATTTCGTTGCAAGCGGGTTTTTAAGTGCTCTGAAGGCATTTCGTTGTAAGCAGGTTTTTAAGTGCTCTTCAGTCATTTAGTTGCAAGCGGGTTTTTACGTGTTCTGGAGTCATTTCGTTGCAAGCGGGTTTTTACATACTTCTCAGACATTTCACTGGAAGCGGGTTTTTTAAGTGCTCTGTAGGCATTTCGTTGCAAGCGGGTTTTTAAGTGCTCTGGAGTCATTTCGTTGCAAGCCGGTTTTTAAGTGCTCTGAAGGCATTTCGTTGTAAGCGGGTTTTTAAGTGCTCTGGAGTCATTTCGTTGCAAGCGGGTTTTTAAGTGCTCTGGAGTCTTTTCGTTGCAAGCGGGTTTTTAAGGGTTCTGGAGTCATTTCGTTGCAAGCGGGTTTTTAAGTGCTCTGGAGTCATTTCATTGCAAGCGGGTTTTTAAGTGCTCTGGAGTCATTTCGTTGCAAGCGGGATTTTAAGTGCTCTGGAGTCATTTCGTTGCAAGCGGGTTTTAAGTGCTCTGGAGTCATTTCGTTGCAAGTGGGTTTTTAAGTGCTCTGGAGTCATTTCGTTGCAAGCGGGTTTTTACATACTTCTCAGACATTTCACTGGAAGCGGGTTTTTTAAGTGCTCTGTAGGCATTTCGTTGCAAGCGTGTTTTTAAGTACTCTGGAGTCATTTCGTTGCAAGCGGGTTTTTACGTGCTCTGGAATCATTTCGTTACAAGCGGGTTTTTACATATTTCTCTGACATTTAACTGGAAGCGAGTATTTTAAGTGCTCTGGAGTCATTTCGTTGCAAGCGGGTTTTTACGTGCTCTGGAGTCATTTCATTGGAAGCGGGTTTTTACATACTTCTCAGACATTTCACTGGAAGCGGGTTTTTTAAGTGCTCTGGAGTCATTTCGTTGCAAGAGGGTTTTTAAGTGCTCTGGAGTCATTTCGTTGCAAGTGGGTTTTTTAGTGCTCTGGAGTCATTTCGTTGCAAGCGGGTTTTTAAGTGCTCTGGAGTCATTTCGTTGCAAGCGGGTTTTTAAGTGCTCTGGAGTCATTTCTTGCAAGCGGGTTTTTAAGTGCTCTGGAGTCATTTCGTTGCAAGCGGGTTTTTAAGTGTTCTGGAGTCATTTCGTTGCAAGCGGGTTTTTAAGTGCTCTGAAGGCATTTCGTTGTAAGCGGGTTTTTAAGTGCTCTTCAGTCATTTAATTGCAAGCGGGTTTTTACGTGTTCTGGAGTCATTTCGTTGCAAGCGGGTTTTTACATACTTCTCAGACATTTCACTGGAAGCGAGTTTTTTAAGTGCTCTCTAGGCATTTCGTTGCAAGCGGTTTTTTAAGTACTCTGGAGTCATTTCGTTGCAAGCGGGTTTTTAAGTGCTCTGAAGGCATTTCGTTGTAAGCGGGTTTTTAAGTGCTCTGGAGTCATTTCGTTGCAAGCGGGTTTTTACGTGTTCTGGAGTCATTTCGTTGCAACCGGGTTTTTACATACTTCTCAGACATTTCACTGGAAGCGGGTTTTTTAAGTGCTCTGTAGGCATTTCGTTGCAAGCGGGTTTTTAAGTGCTCTGGAGTCATTTCGTTGCAAGCGGGTTTTTAAGTGCTCTGAAGGCATTTCGTTGTAAGCGGGTTTTTAAGTGCTCTGGAGTCATTTCGTTGCAAGCGGGTTTTTAAGTGCTCTGGAGTCTTTTCGTTGCAAGCGGGTTTTTAAGTGCTCTGGAGTCATTTCGTTGCAAGCGGGTTTTTAAGTGCTCTGGAGTGATTTCGTTGCAAGCGGATTTTTAAGTGCTCTGGAGTCATTTCGTTGCAAGCGGGTTTTTAAGTGTTCTGGAGTCATTTTGTTGCAAGCGGGTTTTTACGTGTTCTGGAGTCATTTCGTTGCAAGCGGGTTTTTACATACTTCTCAGACATTTCACTGGAAGCGGGTTTTTTAAGTGCTCTGTAGGCATTTCGTTGCAAGCGGGTTTTTAAGTACTCTGGAGTCATTTCGTTGCAAGCGGGTTTTTACGTGCTCTGGAGTCATTTCGTTGCAAGCGGGTTTTTACATATTTCTCTGACATTTAACTGGAAGCGAGTATTTTAAGTGCTCTGGAGTCATTTCGTTGCAAGCGGGTTTTTACGTGCTCTGGAGTCATTTCATTGCAAGCGTGTTTTTACATACTTCTCAGACATTTCACTGGAAGCGGTTTTTTTTAAGTGCTCTGGAGTCATTTCGTTGCAAGCGGGTTTTTAAGTACTCTGGAGTCATTTCGTTGCACGCGGGTTTTTAAGTGCTCTGGAGTCATTTCGTTGCAAGCGGGTTTTTAAGTGCTCTGGAGTCATTTGGTTGCAAGCGGGTGTTTAAGTGCTCTGCAGTCATTTCATTGCAAGTGGGTTTTTAAGTGCTCTGGAGTCATTTCGTCACAAGCCGGTTTTTAAGTGTTCTGGAGTCATTTCGTCGCAAGCGGGTTTTTAAGTGCTCTGGAGTCATTTCGTTGCAAGCGGGTTTTTAAGTGCTCTGGAGTCTTTTCGTTGCAAGCGGGTTTTTAAGTGCTCTGAAGGCATTTCGTTGTAAGCGGGTTTTTAAGTGCTCTTCAGTCATTTAGTTGCAAGCGGGTTTTTACGTGTTCTGGAGTCATTTCGTTGCAAGCGGGTTTTTACGTGCTCTGGAGTCATTTCGTTGCAAGCGGGTTTTTACATATTTCTCTGACATTTAACTGGAAGCGAGTATTTTAAGTACTCTGGAGTCACTTCGTTGCACGCGGGTTTTTTAATTGCTCTGGAGTCATTTCGTCGCAAGCGGGTTTTTAAGTGCTCTGGAGTCATTTCGTTGCAAGCGGGTTTTTAAGTGCTCTGGAGTCATTTCGTTGCAAGCGGGTTTTTAAGTGCTCTGAAGGCATTTCGTTGTAAGCGGGTTTTTAAGTGCTCTTCAGTCATTTAGTTGCAAGCGGGTTTTTACGTGTTCTGGAGTCATTTCGTTGCAAGCGGGTTTTTACGTGCTCTGGAGTCATTTCGTTGCAAGCGGGTTTTTACATATTTCTCTGACATTTAACTGGAAGCGAGTATTTTAAGTGCTCTGGAGTCATATCGTTGCAAGCGGGTTTTTACGTGCTCTGGAGTCATTTCATTGCAAGCGGGTTTTTAAGTGCTCTGGAGACATTTGGTTGCAAGCGGTTTTTAAGTGTTCTGGAGTCATTTCGTTGCAAGCGGGTTTTTAAGTGTTCTGTAGGCATTTCGTTGCAAGCGGGTTTTTAAGTGCTCTGGAGTCATTTCGTTGCAAGCGGGTTTTTAAGTGCTCTAAAGTCATTTCGTTGCAAGCGGGTTTTTACATACTTCTCAGACATTTCACTGGAAGCGGGTTTTTTAAATCCTCTGTAGGCATTTCGTTGCAAGCGGTTTTTTAAGTACTCTGGAGTCATTTTGTTGCAAGCGGGTTTTTAAGTGCTCTTTAGACATTTCATTGCAAGCGGGTTTTTAAGTGTTCTGGAGTCATTTCTTTGCAAGCGGGTTTTTAAGTGCTCTGGAGAAATTTCGTTCCTAGCGGGTTTTTAAGTGCTCTGGAGTCATTTCGTTGCAAGCGGGTTTTAAGTGCTCTGGAGTCATTTCGTTGCAAGCGGGTTTTTACATACTTCTCAGACATTTCACTGGAAGCGGGTTTTTTAAGTGCTCTGTAGGCATTTCGTTGCAAGCGTGTTTTTAAGTACTCTGGAGTCATTTCGTTGCAAGCGGGTTTTTACGTGCTCTGGAGTCATTTCGTTACAAGCGGGTTTTTACATATTTCTCTGACATTTAACTGGAAGCGAGTATTTTAAGTGCTCTGGAGTCATTTCGTTGCAAGCGGGTTTTTACGTGCTCTGGAGTCATTTCATTGGAAGCGGGTTTTTACATACTTCTCAGACATTTCACTGGAAGCGGGTTTTTTAAGTGCTCCGGAGTCATTTCGTTGCAAGAGGGTTTTTAAGTGCTCTGGAGTCATTTCGTTGCAAGTGGGTTTTTTAGTGCTCTGGAGTCATTTCGTTGCAAGCGGGTTTTTAAGTGCTCTGGAGTCATTTCGTTGCAAGCGGGTTTTTAAGTGCTCTGGAGTCATTTCTTGCAAGCGGGTTTTTAAGTGCTCTGGAGTCATTTCGTTGCAAGCGGGTTTTTAAGTGTTCTGGAGTCATTTCGTTGCAAGCGGGTTTTTAAGTGCTCTGAAGGCATTTCGTTGTAAGCGGGTTTTTAAGTGCTCTTCAGTCATTTAGTTGCAAGCGGGTTTTTACGTGTTCTGGAGTCATTTCGTTGCAAGCGGGTTTTTACATACTTCTTAGACATTTCACTGGAAGCGAGTTTTTTAAGTGCTCTCTAGGCATTTCGTTGCAAGCGGTTTTTTAAGTACTTTGGAGTCATTTCGTTGCAAGCGGGTTTTTAAGTGCTCTCTAGGCATTTCGTTGCAAGCGGTTTTTTAAGTACTCTGGAGTCATTTCGTTGCAAGCGGGTTTTTAAGTACTCTGAAGGCATTTCGTTGTAAGCGGGTTTTTAAGTGTTCTGGAGTCATTTCGTTGCAAGCGGGTTTTTAAGTGCTCTGGAGTCATTTCACTGCAAGCGGGTTTTTAAGTGCTCTGGAGTCATTTCGTTGCAAGCGGGTTTTTAAGTGCTCTGGAGTCATTTCGTTGCAAGCGGGTTTTAAGTGCTCTGGAGTCATTTCGTTGCAAGCGGGTTTTTAAGTGCTCTGGAGTCATTTCGTTGCAAGTGGGTTTTTACATACTTCTCAGACATTTCACTGGAAGCGGGTTTTTTAAGTGCTCTGTAGGCATTTCGTTGCAAGCCTGTTTTTAAGTACTCTGGAGTCATTTCGTTGCAAGCGGGTTTTTACGTGCTCTGGAGTCATTTCGTTACAAGCGGGTTTTTACATATTTCTCTGACATTTAACTGGAAGCGAGTATTTTAAGTGCTCTGGAGTCATTTTGTTGCAAGCGGGTTTTTACGTGCTCTGGAGTCATTTCATTGGAAGCGGGTTTTTACATACTTCTCAGACATTTCACTGGAAGCGGGTTTTTTAAGTGCTCTGGAGTCATTTCGTTGCAAGAGGGTTTTTACGTGCTCTGGAGTCATTTCGTTGCAAGTGGGTTTTTTAGTGCTCTGGAGTCATTTCGTTGCAAGCGGGTTTTTAAGTGCTCTGAAGGCATTTCGTTGTAAGCGGGTTTTTATGTGCTCTGGAGTCATTTCGTTGCAAGCGGGTTTTTACGTGCTCTGGAGTCATTTCGTTACAAGCGGGTTTTTACATATTTCTCTGACATTTAACTGGAAGCGAGTATTTTAAGTGCTCTGGAGTCATTTCGTTGCAAGCGGGTTTTTACGTGCTCTGGACTCGTTTCATTGGAAGCGGGTTTTTACATACTTCTCAGACATTTCACTGGAAGCGGGTTTTTTAAGTGCTCTGGAGACATTTCGTTGCAAGAGGGTTTTTAAGTGCTCTGGAGTCATTTCGTTGCAAGTGGGTTTTTTAGTGCTCTGGAGTCATTTCGTTGCAAGCGGGTTTTTAAGTGCTCTGAAGGCATTTCGTTGTAAGCGGGTTTTTATGTGCTCGGGAGTCATTTCGTTGCAAGCGGATTTTTACATACTTCTCTGACATTTAACTGGAAGCGAGTATTTTAAGTGCTCTGGATTCATTTCGTTGCAAGCGGGTGTTTAAGTGCTCTGCAGTCATTTCATTGCAAGCGGGTTTTTAAGTGCTCTGGAGTCATTTCGTCGCAAGCGGGTTTTTAAGTGTTCTGGAGTCATTTCGTTGCAAGCGGGTTTTTAAGTGCTCTGGAGTCATTTCGTTGCAAGCGGGTTTTTAAGTGCTCTGGAGTCATTTCGTCGCAAGCGGGTTTTTAAGTGCTCTGAAGGCATTTCGTTGTAAGCGGGTTTTTAAGTGCTCTTCAGTCATTTAGTTGCAAGCGGGTTTTTACGTGTTCTGGAGTCAATTCGTTGCAAGCGGGTTTTTACGTGCTCTGGAGTCATTTCGTTGAAAGCGGGTTTTTACATATTTCTCAGACATTTAACTGGAAGCGAGTATTTTAAGTGCTCTGGAGTCATTTCTTTGCAAGCGGGTTTTTACGTGCTCTGGAGTCATTTCATTGCAAGCGGGTTTTTAAGTGCTCTGGAGACATTTCTTTGCAAGCGGGTTTTTAAGTGTTCTGGAGTCATTTCGTTGCAAGCGGGTTTTTAAGTGTTCTGGAGTCATTTCGTTGCAAGCGGGTTTTTAAGTGCTCTGGAGTCATTTCGTTGCAAGCGGGTTTTTAAGTGCTCTGGAGTCATTTCGTTGCAAGCGGGTTTTTACATACTTCTCAGACATTTCACTGGAAGCGGGTTTTTTAAGTCCTCTGTAGGCATTTCGTTGCAAGCGGTTTTTTAAGTACTCTGGAGTCATTTTGTTTCAAGCGGGTTTTTAAGTGCTCTGAAGGCATTTCGTTGTAAGCGGGTTTTTAAGTGCTCTGGAGTCATTTCGTTGCAAGCGGGTTTTTAAGTGCTCTGGAGTCATTTTGTTGCTAGCTTTTTTTTAAGTGCTCTGGAGGTATTTCGTTGCAAGCGGGTTTTTACGTGTTCTGGAGTCATTTCGTTGCAAGCGGGTTTTTACATACTTCTCAGACATTTCACTGGAAGCGGTTTTTTAAGTGCTCTGTAGGCATTTCGTTGCAAGCGGGTTTTTAAGTGCTCTGGAGTCATTTCGTTGCAAGTGGGTTTTTTAGTGCTCTGGAGTCATTTCGTTGCAAGCGGGTTTTTAAGTGCTCTGAAGGCATTTCGTTGTAAGCGGGTTTTTATGTGCTCTGGAGTCATTTCGTTGCAAGCGGGTTTTTAAGTGCTCTGGAGTCATTTCGTTGCAAGCGGGTTTTTACGTGTTCTGGAGTCATTTCGTTGCAAGCTGGTTTTTACGTGCTCTGGAGTCATTTCGTTGCAAGCGGGTTTTTACATATTTCTCTGACATTTAACTGGAAGCGAGTATTTTAAGTGCTCTGGAGTCATTTCGTTGCAAGCAGGTTTTCACGTGCTCTGGAGTCATTTCATTGCAAGCGTGTTTTTACATACTTCTCAGACATTTCACTGGAAGCGGTTTTTTTTAAGTGCTCTGGAGTCATTTCGTTGCAAGCGGGTTTTTAAGTACTCTGGAGTCATTTCGTTGCACGCGGGTTTTTAAGTGCTCTGGAGTCATTTCGTTGCAAGCGGGTTTTTAAGTGCTCTGGAGTCATTTGGTTGCAAGCGGGTGTTTAAGTGCTCTGCAGTCATTTCATTGCAAGCGGGTTTTTAAGTGCTCTGGAGTCATTTCGTCGCAAGCGGGTTTTTAAGTGTTCTGGAGTCATTTCGTTGCAAGCGGGTTTTTAAGTGCTCTGGAGTCATTTCGTTGCAAGCGGGTTTTTAAGTGCTCTGGAGTCATTTCGTCGCAAGCGGGTTTTTAAGTGCTCTGAAGGCATTTCGTTGTAAGCGGGTTTTTAAGTGCTCTTCAGTCATTTAGTTGCAAGCGGGTTTTTACGTGTTCTGGAGTCAATTCGTTGCAAGCGGGTTTTTACGTGCTCTGGAGTCATTTCGTTGCAAGCGGGTTTTTACATATTTCTCAGACATTTAACTGGAAGCGAGTATTTTAAGTGCTCTGGAGTCATTTCTTTGCAAGCGGGTTTTTACGTGCTCTGGAGTCATTTCATTGCAAGCGGGTTTTTAAGTGCTCTGGAGACATTTCGTTGCAAGCGGGTTTTTAAGTGTTCTGGAGTCATTTCGTTGCAAGCGGGTTTTTAAGTGTTCTGGAGTCATTTCGTTGCAAGCGGGTTTTTAAGTGCTCTGGAGTCATTTCGTTGCAAGCGGGTTTTTAAGTGCTCTGGAGTCATTTCGTTGCAAGCGGGTTTTTACATACTTCTCAGACATTTCACTGGAAGCGGGTTTTTTAAGTCCTCTGTAGGCATTTCGTTGCAAGCGGTTTTTTAAGTACTCTGGAGTCATTTTGTTTCAAGCGGGTTTTTAAGTGCTCTGAAGGCATTTCGTTGTAAGCGGGTTTTTAAGTGCTCTGGAGTCATTTCGTTGCAAGCGGGTTTTTAAGTGCTCTGGAGTCATTTTGTTGCTAGCTTTTTTTTAAGTGCTCTGGAGGTATTTCGTTGCAAGCGGGTTTTTACGTGTTCTGGAGTCATTTCGTTGCAAGCGGGTTTTTACATACTTCTCAGACATTTCACTGGAAGCGGTTTTTTAAGTGCTCTGTAGGCATTTCGTTGCAAGCGGGTTTTTAAGTGCTCTGGAGTCATTTCGTTGCAAGTGGGTTTTTTAGTGCTCTGGAGTCATTTCGTTGCAAGCGGGTTTTTAAGTGCTCTGAAGGCATTTCGTTGTAAGCGGGTTTTTATGTGCTCTGGAGTCATTTCGTTGCAAGCGGGTTTTTAAGTGCTCTGGAGTCATTTCGTTACAAGCGGGTTTTTACATATTTCTCTGACATTTAACTGGAAGCGAGTATTTTAAGTGCTCTGGAGTCATTTCGTTGCAAGCGGGTTTTTACGTGCTCTGGAGTCATTTCATTGGAAGCGGGTTTTTACATACTTCTCAGACATTTCACTGGAAGCGGGTTTTTTAAGTGCTCTGGAGTCATTTCGTTGCAAGAGGGTTTTTAAGTGCTCTGGAGTCATTTCGTTGCAAGTGGGTTTTTTAGTGCTCTGGAGTCATTTCGTTGCAAGCGGGTTTTTAAGTGCTCTGGAGTCATTTCGTTGCAAACGGGTTTTTAAGTGCTCTGGAGTCATTTCTTGCAAGCGGGTTTTTAAGTGCTCTGGAGTCATTTCGTTGCAAGCGGGTTTTTAAGTGTTCTGGAGTCATTTCGTTGCAAGCGGGTTTTTAAGTGCTCTGGAGTCATTTCGTTGCAAGCGGGTTTTTAAGTGCTCTGAAGGCATTTCGTTGTAAGCGGGTTTTTAAGTGCTCTTCAGTCATTTAGTTGCAAGCGGGTTTTTACGTGTTCTGGAGTCATTTCGTTGCAAGCGGGTTTTTACGTGCTCTGGAGTCATTTCGTTGCAAGCGGGTTTTTACATATTTCTCTGACATTTAACTGGAAGCGAGTATTTTAAGTGCTCTGGAGTCATTTCGTTGCAAGCGGGTTTTTACGTGCTCTGGAGTCATTTCATTGCAAGCGGGTTTTTAAGTGCTCTGGAGACATTTCGTTGCAAGCGGTTTTTAAGTGTTCTGGAGTCATTTCGTTGCAAGCGGGTTTTTAAGTGTTCTGGAGTCATTTCGTTGCAAGCGGGTTTTTAAGTGCTCTGGAGTCATTTCGTTGCAAGCGGGTTTTTAAGTGCTCTAAAGTCATTTCGTTGCAAGCGGGTTTTTACATACTTCTCAGACATTTCACTGGAAGCGGGTTTTTTAAATCCTCTGTAGGCATTTCGTTGCAAGCAGTTTTTTAAGTACTCTGGAGTCATTTTGTTGCAAGCGGGTTTTTAAGTGCTCTGAAGGCATTTCGTTGTAAGCGGGTTTTTAAGTGCTCTGGAGTCATTTCGTTGCAAGCGGGTTTTTAAGTGCTCTGGAGTCATTTTGTTGCTAGCTTTTTTTTAAGTGCTCTGGAGGTATTTCGTTGCAAGCGGGTTTTTACGTGTTCTGGAGTCATTTCGTTGCAAGCGGGTTTTTACATACTTCTCAGACAGTTCACTGGAAGCGGGTTTTTTAAGTGCTCTGTAGGCATTTCGTTGCAAGCGGGTTTTTAAGTGCTCTGGATTCATTTCGTTGCAAGCGGGTTTTTAAGTGCTCTGAAGGCATTTCGTTGTAAGCGGGTTTTTAAGTGCTCTGGAGTCATTTCGTTGCAAGCGGGTTTTTAAGTGCTCTGGAGTCATTTCGTTGCAAGCGGGTTTTTAAGTGCTCTTTAGTCATTTCATTGCAAGCGGGTTTTTAAGTGTTCTGGAGTCATTTCTTTGCAAGCGGGTTTTTAAGTGCTCTGGAGAAATTTCGTTCCTAGCGGGTTTTTAAGTGCTCTGGAGTCATTTCGTTGCAAGCGGGTTTTAAGTGCTCTGGAGTCATTTCGTTGCAAGCGGGTTTTTACATACTTCTCAGACATTTCACTGGAAGCGGGTTTTTTAAGTGCTCTGTAGGCATTTCGTTGCAAGCGTGTTTTTAAGTACTCTGGAGTCATTTCGTTGCAAGCGGGTTTTTACGTGCTCTGGAGTCATTTCGTTACAAGCGGGTTTTTACATATTTCTCTGACATTTAACTGGAAGCGAGTATTTTAAGTGCTCTGGAATCATTTCGTTGCAAGCGGGTTTTTACGTGCTCTGGAGTCATTTCGTTGCAAGCAGGTTTTCACGTGCTCTGGAGTCATTTCATTGCAAGCGTGTTTTTACATACTTCTCAGACATTTCACTGGAAGCGGTTTTTTTTAAGTGCTCTGGAGTCATTTCGTTGCAAGCGGGTTTTTAAGTACTCTGGAGTCATTTCGTTGCACGCGGGTTTTTAAGTGCTCTGGAGTCATTTCGTCGCAAGCGGGTTTTTAAGTGTTCTGGAGTCATTTCGTTGCAAGCGGGTTTTTAAGTGCTCTGGAGTCATTTCGTTGCAAGCGGGTTTTTAAGTGCTCTGGAGTCATTTCGTCGCAAGCGGGTTTTTAAGTGCTCTGAAGGCATTTCGTTGTAAGCGGGTTTTTAAGTGCTCTTCAGTCATTTAGTTGCAAGCGGGTTTTTACGTGTTCTGGAGTCAATTCGTTGCAAGCGGGTTTTTACATATTTCTCAGACATTTAACTGGAAGCGAGTATTTTAAGTGCTCTGGAGTCATTTCTTTGCAAGCGGGTTTTTACGTGCTCTGGAGTCATTTCATTGCAAGCGGGTTTTTAAGTGCTCTGGAGACATTTCTTTGCAAGCGGGTTTTTAAGTGTTCTGGAGTCATTTCGTTGCAAGCGGGTTTTTAAGTGTTCTGGAGTCATTTCGTTGCAAGCGGGTTTTTAAGTGCTCTGGAGTCATTTCGTTGCAAGCGGGTTTTTAAGTGCTCTGGAGTCATTTCGTTGCAAGCGGGTTTTTACATACTTCTCAGACATTTCACTGGAAGCGGGTTTTTTAAGTCCTCTGTAGGCATTTCGTTGCAAGCGGTTTTTTAAGTACTCTGGAGTCATTTTGTTTCAAGCGGGTTTTTAAGTGCTCTGAAGGCATTTCGTTGTAAGCGGGTTTTTAAGTGCTCTGGAGTCATTTCGTTGCAAGCGGGTTTTTAAGTGCTCTGGAGTCATTTTGTTGCTAGCTTTTTTTTAAGTGCTCTGGAGGTATTTCGTTGCAAGCGGGTTTTTACGTGTTCTGGAGTCATTTCGTTGCAAGCGGGTTTTTACATACTTCTCAGACATTTCACTGGAAGCGGTTTTTTAAGTGCTCTGTAGGCATTTCGTTGCAAGCGGGTTTTTAAGTGCTCTGGAGTCATTTCGTTGCAAGTGGGTTTTTTAGTGCTCTGGAGTCATTTCGTTGCAAGCGGGTTTTTAAGTGCTCTGAAGGCATTTCGTTGTAAGCGGGTTTTTATGTGCTCTGGAGTCATTTCGTTGCAAGCGGGTTTTTAAGTGCTCTGGAGTCATTTCGTTGCAAGCGGGTTTTTACGTGTTCTGGAGTCATTTCGTTGCAAGCTGGTTTTTACGTGCTCTGGAGTCATTTCGTTGCAAGCGGGTTTTTACATATTTCTCTGACATTTAACTGGAAGCGAGTATTTTAAGTGCTCTGGAGTCATTTCGTTGCAAGCAGGTTTTCACGTGCTCTGGAGTCATTTCATTGCAAGCGTGTTTTTACATACTTCTCAGACATTTCACTGGAAGCGGTTTTTTTTAAGTGCTCTGGAGTCATTTCGTTGCAAGCGGGTTTTTAAGTACTCTGGAGTCATTTCGTTGCACGCGGGTTTTTAAGTGCTCTGGAGTCATTTCGTTGCAAGCGGGTTTTTAAGTGCTCTGGAGTCATTTGGTTGCAAGCGGGTGTTTAAGTGCTCTGCAGTCATTTCATTGCAAGCGGGTTTTTAAGTGCTCTGGAGTCATTTCGTCGCAAGCGGGTTTTTAAGTGTTCTGGAGTCATTTCGTTGCAAGCGGGTTTTTAAGTGCTCTGGAGTCATTTCGTTGCAAGCGGGTTTTTAAGTGCTCTGGAGTCATTTCGTCGCAAGCGGGTTTTTAAGTGCTCTGAAGGCATTTCGTTGTAAGCGGGTTTTTAAGTGCTCTTCAGTCATTTAGTTGCAAGCGGGTTTTTACGTGTTCTGGAGTCAATTCGTTGCAAGCGGGTTTTTACGTGCTCTGGAGTCATTTCGTTGCAAGCGGGTTTTTACATATTTCTCAGACATTTAACTGGAAGCGAGTATTTTAAGTGCTCTGGAGTCATTTCTTTGCAAGCGGGTTTTTACGTGCTCTGGAGTCATTTCATTGCAAGCGGGTTTTTAAGTGCTCTGGAGACATTTCGTTGCAAGCGGGTTTTTAAGTGTTCTGGAGTCATTTCGTTGCAAGCGGGTTTTTAAGTGTTCTGGAGTCATTTCGTTGCAAGCGGGTTTTTAAGTGCTCTGGAGTCATTTCGTTGCAAGCGGGTTTTTAAGTGCTCTGGAGTCATTTCGTTGCAAGCGGGTTTTTACATACTTCTCAGACATTTCACTGGAAGCGGGTTTTTTAAGTCCTCTGTAGGCATTTCGTTGCAAGCGGTTTTTTAAGTACTCTGGAGTCATTTTGTTTCAAGCGGGTTTTTAAGTGCTCTGAAGGCATTTCGTTGTAAGCGGGTTTTTAAGTGCTCTGGAGTCATTTCGTTGCAAGCGGGTTTTTAAGTGCTCTGGAGTCATTTTGTTGCTAGCTTTTTTTTAAGTGCTCTGGAGGTATTTCGTTGCAAGCGGGTTTTTACGTGTTCTGGAGTCATTTCGTTGCAAGCGGGTTTTTACATACTTCTCAGACATTTCACTGGAAGCGGTTTTTTAAGTGCTCTGTAGGCATTTCGTTGCAAGCGGGTTTTTAAGTGCTCTGGAGTCATTTCGTTGCAAGTGGGTTTTTTAGTGCTCTGGAGTCATTTCGTTGCAAGCGGGTTTTTAAGTGCTCTGAAGGCATTTCGTTGTAAGCGGGTTTTTATGTGCTCTGGAGTCATTTCGTTGCAAGCGGGTTTTTAAGTGCTCTGGAGTCATTTCGTTACAAGCGGGTTTTTACATATTTCTCTGACATTTAACTGGAAGCGAGTATTTTAAGTGCTCTGGAGTCATTTCGTTGCAAGCGGGTTTTTACGTGCTCTGGAGTCATTTCATTGGAAGCGGGTTTTTACATACTTCTCAGACATTTCACTGGAAGCGGGTTTTTTAAGTGCTCTGGAGTCATTTCGTTGCAAGAGGGTTTTTAAGTGCTCTGGAGTCATTTCGTTGCAAGTGGGTTTTTTAGTGCTCTGGAGTCATTTCGTTGCAAGCGGGTTTTTAAGTGCTCTGGAGTCATTTCGTTGCAAACGGGTTTTTAAGTGCTCTGGAGTCATTTCTTGCAAGCGGGTTTTTAAGTGCTCTGGAGTCATTTCGTTGCAAGCGGGTTTTTAAGTGTTCTGGAGTCATTTCGTTGCAAGCGGGTTTTTAAGTGCTCTGGAGTCATTTCGTTGCAAGCGGGTTTTTAAGTGCTCTGAAGGCATTTCGTTGTAAGCGGGTTTTTAAGTGCTCTTCAGTCATTTAGTTGCAAGCGGGTTTTTACGTGTTCTGGAGTCATTTCGTTGCAAGCGGGTTTTTACGTGCTCTGGAGTCATTTCGTTGCAAGCGGGTTTTTACATATTTCTCTGACATTTAACTGGAAGCGAGTATTTTAAGTGCTCTGGAGTCATTTCGTTGCAAGCGGGTTTTTACGTGCTCTGGAGTCATTTCATTGCAAGCGGGTTTTTAAGTGCTCTGGAGACATTTCGTTGCAAGCGGTTTTTAAGTGTTCTGGAGTCATTTCGTTGCAAGCGGGTTTTTAAGTGTTCTGGAGTCATTTCGTTGCAAGCGGGTTTTTAAGTGCTCTGGAGTCATTTCGTTGCAAGCGGGTTTTTAAGTGCTCTAAAGTCATTTCGTTGCAAGCGGGTTTTTACATACTTCTCAGACATTTCACTGGAAGCGGGTTTTTTAAATCCTCTGTAGGCATTTCGTTGCAAGCAGTTTTTTAAGTACTCTGGAGTCATTTTGTTGCAAGCGGGTTTTTAAGTGCTCTGAAGGCATTTCGTTGTAAGCGGGTTTTTAAGTGCTCTGGAGTCATTTCGTTGCAAGCGGGTTTTTAAGTGCTCTGGAGTCATTTTGTTGCTAGCTTTTTTTTAAGTGCTCTGGAGGTATTTCGTTGCAAGCGGGTTTTTACGTGTTCTGGAGTCATTTCGTTGCAAGCGGGTTTTTACATACTTCTCAGACAGTTCACTGGAAGCGGGTTTTTTAAGTGCTCTGTAGGCATTTCGTTGCAAGCGGGTTTTTAAGTGCTCTGGATTCATTTCGTTGCAAGCGGGTTTTTAAGTGCTCTGAAGGCATTTCGTTGTAAGCGGGTTTTTAAGTGCTCTGGAGTCATTTCGTTGCAAGCGGGTTTTTAAGTGCTCTGGAGTCATTTCGTTGCAAGCGGGTTTTTAAGTGCTCTTTAGTCATTTCATTGCAAGCGGGTTTTTAAGTGTTCTGGAGTCATTTCTTTGCAAGCGGGTTTTTAAGTGCTCTGGAGAAATTTCGTTCCTAGCGGGTTTTTAAGTGCTCTGGAGTCATTTCGTTGCAAGCGGGTTTTAAGTGCTCTGGAGTCATTTCGTTGCAAGCGGGTTTTTACATACTTCTCAGACATTTCACTGGAAGCGGGTTTTTTAAGTGCTCTGTAGGCATTTCGTTGCAAGCGTGTTTTTAAGTACTCTGGAGTCATTTCGTTGCAAGCGGGTTTTTACGTGCTCTGGAGTCATTTCGTTACAAGCGGGTTTTTACATATTTCTCTGACATTTAACTGGAAGCGAGTATTTTAAGTGCTCTGGAATCATTTCGTTGCAAGCGGGTTTTTACGTGCTCTGGAGTCATTTCGTTGCAAGCAGGTTTTCACGTGCTCTGGAGTCATTTCATTGCAAGCGTGTTTTTACATACTTCTCAGACATTTCACTGGAAGCGGTTTTTTTTAAGTGCTCTGGAGTCATTTCGTTGCAAGCGGGTTTTTAAGTACTCTGGAGTCATTTCGTTGCACGCGGGTTTTTAAGTGCTCTGGAGTCATTTCGTCGCAAGCGGGTTTTTAAGTGTTCTGGAGTCATTTCGTTGCAAGCGGGTTTTTAAGTGCTCTGGAGTCATTTCGTTGCAAGCGGGTTTTTAAGTGCTCTGGAGTCATTTCGTCGCAAGCGGGTTTTTAAGTGCTCTGAAGGCATTTCGTTGTAAGCGGGTTTTTAAGTGCTCTTCAGTCATTTAGTTGCAAGCGGGTTTTTACGTGTTCTGGAGTCAATTCGTTGCAAGCGGGTTTTTACATATTTCTCAGACATTTAACTGGAAGCGAGTATTTTAAGTGCTCTGGAGTCATTTCTTTGCAAGCGGGTTTTTACGTGCTCTGGAGTCATTTCATTGCAAGCGGGTTTTTAAGTGTTCTGGAGTCATTTCGTTGCAAGCGGGTTTTTAAGTGCTCTGGAGTCATTTCGTTGCAAGCGGGTTTTTAAGTGCTCTGGAGTCATTTCGTTGCAAGCGGGTTTTTACATACTTCTCAGACATTTCACTGGAAGCGGGTTTTTTAAGTCCTCTGTAGGCATTTCGTTGCAAGCGGTTTTTTAAGTACTCTGGAGTCATTTTGTTTCAAGCGGGTTTTTAAGTGCTCTGAAGGCATTTCGTTGTAAGCGGGTTTTTAAGTGCTCTGGAGTCATTTCGTTGCAAGCGGGTTTTTAAGTGCTCTGGAGTCATTTTGTTGCTAGCTTTTTTTTTAAGTGCTCTGGAGGTATTTCGTTGCAAGCGGGTTTTTACGTGTTCTGGAGTCATTTCGTTGCAAGCGGGTTTTTACATACTTCTCAGACATTTCACTGGAAGCGGTTTTTTAAGTGCTCTGTAGGCATTTCGTTGCAAGCGGGTTTTTAAGTGCTCTGGAGTCATTTCGTTGCAAGTGGGTTTTTTAGTGCTCTGGAGTCATTTCGTTGCAAGCGGGTTTTTAAGTGCTCTGAAGGCATTTCGTTGTAAGCGGGTTTTTATGTGCTCTGGAGTCATTTCGTTGCAAGCGGGTTTTTACGTGTTCTGGAGTCATTTCGTTGCAAGCGGGTTTTTACATACTTCTCAGACATTTCACTGGAAGCGGGTTTTTTAAGTGCTCTGGAGTCATTTCGTTGCAAGCGGGTTTTTACGTGCTCTGGAGTCACTTCGTTGCAAGCGCGTTTTTACATATTTCTCTGACATTTAACTGGAAGCGAGTATTTTAAGTGCTCTGGATTCATTTCGTTGCAAGCGGGTTTTTACGTGCTCTGGAGTCATTTCATTGCAAGCGGGTTTTTACATACTTCTCAGACATTTCACTGGAAGCGGGTTTTTTAAGTGCTCTGGAGTCATTTCGTTGCAAGCGGGTTTTTAAGTGCACTGGAGTCATTTCGTTGCAAGCGGGTTTTTAAGTGCTCTGGAGTCATTTCGTTGCAAGCGGATTTTTACGTGTTCTGGAGTCATTTCGTTGCAAGCGGGTTTTTACATACTTCTCAGACATTTCACTGGAAGCGGGTTTTTTAAGTGCTCTGTAGGCATTTCGTTGCAAGCGGGTTTTTAAGTGCACTGGAGTCATTTCGTTGCAAGCGGGTTTTTAAGTGCTCTGGAGTCATTTCGTTGCAAGCGGATTTTTAAGTGCTCTGGAGTCATTTCGTTGCAAGCAGGTTTTTAAGTGTTCTGGAGTCATTTCGTTGCAAGCGGGTTTTTACGTGTTCTGGAGTCATTTCGTTGCAAGCGGGTTTTTACATACTTCTCAGACATTTCACTGGAAGCGGGTTTTTTAAGTGCTCTGTAGGCATTTCGTTGCAAGCGGGTTTTTAAGTACTCTGGAGTCATTTCGTTGCAAGCGGGTTTTTACGTGCTCTGGAGTCATTTCGTTGCAAGCGGGTTTTTACATATTTCTCTGACATTTAACTGGAAGCGAGTATTTTAAGTGCTCTGGAGTCATTTCGTTGCAAGCGGGTTTTTACGTGCTCTGGAGTCATTTCATTGCAAGCGTGTTTTTACATACTTCTCAGACATTTCACTGGAAGCGTTTTTTTTTAAGTGCTCTGGAGTCATTTCGTTGCAAGCGGGTTTTTAAGTACTCTGGAGTCATTTCGTTGCACGCGGGTTTTTAAGTGCTCTGGAGTCATTTCGTTGCAAGCGGGTTTTTAAGTGCTCTGGAGTCATTTGGTTGCAAGCGGGTGTTTAAGTGCTCTGCAGTCATTTCATTGCAAGTGGGTTTTTAAGTGCTCTGGAGTCATTTCGTCACAAGCGGGTTTTTAAGTGTTCTGGAGTCATTTCGTCGCAAGCGGGTTTTTAAGTGCTCTGGAGTCATTTCGTTGCAAGCGGGTTTTTAAGTGCTCTGGAGTCATTTCGTTGCAAGCGGGTTTTTAAGTGCTCTGAAGGCATTTCGTTGCAAGCGGGTTTTTACGTGCTCTGGAGTCATTTCATTGCAAGCGGGTTTTTAAGTGCTCTGGAGACATTTCGTTGCAAGCTGTTTTTAAGTGTTCTGGAGTCATTTCGTTGCAAGCGGGTTTTTAAGTGTTCTGGAGTCATTTCGTTGCAAGCGGGTTTTTAAGTGCTCTGGAGTCATTTCGTTGCAAGCGGGTTTTTAAGTGCTCTAAAGTCATTTCGTTGCAAGCGGGTTTTTACATACTTCTCAGACATTTCACTGGAAGCGGGTTTTTTAAGTCCTCTGTAGGCATTTCGTTGCAAGCGGTTTTTTAAGTACTCTGGAGTCATTTTGTTGCAAGCGGGTTTTTAAGTGCTCTGAAGGCATTTCGTTGTAAGCGGGTTTTTAAGTGCTCTGGAGTCATTTCGTTGCAAGCGGGTTTTTAAGTGCTCTGGAGTCATTTTGTTGCTAGCTTTTTTTTAAGTGCTCTGGAGGTATTTCGTTGCAAGCGGGTTTTTACGTGTTCTGGAGTCATTTCGTTGCAAGCGGGTTTTTACATACTTCTCAGACATTTCACTGGAAGCGGGTTTTTTAAGTGCTCTGTAGGCATTTCGTTGCAAGCGGGTTTTTAAGTGCTCTGGAGTCATTTCGTTGCAAGCGGGTTTTTAAGTGCTCTGAAGGCATTTCGTTGTAAGCGGGTTTTTAAGTGCTCTGGAGTCATTTCGTTGCAAGCGGGTTTTTAAGTGCTCTGGAGTCATTTCGTTGCAAGCGGGTTTTTAAGTGCTCTTTAGTCATTTCATTGCAAGCGGGTTTTTAAGTGTTCTGGAGTCATTTCTTTGCAAGCGGGTTTTTAAGTGCTCTGGAGTCATTTCGTTGCAAGCGGGTTTTTAAGTGCTCTGGAGTCATTTCGTTGCATTCGGGTTTTTACATACTTCTCAGACATTTCACTGGAAGCGGGTTTTTTAAGTGCTCTGGAGTCATTTCGTTGCAAGCGGGTTTTTAAGTACTCTGGAGTCATTTCGTTGCAAGCGGGTTTTTAAGTGCTCTGAAGGCATTTCGTTGTAAGCGGGTTTTTAAGTGCTCTTCAGTCATTTAGTTGCAAGCGGGTTTTTACGTGTTCTGGAGTCATTTCGTTGCAAGCGGGTTTTTACGTGCTCTGGAGTCATTTCGTTGCAAGCGGGTTTTTACATATTTCTCTGACATTTAACTGGAAGCGAGTATTTTAAGTGCTCTGGAGTCATTTCGTTGCAAGCGGGTTTTTACGTGCTCTGGAGTCATTTCATTACAAGCGGGTTTTTAAGTGCTCTGGAGACATTTCGTTGCAAGCGGTTTTTAAGTGTTCTGGAGTCATTTCGTTGCAAGCGGGTTTTTAAGTGCTCTGGAGTCATTTCGTTGCAAGCGGGTTTTTACGTGCTCTGGAGTCATTTCATTGGAAGCGGGTTTTTACATACTTCTCAGACATTTCACTGGAAGCGGGTTTTTTAAGTGCTCTGGAGTCATTTCGTTGCAAGCGGGTTTTTAAGTACTCTGGAGTCATTTCGTTGCAAGCGGGTTTTTAAGTGCTCTGAAGGCATTTCGTTGTAAGCGGGTTTTTAAGTGCTCTTCAGTCATTTAGTTGCAAGCGGGTTTTTACGTGTTCTGGAGTCATTTCGTTGCAAGCGGGTTTTTACGTGCTCTGGAGTCATTTCGTTGCAAGCGGGTTTTTACATATTTCTCTGACATTTAACTGGAAGCGAGTATTTTCAGTGCTCTGGAGTCATTTCGTTGCAAGCGGGTTTTTACGTGCTCTGGAGTCATTTCATTGCAAGCGGGTTTTTAAGTGCTCTGGAGACATTTCGTTGCAAGCGGTTTTTAAGTGTTCTGGAGTCATTTCGTTGCAAGCGGGTTTTTAAGTGTTCTGGAGTCATTTCGTTGCAAGCGGGTTTTTAAGTGCTCTGGAGTCATTTCGTTGCAAGCGGGTTTTTAAGTGCTCTAAAGTCATTTCGTTGCAAGCGGGTTTTTACATACTTCTCAGACATTTCACTGGAAGCTGGTTTTTTAAGTCCTCTGTAGGCATTTCGTTGCAAGCGGTTTTTTAAGTACTCTGGAGTCATTTTGTTGCAAGCGGGTTTTTAAGTGCTCTGAAGGCATTTCGTTGTAAGCGGGTTTTTAAGTGCTCTGGAGTCATTTCGTTGCAAGCGGGTTTTTAAGTGCTCTGGAGTCATTTTGTTGCTAGCTTTTTTTTAAGTGCTCTGGAGGTATTTCGTTGCAAGCGGGTTTTTACGTGTTCTGGAGCCATTTCGTTGCAAGCGGGTTTTTACATACTTCTCAGACATTTCACTGGAAGCGGGTTTTTTAAGTGCTCTGTAGGCATTTCGTTGCAAGCGGGTTTTTAAGTGCTCTGGAGTCATTTCGTTGCAAGCGGGTTTTTAAGTGCTCTGAAGGCATTTCGTTGTAAGCGGGTTTTTAAGTGCTCTGGAGTCATTTCGTTGCAAGCGGGTTTTTAAGTGCTCTGGAGTCATTTCGTTGCAAGCGGGTTTTTAAGTGCTCTTTAGTCATTTCATTGCAAGCGGGTTTTTAAGTGTTCTGGAGTCATTTCGTTGCAAGCGGGTTTTTAAGTGCTCTGGAGTCATTTCGTTGCAAGCGGGTTTTTAAGTGCTCTGGAGTCATTTCGTTGCAAGCGGGTTTTTAAGTGCTCTGGAGTCATTTCGTTCCAAGCGGGTTTTTAAGTGCTCTGGAGTCATTTCGTTGCAAGCGGGTTTTTAAGTGCTCTGGAGTCATTTCGTTGCAAGCGGGTTTTTAAGTGCTCTGGAGACATTTCGTTGCAATCGGGTTTTTAAGTGCTCTGGAGTCATTTCGTTCCAAGCGGGTTTTTAAGTGCTCTGGAGTCATTTCGTTGCAAGCGGGTTTTTAAGCGTTCCGGAGTCATTTCGTTGCAAGCGGGTTTTTAAGTGCTCTGGAGTCATTTCGTTGCAAGCGGGTTTTTAAGTGCTCTGGAGTCATTTCGTTGCAAGTGGGTTTTTAAGCGCTCTGGAGTCATTTCGTTGCAAGCGGGTTTTTACGTGTTCTGGAGTCATTTCGTTACAAGCGGGTTTTTACATACTTCTCAGACATTTCACTGGAAGCGGGTTTTTTAAGTGCTCTGTAGTCATTTCGTTGCAAGCGTGTTTTTAAGTACTCTGGAGTCATTTCGTTGCAAGCGGGTTTTTACGTGCTCTGGAGTCATTTCGTTGCAAGCAGGTTTTTACATATTTCTCTGACATTTAACTGGAAGCGAGTATTTTAAGTGCTCTGGAGTCATTTCGTTGCAAGCGGGTTTTTACGTGCTCTGGAGTCATTTCATTGGAAGCGGGTTTTTACATACTTCTCAGACATTTCACTGGAAGCGGGTTTTTTAAGTGCTCTGTAGTCATTTCGTTGCAAGCGGGTTTTTAAGTACTCTGGAGTCATTTCGTTGCACGCGGGTTTTTAAGTGCTCTGGAGTCATTTCGTTGCAAGCGGGTTTTTAAGTGCTCTGGAGTCATTTCGTTGCAAGCGGGTGTTTAAGTGCTCTGGAGTCATTTCGTTGCAAGCGGGTTTTTAAGTGCTCTGGAGTCATTTCTTTGCAAGCGGGTTTTTAAGTGTTCTGGAGTCATTTCGTTGCAAGCGGGTTTTTAAGTGCTCTTGAGTCATTTGGTTGCAAGCGGGTTTTTAAGTGCTCTGAAGGCATTTCGTTGTGAGCGGGTTTTTAAGTGCTGTGGAGTCATTTCGTTGCAAGCGGGTTTTTAAGTGCTCTGGAGTCATTTCGTTGCAAGCGGGTTTTTAAGTGCTCTGGAGTCATTTCGTTGCAAGCGGGTTTTTAAGTGCTCTGGAGTCATTTCTTGCAAGCGGGTTTTTAAGTGCTCTGGAGTCATTTCGTTGCAAGCGGGTTTTTAAGTGCTCTGGAGTCATTTCGTTGCAAGCGGGTTTTTAAGTGCTCTGGAGTCATTTCGTTGCAAGCGGGTTTTTAAGTGCTCTGGAGTCATTTCGTTGCAAGCGGGTTTTTAAGTGCTCTGGAATCATTTCGTTGCAAGCGGGTTTTTAAGTGCTCTGGAGTCATTTCGTTGCAAGCGGGTTTTTAAGTGCTCTGGAGTCATTTCTTGCAAGCGGGTTTTTAAGTGCTCTGGAGTCATTTCGTTGCAAGCGGGTTTTTAAGTGCTCTGGAGTCATTTCGTTGCAAGCGGCTTTTTATGTGCTCTGAAGGCATTTCGTTGTAAGCGGGTTTTTAAGTGCTCTTCAGTCATTTAGTTGCAAGCGGGTTTTTACGTGTTCTGGAGTCATTTCGTTGCAAGCGGGTTTTTACATACTTCTCAGACATTTCACTGGAAGCGGGTTTTTTAAGTGCTCTCTAGGCATTTCGTTGCAAGCGGTTTTTTAAGTACTCTGGAGTCATTTCGTTGCAAGCGGCTTTTTAAGTGCTCTGAAGGCATTTCGTTGTAAGCGGGTTTTTAAGTGCTCTGGAGTCATTTCGTTGCAAGCGGGTTTTTAAGTGCTCTGGAGTCATTTCGTTGCAAGCTTTTTTTTAAGTGCTCTGGAGTTATTTCGTTGCAAGCGGGTTTTTACGTGTTCTGGAGTCATTTCGTTGCAAGCGGGTTTTTACATACTTCTCAGACATTTCACTGGAAGCGGGTTTTTTAAGTGCTCTGGAGTCATTTCGTTGCAAGAGGGTTTTTAAGTGCTCTGAAGGCATTTCGTTGCAAGCGGGTTTTTAAGTGCTCTGGAGTCATTTCGTTGCAAGCGGGTTTTTAAGTACTCTGGAGTCATTTCGTTGCAAGCGGGTTTTTAAGTGCTCTGGAGTCATTTCGTTGCAAGCGGGTTTTTAAGTGCTCTGAAGGTATTTCGTTGTAAGCAGGTTTTTAAGTGCTCTGGAGTCATTTCGTTGCAAGCTTGTTTTTAAGTGCTCTGGAGTCATTTCATTGCAAGCGGGTTTTTAAGTGCTCTGGAGTCATTTCGTTGCAAGCGGGTTTTTAAGTGCTCTGGAGTCATTTCGTTGCAAGCGGGTTTTTAAGTGCTCTGGAGTCATTTCGTTGCAAGCGGGTTTTTAAGTGCTCTGGAGTCATTTCGTTGCAAGCGGGTTTTTACATACTTCTCAGACATTTCACTGGAAGCGGGTTTTTTAAGTGCTCTGTAGGCATTTCGTTGCAAGCGTGTTTTTAAGTACTCTGGAGTCATTTCGTTGCAAGCGGGTTTTTCCGTGCTCTGGTGTCATTTCGTTACACGCGGGTTTTTACATATTTCTCTGACATTTAACTGGAAGCGAGTATTTCAAGTGCTCTGGAGTCATTTCGTTGCAAGCGGGTTTTTACGTGCTCTGGAGTCATTTCATTGGAAGCGGGTTTTTACATACTTCTCAGACATTTCACTGGAAGCGGGTTTTTTAAGTGCTCTGGAGTCATATCGTTGCAAGAGGGTTTTTAAGTGCTCTGGAGTCATTTCGTTGCAAGTGGGTTTTTTAGTGCTCTGGAGTCAATTCGTTGCAAGCGGGTTTTTAAGTGCTCTGAAGGCATTTCGTTGTAAGCGGGTTTTTATGTGCTCTGGAGTCATTTCGTTGCAAGCGGGTTTTTACGTGCTCTGGAGTCATTTTGTTACAAGCGGGTTTTTACATATTTCTCTGACATTTAACTGGAAGCGAGTATTTTAAGTGCTCTGGAGTCATTTTTTGCAAGCGGGTTTTTACGTGCTCTGGAGTCATTTCATTGGAAGCGGGTTTTTACATACTTCTCAGACATTTCACTGGAAGCGGGTTTTTTAAGTGCTCTGTAGGCATTTCGTTGCAAGCGTGTTTTTAAGTACTCTGGAGTCATTTCGTTGCAAGCGGGTTTTTACGTGCTCTGGAGTCATTTCGTTGCAAGCGGGTTTTTACATATTTCTCTGACATTTAACTGGAAGCGAGTATTTTAAGTGCTCTGGAGTCATTTCGTTGCAAGCGGGTTTTTACGTGCTCTGGAGTCATTTCATTGGAAGCGGGTTTTTACATACTTCTCAGACATTTCACTGGAAGCGGGTTTTTTAAGTGCTCTGGAGTCATTTCGTTGCAAGCGGGTTTTTAAGTACTCTGGAGTCATTTTGTTGCAAGCGGGTTTTTAAGTGCTCTGAAGGCATTTCGTTGTAAGCAGGTTTTTAAGTGCTCTTCAGTCATTTAGTTGCAAGCGGGTTTTTACGTGTTCTGGAGTCATTTCGTTGCAAGCGGGTTTTTACGTGCTCTGGAGTCATTTCGTTGCAAGCGGGTTTTTACATATTTCTCTGACATTTAACTGGAAGCGAGTATTTTAAGTGCTCTGGAGTCATTTCGTTGCAAGCGGGTTTTTACGTGCTCTGGAGTCATTTCATTGCAAGCGGGTTTTTAAGTGCTCTGGAGACATTTCGTTGCAAGCGGTTTTTAAGTGTTCTGGAGTCATTTCGTTGCAAGCGGGTTTTTAAGTGTTCTGGAGTCATTTCGTTGCAAGCGGGTTTTTAAGTGCTCTGGAGTCATTTCGTTGCAAGCGGGTTTTTAAGTGCTCTAAAGTCATTTCGTTGCAAGCGGGTTTTTACATACTTCTCAGACATTTCACTGGAAGCGGGTTTTTTAAGTCCTCTGTAGGCATTTCGTTGCAAGCGGTTTTTTAAGTACTCTGGAGTCATTTTGTTGCAAGCGGGTTTTTAAGTGCTCTGAAGGCATTTCGTTGTAAGCGGGTTTTTAAGTGCTCTGGAGTCATTTCGTTGCAACCGGGTTTTTAAGTGCTCTGGAGTCATTTTGTTGCTAGCTTTTTTTTAAGTGCTCTGGAGGTATTTCGTTGCAAGCGGGTTTTTACGTGTTCTGGAGTCATTTCGTTGCAAGCGGGTTTTTACATACTTCTCAGACATTTTACTGGAAGCGGGTTTTTTAAGTGCTCTGTAGGCATTTCGTTGCAAGCGGGTTTTTAAGTGCTCTTTAGTCATTTCATTGCAAGCGGGTTTTTAAGTGTTCTGGAGTCATTTCGTTGCAAGCGGGTTTTTAAGTGCTCTGGAGTCATTTCGTTGCAAGCGGGTTTTTAAGTGCTCTGGAGTCATTTCGTTGCAAGCGGGTTTTTAAGTGCTCTGGAGTCATTTCGTTCCAAGCGGGTTTTTAAGTGCTCTGGAGTCATTTCGTTGCAAGCGGGTTTTTAAGTGCTCTGGAGTCATTTCGTTGCAAGCGGGTTTTTAAGTGCTCTGGAGACATTTCGTTGCAATCGGGTTTTTAAGTGCTCTGGAGTCATTTCGTTCCAAGCGGGTTTTTAAGTGCTCTGGAGTCATTTCGTTGCAAGCGGGTTTTTAAGTGTTCCGGAGTCATTTTGTTGCAAGTGGGTTTTTAAGTGCTCTGGAGTCATTTCGTTGCAAGCGGGTTTTTAAGTGCTCTGGAGTCATTTCGTTGCAAGTGGGTTTTTAAGCGCTCTGGAGTCATTTCGTTGCAAGCGGGTTTTTACGTGTTCTGGAGTCATTTCGTTACAAGCGGCTTTTTACATACTTCTCAGACATTTCACTGGAAGCGGGTTTTTTAAGTGCTCTGTAGGCATTTCGTTGCAAGCGTGTTTTTAAGTACTCTGGAGTCATTTCGTTGCAAGCGGGTTTTTACGTGCTCTGGAGTCATTTCGTTGCAAGCGGGTTTTTACATATTTCTCTGACATTTAACTGGAAGCGAGTATTTTAAGTGCTCTGGAGTCATTTCGTTGCAAGCTGGTTTTTACGTGCTCTGGAGTCATTTCATTGGAAGCGGGTTTTTACATACTTCTCAGACATTTCACTGGAAGCGGGTTTTTAAAGTGCTCTGGAGTCATTTCGTTGCAAGAGGGTTTTTAAGTGCTCTGGAGTCATTTCGTTGCAAGTGGGTTTTTTAGTGCTCTGGAGTCATTTCGTTGCAAGCGGGTTTTTAAGTGCTCTGAAGGCATTTCGTTGTAAGCGGGTTTTTATGTGCTCTGGAGTCATTTCGTTGCAAGCGGGTTTTTACGTGTTCTGGAGTCATTTCGTTGCAAGCGGGTTTTTACATACTTCTCAGACATTTCACTGGAAGCGGGTTTTTTAAGTGCTCTGGAGTCATTTCGTTGCAAGCGGGTTTTTACGTGCTCTGGAGTCACTTCGTTGCAAGCGCGTTTTTACATATTTCTCTGACATTTAACTGGAAGCGAGTATTTTAAGTGCTCTGGATTCATTTCGTTGCAAGCGGGTTTTTACGTGCTCTGGAGTCATTTCATTGCAAGCGGGTTTTTACATACTTCTCAGACATTTCACTGGAAGCGGGTTTTTTAAGTGCTCTGGAGTCATTTCATTGCAAGCGGGTTTTTAAGTGCACTGGAGTCATTTCATTGCAAGCGGGTTTTTAAGTGCTCTGGAGTCATTTCGTTGCAAGCGGGTGTTTAAGTGCTCTGGAGTCATTTCGTTGCAAGCGGGTTTTTAAGTTCTCTGGAGTCATTTCGTTGCAAGCGGGTTTTTAAGTGCTCTGGAGTCATTTCGTTGCAAGCGGATTTTTAAGTGCTCTGGAGTCATTTCGTTGCAAGCGGGTTTTTAAGTGTTCTGGAGTCATTTCGTTGCAAGCGGATTTTTACGTGTTCTGGAGTCATTTCGTTGCAAGCGGGTTTTTACATACTTCTCAGACATTTCACTGGAAGCGGGTTTTTTAAGTGCTCTGTAGGCATTTCATTGCAAGCGGGTTTTTAAGTACTCTGGAGTCATTTCTTTGCAAGCGGTTTTTACGTGCTCTGGAGTCATTTCGTTGCAAGCGGGTTTTTACATATTTCTCTGACATTTAACTGGAAGCGAGTATTTTAAGTGCTCTGGAGTCATTTCGTTGCAAGCGGGTTTTTACGTGCTCTGGAGTCATTTCATTGCAAGCGTGTTTTTACATACTTCTCAGACATTTCACTGGAAGCGGTTTTTTTTAAGTGCTCTGGAGTCATTTCGTTGCAAGCGGGTTTTTAAGTATTCTGGAGTCATTTCGTTGCACGCGGGTTTTTAAGTGCTCTGGAGTCATTTCTTTGCAAGCGGGTTTTTAAGTGCTCTGGAGTCATTTCGTTGCAAGCGGGTGTTTAAGTGCTCTGCAGTCATTTCATTGCAAGCGGGTTTTTAAGTGCTCTGGAGTGATTTCGTCGCAAGCGGGTTTTTAAGTGTTCTGGAGTCATTTCGTTGCAAGCGGGTTTTTAAGTGCTCTGGAGTCATTTCGTTGCAAGCGGGTTTTTAAGTGCTCTGGAGTCATTTCGTTGCAAGCGGGTTTTTAAGTGCTCTGAAGGCATTTCGTTGTAAGCGGGTTTTTAAGTGCTCTTCAGTCATTTAGTTGCAAGCGGGTTTTTACGTGTTCTGGAGTCATTTCGTTGCAAGCGGGTTTTTACGTGCTCTGGAGTCATTTTGTTGCAAGCGGGTTTTTACATATTTCTCTGACATTTAACTGGAAGCGAGTATTTTAAGTGCTCTGGAGTCATTTCGTTGCAAGCGGGTTTTTACGTGCTCTGGAGTCATTTCATTGCAAGCGGGTTTTTAAGTGCTCTGGAGACATTTCGTTGCAAGCGGGTTTTTGAGTGTTCTGGAGTCATTTCGTTGCAAGCGGGTTTTTAAGTGTTCTGGAGTCATTTCGTTACAAGCGGGTTTTTAAGTGCTCTGGAGTCATTTCGTTGCAAGCGGGTTTTTAAGTGCTCTGGAGTCATTTCGTTGCAATCGGGTTTTTAAGTGCTCTCGAGTCATTTCGTTGAAAGCAGGTTTTTAAGTGCTCTGGAGTCATTTCGTTGCAAGCGGGTTTTTAAGTGCTCTGGAGTCATTTCGTTGCAAGCGGGTTTTTAAGTGCTCTGTAGTCATTTCGTTGCAAGCGGGTTTTTAAGTGCTCTGAAGGCATTTCGTTGTAAGCGGGTTTTTAAGTGCTCTGGAGTCATTTCGTTGCAAGCGGGTTTTTACGTGTTCTGGAGTCATTTCGTTGCAAGCGGGTTTTTACATACTTCTCAGACATTTCACTGGAAGCGGGTTTTTTAAGTCCTCTGTAGGCATTTCGTTGCAAGCGGTTTTTTAAGTACTCTGGAGTCATTTCGTTGCAAGCGGGTTTTTAAGTGCTCTGGAGTCATTTTGTTGCTAGCTTTTTTTTAAGTGCTCTGGAGGTATTTCGTTGCAAGCGGGTTTTTACGTGTTCTGGAGTCATTTCGTTGCAAGCGGGTTTTTACGTGTTCTGGAGTCATTTCGTTGCAAGCGGGTTTTTAAGTGCTCTGAAGGCATTTCGTTGTAAGCGGGTTTTTAAGTGCTCTGGAGTCATTTCGTTGCAAGCGGGTTTTTAAGTGCTCTGGAGTCATTTCGTTGCAAGCGGGTTTTTAAGTGCTCTTTAGTCATTTCATTGCAAGCGGGTTTTTAAGTGTTCTGGAGTCATTTCGTTGCAAGCGGGTTTTTAAGTGCTCAGGAGTCATTTCGTTGCAAGCGGGTTTTTAAGTGCTCTGGAGACATTTCGTTGCAAGCGGGTTTTTAAGTGCTCTGGAGTCATTTCGTTGCAAGTGGGTTTTTAAGTGCTCTGGAGTCATTTCGTTGCAAGCGGGTTTTTACGTGTTCTGGAGTCATTTCGTTACAAGCGGGTTTTTACATACTTCTCAGACATTTCACTGGAAGCGGGTTTTTTAAGTGCTCTGTAGGCATTTCGTTGCAAGCGTGTTTTTAAGTACTCTGGAGTCATTTCGTTGCAAGCGGGTTTTTACGTGCTCTGGAGTCATTTGGTTGCAAGCGAGTTTTTACATATTTCTCTGACATTTAACTGGAAGCGAGTATTTTAAGTGCTCTGGAGTCATTTCGTTGCAAGCGGGTTTTTACGTGCTCTGGAGTCATTTCATTGGAAGCGGGTTTTTACATACTTCTCAGACATTTCACTGGAAGCGGGTTTTTTAAGTGCTCTGGAGTCATTTCGTTGCAAGCGGGTTTTTAAGTACTCTGGAGTCATTTCTTTGCACGCGGGTTTTTAAGTGCTCTGGAGTCATTTCGTTGCAAGCGGGTTTTTAAGTGCTCTGGAGTCATTTCGTTGCAAGCGGGTGTTTAAGTGCTCTGGAGTCATTTCGTTGCAAGCGGGTTTTTAAGTGCTCTGGAGACATTTCGTTGCAATCGGGTTTTTAAGTGCTCTGGAGTCATTTCGTTCCAAGCGGGTTTTTAAGTGCTCTGGAGTCATTTCGTTGCAAGCGGGTTTTTAAGTGCTCCGGAGTCATTTCGTTGCAAGCGGGTTTTTAAGTGCTCTGGAGTCATTTGGTTGCAAGCGGGTTTTTAAGTGCTCTGGAGTCATTTCGTTGCAAGTGGGTTTTTAAGTGCTCTGGAGTCATTTCGTTGCAAGCGGGTTTTTACGTGTACTGGAGTCATTTCGTTACAAGCGGGTTTTTACATACTTCTCAGACATTTCACTGGAAGCGGGTTTTTTAAGTGCTCTGTAGGCATTTCGTTGCAAGCGTGTTTTTAAGTACTCTGGAGTCATTTCGTTGCAAGCGGGTTTTTACGTGCTCTGGAGTCATTTCGTTGCAAGCGGGTTTTTACATATTTCTCTGACATTTAACTGGAAGCGAGTATTTTAAGTGCTCTGGAGTCATTTCGTTGCAAGCGGGTTTTTACGTGCTCTGGAGTCATTTCATTGGAAGCGGGTTTTTACATACTTCTCAGACATTTCACTGGAAGCGGGTTTTTTAAGTGCTCTGGAGTCATTTCGTTGCAAGCGGGTTTTTAAGTGCTCTGGAGTCATTTCGTTGCAAGCGGGTGTTTAAGTGCTCTGGAGTCATTTCGTTGCAAGCGGGTTTTTAAGTGCTCTGGAGTCATTTCGTTGCAAGCGGGTTTTTAAGTGCTCTGAAGGCATTTCGTTGTAAGCGGGTTTTTAAGTGCTCTTCAGTCATTCAGTTGCAAGCGGGTTTTTACGTGTTCTGGAGTCATTTCGTTGCAAGCGGGTTTTTACGTGCTCTGGAGTCATTTCGTTGCAAGCGGGTTTTTACATATTTCTCTGACATTTAACTGGAAGCGAGTATTTTAAGTGCTCTGGAGTCATTTCGTTGCAAGCGGGTTTTTACGTGCTCTGGAGTCATTTCATTGCAAGCGGGTTTTTAAGTGCTCTGGAGACATTTCGTTGCAAGCGGGTTTTTGAGTGTTCTGGAGTCATTTCGTTGCAAGCGGGTTTTTAAGTGTTCTGGAGTCATTTCGTTACAAGCGGGTTTTTAAGTGCTCTGGAGTCATTTCGTTGCAAGCGGGTTTTTAAGTGCTCTGGAGTCATTTCGTTGCAAGCGGGTTTTTAAGTGCTCTCGAGTCATTTCGTTGCAAGCGGGTTTTTAAGTGCTCTGGAGTCATTTCGTAGCAAGCGGGTTTTTAAGTGCTCTGGAGTCATTTCGTTGCAAGCGGGTTTTTATGTGCTCTGAAGGCATTTCGTTGTAAGCGGGTTTTTAAGTGCTCTGGAGTCATTTCGTTGCAAGCGGGTTTTTACGTGTTCTGGAGTCATTTCGTTGCAAGCGGGTTTTTACATACTTCTCAGACATTTCACTGGAAGCGGGTTTTTTAAGTCCTCTGTAGGCATTTCGTTGCAAGCGGTTTTTTAAGTACTCTGGAGTCATTTTGTTGCAAGCGGCTTTTTAAGTGCTCTGAAGGCATTTCGTTGTAAGCGGGTTTTTAAGTGCTCTGGAGTCATTTCGTTGCAAGCGGGTTTTTAAGTGCTCTGGAGTCATTTTGTTGCTAGCTTTTTTTTAAGTGCTCTGGAGGTATTTCGTTGCAAGCGGGTTTTTACGTGTTCTGGAGTCATTTCGTTGCAAGCGGGTTTTTACGTGTTCTGGAGTCATTTCGTTGCAAGCGGGTTTTTACATACTTCTCAGACATTTCACTGGAAGCGGGTTTTTTAAGTGCTCTGTAGGCATTTCGTTGCAAGCGGGTTTTTAAGTGCTCTGGAGTCATTTCGTAGCAAGCGGGTTTTTAAGTGCTCTGAAGGCATTTCGTTGTAAGCGGGTTTTTAAGTGCTCTGGAGTCATTTCGTTGCAAGCGGGTTATTAAGTGCTCTGGAGTCATTTCGTTGCAAGCGGGTTTTTAAGTGCTCTTTAGTCATTTCATTGCAAGCGGGTTTTTAAGTGTTCTGCAGTCATTTCGTTGCAAGCGGGTTTTTAAGTGCTCTGGAGTCATTTCGTTGCAAGCGGGTTTTTAAGTGCTCTGGAGTCATTTCGTTGCAAGCGGGTTTTTAAGTGCTCTGGAGTCATTTTGTTCCAAGGGGGTTTTTAAGTGCTCTGGAGTCATTTCGTTGCAAGCGGGTTTTTAAGTGCTCTGGAGTCATTTCGTTGCAAGCGGGTTTTTAAATGCTCTGGAGACATTTCGTTGCAATCGGGTTTTTAAGTGCTCTGGAGTCATTTCGTTCCAAGCGGGTTTTTAAGTGCTCCGGAGTCATTTCGGTGCAAGCGGGTTTTTAAGTGCTCCGGAGTCATTTCGTTGCAAGCGGGTTTTTAAGTGCTCTGGAGTCATTTCGTTGCAAGGGGGTTTTTAAGTGCTCTGGAGTCATTTCGTTGCAAGTGGGTTTTTAAGTGCTCTGGAGTCATTTCGTTGCAAGCGGGTTTTTACGTGTTCTGGAGTCATTTCGTTACAAGCGGGTTTTTACATACTTCTCAGACATTTCACTGGAAGCGGGTTTTTTAAGTGCTCTGTAGGCATTTCGTTGCAAGCGTGTTTTTAAGTACTCTGGAGTCATTTCGTTGCAAGCGGGTTTTTACGTGCTCTGGAGTCATTTGGTTGCAAGCGAGTTTTTACATATTTCTCTGACATTTAACTGGAAGCGAGTATTTTAAGTGCTCTGGAGTCATTTCGTTGCAAGCGGGTTTTTACGTGCTCTGGAGTCATTTCATTGGAAGCGGGTTTTTACATACTTCTCAGACATTTCACTGGAAGCGGGTTTTTTAAGTGCTCTGGAGTCATTTCGTTGCAAGCGGGTTTTTAAGTACTCTGGAGTCATTTCTTTGCACGCGGGTTTTTAAGTGCTCTGGAGTCATTTCGTTGCAAGCGGGTTTTTAAGTGCTCTGGAGTCATTTCGTTGCAAGCGGGTGTTTAAGTGCTCTGGAGTCATTTCGTTGCAAGCGGGTTTTTAAGTGCTCTGGAGACATTTCGTTGCAATCGGGTTTTTAAGTGCTCTGGAGTCATTTCTTTCCAAGCGGGTTTTTAAGTGCTGTGGAGTCATTTCGTTGCAAGCGGGTTTTTAAGTGCTCCGGAGTCATTTCGTTGCAAGCGGGTTTTTAAGTGCTCTGGAGTCATTTCGTTGCAAGCGGGTTTTTAAGTGCTCTGGAGTCATTTCGTTGCAAGCGGGTTTTTAAGTGCTCTGGAGTCATTTCGTTGCAAGCGGGTTTTTACGTGCTCTGGAGTCATTTCGTTGCAAGCGGGTTTTTACATATTTCTCTGACATTTAACTGGAAGCGAGTATTTTAAGTGCTCTGGAGTCATTTCGTTGCAAGCGGGTTTTTACGTGCTCTGGAGTCATTTCATTGGAAGCGGGTTTTTACATACTTCTCAGACATTTCACTGGAAGCGGGTTTTTTAAGTGCTCTGGAGTCATTTCATTGCAAGCGGGTTTTTAAGTACTCTGGAGTCATTTGGTTGCACGCGGGTTTTTAAGTGCTCTGGAGTCATTTCGTTGCAAGCGGGTTTTTAAGTGCTCTGGAGTCATTTCGTTGCAAGCGGGTGTTTAAGTGCTCTGGAGTCATTTCGTTGCAAGCGGGTTTTTAAGTGCTCTGGAGTCATTTCGTTGCAAGCGGGTTTTTACGTGTTCTGGAGTCATTTCGTTGCAAGCGGGTTTTTACGTGCTCTGGAGTCATTTCGTTGCAAGGGGGTTTTTACATATTTCTCTGACATATAACTGGAAGCGAGTATTTTAAGTGCTCTGGAGTCATTTCGTTGCAAGCGGGTTTTTACGTGCTCTGGAGTAATTTCATTGCAAGCGGGTTTTTAAGTGCTCTGGAGACATTTCGTTGCAAGCGGGTTTTTAAGTGTTCTGGAGTCATTTCGTTACAAGCGGGTTTTTAAGTGCTCTGGAGTCATTTCGTTGCAAGCGGGTTTTTAAGTGCTCTGGAGTCATTTCGTTGCAAGCGGGTTTTTACGTGCTCTGGAGTAATTTCATTGCAAGCGGGTTTTTAAGTGCTCTGGAGACATTTCGTTGCAAGCGGGTTTTTAAGTGTTCTGGAGTCATTTCGTTACAAGCGGGTTTTTAAGTGCTCTGGAGTCATTTCGTTGCAAGCGGGTTTTTAAGTGCTCTGGAGTCATTTCGTTGCAAGCGGGTTTGTAAGTGCTCTCGAGTCATTTCGTTGCAAGCGGGTTTTTAAGTGCTCTGGAGTCATTTCGTTGCAAGCGGGTTTTTAAGTGGTCTGGAGTCATTTCGTTGTAAGCGGGTTTTTAAGTGCTCTGGAGTCATTTCGTTGCAAGCGGGTTTTTAAGTGCTCTGAAGGCATTTCGTTGTAAGCGGGTTTTTATGTGCTCTGGAGTCATTTCGTTGCAAGCGGGTTTTTACGTGTTCTGGAGTCATTTCGTTGCAAGCGGGTTTTTACATACTTCTCAGACATTTCACTGGAAGCGGGTTTTTTAAGTCCTCTGTAGGCATTTCGTTGCAAGCGGTTTTTTAAGTACTCTGGAGTCATTTTGTTGCAAGCGGGTTTTTAAGTGCTCTGAAGGCATTTCGTTGTAAGCGGGTTTTTAATTGATCTGGAGTCATTTCGTTGCAAGCGGGTTTTTAAGTGCTCTGGAGTCATTTTGTTGCTAGCTTTTTTTTAAGTGCTCTGGAGGTATTTCGTTGCAAGCGGGTTTTTACGTGTTCTGGAGTCATTTCGTTGCAAGCGGGTTTTTACGTGTTCTGGAGTCATTTCGTTGCAAGCGGGTTTTTACATACTTCTCAGACATTTCACTGGAAGCGGGTTTTTTAAGTGCTCTGTAGGCATTTCGTTGCAAGCGGGTTTTTAAGTGCTCTGGAGTCATTTCGTTGCAAGCGGGTTTTTACGTGTTCTGGAGTCATTTCGTTACAAGCGGGTTTTTACATACTTCTCAGACATTTCACTGGAAGCGAGTTTTTTAAGTGCTCTGGAGTCATTTCGTTGCAAGCGGGTTTTTACGTGTTCTGGAGTCATTTCGTTACAAGCGGGTTTTTACATACTTCTCAGACATTTCACTGGAAGCGGGTTTTTTAAGTGCTCTGTAGGCATTTCGTTGCAAGCGTGTTTTTAAGTACTCTGGAGTCATTTCGTTGCAAGCGGGTTTTTACGTGCTCTGGAGTCATTTCGTTGCAAGCGGGTTTTTACATATTTCTCTGACATTTAACTGGAAGCGAGTATTTTAAGTGCTCTGGAGTCATTTCGTTGCAAGCGGGTTTTTACGTGCTCTGGAGTCATTTCATTGGAAGCGGGTTTTTACATACTTCTCAGACATTTCACTGGAAGCGGGTTTTTTAAGTGCTCTGGAGTCATTTCGTTGCAAGCGGGTTTTTAAGTACTCTGGAGTCATTTCGTTGCACACGGGTTTTTAAGTGCTCTGGAGTCATTTCGTTGCAAGCGGGTTTTTAAGTGCTCTGGAGTCATTTCGTTGCAAGCGGGTGTTTAAGTGCTCTGGAGTCATTTCGTTGCAAGCGGGTTTTTAAGTGCTCTGGAGTCATTTCGTTGCAAGCGGGTTTTTAAGTGCTCTGAAGGCATTTCGTTGTAAGCGGGTTTTTAAGTGCTCTTCAGTCATTTAGTTGCAAGCGGGTTTTTACGTGTTCTGGAGTCATTTCGTTGCAAGCAGGTTTTTACGTGCTCTGGAGTCATTTCGTTGCAAGCGGGTTTTTACATATTTCTCTGACATTTAACTGGAAGCGAGTATTTTAAGTGCTCTGGAGTCATTTCGTTGCAAGCGGGTTTTTACGTGCTCTGGAGTCATTTCATTGCAAGCGGGTTTATAAGTGCTCTGGAGACATTTCGTTGCAAGCGGGTTTTTGAGTGTTCTGGAGTCATTTCGTTGCAAGCGGGTTTTTAAGTGTTCTGGAGTCATTTCGTTACAAGCGGGTTTTTAAGTGCTCTGGAGTCATTTCGTTGCAAGCGGGTTTTTAAGTGCTCTGGAGTCATTTCGTTTCAAGCGGGTTTTTAAGTGCTCTCGAGTCATTTCGTTGCAAGCGGGTTTTTAAGTGCTCTGGAGTCATTTCGTTGCAAGCGGGTTTTTAAGTGCTCTGGAGTCATTTCGTTGCAAGCGGGTTTTTAAGTGCTCTGGAGTCATTTCGTTGCAAGCTGGTTTTTAAGTGCTCTGAAGGCAATTCGTTGTAAGCGGGTTTTTAAGTGCTCTGGAGTCATTTCGTTGCAAGCGGGTTTTTACGTATTCTGGAGTCATTTCGTTGCAAGCGGGTTTTTACATACTTCTCAGACATTTCACTGGAAGCGGGTTTTTTAAGTGCTCTGTAGGCATTTCGTTGCAAGCGGGTTTTTAAGTGCTCTGGATTCATTTCGTTGCAAGCGGGTTTTTAAGTGCTCTGAAGGCATTTCGTTGTAAGCGGGTTTTTAAGTGCTCTGGAGTCATTTCGTTGCAAGCGGGTTTTTAAGTGCTCTGGAGTCATTTCGTTGCAAGCGGGTTTTTAAGTGCTCTTTAGTCATTTCATTGCAAGCGGGTTTTTAAGTGTTCTGGAGTCATTTCGTTGCAAGCGGGTTTTTAAGTGCTCTGGAGTCATTTCGTTGCAAGCGGTTTTTAAGTGCTCTGGAGTCATTTCGTTCCAAGGGGGTTTTTACGTGCTCTGGAGTCATTTCGTTGCAAGCGGGTTTTTACATATTTCTCTGACATTTAACTGGAAGCGAGTATTTTAAGTGCTCTGGAGTCATTTCGTTGCAAGCGGGTTTTTACGTGCTCTGGAGTCATTTCATTGGAAGCGGGTTTTTACATACTTCTCAGACATTTCACTGGAAGCGGGTTTTTTAAGTGCTCTGGAGTCATTTCGTTGCACACGGGTTTTTAAGTGCTCTGGAGTCATTTCGTTGCAAGCGGGTTTTTAAGTGCTCTGGAGTCATTTCGTTGCAAGCGGGTGTTTAAGTGCTCTGGAGTCATTTCGTTGCAAGCGGGTTTTTAAGTACTCTGGAGTCATTTCGTTGCACACGGGTTTTTAAGTGCTCTGGAGTCATTTCGTTGCAAGCGGGTTTTTAAGTGCTCTGGAGTCATTTCGTTGCAAGCGGGTGTTTAAGTGCTCTGGAGTCATTTCGTTGCAAGCGGGTTTTTAAGTGCTCTGGAGTCATTTCGTTGCAAGCGGGTTTTTAAGTGCTCTGAAGGCATTTCGTTGTAAGCGGGTTTTTAAGTGCTCTTCAGTCATTTAGTTGCAAGCGGGTTTTTACGTGTTCTGGAGTCATTTCGTTGCAAGCAGGTTTTTACGTGCTCTGGAGTCATTTCGTTGCAAGCGGGTTTTTACATATTTCTCTGACATTTAACTGGAAGCGAGTATTTTAAGTGCTCTGGAGTCATTTCGTTGCAAGCGGGTTTTTACGTGCTCTGGAGTCATTTCATTGCAAGCGGGTTTATAAGTGCTCTGGAGACATTTCGTTGCAAGCGGGTTTTTGAGTGTTCTGGAGTCATTTCGTTGCAAGCGGGTTTTTAAGTGTTCTGGAGTCATTTCGTTACAAGCGGGTTTTTAAGTGCTCTGGAGTCATTTCGTTGCAAGCGGGTTTTTAAGTGCTCTGGAGTCATTTCGTTTCAAGCGGGTTTTTAAGTGCTCTCGAGTCATTTCGTTGCAAGCGGGTTTTTAAGTGCTCTGGAGTCATTTCGTTGCAAGCGGGTTTTTAAGTGCTCTGGAGTCATTTCGTTGCAAGCGGGTTTTTAAGTGCTCTGGAGTCATTTCGTTGCAAGCTGGTTTTTAAGTGCTCTGAAGGCAATTCGTTGTAAGCGGGTTTTTAAGTGCTCTGGAGTCATTTCGTTGCAAGCGGGTTTTTACGTATTCTGGAGTCATTTCGTTGCAAGCGGGTTTTTACATACTTCTCAGACATTTCACTGGAAGCGGGTTTTTTAAGTGCTCTGTAGGCATTTCGTTGCAAGCGGGTTTTTAAGTGCTCTGGATTCATTTTGTTGCAAGCGGGTTTTTAAGTGCTCTGAAGGCATTTCGTTGTAAGCGGGTTTTTAAGTGCTCTGGAGTCATTTCGTTGCAAGCGGGTTTTTAAGTGCTCTGGAGTCATTTCGTTGCAAGCGGGTTTTTAAGTGCTCTTTAGTCATTTCATTGCAAGCGGGTTTTCAAGTGTTCTGGAGTCATTTCGTTGCAAGCGGGTTTTTAAGTGCTCTGGAGTCATTTCGTTGCAAGCGGGTTTTTAAGTGCTCTGGAGTCATTTCGTTGCAAGCGGGTTTTTAAGTGCTCTGGAGTCATTTCGTTCCAAGGGGGTTTTTAAGTGCTCTGGAGTCATTTCGTTGCAAGCGGGTTTTTAAGTGCTCTGGAGTCATTTCGTTGCAAGCGGGTTTTTAAGTGCTCTGGAGACATTTCGTTGCAATCGGGTTTTTAAGTGCTCTGGAGTCATTTCGTTCCAAGCGGGTTTTTAAGTGCTCCGGAGTCATTTAGTTGCAAGCGGGTTTTTAAGTGCTCCGGAGTCATTTCGTTGCAAGCGGGTTTATAAGTGCTCTGGAGTCATTTCGTTGCAAGCGGGTTTTTAAGTGCTCTGGAGTCATTTCGTTGCAAGTGGGTTTTTAAGTGCTCTGGAGTCATTTCGTTGCAAGCGGGTTTTTACGTGTTCTGGAGTCATTTCGTTACAAGCGGGTTTTTACATACTTCTCAGACATTTCACTGGAAGCGGGTTTTTTAAGTGCTCTGTAGGCATTTCGTTGCAAGCGTGTTTTTAAGTACTCTGGAGTCATTTCGTTGCAAGCGGGTTTTTACGTGCTCTGGAGTCATTTGGTTGCAAGCGAGTTTTTACATATTTCTCTGACATTTAACTGGAAGCGAGTATTTTAAGTGCTCTGGAGTCATTTCGTTGCAAGCGGGTTTTTACGTGCTCTGGAGTCATTTCATTGGAAGCGGGTTTTTACATACTTCTCAGACATTTCACTGGAAGCGGGTTTTTTAAGTGCTCTGGAGTCATTTCGTTGCAAGCGGGTTTTTAAGTACTCTGGAGTCATTTCTTTGCACGCGGGTTTTTAAGTGCTCTGGAGTCATTTCGTTGCAAGCGGGTTTTTAAGTGCTCTGGAGTCATTTCGTTGCAAGCGGGTGTTTAAGTGCTCTGGAGTCATTTCGTTGCAAGCGGGTTTTTAAGTGCTCTGGAGACATTTCGTTGCAATCGGGTTTTTAAGTGCTCTGGAGTCATTTCGTTCCAAGCGGGTTTTTAAGTGCTCTGGAGTCATTTCGTTGCAAGCGGGTTTTTAAGTGCTCCGGAGTCATTTCGTTGCAAGCGGGTTTTTAAGTGCTCTGGAGTCATTTCGTTGCAAGCGGGTTTTTAAGTGCTCTGGAGTCATTTCGTTGCAAGTGGGTTTTTAAGTGCTCTGGAGTCATTTCGTTGCAAGCGGGTTTTTACGTGTTTGGAGTCATTTCGTTACAAGCGGGTTTTTACATACTTCTCAGACATTTCACTGGAAGCGGGTTTTTTAAGTGCTCTGGAGTCATTTCGTTGCAAGCGGGTTTTTAAGTACTCTGGAGTCATTTCGTTGCACGCGGGTTTTTAAGTGCTCTGGAGTCATTTCGTTGCAAGCGGGTTTTTAAGTGCTCTGGAGTCATTTCGTTGCAAGCGGGTGTTTAAGTGCTCTGGAGTCATTTCGTTGCAAGCGGGTTTTTAAGTGCTCTGGAGTCATTTCGTTGCAAGCGGGTTTTTAAGTGCTCTGAAGGCATTTCGTTGTAAGCGGGTTTTTAAGTGCTCTTCAGTCATTTAGTTGCAAGCGGGTTTTTACGTGTTCTGGAGTCATTTCGTTGCAAGCGGGTTTTTACGTGCTCTGGAGTCATTTCGTTGCAAGCGGGTTTTTACATATTTCTCTGACATTTAACTGGAAGCGAGTATTTTAAGTGCTCTGGAGTCATTTCGTTGCAAGCGGGTTTTTACGTGCTCTGGAGTCATTTCATTGCAAGCGGGTTTTTAAGTGCTCTGGAGACATTTCGTTGCAAGCGGGTTTTTGAGTGTTCTGGAGTCATTTCGTTGCAAGCGGGTTTTTAAGTGTTCTGGAGTCATTTCATTACAAGCGGGTTTTTAAGTGCTCTGGAGTCATTTCGTTGCAAGCGGGTTTTTAAGTGCTCTGGAGTCATTTCGTTGCAAGCGGGTTTTTAAGTGCTCTCGAGTCATTTCGTTACAAGCGGGTTTTTAAGTGCTCTGGAGTCATTTCGTTGCAAGTGGGTTTTTAAGTGGTCTGGAGTCATTTCGTTGCAAGCGGGTTTTTACGTGCTCTGGAGTCATTTCATTGGAAGCGGGTTTTTACATACTTCTCAGACATTTCACTGGAAGCGGGTTTTTTAAGTGCTCTGGAGTCATTTCGTTGCAATCGGGTTTTTAAGTGCTCTGGAGTCATTTCGTTCCAAGCGGGTTTTTAAGTGCTCCGGAGTCATTTAGTTGCAAGCGGGTTTTTAAGTGCTCCGGAGTCATTTCGTTGCAAGCGGGTTTTTAAGTGCTCTGGAGTCATTTCGTTGCAAGCGGGTTTTTAAGTGCTCTG
Organism: Meriones unguiculatus; assembly: GCF_030254825.1. Lineage (NCBI taxonomy): Eukaryota > Metazoa > Chordata > Mammalia > Rodentia > Muridae > Meriones > Meriones unguiculatus. Next base: position 65,597,992 of record NC_083352.1, on the reverse strand, counting down.
GAGTCATTTCGTTGCAAGTGGGTTTTTAAGTGCTCTGGAGTCATTTCGTTGCAAGCGGGTTTTTACGTGTTTGGAGTCATTTCGTTACAAGCGGGTTTTTACATACTTCTCAGACATTTCACTGGAAGCGGGTTTTTTAAGTGCTCTGTAGGCATTTCGTTGCAAGCGTGTTTTTAAGTACTCTGGAGTCATTTCGTTGCAAGCGGGTTTTTACGTGCTCTGGAGTCATTTCGTTGCAAGCGGGTTTTTACATATTTTTCTGACATTTAACTGGAAGCGAGTATTTTAAGTGCTCTGGAGTCATTTCGTTGCAAGCGGGTTTTTACGTGCTCTGGAGTCATTTCATTGGAAGCGGGTTTTTACATACTTCTCAGACATTTCACTGGAAGCGGGTTTTTTAAGTGCTCTGGAGTCATTTCGTTGCAAGCGGGTTTTTAAGTACTCTGGAGTCATTTCGTTGCACGCGGGTTTTTAAGTGCTCTGGAGTCATTTTGTTGCAAGCGGGTGTTTAAGTGCTCTGGAGTCATTTCGTTGCAAGCGGGTTTTTAAGTGCTCTGGAGTCATTTCGTTTCAAGCGGGTTTTTAAGTGTTCTGGAGTCATTTCGTTGCAAGCGGGTTTTTAAGTGCTCTGGAGTCATTTCGTTGCAAGCGGGTTTTTAAGTGCTCTGGAGTCATTTCGTTTCAAGCGGGTTTTTAAGTGCTCTGGAGTCATTTCGTTGCAAGCGGGTTTTTAAGTGCTCTGGAGTCATTTCTTGCAAGCGGGTTTTTAAGTGCTCTGGAGTCATTTCGTTGCAAGCGGGTTTTTAAGTGTTCTGGAGTCATTTCGTTGCAAGCGGGTTTTTAAGTGCTCTGGAGTCATTTCGTTGCAAGTGGGTTTTTAAGTGCTCTGGAGTCATTTCGTTGCAAGCGGGTTTTTAAGTGCTCTGGAGTCATTTCGTTGCAAGCGGGTTTTTAAGTGCTCTGAAGGCATTTCGTTGTAAGCGGGTTTTTAAGTGCTCTTCAGTCATTTAGTTGCAAGCGGGTTTTTACGTGTTCTGGAGTCATTTCGTTGCAAGCGGGTATTTACATACTTCTCAGACATTTCACTGGAAGCGGGTTTTTTAAGTGCTCTCTAGGCATTTCGTTGCAAGCGGTTTTTTAAGTACTCTGGAGTCATTTCGTTGGAAGCGGGTTTTTAAGTGCTCTGAAGGCATTTCGTTGTAAGCGGGTTTTTAAGTGCTCTGGAGTCATTTCGTTGCAAGCGGGTTTTTAAGTGCTCTGGAGTCATTTCATTGCAAGCTTTTTTTTAAGTGCTCTGGAGTTATTTCGTTGCAAGCGGGTTTTTACGTGTTCTGGAGTCATTTCGTTGCAAGCGGGTTTTTACATACTTCTCAGACATTTCACTGGAAGCGGGTTTTTTAAGTGCTCTGTAGGCATTTCGTTGCAAGTGGGTTTTTAAATGCTCTGGAGTCATTTCGTTGCAAGCGGGTTTTAAAGTGCTCTGAAGGCATTTCGTTGTAAGCGGGTTTTTAAGTGCTCTGGAGTCATTTCGTTGCAAGCGGGTTTTTAAGTGCTCTGGAGTCTTTTCGTTGCAAGCGGGTTTTTAAGTGTTCTGGAGTCATTTCGTTGCAAGCGGGTTTTTAAGTGCTCTGGAGTCATTTCATTGCAAGCGGGTTTTTAAGTGCTCTGGAGTCATTTCGTTGCAAGCGGGTTTTTAAGTGCTCTGGAGTCATTTCGTTGCAAGCGGGTTTTTAAGTGCTCTGGAGTCATTTCGTTGCAAGCGGGTTTTTAAGTGCTCTGGAGTCATTTCGTTGCAAGCGGGTTTTTACATACTTCTCAGACATTTCACTGGAAGCGGGTTTTTTAAGTGCTCTGTAGGCATTTCGTTGCAAGCGTGTTTTTAAGTACTCTAGAGTCATTTCGTTGCAAGCGGGTTTTTACGTGCTCTGGAGTCATTTCGTTACAAGCGGGTTGTTAAGTGCTCTGGAGTCATTTCATTGCAAGCGGGTTTTTAAGTGATCTGGAGTCATTTCGTTGCAAGCGGGTTTTTAAGTGCTCTGGAGTCATTTCGTTGCAAGCGGGTTTTTAAGTGCTCTGAAGGCATTTCGTTGTAAGCGGGTTTTTAAGTGCTCTTCAGTCATTTAGTTGCAAGCGGGTTTTTACGTGTTCTGGAGTCATTTCGTTGCAAGCGGGTATTTACATACTTCTCAGACATTTCACTGGAAGCGGGTTTTTTAAGTGCTCTCTAGGCATTTCGTTGCAAGCGGTTTTTTAAGTACTCTGGAGTCATTTCGTTGCAAGCGGGATTTTAAGTGCTCTGAAGGCATTTCGTTGTAAGCGGGTTTTTACATACTTCTCAGACATTTCACTGGAAGCGGGTTTTTTAAGTGCTCTGTAGGCATTTCGTTGCAAGCGTGTTTTTAAGTAATCTGGAGTCATTTCGTTGCAAGCGGGTTTTTACGTGCTCTGGAGTCATTTCGTTACAAGCGGGTTTTTACATATTTCTCTGACATTTAACTGGAAGCGAGTATTTTAAGTGCTCTGGAGTCATTTCGTTGCAAGCGGGTTTTTACGTGCTCTGGAGTCATTTCATTGGAAGCGGGTTTTTACATACTTCTCAGACATTTCACTGGAAGCGGGTTTTTTAAGTGCTCTGGAGTCATTTCGTTGCAAGAGGGTTTTTAAGTGTTCTGCAGTCATTTCGTTGCAAGCGGGTTTTTAAGTGCTCTGGAGTCATTTCGTTGCAAGCGGGTTTTTACATACTTCTCAGACATTTCACTGGAAGCGGGTTTTTTAAGTGCTCTGGAGTCATTTCGTTGCAAGCGGGTTTTTAAGTACTCTGGAGTCATTTCTTTGCACGCGGGTTTTTAAGTGCTCTGGAGTCATTTCGTTGCAAGCGGGTTTTTAAGTGCTCTGGAGTCATTTCGTTGCAAGCGGGTGTTTAAGTGCTCTGGAGTCATTTCGTTGCAAGCGGGTTTTTAAGTGCTCTGGAGACATTTCGTTGCAATCGGGTTTTTAAGTGCTCTGGAGTCATTTCGTTCCAAGCGGGTTTTTAAGTGCTCTGGAGTCATTTCGTTGCAAGCGGGTTTTTAAGTGCTCCGGAGTCATTTCGTTGCAAGCGGGTTTTTAAGTGCTCTGGAGTCATTTCGTTGCAAGCGGGTTTTTAAGTGCTCTGGAGTCATTTCGTTGCAAGCGGGTTTTTAAGTGCTCTGGAGTCATTTCGTTGCAAGCGGGTTTTTACGTGTTCTGGAGTCATTTCGTTACAAGCGGGTTTTTACATACTTCTCAGACATTTCACTGGAAGCGGGTTTTTTAAGTGCTCTGTAGGCATTTCGTTGCAAGCGTGTTTTTAAGTACTCTGGAGTCATTTCGTTGCAAGCGGGTTTTTACGTGCTCTGGAGTCATTTCGTTGCAAGCGGGTTTTTACATATTTCTCTGACATTTAACTGGAAGCGAGTATTTTAAGTGCTCTGGAGTCATTTCGTTGCAAGCGGGTTTTTACGTGCTCTGGAGTCATTTCATTGGAAGCGGGTTTTTACATACTTCTCAGACATTTCACTGGAAGCGGGTTTTTTAAGTGCTCTGGAGTCATTTCATTGCAAGCGGGTTTTTAAGTACTCTGGAGTCATTTGGTTGCACGCGGGTTTTTAAGTGCTCTGGAGTCATTTCGTTGCAAGCGGGTTTTTAAGTGCTCTGGAGTCATTTCGTTGCAAGCGGGTGTTTAAGTGCTCTGGAGTCATTTCGTTGCAAGCGGGTTTTTAAGTGCTCTGGAGTCATTTCGTTGCAAGCGGGTTTTTAAGTGCTCTGAAGGCATTTCGTTGTAAGCGGGTTTTTAAGTGCTCTTCAGTCATTTAGTTGCAAGCGGGTTTTTACGTGTTCTGGAGTCATTTCGTTGCAAGCGGGTTTTTACGTGCTCTGGAGTCATTTCGTTGCAAGGGGGTTTTTACATATTTCTCTGACATATAACTGGAAGCGAGTATTTTAAGTGCTCTGGAGTCATTTCGTTGCAAGCGGGTTTTTACGTGCTCTGGAGTAATTTCATTGCAAGCGGGTTTTTAAGTGCTCTGGAGACATTTCGTTGCAAGCGGGTTTTTAAGTGCTCTGGAGTCATTTCGTTGCAAGCGGGTTTTTAAGTGCTCTGGAGTCATTTCGTTGCAAGCGGGTTTGTAAGTGCTCTCGAGTCATTTCGTTGCAAGCGGGTTTTTAAGTGCTCTGGAGTCATTTCGTTGCAAGCGGGTTATTAAGTGCTCTGGAGTCATTTCGTTGCAAGCGGGTTTTTAAGTGCTCTTTAGTCATTTCATTGCAAGCGGGTTTTTAAGTGTTCTGCAGTCATTTCGTTGCAAGCGGGTTTTTAAGTGCTCTGGAGTCATTTCGTTGCAAGCGGGTTTTTAAGTGCTCTGGAGTCATTTCGTTGCAAGCGGGTTTTTAAGTGCTCTGGAGTCATTTTGTTCCAAGGGGGTTTTTAAGTGCTCTGGAGTCATTTCGTTGCAAGCGGGTTTTTAAGTGCTCTGGAGTCATTTCGTTGCAAGCGGGTTTTTAAATGCTCTGGAGACATTTCGTTGCAATCGGGTTTTTAAGTGCTCTGGAGTCATTTCGTTCCAAGCGGGTTTTTAAGTGCTCCGGAGTCATTTCGGTGCAAGCGGGTTTTTAAGTGCTCCGGAGTCATTTCGTTGCAAGCGGGTTTTTAAGTGCTCTGGAGTCATTTCGTTGCAAGGGGGTTTTTAAGTGCTCTGGAGTCATTTCGTTGCAAGTGGGTTTTTAAGTGCTCTGGAGTCATTTCGTTGCAAGCGGGTTTTTACGTGTTCTGGAGTCATTTCGTTACAAGCGGGTTTTTACATACTTCTCAGACATTTCACTGGAAGCGGGTTTTTTAAGTGCTCTGTAGGCATTTCGTTGCAAGCGTGTTTTTAAGTACTCTGGAGTCATTTCGTTGCAAGCGGGTTTTTACGTGCTCTGGAGTCATTTGGTTGCAAGCGAGTTTTTACATATTTCTCTGACATTTAACTGGAAGCGAGTATTTTAAGTGCTCTGGAGTCATTTCGTTGCAAGCGGGTTTTTACGTGCTCTGGAGTCATTTCATTGGAAGCGGGTTTTTACATACTTCTCAGACATTTCACTGGAAGCGGGTTTTTTAAGTGCTCTGGAGTCATTTCGTTGCAAGCGGGTTTTTAAGTACTCTGGAGTCATTTCTTTGCACGCGGGTTTTTAAGTGCTCTGGAGTCATTTCGTTGCAAGCGGGTTTTTAAGTGCTCTGGAGTCATTTCGTTGCAAGCGGGTGTTTAAGTGCTCTGGAGTCATTTCGTTGCAAGCGGGTTTTTAAGTGCTCTGGAGACATTTCGTTGCAATCGGGTTTTTAAGTGCTCTGGAGTCATTTCTTTCCAAGCGGGTTTTTAAGTGCTCTGGAGTCATTTCGTTGCAAGCGGGTTTTTAAGTGCTCCGGAGTCATTTCGTTGCAAGCGGGTTTTTAAGTGCTCTGGAGTCATTTCGTTGCAAGCGGGTTTTTAAGTGCTCTGGAGTCATTTCGTTGCAAGCGGGTTTTTAAGTGCTCTGGAGTCATTTCGTTGCAAGCGGGTTTTTACGTGCTCTGGAGTCATTTCGTTGCAAGCGGGTTTTTACATATTTCTCTGACATTTAACTGGAAGCGAGTATTTTAAGTGCTCTGGAGTCATTTCGTTGCAAGCGGGTTTTTACGTGCTCTGGAGTCATTTCATTGGAAGCGGGTTTTTACATACTTCTCAGACATTTCACTGGAAGCGGGTTTTTTAAGTGCTCTGGAGTCATTTCATTGCAAGCGGGTTTTTAAGTACTCTGGAGTCATTTGGTTGCACGCGGGTTTTTAAGTGCTCTGGAGTCATTTCGTTGCAAGCGGGTTTTTAAGTGCTCTGGAGTCATTTCGTTGCAAGCGGGTGTTTAAGTGCTCTGGAGTCATTTCGTTGCAAGCGGGTTTTTAAGTGCTCTGGAGTCATTTCGTTGCAAGCGGGTTTTTACGTGTTCTGGAGTCATTTCGTTGCAAGCGGGTTTTTACGTGCTCTGGAGTCATTTCGTTGCAAGGGGGTTTTTACATATTTCTCTGACATATAACTGGAAGCGAGTATTTTAAGTGCTCTGGAGTCATTTCGTTGCAAGCGGGTTTTTACGTGCTCTGGAGTAATTTCATTGCAAGCGGGTTTTTAAGTGCTCTGGAGACATTTCGTTGCAAGCGGGTTTTTAAGTGTTCTGGAGTCATTTCGTTACAAGCGGGTTTTTAAGTGCTCTGGAGTCATTTCGTTGCAAGCGGGTTTTTAAGTGCTCTGGAGTCATTTCGTTGCAAGCGGGTTTGTAAGTGCTCTCGAGTCATTTCGTTGCAAGCGGGTTTTTAAGTGCTCTGGAGTCATTTCGTTGCAAGCGGGTTTTTAAGTGGTCTGGAGTCATTTCGTTGTAAGCGGGTTTTTAAGTGCTCTGGAGTCATTTCGTTGCAAGCGGGTTTTTAAGTGCTCTGAAGGCATTTCGTTGTAAGCGGGTTTTTATGTGCTCTGGAGTCATTTCGTTGCAAGCGGGTTTTTACGTGTTCTGGAGTCATTTCGTTGCAAGCGGGTTTTTACATACTTCTCAGACATTTCACTGGAAGCGGGTTTTTTAAGTCCTCTGTAGGCATTTCGTTGCAAGCGGTTTTTTAAGTACTCTGGAGTCATTTTGTTGCAAGCGGGTTTTTAAGTGCTCTGAAGGCATTTCGTTGTAAGCGGGTTTTTAATTGATCTGGAGTCATTTCGTTGCAAGCGGGTTTTTAAGTGCTCTGGAGTCATTTTGTTGCTAGCTTTTTTTTAAGTGCTCTGGAGGTATTTCGTTGCAAGCGGGTTTTTACGTGTTCTGGAGTCATTTCGTTGCAAGCGGGTTTTTACGTGTTCTGGAGTCATTTCGTTGCAAGCGGGTTTTTACATACTTCTCAGACATTTCACTGGAAGCGGGTTTTTTAAGTGCTCTGTAGGCATTTCGTTGCAAGCGGGTTTTTAAGTGCTCTGGAGTCATTTCGTTGCAAGCGGGTTTTTACGTGTTCTGGAGTCATTTCGTTACAAGCGGGTTTTTACATACTTCTCAGACATTTCACTGGAAGCGAGTTTTTTAAGTGCTCTGGAGTCATTTCGTTGCAAGCGGGTTTTTACGTGTTCTGGAGTCATTTCGTTACAAGCGGGTTTTTACATACTTCTCAGACATTTCACTGGAAGCGGGTTTTTTAAGTGCTCTGTAGGCATTTCGTTGCAAGCGTGTTTTTAAGTACTCTGGAGTCATTTCGTTGCAAGCGGGTTTTTACGTGCTCTGGAGTCATTTCGTTGCAAGCGGGTTTTTACATATTTCTCTGACATTTAACTGGAAGCGAGTATTTTAAGTGCTCTGGAGTCATTTCGTTGCAAGCGGGTTTTTACGTGCTCTGGAGTCATTTCATTGGAAGCGGGTTTTTACATACTTCTCAGACATTTCACTGGAAGCGGGTTTTTTAAGTGCTCTGGAGTCATTTCGTTGCAAGCGGGTTTTTAAGTACTCTGGAGTCATTTCGTTGCACACGGGTTTTTAAGTGCTCTGGAGTCATTTCGTTGCAAGCGGGTTTTTAAGTGCTCTGGAGTCATTTCGTTGCAAGCGCGTGTTTAAGTGCTCTGGAGTCATTTCGTTGCAAGCGGGTTTTTAAGTGCTCTGGAGTCATTTCGTTGCAAGCGGGTTTTTAAGTGCTCTGAAGGCATTTCGTTGTAAGCGGGTTTTTAAGTGCTCTTCAGTCATTTAGTTGCAAGCGGGTTTTTACGTGTTCTGGAGTCATTTCGTTGCAAGCAGGTTTTTACGTGCTCTGGAGTCATTTCGTTGCAAGCGGGTTTTTACATATTTCTCTGACATTTAACTGGAAGCGAGTATTTTAAGTGCTCTGGAGTCATTTCGTTGCAAGCGGGTTTTTACGTGCTCTGGAGTCATTTCATTGCAAGCGGGTTTATAAGTGCTCTGGAGACATTTCGTTGCAAGCGGGTTTTTGAGTGTTCTGGAGTCATTTCTTTGCAAGCGGGTTTTTAAGTGTTCTGGAGTCATTTCGTTACAAGCGGGTTTTTAAGTGCTCTGGAGTCATTTCGTTGCAAGCGGGTTTTTAAGTGCTCTGGAGTCATTTCGTTTCAAGCGGGTTTTTAAGTGCTCTCGAGTCATTTCGTTGCAAGCGGGTTTTTAAGTGCTCTGGAGTCATTTCGTTGCAAGCGGGTTTTTAAGTGCTCTGGAGTCATTTCGTTGCAAGCGGGTTTTTAAGTGCTCTGGAGTCATTTCGTTGCAAGCTGGTTTTTAAGTGCTCTGAAGGCAATTCGTTGTAAGCGGGTTTTTAAGTGCTCTGGAGTCATTTCGTTGCAAGCGGGTTTTTACGTATTCTGGAGTCATTTCGTTGCAAGCGGGTTTTTACATACTTCTCAGACATTTCACTGGAAGCGGGTTTTTTAAGTGCTCTGTAGGCATTTCGTTGCAAGCGGGTTTTTAAGTGCTCTGGATTCATTTTGTTGCAAGCGGGTTTTTAAGTGCTCTGAAGGCATTTCGTTGTAAGCGGGTTTTTAAGTGCTCTGGAGTCATTTCGTTGCAAGCGGGTTTTTAAGTGCTCTGGAGTCATTTCGTTGCAAGCGGGTTTTTAAGTGCTCTTTAGTCATTTCATTGCAAGCGGGTTTTTAAGTGTTCTGGAGTCATTTCGTTGCAAGCGGGTTTTTAAGTGCTCTGGAGTCATTTCGTTGCAAGCGGTTTTTAAGTGCTCTGGAGTCATTTCGTTCCAAGGGGGTTTTTACGTGCTCTGGAGTCATTTCGTTGCAAGCGGGTTTTTACATATTTCTCTGACATTTAACTGGAAGCGAGTATTTTAAGTGCTCTGGAGTCATTTCGTTGCAAGCGGGTTTTTACGTGCTCTGGAGTCATTTCATTGGAAGCGGGTTTTTACATACTTCTCAGACATTTCACTGGAAGCGGGTTTTTTAAGTGCTCTGGAGTCATTTCGTTGCAAGCGGGTTTTTAAGTACTCTGGAGTCATTTCGTTGCACACGGGTTTTTAAGTGCTCTGGAGTCATTTCGTTGCAAGCGGGTTTTTAAGTGCTCTGGAGTCATTTCGTTGCAAGCGGGTGTTTAAGTGCTCTGGAGTCATTTCGTTGCAAGCGGGTTTTTAAGTGCTCTGGAGTCATTTCGTTGCAAGCGGGTTTTTAAGTGCTCTGAAGGCATTTCGTTGTAAGCGGGTTTTTAAGTGCTCTTCAGTCATTTAGTTGCAAGCGGGTTTTTACGTGTTCTGGAGTCATTTCGTTGCAAGCAGGTTTTTACGTGCTCTGGAGTCATTTCGTTGCAAGCGGGTTTTTACATATTTCTCTGACATTTAACTGGAAGCGAGTATTTTAAGTGCTCTGGAGTCATTTCGTTGCAAGCGGGTTTTTACGTGCTCTGGAGTCATTTCATTGCAAGCGGGTTTATAAGTGCTCTGGAGACATTTCGTTGCAAGCGGGTTTTTGAGTGTTCTGGAGTCATTTCGTTGCAAGCGGGTTTTTAAGTGTTCTGGAGTCATTTCGTTACAAGCGGGTTTTTAAGTGCTCTGGAGTCATTTCGTTGCAAGCGGGTTTTTAAGTGCTCTGGAGTCATTTCGTTTCAAGCGGGTTTTTAAGTGCTCTCGAGTCATTTCGTTGCAAGCGGGTTTTTAAGTGCTCTGGAGTCATTTCGTTGCAAGCGGGTTTTTAAGTGCTCTGGAGTCATTTCGTTGCAAGCGGGTTTTTAAGTGCTCTGGAGTCATTTCGTTGCAAGCTGGTTTTTAAGTGCTCTGAAGGCAATTCGTTGTAAGCGGGTTTTTAAGTGCTCTGGAGTCATTTCGTTGCAAGCGGGTTTTTACGTATTCTGGAGTCATTTCGTTGCAAGCGGGTTTTTACATACTTCTCAGACATTTCACTGGAAGCGGGTTTTTTAAGTGCTCTGTAGGCATTTCGTTGCAAGCGGGTTTTTAAGTGCTCTGGATTCATTTTGTTGCAAGCGGGTTTTTAAGTGCTCTGAAGGCATTTCGTTGTAAGCGGGTTTTTAAGTGCTCTGGAGTCATTTCGTTGCAAGCGGGTTTTTAAGTGCTCTGGAGTCATTTCGTTGCAAGCGGGTTTTTAAGTGCTCTTTAGTCATTTCATTGCAAGCGGGTTTTTAAGTGTTCTGGAGTCATTTCGTTGCAAGCGGGTTTTTAAGTGCTCTGGAGTCATTTCGTTGCAAGCGGGTTTTTAAGTGCTCTGGAGTCATTTCGTTGCAAGCGGGTTTTTAAGTGCTCTGGAGTCATTTCGTTCCAAGGGGGTTTTTAAGTGCTCTGGAGTCATTTCGTTGCAAGCGGGTTTTTAAGTGCTCTGGAGTCATTTCGTTGCAAGCGGGTTTTTAAGTGCTCTGGAGACATTTCGTTGCAATCGGGTTTTTAAGTGCTCTGGAGTCATTTCGTTCCAAGCGGGTTTTTAAGTGCTCCGGAGTCATTTAGTTGCAAGCGGGTTTTTAAGTGCTCCGGAGTCATTTCGTTGCAAGCGGGTTTATAAGTGCTCTGGAGTCATTTCGTTGCAAGCGGGTTTTTAAGTGCTCTGGAGTCATTTCGTTGCAAGTGGGTTTTTAAGTGCTCTGGAGTCATTTCGTTGCAAGCGGGTTTTTACGTGTTCTGGAGTCATTTCGTTACAAGCGGGTTTTTACATACTTCTCAGACATTTCACTGGAAGCGGGTTTTTTAAGTGCTCTGTAGGCATTTCGTTGCAAGCGTGTTTTTAAGTACTCTGGAGTCATTTCGTTGCAAGCGGGTTTTTACGTGCTCTGGAGTCATTTGGTTGCAAGCGAGTTTTTACATATTTCTCTGACATTTAACTGGAAGCGAGTATTTTAAGTGCTCTGGAGTCATTTCGTTGCAAGCGGGTTTTTACGTGCTCTGGAGTCATTTCATTGGAAGCGGGTTTTTACATACTTCTCAGACATTTCACTGGAAGCGGGTTTTTTAAGTGCTCTGGAGTCATTTCGTTGCAAGCGGGTTTTTAAGTACTCTGGAGTCATTTCTTTGCACGCGGGTTTTTAAGTGCTCTGGAGTCATTTCGTTGCAAGCGGGTTTTTACGTGTTCTGGAGTCATTTCGTTACAAGCGGGTTTTTACATACTTCTCAGACATTTCACTGGAAGCGAGTTTTTTAAGTGCTCTGGAGTCATTTCGTTGCAAGCGGGTTTTTACGTGTTCTGGAGTCATTTCGTTACAAGCGGGTTTTTACATACTTCTCAGACATTTCACTGGAAGCGGGTTTTTTAAGTGCTCTGTAGGCATTTCGTTGCAAGCGTGTTTTTAAGTACTCTGGAGTCATTTCGTTGCAAGCGGGTTTTTACGTGCTCTGGAGTCATTTCGTTGCAAGCGGGTTTTTACATATTTCTCTGACATTTAACTGGAAGCGAGTATTTTAAGTGCTCTGGAGTCATTTCGTTGCAAGCGGGTTTTTACGTGCTCTGGAGTCATTTCATTGGAAGCGGGTTTTTACATACTTCTCAGACATTTCACTGGAAGCGGGTTTTTTAAGTGCTCTGGAGTCATTTCGTTGCAAGCGGGTTTTTAAGTACTCTGGAGTCATTTCGTTGCACACGGGTTTTTAAGTGCTCTGGAGTCATTTCGTTGCAAGCGGGTTTTTAAGTGCTCTGGAGTCATTTCGTTGCAAGCGCGTGTTTAAGTGCTCTGGAGTCATTTCGTTGCAAGCGGGTTTTTAAGTGCTCTGGAGTCATTTCGTTGCAAGCGGGTTTTTAAGTGCTCTGAAGGCATTTCGTTGTAAGCGGGTTTTTAAGTGCTCTTCAGTCATTTAGTTGCAAGCGGGTTTTTACGTGTTCTGGAGTCATTTCGTTGCAAGCAGGTTTTTACGTGCTCTGGAGTCATTTCGTTGCAAGCGGGTTTTTACATATTTCTCTGACATTTAACTGGAAGCGAGTATTTTAAGTGCTCTGGAGTCATTTCGTTGCAAGCGGGTTTTTACGTGCTCTGGAGTCATTTCATTGCAAGCGGGTTTATAAGTGCTCTGGAGACATTTCGTTGCAAGCGGGTTTTTGAGTGTTCTGGAGTCATTTCGTTGCAAGCGGGTTTTTAAGTGTTCTGGAGTCATTTCGTTACAAGCGGGTTTTTAAGTGCTCTGGAGTCATTTCGTTGCAAGCGGGTTTTTAAGTGCTCTGGAGTCATTTCGTTTCAAGCGGGTTTTTAAGTGCTCTCGAGTCATTTCGTTGCAAGCGGGTTTTTAAGTGCTCTGGAGTCATTTCGTTGCAAGCGGGTTTTTAAGTGCTCTGGAGTCATTTCGTTGCAAGCGGGTTTTTAAGTGCTCTGGAGTCATTTCGTTGCAAGCTGGTTTTTAAGTGCTCTGAAGGCAATTCGTTGTAAGCGGGTTTTTAAGTGCTCTGGAGTCATTTCGTTGCAAGCGGGTTTTTACGTATTCTGGAGTCATTTCGTTGCAAGCGGGTTTTTACATACTTCTCAGACATTTCACTGGAAGCGGGTTTTTTAAGTGCTCTGTAGGCATTTCGTTGCAAGCGGGTTTTTAAGTGCTCTGGATTCATTTTGTTGCAAGCGGGTTTTTAAGTGCTCTGAAGGCATTTCGTTGTAAGCGGGTTTTTAAGTGCTCTGGAGTCATTTCGTTGCAAGCGGGTTTTTAAGTGCTCTGGAGTCATTTCGTTGCAAGCGGGTTTTTAAGTGCTCTTTAGTCATTTCATTGCAAGCGGGTTTTTAAGTGTTCTGGAGTCATTTCGTTGCAAGCGGGTTTTTAAGTGCTCTGGAGTCATTTCGTTGCAAGCGGTTTTTAAGTGCTCTGGAGTCATTTCGTTCCAAGGGGGTTTTTACGTGCTCTGGAGTCATTTCGTTGCAAGCGGGTTTTTACATATTTCTCTGACATTTAACTGGAAGCGAGTATTTTAAGTGCTCTGGAGTCATTTCGTTGCAAGCGGGTTTTTACGTGCTCTGGAGTCATTTCATTGGAAGCGGGTTTTTACATACTTCTCAGACATTTCACTGGAAGCGGGTTTTTTAAGTGCTCTGGAGTCATTTCGTTGCAAGCGGGTTTTTAAGTACTCTGGAGTCATTTCGTTGCACACGGGTTTTTAAGTGCTCTGGAGTCATTTCGTTGCAAGCGGGTTTTTAAGTGCTCTGGAGTCATTTCGTTGCAAGCGGGTGTTTAAGTGCTCTGGAGTCATTTCGTTGCAAGCGGGTTTTTAAGTGCTCTGGAGTCATTTCGTTGCAAGCGGGTTTTTAAGTGCTCTGAAGGCATTTCGTTGTAAGCGGGTTTTTAAGTGCTCTTCAGTCATTTAGTTGCAAGCGGGTTTTTACGTGTTCTGGAGTCATTTCGTTGCAAGCAGGTTTTTACGTGCTCTGGAGTCATTTCGTTGCAAGCGGGTTTTTACATATTTCTCTGACATTTAACTGGAAGCGAGTATTTTAAGTGCTCTGGAGTCATTTCGTTGCAAGCGGGTTTTTACGTGCTCTGGAGTCATTTCATTGCAAGCGGGTTTATAAGTGCTCTGGAGACATTTCGTTGCAAGCGGGTTTTTGAGTGTTCTGGAGTCATTTCGTTGCAAGCGGGTTTTTAAGTGTTCTGGAGTCATTTCGTTACAAGCGGGTTTTTAAGTGCTCTGGAGTCATTTCGTTGCAAGCGGGTTTTTAAGTGCTCTGGAGTCATTTCGTTTCAAGCGGGTTTTTAAGTGCTCTCGAGTCATTTCGTTGCAAGCGGGTTTTTAAGTGCTCTGGAGTCATTTCGTTGCAAGCGGGTTTTTAAGTGCTCTGGAGTCATTTCGTTGCAAGCGGGTTTTTAAGTGCTCTGGAGTCATTTCGTTGCAAGCTGGTTTTTAAGTGCTCTGAAGGCAATTCGTTGTAAGCGGGTTTTTAAGTGCTCTGGAGTCATTTCGTTGCAAGCGGGTTTTTACGTATTCTGGAGTCATTTCGTTGCAAGCGGGTTTTTACATACTTCTCAGACATTTCACTGGAAGCGGGTTTTTTAAGTGCTCTGTAGGCATTTCGTTGCAAGCGGGTTTTTAAGTGCTCTGGATTCATTTTGTTGCAAGCGGGTTTTTAAGTGCTCTGAAGGCATTTCGTTGTAAGCGGGTTTTTAAGTGCTCTGGAGTCATTTCGTTGCAAGCGGGTTTTTAAGTGCTCTGGAGTCATTTCGTTGCAAGCGGGTTTTTAAGTGCTCTTTAGTCATTTCATTGCAAGCGGGTTTTTAAGTGTTCTGGAGTCATTTCGTTGCAAGCGGGTTTTTAAGTGCTCTGGAGTCATTTCGTTGCAAGCGGGTTTTTAAGTGCTCTGGAGTCATTTCGTTGCAAGCGGGTTTTTAAGTGCTCTGGAGTCATTTCGTTCCAAGGGGGTTTTTAAGTGCTCTGGAGTCATTTCGTTGCAAGCGGGTTTTTAAGTGCTCTGGAGTCATTTCGTTGCAAGCGGGTTTTTAAGTGCTCTGGAGACATTTCGTTGCAATCGGGTTTTTAAGTGCTCTGGAGTCATTTCGTTCCAAGCGGGTTTTTAAGTGCTCCGGAGTCATTTAGTTGCAAGCGGGTTTTTAAGTGCTCCGGAGTCATTTCGTTGCAAGCGGGTTTATAAGTGCTCTGGAGTCATTTCGTTGCAAGCGGGTTTTTAAGTGCTCTGGAGTCATTTCGTTGCAAGTGGGTTTTTAAGTGCTCTGGAGTCATTTCGTTGCAAGCGGGTTTTTACGTGTTCTGGAGTCATTTCGTTACAAGCGGGTTTTTACATACTTCTCAGACATTTCACTGGAAGCGGGTTTTTTAAGTGCTCTGTAGGCATTTCGTTGCAAGCGTGTTTTTAAGTACTCTGGAGTCATTTCGTTGCAAGCGGGTTTTTACGTGCTCTGGAGTCATTTGGTTGCAAGCGAGTTTTTACATATTTCTCTGACATTTAACTGGAAGCGAGTATTTTAAGTGCTCTGGAGTCATTTCGTTGCAAGCGGGTTTTTACGTGCTCTGGAGTCATTTCATTGGAAGCGGGTTTTTACATACTTCTCAGACATTTCACTGGAAGCGGGTTTTTTAAGTGCTCTGGAGTCATTTCGTTGCAAGCGGGTTTTTAAGTACTCTGGAGTCATTTCTTTGCACGCGGGTTTTTAAGTGCTCTGGAGTCATTTCGTTGCAAGCGGGTTTTTAAGTGCTCTGGAGTCATTTCGTTGCAAGCGGGTGTTTAAGTGCTCTGGAGTCATTTCGTTGCAAGCGGGTTTTTAAGTGCTCTGGAGACATTTCGTTGCAATCGGGTTTTTAAGTGCTCTGGAGTCATTTCGTTCCAAGCGGGTTTTTAAGTGCTCTGGAGTCATTTCGTTGCAAGCGGGTTTTTAAGTGCTCCGGAGTCATTTCGTTGCAAGCGGGTTTTTAAGTGCTCTGGAGTCATTTCGTTGCAAGCGGGTTTTTAAGTGCTCTGGAGTCATTTCGTTGCAAGTGGGTTTTTAAGTGCTCTGGAGTCATTTCGTTGCAAGCGGGTTTTTACGTGTTTGGAGTCATTTCGTTACAAGCGGGTTTTTACATACTTCTCAGGCATTTCACTGGAAGCGGGTTTTTTAAGTGCTCTGGAGTCATTTCGTTGCAAGCGGGTTTTTAAGTACTCTGGAGTCATTTCGTTGCACGCGGGTTTTTAAGTGCTCTGGAGTCATTTCGTTGCAAGCGGGTTTTTAAGTGCTCTGGAGTCATTTCGTTGCAAGCGGGTGTTTAAGTGCTCTGGAGTCATTTCGTTGCAAGCGGGTTTTTAAGTGCTCTGGAGTCATTTCGTTGCAAGCGGGTTTTTAAGTGCTCTGAAGGCATTTCGTTGTAAGCGGGTTTTTAAGTGCTCTTCAGTCATTTAGTTGCAAGCGGGTTTTTACGTGTTCTGGAGTCATTTCGTTGCAAGCGGGTTTTTACGTGCTCTGGAGTCATTTCGTTGCAAGCGGGTTTTTACATATTTCTCTGACATTTAACTGGAAGCGAGTATTTTAAGTGCTCTGGAGTCATTTCGTTGCAAGCGGGTTTTTACGTGCTCTGGAGTCATTTCATTGCAAGCGGGTTTTTAAGTGCTCTGGAGTCATTTCATTGGAAGCGGGTTTTTACATACTTCTCAGACATTTCACTGGAAGCGGGTTTTTTAAGTGCTCTGGAGTCATTTCGTTGCAATCGGGTTTTTAAGTGCTCTGGAGTCATTTCGTTCCAAGCGGGTTTTTAAGTGCTCCGGAGTCATTTAGTTGCAAGCGGGTTTTTAAGTGCTCCGGAGTCATTTCGTTGCAAGCGGGTTTTTAAGTGCTCTGGAGTCATTTCGTTGCAAGCGGGTTTTTAAGTGCTCTGGAGTCATTTCGTTGCAAGTGGGTTTTTAAGTGCTCTGGAGTCATTTCGTTGCAAGCGGGTTTTTACGTGTTTGGAGTCATTTCGTTACAAGCGGGTTTTTACATACTTCTCAGACATTTCACTGGAAGCGGGTTTTTTAAGTGCTCTGTAGGCATTTCGTTGCAAGCGTGTTTTTAAGTACTCTGGAGTCATTTCGTTGCAAGCGGGTTTTTACGTGCTCTGGAGTCATTTCGTTGCAAGCGGGTTTTTACATATTTTTCTGACATTTAACTGGAAGCGAGTATTTTAAGTGCTCTGGAGTCATTTCGTTGCAAGCGGGTTTTTACGTGCTCTGGAGTCATTTCATTGGAAGCGGGTTTTTACATACTTCTCAGACATTTCACTGGAAGCGGGTTTTTTAAGTGCTCTGGAGTCATTTCGTTGCAAGCGGGTTTTTAAGTACTCTGGAGTCATTTCGTTGCACGCGGGTTTTTAAGTGCTCTGGAGTCATTTTGTTGCAAGCGGGTGTTTAAGTGCTCTGGAGTCATTTCGTTGCAAGCGGGTTTTTAAGTGCTCTGGAGTCATTTCGTTGCAAGCGGGTTTTTAAGTGTTCTGGAGTCATTTCGTTGCAAGCGGGTTTTTAAGTGCTCTTGAGTCATTTCGTTGCAAGCGGGTTTTTAAGTGCTCTGAAGGCATTTCGTTGTGAGCGGGTTTTTAAGTGCTCTGGAGTCATTTCGTTGCAAGCGGGTTTTTAAGTGCTCTGGAGTCATTTCGTTGCAAGCGGGTTTTTAAGTGCTCTGGAGTCATTTCGTTTCAAGCGGGTTTTTAAGTGCTCTGGAGTCATTTCGTTGCAAGCGGGTTTTTAAGTGCTCTGGAGTCATTTCTTGCAAGCGGGTTTTTAAGTGCTCTGGAGTCATTTCGTTGCAAGCGGGTTTTTAAGTGTTCTGGAGTCATTTCGTTGCAAGCGGGTTTTTAAGTGCTCTGGAGTCATTTCGTTGCAAGCGGGTTTTTAAGTGCTCTGGAGTCATTTCGTTGCAAGCGGGTTTTTAAGTGCTCTGGAGTCATTTCGTTGCAAGCGGGTTTTTAAGTGCTCTGAAGGCATTTCGTTGTAAGCGGGTTTTTAAGTGCTCTTCAGTCATTTAGTTGCAAGCGGGTTTTTACGTGTTCTGGAGTCATTTCGTTGCAAGCGGGTATTTACATACTTCTCAGACATTTCACTGGAAGCGGGTTTTTTAAGTGCTCTCTAGGCATTTCGTTGCAAGCGGTTTTTTAAGTACTCTGGAGTCATTTCGTTGGAAGCGGGTTTTTAAGTGCTCTGAAGGCATTTCGTTGTAAGCGGGTTTTTAAGTGCTCTGGAGTCATTTCGTTGCAAGCGGGTTTTTAAGTGCTCTGGAGTCATTTCATTGCAAGCTTTTTTTTAAGTGCTCTGGAGTTATTTCGTTGCAAGCGGGTTTTTACGTGTTCTGGAGTCATTTCGTTGCAAGCGGGTTTTTACATACTTCTCAGACATTTCACTGGAAGCGGGTTTTTTAAGTGCTCTGTAGGCATTTCGTTGCAAGTGGGTTTTTAAATGCTCTGGAGTCATTTCGTTGCAAGCGGGTTTTAAAGTGCTCTGAAGGCATTTCGTTGTAAGCGGGTTTTTAAGTGCTCTGGAGTCATTTCGTTGCAAGCGGGTTTTTAAGTGCTCTGGAGTCTTTTCGTTGCAAGCGGGTTTTTAAGTGTTCTGGAGTCATTTCGTTGCAAGCGGGTTTTTAAGTGCTCTGGAGTCATTTCGTTCCAAGCGGGTTTTTAAGTGCTCTGGAGTCATTTCGTTGCAAGCGGGTTTTTAAGTGCTCCGGAGTCATTTCGTTGCAAGCGGGTTTTTAAGTGCTCTGGAGTCATTTCGTTGCAAGCGGGTTTTTAAGTGCTCTGGAGTCATTTCGTTGCAAGTGGGTTTTTAAGTGCTCTGGAGTCATTTCGTTGCAAGCGGGTTTTTACGTGTTTGGAGTCATTTCGTTACAAGCGGGTTTTTACATACTTCTCAGGCATTTCACTGGAAGCGGGTTTTTTAAGTGCTCTGGAGTCATTTCGTTGCAAGCGGGTTTTTAAGTACTCTGGAGTCATTTCGTTGCACGCGGGTTTTTAAGTGCTCTGGAGTCATTTCGTTGCAAGCGGGTTTTTAAGTGCTCTGGAGTCATTTCGTTGCAAGCGGGTGTTTAAGTGCTCTGGAGTCATTTCGTTGCAAGCGGGTTTTTAAGTGCTCTGGAGTCATTTCGTTGCAAGCGGGTTTTTAAGTGCTCTGAAGGCATTTCGTTGTAAGCGGGTTTTTAAGTGCTCTTCAGTCATTTAGTTGCAAGCGGGTTTTTACGTGTTCTGGAGTCATTTCGTTGCAAGCGGGTTTTTACGTGCTCTGGAGTCATTTCGTTGCAAGCGGGTTTTTACATATTTCTCTGACATTTAACTGGAAGCGAGTATTTTAAGTGCTCTGGAGTCATTTCGTTGCAAGCGGGTTTTTACGTGCTCTGGAGTCATTTCATTGCAAGCGGGTTTTTAAGTGCTCTGGAGACATTTCGTTGCAAGCGGGTTTTTGAGTGTTCTGGAGTCATTTCGTTGCAAGCGGGTTTTTAAGTGTTCTGGAGTCATTTCATTACAAGCGGGTTTTTAAGTGCTCTGGAGTCATTTCGTTGCAAGCGGGTTTTTAAGTGCTCTGGAGTCATTTCGTTGCAAGCGGGTTTTTAAGTGCTCTCGAGTCATTTCGTTACAAGCGGGTTTTTAAGTGGTCTGGAGTCATTTCGTTGCAAGCGGGTTTTTACGTGCTCTGGAGTCATTTCATTGGAAGCGGGTTTTTACATACTTCTCAGACATTTCACTGGAAGCGGGTTTTTTAAGTGCTCTGGAGTCATTTCGTTGCAATCGGGTTTTTAAGTGCTCTGGAGTCATTTCGTTCCAAGCGGGTTTTTAAGTGCTCCGGAGTCATTTAGTTGCAAGCGGGTTTTTAAGTGCTCCGGAGTCATTTCGTTGCAAGCGGGTTTTTAAGTGCTCTGGAGTCATTTCGTTGCAAGCGGGTTTTTAAGTGCTCTGGAGTCATTTCGTTGCAAGTGGGTTTTTAAGTGCTCTGGAGTCATTTCGTTGCAAGCGGGTTTTTACGTGTTTGGAGTCATTTCGTTACAAGCGGGTTTTTACATACTTCTCAGACATTTCACTGGAAGCGGGTTTTTTAAGTGCTCTGTAGGCATTTCGTTGCAAGCGTGTTTTTAAGTACTCTGGAGTCATTTCGTTGCAAGCGGGTTTTTACGTGCTCTGGAGTCATTTCGTTGCAAGCGGGTTTTTACATATTTTTCTGACATTTAACTGGAAGCGAGTATTTTAAGTGCTCTGGAGTCATTTCGTTGCAAGCGGGTTTTTACGTGCTCTGGAGTCATTTCATTGGAAGCGGGTTTTTACATACTTCTCAGACATTTCACTGGAAGCGGGTTTTTTAAGTGCTCTGGAGTCATTTCGTTGCAAGCGGGTTTTTAAGTACTCTGGAGTCATTTCGTTGCACGCGGGTTTTTAAGTGCTCTGGAGTCATTTTGTTGCAAGCGGGTGTTTAAGTGCTCTGGAGTCATTTCGTTGCAAGCGGGTTTTTAAGTGCTCTGGAGTCATTTCGTTGCAAGCGGGTTTTTAAGTGTTCTGGAGTCATTTCGTTGCAAGCGGGTTTTTAAGTGCTCTTGAGTCATTTCGTTGCAAGCGGGTTTTTAAGTGCTCTGAAGGCATTTCGTTGTGAGCGGGTTTTTAAGTGCTCTGGAGTCATTTCGTTGCAAGCGGGTTTTTAAGTGCTCTGGAGTCATTTCGTTGCAAGCGGGTTTTTAAGTGCTCTGGAGTCATTTCGTTTCAAGCGGGTTTTTAAGTGCTCTGGAGTCATTTCGTTGCAAGCGGGTTTTTAAGTGCTCTGGAGTCATTTCTTGCAAGCGGGTTTTTAAGTGCTCTGGAGTCATTTCGTTGCAAGCGGGTTTTTAAGTGTTCTGGAGTCATTTCGTTGCAAGCGGGTTTTTAAGTGCTCTGGAGTCATTTCGTTGCAAGCGGGTTTTTAAGTGCTCTGGAGTCATTTCGTTGCAAGCGGGTTTTTAAGTGCTCTGGAGTCATTTCGTTGCAAGCGGGTTTTTAAGTGCTCTGAAGGCATTTCGTTGTAAGCGGGTTTTTAAGTGCTCTTCAGTCATTTAGTTGCAAGCGGGTTTTTACGTGTTCTGGAGTCATTTCGTTGCAAGCGGGTATTTACATACTTCTCAGACATTTCACTGGAAGCGGGTTTTTTAAGTGCTCTCTAGGCATTTCGTTGCAAGCGGTTTTTTAAGTACTCTGGAGTCATTTCGTTGGAAGCGGGTTTTTAAGTGCTCTGAAGGCATTTCGTTGTAAGCGGGTTTTTAAGTGCTCTGGAGTCATTTCGTTGCAAGCGGGTTTTTAAGTGCTCTGGAGTCATTTCATTGCAAGCTTTTTTTTAAGTGCTCTGGAGTTATTTCGTTGCAAGCGGGTTTTTACGTGTTCTGGAGTCATTTCGTTGCAAGCGGGTTTTTACATACTTCTCAGACATTTCACTGGAAGCGGGTTTTTTAAGTGCTCTGTAGGCATTTCGTTGCAAGTGGGTTTTTAAATGCTCTGGAGTCATTTCGTTGCAAGCGGGTTTTAAAGTGCTCTGAAGGCATTTCGTTGTAAGCGGGTTTTTAAGTGCTCTGGAGTCATTTCGTTGCAAGCGGGTTTTTAAGTGCTCTGGAGTCTTTTCGTTGCAAGCGGGTTTTTAAGTGTTCTGGAGTCATTTCGTTGCAAGCGGGTTTTTAAGTGCTCTGGAGTCATTTCATTGCAAGCGGGTTTTTAAGTGCTCTGGAGTCATTTCGTTGCAAGCGGGTTTTTAAGTGCTCTGGAGTCATTTCGTTGCAAGCGGGTTTTTAAGTGCTCTGGAGTCATTTCGTTGCAAGCGGGTTTTTAAGTGCTCTGGAGTCATTTCGTTGCAAGCGGGTTTTTACATACTTCTCAGACATTTCACTGGAAGCGGGTTTTTTAAGTGCTCTGTAGGCATTTCGTTGCAAGCGTGTTTTTAAGTACTCTAGAGTCATTTCGTTGCAAGCGGGTTTTTACGTGCTCTGGAGTCATTTCGTTACAAGCGGGTTGTTAAGTGCTCTGGAGTCATTTCATTGCAAGCGGGTTTTTAAGTGATCTGGAGTCATTTCGTTGCAAGCGGGTTTTTAAGTGCTCTGGAGTCATTTCGTTGCAAGCGGGTTTTTAAGTGCTCTGAAGGCATTTCGTTGTAAGCGGGTTTTTAAGTGCTCTTCAGTCATTTAGTTGCAAGCGGGTTTTTACGTGTTCTGGAGTCATTTCGTTGCAAGCGGGTATTTACATACTTCTCAGACATTTCACTGGAAGCGGGTTTTTTAAGTGCTCTCTAGGCATTTCGTTGCAAGCGGTTTTTTAAGTACTCTGGAGTCATTTCGTTGCAAGCGGGATTTTAAGTGCTCTGAAGGCATTTCGTTGTAAGCGGGTTTTTACATACTTCTCAGACATTTCACTGGAAGCGGGTTTTTTAAGTGCTCTGTAGGCATTTCGTTGCAAGCGTGTTTTTAAGTAATCTGGAGTCATTTCGTTGCAAGCGGGTTTTTACGTGCTCTGGAGTCATTTCGTTACAAGCGGGTTTTTACATATTTCTCTGACATTTAACTGGAAGCGAGTATTTTAAGTGCTCTGGAGTCATTTCGTTGCAAGCGGGTTTTTACGTGCTCTGGAGTCATTTCATTGGAAGCGGGTTTTTACATACTTCTCAGACATTTCACTGGAAGCGGGTTTTTTAAGTGCTCTGGAGTCATTTCGTTGCAAGAGGGTTTTTAAGTGTTCTGCAGTCATTTCGTTGCAAGCGGGTTTTTAAGTGCTCTGGAGTCATTTCGTTGCAAGCGGGTTTTTAAGTGCTCTGGAGTCATTTCGTTGCAAGCGGGTTTTTAAGTGCTCTGGAGTCATTTTGTTCCAAGGGGGTTTTTAAGTGCTCTGGAGTCATTTCGTTGCAAGCGGGTTTTTAAGTGCTCTGGAGTCATTTCGTTGCAAGCGGGTTTTTAAATGCTCTGGAGACATTTCGTTGCAATCGGGTTTTTAAGTGCTCTGGAGTCATTTCGTTCCAAGCGGGTTTTTAAGTGCTCCGGAGTCATTTCGGTGCAAGCGGGTTTTTAAGTGCTCCGGAGTCATTTCGTTGCAAGCGGGTTTTTAAGTGCTCTGGAGTCATTTCGTTGCAAGGGGGTTTTTAAGTGCTCTGGAGTCATTTCGTTGCAAGTGGGTTTTTAAGTGCTCTGGAGTCATTTCGTTGCAAGCGGGTTTTTACGTGTTCTGGAGTCATTTCGTTACAAGCGGGTTTTTACATACTTCTCAGACATTTCACTGGAAGCGGGTTTTTTAAGTGCTCTGTAGGCATTTCGTTGCAAGCGTGTTTTTAAGTACTCTGGAGTCATTTCGTTGCAAGCGGGTTTTTACGTGCTCTGGAGTCATTTGGTTGCAAGCGAGTTTTTACATATTTCTCTGACATTTAACTGGAAGCGAGTATTTTAAGTGCTCTGGAGTCATTTCGTTGCAAGCGGGTTTTTACGTGCTCTGGAGTCATTTCATTGGAAGCGGGTTTTTACATACTTCTCAGACATTTCACTGGAAGCGGGTTTTTTAAGTGCTCTGGAGTCATTTCGTTGCAAGCGGGTTTTTAAGTACTCTGGAGTCATTTCTTTGCACGCGGGTTTTTAAGTGCTCTGGAGTCATTTCGTTGCAAGCGGGTTTTTAAGTGCTCTGGAGTCATTTCGTTGCAAGCGGGTGTTTAAGTGCTCTGGAGTCATTTCGTTGCAAGCGGGTTTTTAAGTGCTCTGGAGACATTTCGTTGCAATCGGGTTTTTAAGTGCTCTGGAGTCATTTCGTTCCAAGCGGGTTTTTAAGTGCTCTGGAGTCATTTCGTTGCAAGCGGGTTTTTAAGTGCTCCGGAGTCATTTCGTTGCAAGCGGGTTTTTAAGTGCTCTGGAGTCATTTCGTTGCAAGCGGGTTTTTAAGTGCTCTGGAGTCATTTCGTTGCAAGCGGGTTTTTAAGTGCTCTGGAGTCATTTCGTTGCAAGCGGGTTTTTACGTGTTCTGGAGTCATTTCGTTACAAGCGGGTTTTTACATACTTCTCAGACATTTCACTGGAAGCGGGTTTTTTAAGTGCTCTGTAGGCATTTCGTTGCAAGCGTGTTTTTAAGTACTCTGGAGTCATTTCGTTGCAAGCGGGTTTTTACGTGCTCTGGAGTCATTTCGTTGCAAGCGGGTTTTTACATATTTCTCTGACATTTAACTGGAAGCGAGTATTTTAAGTGCTCTGGAGTCATTTCGTTGCAAGCGGGTTTTTACGTGCTCTGGAGTCATTTCATTGGAAGCGGGTTTTTACATACTTCTCAGACATTTCACTGGAAGCGGGTTTTTTAAGTGCTCTGGAGTCATTTCATTGCAAGCGGGTTTTTAAGTACTCTGGAGTCATTTGGTTGCACGCGGGTTTTTAAGTGCTCTGGAGTCATTTCGTTGCAAGCGGGTTTTTAAGTGCTCTGGAGTCATTTCGTTGCAAGCGGGTGTTTAAGTGCTCTGGAGTCATTTCGTTGCAAGCGGGTTTTTAAGTGCTCTGGAGTCATTTCGTTGCAAGCGGGTTTTTAAGTGCTCTGAAGGCATTTCGTTGTAAGCGGGTTTTTAAGTGCTCTTCAGTCATTTAGTTGCAAGCGGGTTTTTACGTGTTCTGGAGTCATTTCGTTGCAAGCGGGTTTTTACGTGCTCTGGAGTCATTTCGTTGCAAGGGGGTTTTTACATATTTCTCTGACATATAACTGGAAGCGAGTATTTTAAGTGCTCTGGAGTCATTTCGTTGCAAGCGGGTTTTTACGTGCTCTGGAGTAATTTCATTGCAAGCGGGTTTTTAAGTGCTCTGGAGACATTTCGTTGCAAGCGGGTTTTTAAGTGTTCTGGAGTCATTTCGTTACAAGCGGGTTTTTAAGTGCTCTGGAGTCATTTCGTTGCAAGCGGGTTTTTAAGTGCTCTGGAGTCATTTCGTTGCAAGCGGGTTTGTAAGTGCTCTCGAGTCATTTCGTTGCAAGCGGGTTTTTAAGTGCTCTGGAGTCATTTCGTTGTAAGCGGGTTTTTAAGTGGTCTGGAGTCATTTCGTTGTAAGCGGGTTTTTAAGTGCTCTGGAGTCATTTCGTTGCAAGCGGGTTTTTAAGTGCTCTGAAGGCATTTCGTTGTAAGCGGGTTTTTATGTGCTCTGGAGTCATTTCGTTGCAAGCGGGTTTTTACGTGTTCTGGAGTCATTTCGTTGCAAGCGGATTTTTACATACTTCTCAGACATTTCACTGGAAGCGGGTTTTTTAAGTCCTCTGTAGGCATTTCGTTGCAAGCGGTTTTTTAAGTACTCTGGAGTCATTTTGTTGCAAGCGGGTTTTTAAGTGCTCTGAAGGCATTTCGTTGTAAGCGGGTTTTTAATTGATCTGGAGTCATTTCGTTGCAAGCGGGTTTTTAAGTGCTCTGGAGTCATTTTGTTGCTAGCTTTTTTTTAAGTGCTCTGGAGGTATTTCGTTGCAAGCGGGTTTTTACGTGTTCTGGAGTCATTTCGTTGCAAGCGGGTTTTTACGTGTTCTGGAGTCATTTCGTTGCAAGCGGGTTTTTACATACTTCTCAGACATTTCACTGGAAGCGGGTTTTTTAAGTGCTCTGTAGGCATTTCGTTGCAAGCGGGTTTTTAAGTGCTCTGGAGTCATTTCGTTGCAAGCGGGTTTTTACGTGTTCTGGAGTCATTTCGTTACAAGCGGGTTTTTACATACTTCTCAGACATTTCACTGGAAGCGAGTTTTTTAAGTGCTCTGGAGTCATTTCGTTGCAAGCGGGTTTTTACGTGTTCTGGAGTCATTTCGTTACAAGCGGGTTTTTACATACTTCTCAGACATTTCACTGGAAGCGGGTTTTTTAAGTGCTCTGTAGGCATTTCGTTGCAAGCGTGTTTTTAAGTACTCTGGAGTCATTTCGTTGCAAGCGGGTTTTTACGTGCTCTGGAGTCATTTCGTTGCAAGCGGGTTTTTACATATTTCTCTGACATTTAACTGGAAGCGAGTATTTTAAGTGCTCTGGAGTCATTTCGTTGCAAGCGGGTTTTTACGTGCTCTGGAGTCATTTCATTGGAAGCGGGTTTTTACATACTTCTCAGACATTTCACTGGAAGCGGGTTTTTTAAGTGCTCTGGAGTCATTTCGTTGCAAGCGGGTTTTTAAGTACTCTGGAGTCATTTCGTTGCACACGAGTTTTTAAGTGCTCTGGAGTCATTTCGTTGCAAGCGGGTTTTTAAGTGCTCTGGAGTCATTTCGTTGCAAGCGGGTGTTTAAGTGCTCTGGAGTCATTTCGTTGCAAGCGGGTTTTTAAGTGCTCTGGAGTCATTTCGTTGCAAGCGGGTTTTTAAGTGCTCTGAAGGCATTTCGTTGTAAGCGGGTTTTTAAGTGCTCTTCAGTCATTTAGTTGCAAGCGGGTTTTTACGTGTTCTGGAGTCATTTCGTTGCAAGCAGGTTTTTACGTGCTCTGGAGTCATTTCGTTGCAAGCGGGTTTTTACATATTTCTCTGACATTTAACTGGAAGCGAGTATTTTAAGTGCTCTGGAGTCATTTCGTTGCAAGCGGGTTTTTACGTGCTCTGGAGTCATTTCATTGCAAGCGGGTTTATAAGTGCTCTGGAGACATTTCGTTGCAAGCGGGTTTTTGAGTGTTCTGGAGTCATTTCGTTGCAAGCGGGTTTTTAAGTGTTCTGGAGTCATTTCGTTACAAGCGGGTTTTTAAGTGCTCTGGAGTCATTTCGTTGCAGGCGGGTTTTTAAGTGCTCTGGAGTCATTTCGTTTCAAGCGGGTTTTTAAGTGCTCTCGAGTCATTTCGTTGCAAGCGGGTTTTTAAGTGCTCTGGAGTCATTTCGTTGCAAGCGGGTTTTTAAGTGCTCTGGAGTCATTTCGTTGCAAGCGGGTTTTTAAGTGCTCTGGAGTCATTTCGTTGCAAGCTGGTTTTTAAGTGCTCTGAAGGCAATTCGTTGTAAGCTGGTTTTTAAGTGCTCTGGAGTCATTTCGTTGCAAGCGGGTTTTTACGTATTCTGGAGTCATTTCGTTGCAAGCGGGTTTTTACATACTTCTCAGACATTTCACTGGAAGCGGGTTTTTTAAGTGCTCTGTAGGCATTTCGTTGCAAGCGGGTTTTTAAGTGCTCTGGATTCATTTTGTTGCAAGCGGGTTTTTAAGTGCTCTGAAGGCATTTCGTTGTAAGCGGGGGTTTTTAAGTGCTCTGGAGTCATTTCGTTGCAAGCGGGTTTTTAAGTGCTCTGGAGTCATTTCGTTGCAAGCGGGTTTTTAAGTGCTCTTTAGTCATTTCATTGCAAGCGGGTTTTTAAGTGTTCTGGAGTCATTTCGTTGCAAGCGGGTTTTTAAGTGCTCTGGAGTCATTTCGTTGCAAGCGGGTTTTTAAGTGCTCTGGAGTCATTTCGTTGCAAGCGGGTTTTTAAGTGCTCTGGAGTCATTTCGTTCCAAGGGGGTTTTTACGTGCTCTGGAGTCATTTCGTTGCAAGCGGGTTTTTACATATTTCTCTGACATTTAACTGGAAGCGAGTATTTTAAGTGCTCTGGAGTCATTTCGTTGCAAGCGGGTTTTTACGTGCTCTGGAGTCATTTCATTGGAAGCGGGTTTTTACATACTTCTCAGACATTTCACTGGAAGCGGGTTTTTTAAGTGCTCTGGAGTCATTTCGTTGCAAGCGGGTTTTTAAGTACTCTGGAGTCATTTCGTTGCACACGGGTTTTTAAGTGCTCTGGAGTCATTTCGTTGCAAGCGGGTTTTTAAGTGCTCTGGAGTCATTTCGTTGCAAGCGGGTGTTTAAGTGCTCTGGAGTCATTTCGTTGCAAGCGGGTTTTTAAGTGCTCTGGAGTCATTTCGTTGCAAGCGGGTTTTTAAGTGCTCTGAAGGCATTTCGTTGTAAGCGGGTTTTTAAGTGCTCTTCAGTCATTTAGTTGCAAGCGGGTTTTTACGTGTTCTGGAGTCATTTCGTTACAAGCGGGTTTTTAAGTGCTCTGGAGTCATTTCGTTGCAAGCGGGTTTTTACGTGCTCTGGAGTCATTTCATTGGAAGCGGGTTTTTACATATTTCTCTGACATTTAACTGGAAGCGAGTATTTTAAGTGCTCTGGAGTCATTTCGTTGCAAGCGGGTTTTTACGTGCTCTGGAGTCATTTCATTGCAAGCGGGTTTATAAGTGCTCTGGAGACATTTCGTTGCAAGCGGGTTTTTGAGTGTTCTGGAGTCATTTCGTTGCAAGCGGGTTTTTAAGTGTTCTGGAGTCATTTCGTTACAAGCGGGTTTTTAAGTGCTCTGGAGTCATTTCGTTGCAAGCGGGTTTTTAAGTGCTCTGGAGTCATTTCGTTTCAAGCGGGTTTTTAAGTGCTCTCGAGTCATTTCGTTGCAAGCGGGTTTTTAAGTGCTCTGGAGTCATTTCGTTGCAAGTGGGTTTTTAAGTGCTCTGGAGTCATTTCGTTGCAAGCGGGTTTTTAAGTGCTCTGGAGTCATTTCGTTGCAAGCTGGTTTTTAAGTGCTCTGAAGGCAATTCGTTGTAAGCGGGTTTTTAAGTGCTCTGGAGTCATTTCGTTGCAAGCGGGTTTTTACGTATTCTGGAGTCATTTCGTTGCAAGCGGGTTTTTACATACTTCTCAGACATTTCACTGGAAGCGGGTTTTTTAAGTGCTCTGTAGGCATTTCGTTGCAAGCGGGTTTTTAAGTGCTCTGGATTCATTTTGTTGCAAGCGGGTTTTTAAGTGCTCTGAAGGCATTTCGTTGTAAGCGGGTTTTTAAGTGCTCTGGAGTCATTTCGTTGCAAGCGGGTTTTTAAGTGCTCTGGAGTCATTTCGTTGCAAGCGGGTTTTTAAGTGCTCTTTAGTCATTTCATTGCAAGCGGGTTTTTAAGTGTTCTGGAGTCATTTCGTTGCAAGCGGGTTTTTAAGTGCTCTGGAGTCATTTCGTTGCAAGCGGGTTTTTAAGTGCTCTGGAGTCATTTCGTTGCAAGCGGGTTTTTAAGTGCTCTGGAGTCATTTCGTTCCAAGGGGGTTTTTAAGTGCTCTGGAGTCATTTCGTTGCAAGCGGGTTTTTAAGTGCTCTGGAGTCATTTCGTTGCAAGCGGGTTTTTAAGTGCTCTGGAGACATTTCGTTGCAATCGGGTTTTTAAGTGCTCTGGAGTCATTTCGTTCCAAGCGGGTTTTTAAGTGCTCCGGAGTCATTTAGTTGCAAGCGGGTTTTTAAGTGCTCCGGAGTCATTTCGTTGCAAGCGGGTTTATAAGTGCTCTGGAGTCATTTCGTTGCAAGCGGGTTTTTAAGTGCTCTGGAGTCATTTCGTTGCAAGTGGGTTTTTAAGTGCTCTGGAGTCATTTCGTTGCAAGCGGGTTTTTACGTGTTCTGGAGTCATTTCGTTACAAGCGGGTTTTTACATACTTCTCAGACATTTCACTGGAAGCGGGTTTTTTAAGTGCTCTGTAGGCATTTCGTTGCAAGCGTGTTTTTAAGTACTCTGGAGTCATTTCGTTGCAAGCGGGTTTTTACGTGCTCTGGAGTCATTTGGTTGCAAGCGAGTTTTTACATATTTCTCTGACATTTAACTGGAAGCGAGTATTTTAAGTGCTCTGGAGTCATTTCGTTGCAAGCGGGTTTTTACGTGCTCTGGAGTCATTTCATTGGAAGCGGGTTTTTACATACTTCTCAGACATTTCACTGGAAGCGGGTTTTTTAAGTGCTCTGGAGTCATTTCGTTGCAAGCGGGTTTTTAAGTACTCTGGAGTCATTTCTTTGCACGCGGGTTTTTAAGTGCTCTGGAGTCATTTCGTTGCAAGCGGGTTTTTAAGTGCTCTGGAGTCATTTCGTTGCAAGCGGGTGTTTAAGTGCTCTGGAGTCATTTCGTTGCAAGCGGGTTTTTAAGTGCTCTGGAGACATTTCGTTGCAATCGGGTTTTTAAGTGCTCTGGAGTCATTTCGTTCCAAGCGGGTTTTTAAGTGCTCTGGAGTCATTTCGTTGCAAGCGGGTTTTTAAGTGCTCCGGAGTCATTTCGTTGCAAGCGGGTTTTTAAGTGCTCTGGAGTCATTTCGTTGCAAGCGGGTTTTTAAGTGCTCTGGAGTCATTTCGTTGCAAGTGGGTTTTTAAGTGCTCTGGAGTCATTTCGTTGCAAGCGGGTTTTTACGTGTTTGGAGTCATTTCGTTACAAGCGGGTTTTTACATACTTCTCAGACATTTCACTGGAAGCGGGTTTTTTAAGTGCTCTGGAGTCATTTCGTTGCAAGCGGGTTTTTAAGTACTCTGGAGTCATTTCGTTGCACGCGGGTTTTTAAGTGCTCTGGAGTCATTTCGTTGCAAGCAGGTTTTTAAGTGCTCTGGAGTCATTTCGTTGCAAGCGGGTGTTTAAGTGCTCTGGAGTCATTTCGTTGCAAGCGGGTTTTTAAGTGCTCTGGAGTCATTTCGTTGCAAGCGGGTTTTTAAGTGCTCTGAAGGCATTTCGTTGTAAGCGGGTTTTTAAGTGCTCTTCAGTCATTTAGTTGCAAGCGGGTTTTTACGTGTTCTGGAGTCATTTCGTTGCAAGCGGGTTTTTACGTGCTCTGGAGTCATTTCGTTGCAAGCGGGTTTTTACATATTTCTCTGACATTTAACTGGAAGCGAGTATTTTAAGTGCTCTGGAGTCATTTCGTTGCAAGCGGGTTTTTACGTGCTCTGGAGTCATTTCATTGCAAGCGGGTTTTTAAGTGCTCTGGAGACATTTCGTTGCAAGCGGGTTTTTGAGTGTTCTGGAGTCATTTCGTTGCAAGCGGGTTTTTAAGTGTTCTGGAGTCATTTCATTACAAGCGGGTTTTTAAGTGCTCTGGAGTCATTTCGTTGCAAGCGGGTTTTTAAGTGCTCTGGAGTCATTTCGTTGCAAGCGGGTTTTTAAGTGCTCTCGAGTCATTTCGTTACAAGCGGGTTTTTAAGTGCTCTGGAGTCATTTCGTTGCAAGTGGGTTTTTAAGTGGTCTGGAGTCATTTCGTTGCAAGCGGGTTTTTACGTGCTCTGGAGTCATTTCATTGGAAGCGGGTTTTTACATACTTCTCAGACATTTCACTGGAAGCGGGTTTTTTAAGTGCTCTGGAGTCATTTCGTTGCAATCGGGTTTTTAAGTGCTCTGGAGTCATTTCGTTCCAAGCGGGTTTTTAAGTGCTCCGGAGTCATTTAGTTGCAAGCGGGTTTTTAAGTGCTCCGGAGTCATTTCGTTGCAAGCGGGTTTTTAAGTGCTCTGGAGTCATTTCGTTGCAAGCGGGTTTTTAAGTGCTCTGGAGTCATTTCGTTGCAAGTGGGTTTTTAAGTGCTCTGGAGTCATTTCGTTGCAAGCGGGTTTTTACGTGTTTGGAGTCATTTCGTTACAAGCGGGTTTTTACATACTTCTCAGACATTTCACTGGAAGCGGGTTTTTTAAGTGCTCTGTAGGCATTTCGTTGCAAGCGTGTTTTTAAGTACTCTGGAGTCATTTCGTTGCAAGCGGGTTTTTACGTGCTCTGGAGTCATTTCGTTGCAAGCGGGTTTTTACATATTTCTCTGACATTTAACTGGAAGCGAGTATTTTAAGTGCTCTGGAGTCATTTCGTTGCAAGCGGGTTTTTACGTGCTCTGGAGTCATTTCATTGGAAGCGGGTTTTTACATACTTCTCAGACATTTCACTGGAAGCGGGTTTTTTAAGTGCTCTGGAGTCATTTCGTTGCAAGCGGGTTTTTAAGTACTCTGGAGTCATTTCGTTGCACGCGGGTTTTTAAGTGCTCTGGAGTCATTTTGTTGCAAGCGGGTGTTTAAGTGCTCTGGAGTCATTTCGTTGCAAGCGGGTTTTTAAGTGCTCTGGAGTCATTTCGTTGCAAGCGGGTTTTTAAGTGTTCTGGAGTCATTTCGTTGCAAGCGGGTTTTTAAGTGCTCTTGAGTCATTTCGTTGCAAGCGGGTTTTTAAGTGCTCTGAAGGCATTTCGTTGTGAGCGGGTTTTTAAGTGCTCTGGAGTCATTTCGTTGCAAGCGGGTTTTTAAGTGCTCTGGAGTCATTTCGTTGCAAGCGGGTTTTTAAGTGCTCTGGAGTCATTTCGTTTCAAGCGGGTTTTTAAGTGCTCTGGAGTCATTTCGTTGCAAGCGGGTTTTTAAGTGCTCTGGAGTCATTTCTTGCAAGCGGGTTTTTAAGTGCTCTGGAGTCATTTCGTTGCAAGCGGGTTTTTAAGTGTTCTGGAGTCATTTCGTTGCAAGCGGGTTTTTAAGTGCTCTGGAGTCATTTCGTTGCAAGCGGGTTTTTAAGTGCTCTGGAGTCATTTCGTTGCAAGCGGGTTTTTAAGTGCTCTGGAGTCATTTCGTTGCAAGCGGGTTTTTAAGTGCTCTGAAGGCATTTCGTTGTAAGCGGGTTTTTAAGTGCTCTTCAGTCATTTAGTTGCAAGCGGGTTTTTACGTGTTCTGGAGTCATTTCGTTGCAAGCGGGTATTTACATACTTCTCAGACATTTCACTGGAAGCGGGTTTTTTAAGTGCTCTCTAGGCATTTCGTTGCAAGCGGTTTTTTAAGTACTCTGGAGTCATTTCGTTGCAAGCGGGTTTTTAAGTGCTCTGAAGGCATTTCGTTGTAAGCGGGTTTTTAAGTGCTCTGGAGTCATTTCGTTGCAAGCGGGTTTTTAAGTGCTCTGGAGTCATTTCATTGCAAGCTTTTTTTTAAGTGCTCTGGAGTTATTTCGTTGCAAGCGGGTTTTTACGTGTTCTGGAGTCATTTCGTTGCAAGCGGGTTTTTACATACTTCTCAGACATTTCACTGGAAGCGGGTTTTTTAAGTGCTCTGTAGGCATTTCGTTGCAAGTGGGTTTTTAAATGCTCTGGAGTCATTTCGTTGCAAGCGGGTTTTAAAGTGCTCTGAAGGCATTTCGTTGTAAGCGGGTTTTTAAGTGCTCTGGAGTCATTTCGTTGCAAGCGGGTTTTTAAGTGCTCTGGAGTCTTTTCGTTGCAAGCAGGTTTTTAAGTGTTCTGGAGTCATTTCGTTGCAAGCGGGTTTTTAAGTGCTCTGGAGTCATTTCATTGCAAGCGGGTTTTTAAGTGCTCTGGAGTCATTTCGTTGCAAGCGGGTTTTTAAGTGCTCTGAAGGCATTTCGTTGTAAGCGGGTTTTTAAGTGCTCTTCAGTCATTTAGTTGCAAGCGGGTTTTTACGTGTTCTGGAGTCATTTCGTTGCAAGCGGGTTTTTACATACTTCTCAGACATTTCACTGGAAGCGGGTTTTTTAAGTGCTCTGTAGGCATTTCGTTGCAAGTGGGTTTTTAAATGCTCTGGAGTCATTTCGTTGCAAGCGGGTTTTAAAGTGCTCTGAAGGCATTTCGTTGTAAGCGGGTTTTTAAGTGCTCTGGAGTCATTTCGTTGCAAGCGGGTTTTTAAGTGCTCTGGAGTCTTTTCGTTGCAAGCGGGTTTTTAAGTGTTCTGGAGTCATTTCGTTGCAAGCGGGTTTTTAAGTGCTCTGGAGTCATTTCGTTGCAAGCGGGTTTTTAAGTGCTCTGGAGTCATTTCGTTGCAAGCGGGTTTTTAAGTGCTCTGGAGTCATTTCGTTGCAAGCGGGTTTTTAAGTGCTCTGGAGTCATTTCGTTGCAAGCGGGTTTTTACATACTTCTCAGACATTTCACTGGAAGCGGGTTTTTTAAGTGCTCTGTAGGCATTTCGTTGCAAGCGTGTTTTTAAGTACTCTAGAGTCATTTCGTTGCAAGCGGGTTTTTACGTGCTCTGGAGTCATTTCGTTACAAGCGGGTTGTTAAGTGCTCTGGAGTCATTTCATTGCAAGCGGGTTTTTAAGTGATCTGGAGTCATTTCGTTGCAAGCGGGTTTTTAAGTGCTCTGGAGTCATTTCGTTGCAAGCGGGTTTTTAAGTGCTCTGAAGGCATTTCGTTGTAAGCGGGTTTTTAAGTGCTCTTCAGTCATTTAGTTGCAAGCGGGTTTTTACGTGTTCTGGAGTCATTTCGTTGCAAGCGGGTATTTACATACTTCTCAGACATTTCACTGGAAGCGGGTTTTTTAAGTGCTCTCTAGGCATTTCG
This sequence comes from Meriones unguiculatus, assembly GCF_030254825.1. Lineage (NCBI taxonomy): Eukaryota > Metazoa > Chordata > Mammalia > Rodentia > Muridae > Meriones > Meriones unguiculatus. Next base: position 65,564,663 of record NC_083352.1, on the reverse strand, counting down.
TTGCAAGCGGTTTTTTAAGTACTCTGGAGTCATTTCGTTGCAAGCGGGATTTTAAGTGCTCTGAAGGCATTTCGTTGTAACCGGGATTTTAAGTGCTCTGGAGTCATTTCGTTGCAAGCGGGTTTTTAAGTGCTCTGGAGTCATTTCATTGCAAGCTTTTTTTTAAGTGCTCTGGAGTTATTTCGTTGCAAGCGGGTTTTTACGTGTTCTGGAGTCATTTCGTTGCAAGCGGGTTTTTACATACTTCTCAGACATTTCACTGGAAGCGGGTTTTTTAAGTGCTCTGTAGGCATTTCGTTGCAAGTGGGTTTTTAAGTGCTCTGGAGTCATTTCGTTGCAAGCGGGTTTTTAAGTGCTCTGAAGGCATTTCGTTGTAAGCGGGTTTTTAAGTGCTCTGGAGTCATTTCGTTGCAAGCGGGTTTTTAAGTGCTCTGGAGTCTTTTCGTGTCAAGCGGGTTTTTAAGTGTTCTGGAGTCATTTCGTTGCAAGCGGGTTTTTAAGTGCTCTGGAGTCATTTCGTTGCAAGCGGGTTTTTAAGTGCTCTGGAGTCATTTCGTTGCAAGCGGGTTTTTAAGTGCTCTGGAGTCATTTCGTTGCAAGCGGGTTTTTAAGTGCTCTGGAGAAATTTCGTTGCAAGCGGGTTTTTACGTGTTCTGGAGTCATTTCGTTGCAAGCGGGTTTTTACATACTTCTCAGACATTTCACTGGAAGCGGGTTTTTTAAGTGCTCTGTAGGCATTTCGTTGCAAGTGGGTTTTTAAGTGCTCTGGAGTCATTTCGTTGCAAGCGGGTTTTTAAGTGCTCTGAAGGCATTTCGTTGTAAGCGGGTTTTTAAGTGCTCTGGAGTCATTTCGTTGCAAGCGGGTTTTTAAGTGCTCTGGAGTCTTTTCGTTGCAAGCGGGTTTTTAAGTGTTCTGGAGTCATTTCGTTGCAAGCGGGTTTTTAAGTGCTCTGGAGTCATTTCGTTGCAAGCGGGTTTTTAAGTGCTCTGGAGTCATTTCGTTGCAAGCGGGTTTTTAAGTGCTCTGGAGTCATTTCGTTGTAAGCGGGTTTTTAAGTGCTCTGGAGTCATTTCGTTGCAAGCGGGTTTTTAAGTGCTCTGGAGTCATTTCGTTGCAAGCGGGTTTTTACATACTTCTCAGACATTTCACTGGAAGCGGGTTTTTTAAGTGCTCTGTAGGCATTTCGTTGCAAGCGTGTTTTTAAGTAATCTGGAGTCATTTCGTTGCAAGCGGGTTTTTACGTGCTCTGGAGTCATTTCGTTACAAGCGGGTTTTTACATATTTCTCTGACATTTAACTGGAAGCGAGTATTTTAAGTGCTCTGGAGTCATTTCGTTGCAAGCGGGTTTTTACGTGCTCTGGAGTCATTTCATTGGAAGCGGGTTTTTACATACTTCTCAGACATTTCACTGGAAGCGGGTTTTTTAAGTGCTCTGGAGTCATTTCGTTGCAAGAGGGTTTTTAAGTGCTCTGGAGTCATTTCATTGCAAGTGGGTTTTTTAGTGCTCTGGAGTCATTTCGTTGCAAGCGGGTTTTTAAGTGCTCTGAAGGCATTTCGTTGTAAGCGGGTTTATATGTGCTCTGGAGTCATTTCGTTGCAAGCGGGTTTTTACGTGCTCTGGAGTCATTTCGTTACAAGCGGGTTTTTACATATTTCTCTGACATTTAACTGGAAACGAGTATTTTAACTGCTCTGGAGTCATTTCGTTGCAAGCGGGTTTTTACGTGCTCTGGAGTCATTTCGTTCCAAGCGGGTTTTTACATACTTCTCAGACATTTCACTGGAAGCGGGTTTTTTAAGTGCTCTGGAGTCATTTCGTTGCAAGAGGGTTTTTAAGTGCTCTGGAGTCATTTCGTTGCAAGTGGGTTTTTTAGTGCTCTGGAGTCATTTCGTTGCAAGCGGGTTTTTAAGTGCTCTGAAGGCATTTCGTTGTAAGCGGGTTTTTATGTGCTCTGGAGTCATTTCGTTGCAAGCGGGTTTTTACGTGTTCTGGAGTCATTTCGTTGCAAGCGGGTTTTTACATACTTCTCTGACATTTCACTGGAAGCGGGTTTTTTAAGTGCTCTGGAGTCATTTCGTTGCAAGCGCGTTTTTACGTGCGCTGGAGTCACTTCGTTGCAAGCGCGTTTTTACATATTTCTCTGACATTTAACTGGAAGCGAGTATTTTAAGTGCTCTGGATTCATTTCATTGCAAGCGGGTTTTTACGTGCTCTAGAGTCATTTCATTGCAAGCGGGTTTTTACATACTTCTCAGACATTTCACTGGAAGCGGGTTTTTTAAGTGCTCTGGAGTCATTTCGTTGCAAGCGGGTTTTTAAGTGCACTGGAGTCATTTCGTTGCAAGCGGGTTTTTAAGTGCTCTGGAGTCATTTCGTTGCAAGCGGGTGTTTAAGTGCTCTGGAGTCTTTTCGTTGCAAGCGGGTTTTTAAGTTCTCTGGAGTCATTTCGTTGCAAGCGGGTTTTTAAGTGCTCTGGAGTGATTTCGTTGCAAGCGGATTTTTAAGTGCTCTGGAGTCATTTCGTTGCAAGCGGGTTTTTAAGTGTTCTGGAGTCATTTCGTTGCAAGCGGGTTTTAACGTGTTCTGGAGTCATTTCGTTGCAAGCGGGTTTTTACATACTTCTCAGACATTTCACTGGAAGCGGGTTTTTTCAGTGCTCTGTAGGCATTTCGTTGCAAGCGGGTTTTTAAGTACTCTGGAGTCATTTCGTTTCAAGCGGGTTTTTACATACTTCTCAGACATTTCACTGGAAGCGGGTTTTTTAAGTGCTCTGTAGGCATTTCGTTGCAAGCGGGTTTTTAAGTGCTCTGGAGTCATTTCGTTGCAAGCGGGTTTTTAAGTGCTCTGAAGGCATTTCGTTGTAAGCGGGTTTTTAAGTGCTCTGGAGTCATTTCGTTGCAAGCGGGTTTTTAAGTGCTCTGGAGTCTTTTCGTTGCAAGCGGGTTTTTAAGTGTTCTGGAGTCATTTCGTTGCAAGCGGGTTTTTAAGTGCTCTGGAGTCATTTCATTGCAAGCGGGTTTTTAAGTGCTCTGGAGTCATTTCGTTGCAAGCGGGTTTTTAAGTGCTCTGGAGTCATTTCGTTGCAAGCGTGTTTTTAAGTGCTCTGGAGTCATTTCGTTGCAAGCGGGTTTTTAAGTACTCTGGAGTCATTTCGTTGCAAGCGGGTTTTTACATACTTCTCAGACATTTCACTGGAAGCGGGTTTTTTAAGTGCTCTGTAGGCATTTCGTTGCAAGCGTGTTTTTAAGTACTCTGGAGTCATTTCGTTGCAAGCGGGTTTTTACGTGCTCTGGAGTCATTTCGTTACAAGCGGGTTTTTACATATTTCTCTGACATTTAACTGGAAGCGAGTATTTTAAGTGCTCTGGAGTCATTTCGTTGCAAGTGGGTTTTTACGTGCTCTGGAGTCATTTCATTGGAAGCGGGTTTTTACATACTTCTCAGACATTTCACTGGAAGCGGGTTTTTTAAGTGCTCTGGAGTCATTTCGTTGCAAGAGGGTTTTTAAGTGCTCTGGAGTCATTTCGTTGCAAGTGGGTTTTTTAGTGCTCTGGAGTCATTTCTTTGCAAGCGGGTTTTTAAGTGCTCTGAAGGCATTTCGTTGTAAGCGGGTTTTTATGTGCTCTGGAGTCATTTCGTTGCAAGCGGGTTTTTACGTGCTCTGGAGTCATTTCGTTACAAGCGGGTTTTTACATATTTCTCTGACATTTAACTGGAAGCGAGTATTTTAAGTGCTCTGGAGTCATTTCGTTGCAAGCGGGTTTTTACGTGCTCTGGAGTCATTTCATTGGAAGCGGGTTTTTACATACTTCTCAGACATTTCACTGGAAGCGGGTTTTTTAAGTGCTCTGGAGTCATTTCGTTGCAAGAGGGTTTTTAAGTGCTCTGGAGTCATTTTGTTGCTAGCTTTTTTTTAAGTGCTCTGGAGTTATTTCGTTGCAAGCGGGTTTTTACGTGTTCTGGAGTCATTTCGTTGCAAGCGGGTTTTTACATACTTCTCAGACATTTCACTGGAAGCGGGTTTTTTAAGTGCTCTGTAGGCATTTCGTTGCAAGTGGGTTTTTAAATGCTCTGGAGTCATTTCGTTGCAAGCGGGTTTTAAAGTGCTCTGAAGGCATTTCGTTGTAAGCGGGTTTTTAAGTGCTCTGGAGTCATTTCGTTGCAAGCGGGTTTTTAAGTGCTCTGGAGTCTTTTCGTTGCAAGCGGGTTTTTAAGTGTTCTGGAGTCATTTCGTTGCAAGCGGGTTTTTAAGTGCTCTGGAGTCATTTCATTGCAAGCGGGTTTTTAAGTGCTCTGGAGTCATTTCGTTGCAAGCGGGTTTTTAAGTGCTCTGGAGTCATTTCGTTGCAAGCGGGTTTTTAAGTGCTCTGGAGTCATTTCGTTGCAAGCGGGTTTTTAAGTGCTCTGGAGTCATTTCGTTGCAAGCGGGTTTTTACATACTTCTCAGACATTTCACTGGAAGCGGGTTTTTTAAGTGCTCTGTAGGCATTTCGTTGCAAGCGTGTTTTTAAGTACTCTAGAGTCATTTCGTTGCAAGCGGGTTTTTACGTGCTCTGGAGTCATTTCGTTAGAAGCGGGTTGTTAAGTGCTCTGGAGTCATTTCATTGCAAGCGGGTTTTTAAGTGATCTGGAGTCATTTCGTTGCAAGCGGGTTTTTAAGTGCTCTGGAGTCATTTCGTTGCAAGCGGGTTTTTAAGTGCTCTGAAGGCATTTCGTTGTAAGCGGGTTTTTAAGTGCTCTTCAGTCATTTAGTTGCAAGCGGGTTTTTACGTGTTCTGGAGTCATTTCGTTGCAAGCGGGTATTTACATACTTCTCAGACATTTCACTGGAAGCGGGTTTTTTAAGTGCTCTCTAGGCATTTCGTTGCAAGCGGTTTTTTAAGTACTCTGGAGTCATTTCGTTGCAAGCGGGATTTTAAGTGCTCTGAAGGCATTTCGTTGTAACCGGGATTTTAAGTGCTCTGGAGTCATTTCGTTGCAAGCGGGTTTTTAAGTGCTCTGGAGTCATTTCATTGCAAGCTTTTTTTTAAGTGCTCTGGAGTTATTTCGTTGCAAGCGGGTTTTTACGTGTTCTGGAGTCATTTCGTTGCAAGCGGGTTTTTACATACTTCTCAGACATTTCACTGGAAGCGGGTTTTTTAAGTGCTCTGTAGGCATTTCGTTGCAAGTGGGTTTTTAAGTGCTCTGGAGTCATTTCGTTGCAAGCGGGTTTTTAAGTGCTCTGAAGGCATTTCTTTGTAAGCGGGTTTTTAAGTGCTCTGGAGTCATTTCGTTGCAAGCGGGTTTTTAAGTGCTCTGGAGTCTTTTCGTTGCAAGCGGGTTTTTAAGTGTTCTGGAGTCATTTCGTTGCAAGCGGGTTTTTAAGTGCTCTGGAGTCATTTCGTTGCAAGCGGGTTTTTAAGTGCTCTGGAGTCATTTCGTTGCAAGCGGGTTTTTAAGTGCTCTGGAGTCATTTCGTTGCAAGCGGGTTTTTAAGTGCTCTGGAGAAATTTCGTTGCAAGCGGGTTTTTACGTGTTCTGGAGTCATTTCGTTGCAAGCGGGTTTTTACATACTTCTCAGACATTTCACTGGAAGCGGGTTTTTTAAGTGCTCTGTAGGCATTTCGTTGCAAGTGGGTTTTTAAGTGCTCTGGAGTCATTTCGTTGCAAGCGGGTTTTTAAGTGCTCTGAAGGCATTTCGTTGTAAGCGGGTTTTTAAGTGCTCTGGAGTCATTTCGTTGCAAGCGGGTTTTTAAGTGCTCTGGAGTCTTTTCGTTGCAAGCGGGTTTTTAAGTGTTCTGGAGTCATTTCGTTGCAAGCGGGTTTTTAAGTGCTCTGGAGTCATTTCGTTGCAAGCGGGTTTTTAAGTGCTCTGGAGTCATTTCGTTGCAAGCGGGTTTTTAAGTGCTCTGGAGTCATTTCGTTGTAAGCGGGTTTTTAAGTGCTCTGGAGTCATTTCGTTGCAAGCGGGTTTTTAAGTGCTCTGGAGTCATTTCGTTGCAAGCGGGTTTTTACATACTTCTCAGACATTTCACTGGAAGCGGGTTTTTTAAGTGCTCTGTAGGCATTTCGTTGCAAGCGTGTTTTTAAGTAATCTGGAGTCATTTCGTTGCAAGCGGGTTTTTACGTGCTCTGGAGTCATTTCGTTACAAGCGGGTTTTTACATATTTCTCTGACATTTAACTGGAAGCGAGTATTTTAAGTGCTCTGGAGTCATTTCGTTGCAAGCGGGTTTTTACGTGCTCTGGAGTCATTTCATTGGAAGCGGGTTTTTACATACTTCTCAGACATTTCACTGGAAGCGGGTTTTTTAAGTGCTCTGGAGTCATTTCGTTGCAAGAGGGTTTTTAAGTGCTCTGGAGTCATTTCATTGCAAGTGGGTTTTTTAGTGCTCTGGAGTCATTTCGTTGCAAGCGGGTTTTTAAGTGCTCTGAAGGCATTTCGTTGTAAGCGGGTTTATATGTGCTCTGGAGTCATTTCGTTGCAAGCGGGTTTTTACGTGCTCTGGAGTCATTTCGTTACAAGCGGGTTTTTACATATTTCTCTGACATTTAACTGGAAACGAGTATTTTAACTGCTCTGGAGTCATTTCGTTGCAAGCGGGTTTTTACGTGCTCTGGAGTCATTTCGTTCCAAGCGGGTTTTTACATACTTCTCAGACATTTCACTGGAAGCGGGTTTTTTAAGTGCTCTGGAGTCATTTCGTTGCAAGAGGGTTTTTAAGTGCTCTGGAGTCATTTCGTTGCAAGTGGGTTTTTTAGTGCTCTGGAGTCATTTCGTTGCAAGCGGGTTTTTAAGTGCTCTGAAGGCATTTCGTTGCAAGCGGGTTTTTATGTGCTCTGGAGTCATTTCGTTGCAAGCGGGTTTTTACGTGTTCTGGAGTCATTTCGTTGCAAGCGGGTTTTTACATACTTCTCTGACATTTCACTGGAAGCGGGTTTTTTAAGTGCTCTGGAGTCATTTCGTTGCAAGCGCGTTTTTACGTGCGCTGGAGTCACTTCGTTGCAAGCGCGTTTTTACATATTTCTCTGACATTTAACTGGAAGCGAGTATTTTAAGTGCTCTGGATTCATTTCATTGCAAGCGGGTTTTTACGTGCTCTAGAGTCATTTCATTGCAAGCGGGTTTTTACATACTTCTCAGACATTTCACTGGAAGCGGGTTTTTTAAGTGCTCTGGAGTCATTTCGTTGCAAGCGGGTTTTTAAGTGCACTGGAGTCATTTCGTTGCAAGCGGGTTTTTAAGTGCTCTGGAGTCATTTCGTTGCAAGCGGGTGTTTAAGTGCTCTGGAGTCATTTCGTTGCAAGCGGGTTTTTAAGTTCTCTGGAGTCATTTCGTTGCAAGCGGGTTTTTAAGTGCTCTGGAGTGATTTCGTTGCAAGCGGATTTTTAAGTGCTCTGGAGTCATTTCGTTGCAAGCGGGTTTTTAAGTGTTCTGGAGTCATTTCGTTGCAAGCGGGTTTTAACGTGTTCTGGAGTCATTTCGTTGCAAGCGGGTTTTTACATACTTCTCAGACATTTCACTGGAAGCGGGTATTTTCAGTGCTCTGTAGGCATTTCGTTGCAAGCGGGTTTTTAAGTACTCTGGCGTCATTTCGTTTCAAGCGGGTTTTTACATACTTCTCAGACATTTCACTGGAAGCGGGTTTTTTAAGTGCTCTGTAGGCATTTCGTTGCAAGCGGGTTTTTAAGTGCTCTGGAGTCATTTCGTTGCAAGCGGGTTTTTAAGTGCTCTGAAGGCATTTCGTTGTAAGCGGGTTTTTAAGTGCTCTGGAGTCATTTCGTTGCAAGCGGGTTTTTAAGTGCTCTGGAGTCTTTTCGTTGCAAGCGGGTTTTTAAGTGTTCTGGAGTCATTTCGTTGCAAGCGGGTTTTTAAGTGCTCTGGAGTCATTTCATTGCAAGCGGGTTTTTAAGTGCTCTGGAGTCATTTCGTTGCAAGCGGGTTTTTAAGTGCTCTGGAGTCATTTCGTTGCAAGCGTGTTTTTAAGTGCTCTGGAGTCATTTCGTTGCAAGCGGGTTTTTAAGTACTCTGGAGTCATTTCGTTGCAAGCGGGTTTTTACATACTTCTCAGACATTTCACTGGAAGCGGGTTTTTTAAGTGCTCTGTAGGCATTTCGTTGCAAGCGTGTTTTTAAGTACTCTGGAGTCATTTCGTTGCAAGCGGGTTTTTACATATTTCTCTGACATTTAACTGGAAGCGAGTATTTTAAGTGCTCTGGAGTCATTTCGTTGCAAGTGGGTTTTTACGTGCTCTGGAGTCATTTCATTGGAAGCGGGTTTTTACATACTTCTCAGACATTTCACTGGAAGCGGGTTTTTTAAGTGCTCTGGAGTCATTTCGTTGCAAGAGGGTTTTTAAGTGCTCTGGAGTCATTTCGTTGCAAGTGGGTTTTTTAGTGCTCTGGAGTCATTTCTTTGCAAGCGGGTTTTTAAGTGCTCTGAAGGCATTTCGTTGTAAGCGGGTTTTTATGTGCTCTGGAGTCATTTCGTTGCAAGCGGGTTTTTACGTGCTCTGGAGTCATTTCGTTACAAGCGGGTTTTTACATATTTCTCTGACATTTAACTGGAAGCGAGTATTTTAAGTGCTCTGGAGTCATTTCGTTGCAAGCGGGTTTTTACGTGCTCTGGAGTCATTTCATTGGAAGCGGGTTTTTACATACTTCTCAGACATTTCACTGGAAGCGGGTTTTTTAAGTGCTCTGGAGTCATTTCGTTGCAAGAGGGTTTTTAAGTGCTCTGGAGTCATTTCGTTGCAAGTGGGTTTTTTAGTGCTCTGGAGTCATTTCGTTGCAAGCGGGTTTTTAAGTGCTCTGAAGGCATTTCGTTGTAAGTGGGTTTTTATGTGCTCTGGAGTCATTTCGTTGCAAGCGCGTTTTTACGTGTTCTGGAGTCATTTCGTTGCAAGCGGGTTTTTACATACTTCTCAGACATTTCACTGGAAGCGCGTTTTTTAAGTGCTCTGGAGTCATTTCGTTGCAAGCGGGTTTTTACGTGCTCTGGAGTCACTTCGTTGCAAGCGCGTTTTTAGATATTTCTCTGACATTTAACTGGAAGCGAGTATTTTAAGTGCTCTGGATTCATTTCGTTGCAAGCGGGTTTTTACGTGCTCTGGAGTCATTTCATTGCAAGCGGGTTTTTACATACTTCTCAGACATTTCACCGGAAGCGGGTTTTTTAAGTGCTCTGGAGTCATTTCGTTGCAAGCGGGTTTTTAAGTGCACTGGAGTCATTTCGTTGCAAGCGGGTTTTTAAGTGCTCTGGAGTCATTTCGTTGCAAGCGGGTGTTTAAGTGCTCTGGAGTCATTTCGTTGCAAGCGGGTTTTTAAGTGCTCTGGAGTCATTTCGTTACAAGCGGGTTTTTAAGTGCTCTGGAGTGATTTCGTTGCAAGCGGATTTTTAAGTGCTCTGGAGTCATTTCGTTGCAAGCGGGTTTTTAAGTGTTCTGGAGGCATTTCGTTGCAAGCGGGTTTTTACGTGTTCTGGAGTCATTTCGTTGCAAGCGGGTTTTTACATACTTCTCAGACATTTCACTGGAAGCGGGTTTTTTAAGTGCTCTGTAGGCATTTCGTTGCAAGTGGGTTTTTAAGTACTCTGGAGTCATTTCGTTGCAAGCGGGTTTTTACGTGCTCTGGAGTCATTTCGTTGCAAGCGGGTTTTTACATATTTCTCTGACATTTAACTGGAAGCGAGTATTTAAGTGCTCTGGAGTCATTTCGTTGCAAGCGGGTTTTTACGTGCTCTGGAGTCATTTCATTGCAAGCGTGTTTTTAAGTGCTCTGGAGTCATTTGGTTGCAAGCGGGTGTTTAAGTGCTCTGCAGTCATTTCATTGCAAGCGGGTTTTTAAGTGCTCTGGAGTGAGTTCGTCGCAAGCGGGTTTTTAAGTGCTCTGGAGTCATTTCGTTGCAAGCGGGTTTTTAAGTGCTCTGGAGTCATTTCATTGCAAGCGGGTTTTTAAGTGCTCTGAAGGCATTTCGTTGTAAGCGGGTTTTTAAGTGCTCTTCAGTCATTTAGTTGCAAGCGGGTTTTTACGTGTTCTGGAGTCATTTCGTTGCAAGCGGGTTTTTACATACTTCTCAGACATTTCACTGGAAGCGGGTTTTAAAGTGCTCTGAAGGCATTTCGTTGTAAGCGGGTTTTTAAGTGCTCTGGAGTCATTTCGTTGCAAGCGGGTTTTTAAGTGCTCTGGAGTCTTTTCGTTGCAAGCGGGTTTTTAAGTGTTCTGGAGTCATTTCGTTGCAAGCGGGTTTTTAAGTGGTCTGGAGTCATTTCATTGCAAGCGGGTTTTTAAGTGCTCTGGAGTCATTTCGTTGCAAGCGGGTTTTTAAGTGCTCTGGAGTCATTTCGTTGCAAGCGGGTTTTTAAGTGCTCTGGAGTCATTTCGTTGCAAGCGGGTTTTTAAGTGCTCTGGAGTCATTTCGTTGCAAGCGGGTTTTTACATACTTCTCAGACATTTCACTGGAAGCGGGTTTTTTAAGTGCTCTGTAGGCATTTCGTTGCAAGCGTGTTTTTAAGTACTCTGGAGTCATTTCGTTGCAAGCGGGTTTTTACGTGCTCTGGAGTCATTTCGTTACAAGCGGGTTGTTAAGTGCTCTGGAGTCATTTCATTGCAAGCGGGTTTTTAAGTGATCTGGAGTCATTTCGTTGCAAGCGGGTTTTTAAGTGCTCTGGAGTCATTTCGTTGCAAGCGGGTTTTTAAGTGCTCTGAAGGCATTTCGTTGTAAGCGGGTTTTTAAGTGCTCTTCAGTCATTTAGTTGCAAGCGGGTTTTTACGTGTTCTGGAGTCATTTCGTTGCAAGCGGGTATTTACATACTTCTCAGACATTTCACTGGAAGCGGGTTTTTTAAGTGCTCTCTAGGCATTTCGTTGCAAGCGGTTTTTTAAGTACTCTGGAGTCATTTCGTTGCAAGCGGGTTTTTAAGTGCTCTGAAGGCATTTCGTTGTAACCGGGATTTTAAGTGTTTTGGAGTCATTTCGTTGCAAGCGGGTTTTTAAGTGCTCTGGAGTCATTTCATTGCAAGCTTTTTTTTAAGTGCTCTGGAGTTATTTCGTTGCAAGCGGGTTTTTACGTGTTCTGGAGTCATTTCGTTGCAAGCGGGTTTTTACATACTTCTCAGACATTTCACTGGAAGCAGGTTTTTTAAGTGCTCTGGAGTCATTTCGTTGCAAGAGGGTTTTTAAGTGCTCTGGAGTCATTTCGTTGCAAGTGGGTTTTTTAGTGCTCTGGAGTCATTTCTTTGCAAGCGGGTTTTTAAGTGCTCTGAAGGCATTTCGTTGTAAGCGGGTTTTTATGTGCTCTGGAGTCATTTCGTTGCAAGCGGGTTTTTACGTGCTCTGGAGTCATTTCGTTACAAGCGGGTTTTTACATATTTCTCTGACATTTAACTGGAAGCGAGTATTTTAAGTGCTCTGGAGTCATTTCGTTGCAAGCGGGTTTTTACGTGCTCTGGAGTCATTTCATTGGAAGCGGGTTTTTACATACTTCTCAGACATTTCACTGGAAGCGGGTTTTTTAAGTGCTCTGGAGTCATTTCGTTGCAAGAGGGTTTTTAAGTGCTCTGGAGTCATTTTGTTGCTAGCTTTTTTTTAAGTGCTCTGGAGTTATTTCGTTGCAAGCGGGTTTTTACGTGTTCTGGAGTCATTTCGTTGCAAGCGGGTTTTTACATACTTCTCAGACATTTCACTGGAAGCGGGTTTTTTAAGTGCTCTGTAGGCATTTCGTTGCAAGTGGGTTTTTAAATGCTCTGGAGTCATTTCGTTGCAAGCGGGTTTTAAAGTGCTCTGAAGGCATTTCGTTGTAAGCGGGTTTTTAAGTGCTCTGGAGTCATTTCGTTGCAAGCGGGTTTTTAAGTGCTCTGGAGTCTTTTCGTTGCAAGCGGGTTTTTAAGTGTTCTGGAGTCATTTCGTTGCAAGCGGGTTTTTAAGTGCTCTGGAGTCATTTCATTGCAAGCGGGTTTTTAAGTGCTCTGGAGTCATTTCGTTGCAAGCGGGTTTTTAAGTGCTCTGGAGTCATTTCGTTGCAAGCGGGTTTTTAAGTGCTCTGGAGTCATTTCGTTGCAAGCGGGTTTTTAAGTGCTCTGGAGTCATTTCGTTGCAAGCGGGTTTTTACATACTTCTCAGACATTTCACTGGAAGCGGGTTTTTTAAGTGCTCTGTAGGCATTTCGTTGCAAGCGTGTTTTTAAGTACTCTAGAGTCATTTCGTTGCAAGCGGGTTTTTACGTGCTCTGGAGTCATTTCGTTAGAAGCGGGTTGTTAAGTGCTCTGGAGTCATTTCATTGCAAGCGGGTTTTTAAGTGATCTGGAGTCATTTCGTTGCAAGCGGGTTTTTAAGTGCTCTGGAGTCATTTCGTTGCAAGCGGGTTTTTAAGTGCTCTGAAGGCATTTCGTTGTAAGCGGGTTTTTAAGTGCTCTTCAGTCATTTAGTTGCAAGCGGGTTTTTACGTGTTCTGGAGTCATTTCGTTGCAAGCGGGTATTTACATACTTCTCAGACATTTCACTGGAAGCGGGTTTTTTAAGTGCTCTCTAGGCATTTCGTTGCAAGCGGTTTTTTAAGTACTCTGGAGTCATTTCGTTGCAAGCGGGATTTTAAGTGCTCTGAAGGCATTTCGTTGTAACCGGGATTTTAAGTGCTCTGGAGTCATTTCGTTGCAAGCGGGTTTTTAAGTGCTCTGGAGTCATTTCATTGCAAGCTTTTTTTTAAGTGCTCTGGAGTTATTTCGTTGCAAGCGGGTTTTTACGTGTTCTGGAGTCATTTCGTTGCAAGCGGGTTTTTACATACTTCTCAGACATTTCACTGGAAGCGGGTTTTTTAAGTGCTCTGTAGGCATTTCGTTGCAAGTGGGTTTTTAAGTGCTCTGGAGTCATTTCGTTGCAAGCGGGTTTTTAAGTGCTCTGAAGGCATTTCGTTGTAAGCGGGTTTTTAAGTGCTCTGGAGTCATTTCGTTGCAAGCGGGTTTTTAAGTGCTCTGGAGTCTTTTCGTTGCAAGCGGGTTTTTAAGTGTTCTGGAGTCATTTCGTTGCAAGCGGGTTTTTAAGTGCTCTGGAGTCATTTCGTTGCAAGCGGGTTTTTAAGTGCTCTGGAGTCATTTCGTTGCAAGCGGGTTTTTAAGTGCTCTGGAGTCATTTCGTTGCAAGCGGGTTTTTAAGTGCTCTGGAGAAATTTCGTTGCAAGCGGGTTTTTACGTGTTCTGGAGTCATTTCGTTGCAAGCGGGTTTTTACATACTTCTCAGACATTTCACTGGAAGCGGGTTTTTTAAGTGCTCTGTAGGCATTTCGTTGCAAGTGGGTTTTTAAGTGCTCTGGAGTCATTTCGTTGCAAGCGGGTTTTTAAGTGCTCTGAAGGCATTTCGTTGTAAGCGGGTTTTTAAGTGCTCTGGAGTCATTTCGTTGCAAGCGGGTTTTTAAGTGCTCTGGAGTCTTTTCGTTGCAAGCGGGTTTTTAAGTGTTCTGGAGTCATTTCGTTGCAAGCGGGTTTTTAAGTGCTCTGGAGTCATTTCGTTGCAAGCGGGTTTTTAAGTGCTCTGGAGTCATTTCGTTGCAAGCGGGTTTTTAAGTGCTCTGGAGTCATTTCGTTGTAAGCGGGTTTTTAAGTGCTCTGGAGTCATTTCGTTGCAAGCGGGTTATTAAGTGCTCTGGAGTCATTTCGTTGCAAGCGGGTTTTTACATACTTCTCAGACATTTCACTGGAAGCGGGTTTTTTAAGTGCTCTGTAGGCATTTCGTTGCAAGCGTGTTTTTAAGTAATCTGGAGTCATTTCGTTGCAAGCGGGTTTTTACGTGCTCTGGAGTCATTTCGTTACAAGCGGGTTTTTACATATTTCTCTGACATTTAACTGGAAGCGAGTATTTTAAGTGCTCTGGAGTCATTTCGTTGCAAGCGGGTTTTTACGTGCTCTGGAGTCATTTCATTGGAAGCGGGTTTTTACATACTTCTCAGACATTTCACTGGAAGCGGGTTTTTTAAGTGCTCTGGAGTCATTTCGTTGCAAGAGGGTTTTTAAGTGCTCTGGAGTCATTTCATTGCAAGTGGGTTTTTTAGTGCTCTGGAGTCATTTCGTTGCAAGCGGGTTTTTAAGTGCTCTGAAGGCATTTCGTTGTAAGCGGGTTTATATGTGCTCTGGAGTCATTTCGTTGCAAGCGGGTTTTTACGTGCTCTGGAGTCATTTCGTTACAAGCGGGTTTTTACATATTTCTCTGACATTTAACTGGAAACGAGTATTTTAACTGCTCTGGAGTCATTTCGTTGCAAGCGGGTTTTTACGTGCTCTGGAGTCATTTCGTTCCAAGCGGGTTTTTACATACTTCTCAGACATTTCACTGGAAGCGGGTTTTTTAAGTGCTCTGGAGTCATTTCGTTGCAAGAGGGTTTTTAAGTGCTCTGGAGTCATTTCGTTGCAAGTGGGTTTTTTAGTGCTCTGGAGTCATTTCGTTGCAAGCGGGTTTTTAAGTGCTCTGAAGGCATTTCGTTGCAAGCGGGTTTTTATGTGCTCTGGAGTCATTTCGTTGCAAGCGGGTTTTTACGTGTTCTGGAGTCATTTCGTTGCAAGCGGGTTTTTACATACTTCTCTGACATTTCACTGGAAGCGGGTTTTTTAAGTGCTCTGGAGTCATTTCGTTGCAAGCGCGTTTTTACGTGCGCTGGAGTCACTTTGTTGCAAGCGCGTTTTTACATATTTCTCTGACATTTAACTGGAAGCGAGTATTTTAAGTGCTCTGGATTCATTTCATTGCAAGCGGGTTTTTACGTGCTCTAGAGTCATTTCATTGCAAGCGGGTTTTTACATACTTCTCAGACATTTCACTGGAAGCGGGTTTTTTAAGTGCTCTGGAGTCATTTCGTTGCAAGCGGGTTTTTAAGTGCACTGGAGTCATTTCGTTGCAAGCGGGTTTTTAAGTGCTCTGGAGTCATTTCGTTGCAAGCGGGTGTTTAAGTGCTCTGGAGTCATTTCGTTGCAAGCGGGTTTTTAAGTTCTCTGGAGTCATTTCGTTGCAAGCGGGTTTTTAAGTGCTCTGGAGTGATTTCGTTGCAAGCGGATTTTTAAGTGCTCTGGAGTCATTTCGTTGCAAGCGGGTTTTTAAGTGTTCTGGAGTCATTTCGTTGCAAGCGGGTTTTAACGTGTTCTGGAGTCATTTCGTTGCAAGCGGGTTTTTACATACTTCTCAGACATTTCACTGGAAGCGGGTATTTTCAGTGCTCTGTAGGCATTTCGTTGCAAGCGGGTTTTTAAGTACTCTGGCGTCATTTCGTTTCAAGCGGGTTTTTACATACTTCTCAGACATTTCACTGGAAGCGGGTTTTTTAAGTGCTCTGTAGGCATTTCGTTGCAAGCGGGTTTTTAAGTGCTCTGGAGTCATTTCGTTGCAAGCGGGTTTTTAAGTGCTCTGAAGGCATTTCGTTGTAAGCGGGTTTTTAAGTGCTCTGGAGTCATTTCATTGCAAGCGGGTTTTTAAGTGCTCTGGAGTCTTTTCGTTGCAAGCGGGTTTTTAAGTGTTCTGGAGTCATTTCGTTGCAAGCGGGTTTTTAAGTGCTCTGGAGTCATTTCATTGCAAGCGGGTTTTTAAGTGCTCTGGAGTCATTTCGTTGCAAGCGGGTTTTTAAGTGCTCTGGAGTCATTTCGTTGCAAGCGTGTTTTTAAGTGCTCTGGAGTCATTTCGTTGCAAGCGGGTTTTTAAGTACTCTGGAGTCATTTCGTTGCAAGCGGGTTTTTACATACTTCTCAGACATTTCACTGGAAGCGGGTTTTTTAAGTGCTCTGTAGGCATTTCGTTGCAAGCGTGTTTTTAAGTACTCTGGAGTCATTTCGTTGCAAGCGGGTTTTTACATATTTCTCTGACATTTAACTGGAAGCGAGTATTTTAAGTGCTCTGGAGTCATTTCGTTGCAAGTGGGTTTTTACGTGCTCTGGAGTCATTTCATTGGAAGCGGGTTTTTACATACTTCTCAGACATTTCACTGGAAGCGGGTTTTTTAAGTGCTCTGGAGTCATTTCGTTGCAAGAGGGTTTTTAAGTGCTCTGGAGTCATTTCGTTGCAAGTGGGTTTTTTAGTGCTCTGGAGTCATTTCTTTGCAAGCGGGTTTTTAAGTGCTCTGAAGGCATTTCGTTGTAAGCGGGTTTTTATGTGCTCTGGAGTCATTTCGTTGCAAGCGGGTTTTTACGTGCTCTGGAGTCATTTCGTTACAAGCGGGTTTTTACATATTTCTCTGACATTTAACTGGAAGCGAGTATTTTAAGTGCTCTGGAGTCATTTCGTTGCAAGCGGGTTTTTACGTGCTCTGGAGTCATTTCATTGGAAGCGGGTTTTTACATACTTCTCAGACATTTCACTGGAAGCGGGTTTTTTAAGTGCTCTGGAGTCATTTCGTTGCAAGAGGGTTTTTAAGTGCTCTGGAGTCATTTCGTTGCAAGTGGGTTTTTTAGTGCTCTGGAGTCATTTCGTTGCAAGCGGGTTTTTAAGTGCTCTGAAGGCATTTCGTTGTAAGTGGGTTTTTATGTGCTCTGGAGTCATTTCGTTGCAAGCGGGTTTTTACGTGTTCTGGAGTCATTTCGTTGCAAGCGGGTTTTTACATACTTCTCAGACATTTCACTGGAAGCGCGTTTTTTAAGTGCTCTGGAGTCATTTCGTTGCAAGCGGGTTTTTACGTGCTCTGGAGTCACTTCGTTGCAAGCGCGTTTTTAGATATTTCTCTGACATTTAACTGGAAGCGAGTATTTTAAGTGCTCTGGATTCATTTCGTTGCAAGCGGGTTTTTACGTGCTCTGGAGTCATTTCATTGCAAGCGGGTTTTTACATACTTCTCAGACATTTCACTGGAAGCGGGTTTTTTAAGTGCTCTGGAGTCATTTCGTTGCAAGCGGGTTTTTAAGTGCACTGGAGTCATTTCGTTGCAAGCGGGTTTTTAAGTGCTCTGGAGTCATTTCGTTGCAAGCGGGTGTTTAAGTGCTCTGGAGTCATTTCGTTGCAAGCGGGTTTTTAAGTGCTCTGGAGTCATTTCGTTACAAGCGGGTTTTTAAGTGCTCTGGAGTGATTTCGTTGCAAGCGGATTTTTAAGTGCTCTGGAGTCATTTCGTTGCAAGCGGGTTTTTAAGTGTTCTGGAGGCATTTCGTTGCAAGCGGGTTTTTACGTGTTCTGGAGTCATTTCGTTGCAAGCGGGTTTTTACATACTTCTCAGACATTTCACTGGAAGCGGGTTTTTTAAGTGCTCTGTAGGCATTTCGTTGCAAGTGGGTTTTTAAGTACTCTGGAGTCATTTCGTTGCAAGCGGGTTTTTACGTGCTCTGGAGTCATTTCGTTGCAAGCGGGTTTTTACATATTTCTCTGACATTTAACTGGAAGCGAGTATTTAAGTGCTCTGGAGTCATTTCGTTGCAAGCGGGTTTTTACGTGCTCTGGAGTCATTTCATTGCAAGCGTGTTTTTAAGTGCTCTGGAGTCATTTGGTTGCAAGCGGGTGTTTAAGTGCTCTGCAGTCATTTCATTGCAAGCGGGTTTTTAAGTGCTCTGGAGTGAGTTCGTCGCAAGCGGGTTTTTAAGTGCTCTGGAGTCATTTCGTTGCAAGCGGGTTTTTAAGTGCTCTGGAGTCATTTCATTGCAAGCGGGTTTTTAAGTGCTCTGAAGGCATTTCGTTGTAAGCGGGTTTTTAAGTGCTCTTCAGTCATTTAGTTGCAAGCGGGTTTTTACGTGTTCTGGAGTCATTTCGTTGCAAGCGGGTTTTTACATACTTCTCAGACATTTCACTGGAAGCGGGTTTTAAAGTGCTCTGAAGGCATTTCGTTGTAAGCGGGTTTTTAAGTGCTCTGGAGTCATTTCGTTGCAAGCGGGTTTTTAAGTGCTCTGGAGTCTTTTCGTTGCAAGCGGGTTTTTAAGTGTTCTGGAGTCATTTCGTTGCAAGCGGGTTTTTAAGTGCTCTGGAGTCATTTCATTGCAAGCGGGTTTTTAAGTGCTCTGGAGTCATTTCGTTGCAAGCGGGTTTTTAAGTGCTCTGGAGTCATTTCGTTGCAAGCGGGTTTTTAAGTGCTCTGGAGTCATTTCGTTGCAAGCGGGTTTTTAAGTGCTCTGGAGTCATTTCGTTGCAAGCGGGTTTTTACATACTTCTCAGACATTTCACTGGAAGCGGGTTTTTTAAGTGCTCTGTAGGCATTTCGTTGCAAGCGTGTTTTTAAGTACTCTGGAGTCATTTCGTTGCAAGCGGGTTTTTACGTGCTCTGGAGTCATTTCGTTACAAGCGGGTTGTTAAGTGCTCTGGAGTCATTTCATTGCAAGCGGGTTTTTAAGTGATCTGGAGTCATTTCGTTGCAAGCGGGTTTTTAAGTGCTCTGGAGTCATTTCGTTGCAAGCGGGTTTTTAAGTGCTCTGAAGGCATTTCGTTGTAAGCGGGTTTTTAAGTGCTCTTCAGTCATTTAGTTGCAAGTGGGTTTTTACGTGTTCTGGAGTCATTTCGTTGCAAGCGGGTATTTACATACTTCTCAGACATTTCACTGGAAGCGGGTTTTTTAAGTGCTCTCTAGGCATTTCGTTGCAAGCGGTTTTTTAAGTACTCTGGAGTCATTTCGTTGCAAGCGGGTTTTTAAGTGCTCTGAAGGCATTTCGTTGTAACCGGGATTTTAAGTGTTTTGGAGTCATTTCGTTGCAAGCGGGTTTTTAAGTGCTCTGGAGTCATTTCATTGCAAGCTTTTTTTTAAGTGCTCTGGAGTTATTTCGTTGCAAGCGGGTTTTTACGTGTTCTGGAGTCATTTCGTTGCAAGCGGGTTTTTACATACTTCTCAGACATTTCACTGGAAGCGGGTTTTTTAAGTGCTCTGTAGGCATTTCGTTGCAAGTGGGTTTTTAAGTGCTCTGGAGTCATTTCGTTGCAAGCGGGTTTTTAAGTGCTCTGAAGGCATTTCGTTGTAAGCGGGTTTTTAAGTGCTCTGGAGTCATTTCGTTGCAAGCGGGTTTTTAAGTGCTCTGGAGTCTTTTCGTTGCAAGCGGGTTTTTAAGTGTTCTGGAGTCATTTCGTTGCAAGCGGGTTTTTAAGTGCTCTGGAGTCATTTCGTTGCAAGCGGGTTTTTAAGTGCTCTGGAGTCATTTCGTTGCAAGCGGGTTTTTAAGTGCTCTGGAGTCATTTCGTTGCAAGCGGGTTTTTAAGTGCTCTGGAGAAATTTCGTTGCAAGCGGGTTTTTACGTGTTCTGGAGTCATTTCGTTGCAAGCGGGTTTTTACATACTTCTCAGACATTTCACTGGAAGCGGGTTTTTTAAGTGCTCTGTAGGCATTTCGTTGCAAGTGGGTTTTTAAGTGCTCTGGAGTCATTTCGTTGCAAGCGGGTTTTTAAGTGCTCTGAAGGCATTTCGTTGTAAGCGGGTTTTTAAGTGCTCTGGAGTCATTTCGTTGCAAGCGGGTTTTTAAGTGCTCTGGAGTCTTTTCGTTGCAAGCGGGTTTTTAAGTGTTCTGGAGTCATTTCGTTGCAAGCGGGTTTTTAAGTGCTCTGGAGTCATTTCGTTGCAAGCGGGTTTTTAAGTGCTCTGGAGTCATTTCGTTGCAAGCGGGTTTTTAAGTGCTCTGGAGTCATTTCGTTGCAAGCGGGTTTTTAAGTGCTCTGGAGAAATTTCGTTGCAAGCGGGTTTTTACGTGTTCTGGAGTCATTTCGTTGCAAGCGGGTTTTTACATACTTCTCAGACATTTCACTGGAAGCGGGTTTTTTAAGTGCTCTGTAGGCATTTCGTTGCAAGTGGGTTTTTAAGTGCTCTGGAGTCATTTCGTTGCAAGCGGGTTTTTAAGTGCTCTGAAGGCATTTCGTTGTAAGCGGGTTTTTAAGTGCTCTGGAGTCATTTCGTTGCAAGCGGGTTTTTAAGTGCTCTGGAGTCTTTTCGTTGCAAGCGGGTTTTTAAGTGCTCTGGAGTCATTTCGTTGCTAGCGGGTTTTTAAGTGCTCTGGAGTCTTTTCGTTGCAAGCGGGTTTTTAAGTGTTCTGGAGTCATTTCGTTGCAAGCGGGTTTTTAAGTGCTCTGGAGTCATTTCGTTGCAAGCGGGTTTTTAAGTGCTCTGGAGTCATTTCGTTGCAAGCGGGTTTTTAAGTGCTCTGGAGTCATTTCGTTGTAAGCGGGTTTTTAAGTGCTCTGGAGTCATTTCGTTGCAAGCGGGTTTTTAAGTGCTCTGGAGTCATTTCGTTGCAAGCGGGTTTTTACATACTTCTCAGACATTTCACTGGAAGCGGGTTTTTTAAGTGCTCTGTAGGCATTTCGTTGCAAGCGTGTTTTTAAGTAATCTGGAGTCATTTCGTTGCAAGCGGGTTTTTACGTGCTCTGGAGTCATTTCGTTACAAGCGGGTTTTTACATATTTCTCTGACATTTAACTGGAAGCGAGTATTTTAAGTGCTCTGGAGTCATTTCGTTGCAAGCGGGTTTTTACGTGCTCTGGAGTCATTTCATTGGAAGCGGGTTTTTACATACTTCTCAGACATTTCACTGGAAGCGGGTTTTTTAAGTGCTCTGGAGTCATTTCGTTGCAAGAGGGTTTTTAAGTGCTCTGGAGTCATTTCATTGCAAGTGGGTTTTTTAGTGCTCTGGAGTCATTTCGTTGCAAGCGGGTTTTTAAGTGCTCTGAAGGCATTTCGTTGTAAGCGGGTTTATATGTGCTCTGGAGTCATTTCGTTGCAAGCGGGTTTTTACGTGCTCTGGAGTCATTTCTTTACAAGCGGGTTTTTACATATTTCTCTGACATTTAACTGGAAACGAGTATTTTAACTGCTCTGGAGTCATTTCGTTGCAAGCGGGTTTTTACGTGCTCTGGAGTCATTTCGTTCCAAGCGGGTTTTTACATACTTCTCAGACATTTCACTGGAAGCGGGTTTTTTAAGTGCTCTGGAGTCATTTCGTTGCAAGAGGGTTTTTAAGTGCTCTGGAGTCATTTCGTTGCAAGTGGGTTTTTTAGTGCTCTGGAGTCATTTCGTTGCAAGCGGGTTTTTAAGTGCTCTGAAGGCATTTCGTTGTAAGCGGGTTTTTATGTGCTCTGGAGTCATTTCGTTGCAAGCGCGTTTTTACGTGTTCTGGAGTCATTTCGTTGCAAGCGGGTTTTTACATACTTCTCTGACATTTCACTGGAAGCGGGTTTTTTAAGTGCTCTGGAGTCATTTCGTTGCAAGCGCGTTTTTACGTGCGCTGGAGTCACTTCGTTGCAAGCGCGTTTTTACATATTTCTCTGACATTTAACTGGAAGCGAGTATTTTAAGTGCTCTGGATTCATTTCATTGCAAGCGGGTTTTTACGTGCTCTAGAGTCATTTCATTGCAAGCGGGTTTTTACATACTTCTCAGACATTTCACTGGAAGCGGGTTTTTTAAGTGCTCTGGAGTCATTTCGTTGCAAGCGGGTTTTTAAGTGGACTGGAGTCATTTCGTTGCAAGCGGGTTTTTAAGTGCTCTGGAGTCATTTCGTTGCAAGCGGGTGTTTAAGTGCTCTGGAGTCATTTCGTTGCAAGCGGGTTTTTAAGTTCTCTGGAGTCATTTCGTTGCAAGCGGGTTTTTAAGTGCTCTGGAGTGATTTCGTTGCAAGCGGATTTTTAAGTGCTCTGGAGTCATTTTGTTGCAAGCGGGTTTTTAAGTGTTCTGGAGTCATTTCGTTGCAAGCGGGTTTTAACGTGTTCTGGAGTCATTTCGTTGCAAGCGGGTTTTTACATACTTCTCAGGCATTTCACTGGAAGCGGGTTTTTTCAGTGCTCTGTAGGCATTTCGTTGCAAGCGGGTTTTTAAGTACTCTGGAGTCATTTCGTTTCAAGCGGGTTTTTACATACTTCTCAGACATTTCACTGGAAGCGGGTTTTTTAAGTGCTCTGTAGGCATTTCGTTGCAAGCGGGTTTTTAAGTGCTCTGGAGTCATTTCGTTGCAAGCGGGTTTTTAAGTGCTCTGAAGGCATTTCGTTGTAAGCGGGTTTTTAAGTGCTCTGGAGTCATTTCGTTGCAAGCGGGTTTTTAAGTGCTCTGGAGTCTTTTCGTTGCAAGCGGGTTTTTAAGTGTTCTGGAGTCATTTCGTTGCAAGCGGGTTTTTAAGTGCTCTGGAGTCATTTCATTGCAAGCGGGTTTTTAAGTGCTCTGGAGTCATTTCGTTGCAAGCGGGTTTTTAAGTGCTCTGGAGTCATTTCGTTGCAAGCGTGTTTTTAAGTGCTCTGGAGTCATTTCGTTGCAAGCGGGTTTTTAAGTACTCTGGAGTCATTTCGTTGCAAGCGGGTTTTTACATACTTCTCAGACATTTCACTGGAAGCGGGTTATTTAAGTGCTCTGTAGGCATTTCGTTGCAAGCGTGTTTTTAAGTACTCTGGAGTCATTTCGTTGCAAGCGGGTTTTTACGTGCTCTGGAGTCATTTCGTTACAAGCGGGTTTTTACATATTTCTCTGACATTTAACTGGAAGCGAGTATTTTAAGTGCTCTGGAGTCATTTCGTTGCAAGTGGGTTTTTACGTGCTCTGGAGTCATTTCATTGGAAGCGGGTTTTTACATACTTCTCAGACATTTCACTGGAAGCGGGTTTTTTAAGTGCTCTGGAGTCATTTCGTTGCAAGAGGGTTTTTAAGTGCTCTGGAGTCATTTCGTTGCAAGTGGGTTTTTTAGTGCTCTGGAGTCATTTCTTTGCAAGCGGGTTTTTAAGTGCTCTGAAGGCATTTCGTTGTAAGCGGGTTTTTATGTGCTCTGGAGTCATTTCGTTGCAAGCGGGTTTTTACGTGCTCTGGAGTCATTTCGTTACAAGCGGGTTTTTACATATTTCTCTGACATTTAACTGGAAGCGAGTATTTTAAGTGCTCTGGAGTCATTTCGTTGCAAGCGGGTTTTTACGTGCTCTGGAGTCATTTCATTGGAAGCGGGTTTTTACATACTTCTCAGACATTTCACTGGAAGCGGGTTTTTTAAGTGCTCTGGAGTCATTTCGTTGCAAGAGGGTTTTTAAGTGCTCTGGAGTCATTTCGTTACAAGTGGGTTTTTTAGTGCTCTGGAGTCATTTCGTTGCAAGCGGGTTTTTAAGTGCTCTGAAGGCATTTCGTTGTAAGCGGGTTTTTATGTGCTCTGGAGTCATTTCGTTGCAAGCGGGTTTTTACGTGTTCTGGAGTCATTTCGTTGCAAGCGGGTTTTTACATACTTCTCAGACATTTCACTGGAAGCGCGTTTTTTAAGTGCTCTGGAGTCATTTCGTTGCAAGCGGGTTTTTACGTGCTCTGGAGTCACTTCGTTGCAAGCGCGTTTTTAGATATTTCTCTGACATTTAACTGGAAGCGAGTATTTTAAGTGCTCTGGATTCATTTCGTTGCAAGCGGGTTTTTACGTGCTCTGGAGTCATTTCATTGCAAGCGGGTTTTTACATACTTCTCAGACATTTCACTGGAAGCGGGTTTTTTAAGTGCTCTGGAGTCATTTCGTTGCAAGCGGGTTTTTAAGTGCACTGGAGTCATTTCGTTGCAAGCGGGTTTTTAAGTGCTCTGGAGTCATTTCGTTGCAAGCGGGTGTTTAAGTGCTCTGGAGTCATTTCGTTGCAAGCGGGTTTTTAAGTGCTCTGGAGTCATTTCGTTGCAAGCGGGTTTTTAAGTGCTCTGGAGTGATTTCGTTGCAAGCGGATTTTTAAGTGCTCTGGAGTCATTTCGTTGCAAGCGGGTTTTTAAGTGTTCTGGAGTCATTTCGTTGCAAGCGGGTTTTTACGTGTTCTGGAGTCATTTCGTTGCAAGCGGGTTTTTACATACTTCTCAGACATTTCACTGGAAGCGGGTTTTTTAAGTGCTCTGTAGGCATTTCGTTGCAAGTGGGTTTTTAAGTACTCTGGAGTCATTTCGTTGCAAGCGGGTTTTTACGTGCTCTGGAGTCATTTCGTTGCAAGCGGGTTTTTACATATTTCTCTGACATTTAACTGGAAGCGAGTATTTAAGTGCTCTGGAGTCATTTCGTTGCAAGCGGGTTTTTACGTGCTCTGGAGTCATTTCATTGCAAGCGTGTTTTTAAGTGCTCTGGAGTCATTTGGTTGCAAGCGGGTGTTTAAGTGCTCTGCAGTCATTTCATTGCAAGCGGGTTTTTAAGTGCTCTGGAGTGAGTTCGTCGCAAGCGGGTTTTTAAGTGCTCTGGAGTCATTTCGTTGCAAGCGGGTTTTTAAGTGCTCTGGAGTCATTTCATTGCAAGCGGGTTTTTAAGTGCTCTGAAGGCATTTCGTTGTAAGCGGGTTTTTAAGTGCTCTTCAGTCATTTAGTTGCAAGCGGGTTTTTACGTGTTCTGGAGTCATTTCGTTGCAAGCGGGTTTTTACATACTTCTCAGACATTTCACTGGAAGCGGGTTTTTTAAGTGCTCTCTAGGCATTTCGTTGCAAGCGGTTTTTTAAGTACTCTGGAGTCATTTCGTTGCAAGCGGGTTTTTAAGTGCTCTGAAGGCATTTCGTTGTAAGCGGATTTTTAAGTGCTCTGGAGTCATTTCGTTGCAAGCGGGTTTTTAAGTGCTCTGGAGTCATTTCATCGCAAGCTTTTTTTTAAGTGCTCTGGAGTTATTTCGTTGCAAGCGGGTTTTTACGTGTTCTGGAGTCATTTCGTTGCAAGCGGGTTTTTACATACTTCTCAGACATTTCACTGGAAGCGGGTTTTTTAAGTGCTCTGTAGGCATTTCATTGCAAGCGGGTTTTTAAGTGCTCTGGAGTCATTTCGTTGCAAGCGGGTTTTTAAGTGCTCTGAAGGCATTTCGTTGTAAGCGGGTTTTTAAGTGCTCTGGAGTCATTTCGTTGCAAGCGGGTTTTTAAGTGCTCTGGAGTCTTTTCGTTGCAAGCGGGTTTTTAAGTGTTCTGGAGTCATTTCGTTGCAAGCGGGTTTTTAAGTGCTCTGGAGTCATTTCATTGCAAGCGGGTTTTTAAGTGCTCTGGAGTCATTTCGTTGCAAGCGGGTTTTTAAGTGCTCTGGAGTCATTTCGTTGCAAGCGCGTTTTTAATTGCTCTGGAGTCATTTCGTTGCAAGCGGGTTTTTAAGTGCTCTGGAGTCATTTCGTTGCCAGCGGGTTTTTTCATACTTCTCAGACATTTCACTGGAAGCGGGTTTTTTAAGTGCTCTGTAGGCATTTCGTTGCAAGCGTGTTTTTAAGTACTCTGGAGTCATTTCTTTGCAAGCGGGTTTTTACGTGCTCTGAGGTCATTCCGTTACAAGCGGGTTTTTACATATTTCTCTGACATTTAACTGGAAGCGAGTATTTTAAGTGCTCTGGTGTCATTTCGTTGCAAGCGGGTTTTTACGTGCTCTGGAGTCATTTCATTGGAAGCGGGTTTTTACATACTTCTCAGACATTTCACTGGAAGCGGGTTTTTTAAGTGCTCTGGAGTCATTTCGTTGCAAGCGGGTTTTTAAGTGCTCTGGAGTCATTTCGTTGCAAGCGGGTTTTTAAGTGCTCTGGAGTCATTTCGTTGCAAGCGGGTTTTTAAGTGCTCTGGAGTCATTTCGTTGCAAGCGGGTTTTTAAGTGCTCTGAAGTCATTTCGTTGCAAGCGGGTTTTTAAGTGCTCTGGAGTCATTTCGTTGCAAGCGGGTTTTTACGTGTTCTGGAGTCATTTCGTAGCAAGCGGGTTTTTACATACTTCTCAGACATTTCACTGGAAGCGGGTTTTTTAAGTCCTCTGTAGGCATTTCGTTGCAAGCGGTTTTTTAAGTACTCTGGAGTCATTTTGTTGCAAGCGGGTTTTTAAGTGCTCTGAAGGCATTTCGTTGTAAGCGGGTTTTTAAGTGCTCTGGAGTCATTTCGTTGCAAGCGGGTTTTTAAGTGCTCTGGAGTCATTTTGTTGCTAGCTTTTTTTTAAGTGCTCTGGAGGTATTTCGTTGCAAGTGGGTTTTTACGTGTTCTGGAGTCATTTCGTTGCAAGCGGGTTTTTACATACTTCTCAGACATTTCACTGGAAGCGGGTTTTTTAAGTGCTCTGTAGGCATTTCGTTGCAAGCGGGTTTTTAAGTGCTCTGGAGTCATTTCGTTGCAAGCGGGTTTTTAAGTGTTCTGGAGTCATTTCGTTGCAAGCGGGTTTTTAAGTGCTCTGGAGTCATTTCTTTGCAAGCGGGTTTTTAAGTGCTCTGAAGGCATTTCGTTGTAAGCGGATTTTTAAGTGCTCTTCAGTCATTTAGTTGCAAGCGGGTTTTTACGTGTTCTGGCGTCATTTCGTTGCAAGCGGGTTTTTACATACTTCTCAGACATTTCACTGGAAGCGGGTTTTTTAAGTGCTCTGTAGGCATTTCGTTGCAAGCGGGTTTTTAAGTGCTCTGGAGTCATTTCGTTGCAAGTGGGTTTTTAAGTGCTCTGAAGGCATTTCGTTGTAAGCGGGTTTTTAAGTGCTCTGGAGTCATTTCGTTGCAAGCGGGTTTTTAAGTGCTCTGGAGTCATTTCGTTGCAAGCGGGTTTTTAAGTGCTCTTTAGTCATTTCGTTGCAAGCGGGTTTTTAAGTGTTCTGGAGTCATTTCGTTACAAGCGGGTTTTTAAGTGCTCTGGAGTCATTTCGTTGCAAGCGGGTTTTTAAGTGTTCTGGAGTCATTTCGTTGCAAGCGGGTTTTTAAGTGCTCTTTAGTCATTTCGTTGCAAGCGGGTTTTTAAGTGTTCTGGAGTCATTTCGTTACAAGCGGGTTTTTAAGTGCTCTGGAGTCATTTCGTTGCAAGCGGGTTTTTAAGTGCTCTGGAGTCATTTCGTTCCAAGCGGGTTTTTAAGTGCTCTGGAGTCATTTCGTTCCAAGCGGGTTTTTAAGTGCTCTGGAGTCATTTCGTTGCAAGCGGGTTTTTAAGTGCTCTGGAGTCATTTCGTTGCAAGCGGGTTTTTAAGTGCTCTGGAGACATTTCGTTGCAATCGGGTTTTTAAGTGCTCTGGAGTCATTTCGTTCCAAGCGGGTTTTTAAGTGCTCTGGAGTCATTTCGTTGCAAGCGGGTTTTTAAGTGTTCTGGAGTCATTTCGTTGCAAGCGGGTTTTTAAGTGCTCTGGAGTCATTTCGTTGCAAGCGGGTTTTTACATATTTCTCTGACATTTAACTGGAAGCGAGTATTTTAAGTGCTCTGGAGTCATTTCATTGCAAGCGGGTTTTTACGTGCTCTGGAGTCATTACATTGGAAGCGGGTTTTTACATACTTCTCAGACATTTCACTGGAAGCGGGTTTTTTAAGTGCTCTGGAGTCATTTCGTTGCAAGCGGGTTTTTAAGTGCTCTGGAGTCATTTCGTTGCAAGCGGGTGTTTAAGTGCTCTGGAGTCATTTCGTTGCAAGCGGGTTTTTAAGTGCTCTGGAGTCATTTCGTTGCAAGCGGGTTTTTAAGTGTTCTGGAGTCATTTCGTTGCAAGCGGGTTTTTAAGTGTTCTGGAGTCATTTCTTTGCAAGCAGGTTTATAAGTGCTCTGAAGGCATTTCGTTGTAAGCGGGTTTTTAAGTGCTCTTCAGTCATTTAGTTGCAAGCGGGTTTTTACGTGTTCTGGAGTCATTTCGTTGCAAGCGGGTTTTTACATACTTCTCAGACATTTCACTGAAAGCGGGTTTTTTAAGTGCTCTGTAGGCATTTCGTTGCAAGCGGGTTTTTAAGTGCTCTGGAGTCATTTCGTTGCAAGCGGGTTTTTAAGTGCTCTGAAGGCATTTCGTTGTAAGCGGGTTTTTAAGTGCTCTGGAGTCATTTCGTTGCAAGCGTGTTTTTAAGTGCTCTGGAGTCTTTTCGTTGCAAGCGGGTTTTTAAGTGTTCTGGAGTCATTTCGTTGCAAGCGGGTTTTTAAGTGCTCTGGAGTCATTTCATTGCAAGCGGGTTTTTAAGTGCTCTGGAGTCATTTCGTTGCAAGCGGGTTTTTAAGTGCTCTGGAGTCATTTCGTTGCAAGCGGGTTTTTAAGTGCTCTGGAGTCATTTCGTTGCAAGCGGGTTTTTAAGTGTTTTGGAGTCATTTCGTTGCAAGCGGGTTTTTACATATTTCTCTGACATTTAAATGGAAGCGAGTATTTTAAGTGCTCTGGAGTCATTTCGTTGCAAGCGGGTTTTTACGTGCTCTGGAGTCATTTCATTGGAAGCTGGTTTTTACATACTTCTCAGACATTTCACTGGAAGCGGGTTTTTTAAGTGCTCTGGAGTCATTTCGTTGCAAGCGGGTTTTTAAGTACTCTGGAGTCATTTCGTTGCACGCGGGTTTTTAAGTGCTCTGGAGTCATTTCATTGCAAGCGGGTTTTTAAGTGCTCTGGAGTCATTTCGTTGCAAGCGGGTGTTTAAGTGCTCTGGAGTCATTTCGTTGCAAGCGGGTTTTTAAGTGCTCTGGAGTCATTTCGTTGCAAGCGGGTTTTTAAGTGCTCTGGAGTCATTTCGTTCCAAGCGGGTTTTTAAGTGCTCTGGAGTCATTTCGTTGCAAGCAGGTTTTTAAGTGCTCTGGAGTCATTTCGTTGCAAGCGGGTTTTTAAGTGCTCTGGAGACATTTCGTTGCAATCGGGTTTTTAAGTGCTCTGGAGTCATTTCGTTCCAAGCGGGTTTTTAAGTGCTCTGGAGTCATTTCGTTGCAAGCGGGTTTTTAAGTGTTTGGAGTCATTTCGTTGCAAGCGGGTTTTTAAGTGCTCTGGAGTCATTTCGTTGCAAGCGGGTTTTTAAGTACTCTGGAGTCATTTCGTTGCACGCGGGTTTTTAAGTGATCTGGAGTCATTTCGTTGCAAGCGGGTTTTTAAGTGCTCTGGAGTCATTTCGTTGCATGCGGGTGTTTAAGTGCTCTGGAGTCATTTCGTTGCAAGCGGGTTTTTAAGTGCCCTGGAGTCATTTCGTTGCAAGCGGGTTTTTAAGTGCTCTGGAGTCATTTCGTTGCAAGCGGGTTTTTAAGTGCTCTGGAGTCATTTCGTTGCAAGCGGGTTTTTAAGTGCTCTGGAGACATTTCGTTGCAATCGGGTTTTTAAGTGCTCTGGAGTCATTTCGTTCCAAGCGGGTTTTTAAGTGCTCTGGAGTCATTTCGTTGCAAGCGGGTTTTTAAGTGTTCTGGAGTCATTTCGTTGCAAGCGGGTTTTTACGTGTTCTGGAGTCATTTCTTTACAAGCGGGTTTTTACATACTTCTCAGACATTTCACTGGAAGCGGGTTTTTTAAGTGCTCTGTAGGCATTTCGTTGAAAGCGTGTTTTTAAGTACTCTGGAGTCATTTCGTTGCAAGCGGGTTTTTACGTGCTCTGGAGTCATTTCGTTGCAAGCGGGTTTTTACATATTTCTCTGACATTTAACTGGAAGCGAGTATTTTAAGTGCTCTGGAGTCATTTCATTGCAAGCGGGTTTTTACGTGCTCTGGAGTCATTTCATTGGAAGCGGGTTTTTACATACTTCTCAGACATTTCACTGGAAGCGGGTTTTTTAAGTGCTCTGGAGTCATTTCGTTGCAAGCGGGTTTTTAAGTGCTCTGGAGTCATTTCGTTGCAAGCGGGTTTTTACGTGCTCTGGAGTCATTTCATTGGAAGCGGGTTTTTACATACTTCTCAGACATTTCACTGGAAGCGGGTTTTTTAAGTGCTCTGGAGTCATTTCGTTGAAAGCAGGTTTTTAAGTGCTCTGGAGTCATTTCGTTGCAAGCGGGTTTTTAAGTGTTCTGGAGTCATTTCGTTGCAAGCGGGTTTTTAAGTGCTCTTGAGACATTTCGTTGCAAGCGGGTTATTAAGTGCTCTGAAGGCATTTCGTTGGGAGCGGGTTTTTAAGTGCTCTGGAGTCATTTCGTTGCAAGCGCGTTTTTAAGTGCTCTGGAGTCATTTCGTTGCAAGCGGGTTTTTAAGTGCTCTGGAGTCATTTCGTTGCAAGCGGGTTTTTAAGTGCTCTGGACTCATTTCGTTGCAAGCGGGTTTTTAAGTGCTCTGGAGTCATTTCTTGCAAGCGGGTTTTTAAGTGCTCTGGAGTCATTTCGTTGCAAGCGGGTTTTTAAGTGTTCTGGAGTCATTTCGTTGCAAGCGGGTTTTTAAGTGCTCTGTAGTCATTTCTTTGCAAGCGGGTTTTTAAGTGCTCTGAAGGCATTTCGTTGTAAGCGGGTTTTTAAGTGCTCTGGCGTCATTTCGTTGCAGGCGGGTTTTTACGTGTTCTTGAGTCATTTCGTTGCAAGCGGGTTTTTACATACTTCTCAGACATTTCACTGGAAGCGGGTTTTTTAAGTGCTCTGTAGGCATTTCGTTGCAAGCGGGTTTTTAAGTGCTCTGGAGTCATTTCGTTGCAAGCGGGTTTTTAAGTGCTCTGAAGGCATTTCGTTGTAAGCGGGTTTTTAAGTGCTCTGGAGTCATTTCGTTGCAAGCGGGTTTTTAAGTGCTCTGGAGTCTTTTCGTTGCAAGCGGGTTTTTAAGTGCTCTGGAGTCATTTCATTGCAAGCGGGTTTTTAAGTGCTCTGGAGTCATTTCATTGCAAGCGGGTTTTTAAGTGCTCTGGAGTCATTTCGTTGCAAGCGGGTTTTTAAGTGCTCTGGAGTCATTTCGTTGCAAGCGGGTTTTTAAGTGCTCTGGAGTCATTTCGTTGCAAGCGGGTTTTTACGTGTTCTGGAGTCATTTCGTTGCAAGCGGGTTTTTACATACTTCACAGACATTTCACTGGAAGCGGGTTTTTTAAGTGCTCTGTAGGCATTTCGTTGCAAGCGTGTTTTTAAGTACTCTGGAGTCATTTCGTTGCAAGCGGGTTTTTACGTGCTCTGGAGTCATTTCTTTACAAGCGGGTTTTTACATATTTCTCTGACATTTAAATGGAAGCGAGTATTTTAAGTGCTCTGGAGTCATTTCGTTGCAAGCGGGTTTTTACGTGCTCTGGAGTCATTTCATTGGAAGCTGGTTTTTACATACTTCTCAGACATTTCACTGGAAGCGGGTTTTTTAAGTGCTCTGG
Source organism: Meriones unguiculatus (assembly GCF_030254825.1). Classification (NCBI taxonomy): domain Eukaryota; kingdom Metazoa; phylum Chordata; class Mammalia; order Rodentia; family Muridae; genus Meriones; species Meriones unguiculatus. The sequence goes on along the minus strand of NC_083352.1, from coordinate 65,533,887 downwards.
AGTCATTTCGTTGCAAGCGGGTTTTTAAGTACTCTGGAGTCATTTCGTTGCACGCGGGTTTTTAAGTGCTCTGGAGTCATTTCATTGCAAGCGGGTTTTTAAGTGCTCTGGAGTCATTTCGTTGCAAGCGGGTGTTTAAGTGCTCTGGAGTCATTTCGTTGCAAGCGGGTTTTTAAGTGCTCTGGAGTCATTTCGTTGCAAGCGGGTTTTTAAGTGCTCTGGAGTCATTTCGTTCCAAGCGGGTTTTTAAGTGCTCTGGAGTCATTTCGTTGCAAGCAGGTTTTTAAGTGCTCTGGAGTCATTTCGTTGCAAGCGGGTTTTTAAGTGCTCTGGAGACATTTCGTTGCAATCGGGTTTTTAAGTGCTCTGGAGTCATTTCGTTCCAAGCAGGTTTTTAAGTGCTCTGGAGTCATTTCGTTGCAAGCGGGTTTTTAAGTGTTTGGAGTCATTTCGTTGCAAGCGGGTTTTTAAGTGCTCTGGAGTCATTTCGTTGCAAGCGGGTTTTTAAGTGCTCTGGAGTCATTTCGTTGCAAGTGGGTTTTTAAGTGCTCTGGAGTCATTTCGTTGCAAGCGGGTTTTTACGTGTTCTGGAGTCATTTCGTTACAAGCGGGTTTTTACATACTTCTCAGACATTTCATTGGAAGTGGGTTTTTTAATTGCTCTGTAGGCATTTCGTTGAAAGCGTGTTTTTAAGTACTCTGGAGTCATTTCGTTGCAAGCGGGTTTTTACGTGCTCTGGAGTCATTTCGTTGCAAGCGGGTTTTTACATATTTCTCTGACATTTAACTGGAAGCGAGTATTTTAAGTGCTCTGGAGTCATTTCATTGCAAGCGGGTTTTTACGTGCTCTGGAGTCATTTCGTTGCAAGCGGGTTTTTAAGTGCTCTGGAGTCATTTCGTTGCAAGCGGGTTTTTAAGTGTTCTGGAGTCATTTCGTTGCAAGCGGGTTTTTAAGTGCTGTTGAGTCATTTCGTTGCAAGCGGGTTTTTAAATGCTCTGAAGGCATTTCGTTGTGAGCGGGTTTTTAAGTGCTCTGGAGTCATTTCGTTGCAAGCGGGTTTTTAAGTGCTCTGGAGTCATTTCGTTGCAAGGGGGTTTTTAAGTGCTCTGGAGTCATTTCGTTGCAAGCGGGTTTTTAAGTGCTCTGGAGTCATTTCGTTGCAAGCGGGTTTTTAAGTGCTCTTGAGTCATTTCTTGCAAGCGGGTTTTTAAGTGCTCTGGAGTCATTTCGTTGCAAGCGGGTTTTTAAGTGTTCTGGAGTCATTTCGTTGCAAGCGGGTTTTTAAGTGCTCTGGAGTCATTTCTTTGCAAGCGGGTTTTTAAGTGCTCTGAAGGCATTTCGTTGTAAGCAGGTTTTTAAGTGCTCTTCAGTCATTTAGTTGCAAGCGGGTTTTTACGTGTTCTGGAGTCATTTCGTTGCAAGCGGGTTTTTACATACTTCTCAGACATTTCACTGGAAGCGGGTTTTTTAAGTGCTCTGTAGGCATTTCGTTGCAAGCGGGTTTTTAAGTGCTCTGGAGTCATTTCGTTGCAAGCGGGTTTTTAAGTGCTCTGAAGGCATTTCGTTGTAAGCGGGTTTTTAAGTGCTCTGGAGTCATTTCTTGCAAGCGGGTTTTTAAGTGCTCTAGAGTCTTTTCGTTGCAAGCGGGTTTATAAGTGTTCTGGAGTCATTTCGTTGCAAGCGGGTTTTTAAGTGCTCTGGAGTCATTTCATTGCAAGCGGGTTTTTAAGTGCTCTGGAGTCATTTCGTTGCAAGCGGGTTTTTAAGTGCTCTGGAGTCATTTCGTTGCAAGCGGGTTTTTAAGTGCTCTGGAGTCATTTCGTTGCAAGCGGGTTTTTAAGTGTTCTGGAGTCATTTCGTTGCAAGCGGGTTTTTACATACTTCACAGACATTTCACTGGAAGCGGGTTTTTTAAGTGCTCTGTAGGCATTTCGTTGCAAGCGTGTTTTTAAGTACTCTGGAGTCATTTCGTTGCAAGCGGGTTTTTACGTGCTCTGGAGTCATTTCGTTACAAGCGGGTTTTTACATATTTCTCTGACATTTAACTGGAAGCGAGTATTTTAAGTGCTCTGGAGTCATTTCGTTGCAAGCGGGTTTTTACGTGCTCTGGAGTCATTTCATTGGAAGCGGGTTTTTACATACTTCTCAGACATTTCATTGGAAGCGGGTTTTTTAAGTGCTCTGGAGTCATTTCGTTGCAAGCGGGTTTTTAAGTACTCTGGAGTCATTTCGTTGCACGCGGGTTTTTAAGTGCTCTGTAGTCATTTCATTGCAAGCGGGTTTTTAAGTGCTCTGGAGTCATTTCGTTGCAAGCGGGTGTTTAAGTGCTCTGGAGTCATTTCGTTGCAAGCAGGTTTTTAAGTGCTCTGGAGTCATTTCGTTGCAAGCGGGTTTTTAAGTGTTCTGGAGTCATTTCGTTGCAAGCGGGTTTTTAAGTGCTCTTGAGTCATTTCGTTGCAAGCGGGTTTTTAAGTGCTCTGAAGGCATTTCGTTGTAAGCGGGTTTTTAAGTGCTCTGGAGTCATTTCGTTGCAAGCGGGTTTTTAAGTGCTCTGGAGTCATTTCGTTGCAAGCGGGTTTTTAAGTGCTCTGGAGTCATTTTGTTGCTAGCTTTTTTTTAAGTGCTCTGGAGGTATTTTGTTGCAAGCGGGTTTTTACGTGTTCTGGAGTCATTTCGTTGCAAGCCGGTTTTTACATACTTCTCAGACATTTCACTGGAAGCGGGTTTTTTAAGTGCTCTGTAGGCATTTCGTTGCAAGCGGGTTTTTAAGTGCTCTGAAGGCATTTCGTTGTAAGCGGGTTTTTAAGTGCTCTGGAGTCATTTCGTTGCAAGCGGGTTTTTAAGTGCTCTGGAGTCATTTCGTTGCAAGCGGGTTTTTAAGTACTCTTTAGTCATTTCGTTGCAAGCGGGTTTTTAAGTGTTCTGGAGTCATTTCGTTGCAAGCAGGTTTTTAAGTGCTCTGGAGTCATTTCGTTGCACGCGGGTTTTTAAGTGCTCTGGAGTCATTTCGTTGCAAGCGGGTTTTTAAGTGCTCTGGAGTCATTTCGTTCCAAGCGGGTTTTTAAGTGCTCTGGAGTCATTTCGTTGCAAGCGGGTTTTTAAGTGCTCTGAAGGCATTTCGTTGCAAGCGGGTTTTTAAGTGCTCTGGAGTCATTTCGTTGCAAGCGGGTTTTTAAGTGTTCTGGAGTCATTTCGTTGCAAGCGGGTTTTTAAGTGCTCTGGAGTCATTTCTTTGCAAGCGGGTTTTTAAGTGCTCTGAAGGCATTTCGTTGTAAGCGGGTTTTTAAGTGCTCTTCAGTCATTTAGTTGCAAGCGGGGTTTACGTGTTCTGGAGTCATTTCGTTGCAAGCGGGTTTTTACATACTTCTCAGACATTTCACTGGAAGCGGGTTTTTTAAGTGCTCTGTAGGCATTTCGTTGCAAGCGGGTTTTTAAGTGCTCTGGAGTCATTTCGTTGCAAGCGGGTTTTTAAGTGCTCTGGAGTCATTTCGTTGCAAGTGGGTTTTTAAGTGCTCTGGAGTCATTTCGTTGCAAGCCGGTTTTTACGTGTTCTGGAGTCATTTCTTTACAAGCGGGTTTTTACATACTTCTCAGACATTTCACTGGAAGCGGGTTTTTTAAGTGCTCTGTAGGCATTTCGTTGTAAGCGGGTTTTTAAGTGCTCTGGAGTCATTTCGTTGCAAGCGGGTTTTTAAGTGCTCTGGAGTCATTTCGTTGCAAGCGGGTTTTTAAGTGCTCTTTAGTCATTTCGTTGCAAGCGGGTTTTTAAGTGTTCTGGAGTCATTTCGTTACAAGCGGGTTTTTAAGTGCTCTGGAGTCATTTCGTTGCAAGCGGGTTTTTAAGTGTTCTGGAGTCATTTCGTTGCAAGCGGGTTTTTAAGTGCTCTTTAGTCATTTCGTTGCAAGCGGGTTTTTAAGTGTTCTGGAGTCATTTCGTTACAAGCGGGTTTTTAAGTGCTCTGGAGTCATTTCGTTGCAAGCGGGTTTTTAAGTGCTCTGGAGTCATTTCATTGCAAGCGGGTTTTTAAGTGCTCTGGAGTCATTTCGTTCCAAGCGGGTTTTTAAGTGCTCTGGAGTCATTTCGTTGCAAGCGGGTTTTTAAGTGCTCTGGAGTCATTTCGTTGCAAGCGGGTTTTTAAGTGCTCTGGAGACATTTCGTTGCAATCGGGTTTTTAAGTGCTCTGGAGTCATTTCGTTCCAAGCGGGTTTTTAAGTGCTCTGGAGTCATTTCGTTGCAAGCGGGTTTTTAAGTGTTCTGGAGTCATTTCGTTGCAAGCGGGTTTTTAAGTGCTCTGGAGTCATTTCGTTGCAAGCGGGTTTTTAAGTGCTCTGGAGTCATTTCGTTGCAAGTGGGTTTTTAAGTGCTCTGGAGTCATTTCGTTGCAAGCCGGTTTTTACGTGTTCTGGAGTCATTTCTTTACCAGCGGGTTTTTACATACTTCTCAGACATTTCACTGGAAGCAGGTTTTTTAAGTGCTCTGTAGGCATTTCGTTGAAAGCGTGTTTTTAAGTACTCTGGAGTCATTTCGTTGCAAGCGGGTTTTTACGTGCTCTGGAGTCATTTCGTTGCAAGCGGGTTTTTACATATTTCTCTGACATTTAACTGGAAGCGAGTATTTTAAGTGCTCTGGAGTCATTTCATTGCAAGCGGGTTTTTACGTGCTCTAGAGTCATTTCTTTGGAAGCGGGTTTTTACATACTTCTCAGACATTTCACTGGAAGCGGGTTTTTTAAGTGCTCTGTAGGCATTTCGTTGCAAGCGGGTTTTTAAGTGCTCTGGAGTCATTTCGTTGCAAGCGGGTTTTTAAGTGCTCTGAAGGCATTTCGTTGTAAGCGGGTTATTAAGTGCTCTGGAGTCATTTCGTTGCAAGCGGGTTTTTAAGTGCTCTGGAGTCTTTTCGTTGCAAGCGGGTTTTTAAGTGTTCTGGAGTCATTTCGTTGCAAGCGGGTTTTTAAGTGCTCTGGAGTCATTTCATTGCAAGCGGGTTTTTAAGTGCTCTGGAGTCATTTCGTTGCAAGCGGGTTTTTAAGTGCTCTGGAGTCATTTCGTTGCAAGCGGGTTTTTAAGTGTTCTGGAGTCATTTCGTTGCAAGCGGGTTTTTACATACTTCACAGACATTTCACTGGAAGCGGGTTTTTTAAGTGCTCTGTAGGCATTTCGTTGCAAGCGTGTTTTTAAGTACTCTGGAGTCATTTCGTTGCAAGCGGGTTTTTACGTGCTCTGGAGTCATTTCGTTACAAGCGGGTTTTTACATATTTCTCTGACATTTAAATGGAAGCGAGTATTTTAAGTGCTCTGGAGTCATTTCGTTGCAAGCGGGTTTTTACGTGCTCTGGAGTCATTTCATTGGAAGCTGGTTTTTACATACTTCTCAGACATTTCACTGGAAGCGGGTTTTTTAAGTGCTCTGGAGTCATTTCGTTGCAAGCGGGTTTTTAAGTACTCTGGAGTCATTTCGTTGCACGCGGGTTTTTAAGTGATCAGGAGTCATTTCGTTGCAAGCGGGTTTTTAAGTGCTCTGGAGTCATTTCGTTGCAAGCGGGTGTTTAAGTGCTCTGGAGTCATTTCGTTGCAAGCGGGTTTTTAAGTGCTCTGGAGTCATTTCGTTGCAAGCGGGTTTTTAAGTGTTCTGGAGTCATTTCGTTGCAAGCGGGTTTTTAAGTGCTCTTGAGTCATTTCGTTGCAAGCGGGTTTTTAAGTGCTCTGAAGGCATTTCGTTGTGAGCGGGTTTTTAAGTGCTCTGGAGTCATTTCGTTGCAAGCGGGTTTTTAAGTGCTCTGGAGTCATTTCGTTGCAAGGGGGTTTTTAAGTGCTCTGGAGTCATTTCGTTGCAAGCGGGTTTTTAAGTGCTCTGGAGTCATTTCGTTGCAAGCGGGTTTTTAAGTGCTCTTGAGTCATTTCTTGCAAGCGGGTTTTTAAGTGCTCTGGAGTCATTTCGTTGCAAGCGGGTTTTTAAGTGTTCTGGAGTCATTTCGTTGCAAGCGGGTTTTTAAGTGCTCTGGAGTCATTTCTTTGCAAGCGGGTTTTTAAGTGCTCTGAAGGCATTTCGTTGTAAGCAGGTTTTTAAGTGCTCTTCAGTCATTTAGTTGCAAGCGGGTTTTTACGTGTTCTGGAGTCATTTCGTTGCAAGCGGGTTTTTACATACTTCTCAGACATTTCACTGGAAGCGGGTTTTTTAAGTGCTCTGTAGGCATTTCGTTGCAAGCGGGTTTTTAAGTGCTCTGGAGTCATTTCGTTGCAAGCGGGTTTTTAAGTGCTCTGAAGGCATTTCGTTGTAAGCGGGTTTTTAAGTGCTCTGGAGTCATTTCTTGCAAGCGGGTTTTTAAGTGCTCTGGAGTCTTTTCGTTGCAAGCGGGTTTTTAAGTGCTCTGGAGTCATTTCGTTGCAAGCGGGTTTTTACATACTTCTCAGACATTTCACTGGAAGCGGGTTTTTTAAGTGCTCTGTAGGCATTTCGTTGCAAGCGGGTTTTTAAGTGCTCTGGAGTCATTTCGTTGCAAGCGGGTTTTTAAGTGCTCTGAAGGCATTTCGTTGTAAGCGGGTTTTTAAGTGCTCTGGAGTCATTTCTTGCAAGCGGGTTTTTAAGTGCTCTGGAGTCTTTTCGTTGCAAGCGGGTTTTTAATTGTTCTGGAGTCATTTCGTTGCAAGCGGGTTTTTAAGTGCTCTGGAGTCATTTCGTTGCAAGCGGGTTTTTAAGTGCTCTGGAGTCATTTCGTTGCAAGCGGGTTTTTAAGTGCTCTGGAGTCATTTCGTTGCAAGCGGGTTTTTAAGTGCTCTGGAGTCATTTCGTTGCAAGCGGGTTTTTAAGTGTTCTGGAGTCATTTCGTTGCAAGCGGGTTTTTACATACTTCACAGACATTTCACTGGAAGCGGGTTTTTTAAGTGCTCTGTAGGCATTTCGTTGCAAGCGTGTTTTTAAGTACTCTGGAGTCATTTCGTTGCAAGCGGGTTTTTACGTGCTCTGGAGTCATTTCGTTACAAGCGGGTTTTTACATATTTCTCTGACATTTAACTGGAAGCGAGTATTTTAAGTGCTCTGGAGTCATTTCGTTGCAAGCGGGTTTTTACGTGCTCTGGAGTCATTTCATTGGAAGCGGGTTTTTACATACTTCTCAGACATTTCACTGGAAGCGGGTTTTTTAAGTGCTCTGGAGTCATTTCGTTGCAAGCGGGTTTTTAAGTACTCTGGAGTCATTTCGTTGCACTCGGGTTTTTAAGTGCTCTGGAGTCATTTCATTGCAAGCGGGTTTTTAAGTGCTCTGGAGTCATTTCGTTGCAAGCGTTTGTTTAAGTGCTCTGGAGTCATTTCGTTGCAAGCGGGTTTTTAAGTGCTCTGGAGTCATTTCGTTGCAAGCGGGTTTTTAAGTGTTCTGGAGTCATTTCGTTGCCAGTGGGTTTTTAAGTGCTCTTGAGTCATTTCGTTGCAAGCGGGTTTTTAAGTGCTCTGAAGGCATTTCGTTGTAAGCGGGTTTTTAAGTGCTCTGGAGTCATTTCGTTGCAAGCGGGTTTTTAAGTGCTCTGGAGTCATTTCGTTGCAAGCGGGTTTTTAAGTGCTCTGGAGTCATTTTGTTGCTAGCTTTTTTTTAAGTGCTCTGGAGGTATTTCGTTGCAAGCGGGTTTTTACGTGTTCTGGAGTCATTTCGTTGCAAGCCGGTTTTTACATACTTCTCAGACATTTCACTGGAAGCAGGTTTTTTAAGTGCTCTGTAGGCATTTCGTTGCAAGCGGGTTTTTAAGTGCTCTGGAGTCATTTCGTTGCAAGCGGGTTTTTAAGTGCTCTGAAGGCATTTCGTTGTAAGCGGGTTTTTAAGTGCTCTGGAGTCATTTCGTTGCAAGCGGGTTTTTAAGTGCTCTGGAGTCATTTCGTTGCAAGCGGGTTTTTAAGTGCTCTTTAGTCATTTCGTTGCAAGCGGGTTTTTAAGTGTTCTGGAGTCATTTCGTTGCAAGCAGGTTTTTAAGTGCTCTGGAGTCATTTCGTTGCATGCGGGTTTTTAAGTGCTCTGGAGTCATTTCGTTGCAAGCGGGTTTTTAAGTGCTCTGGAGTCATTTCGTTCCAAGCGGGTTTTTAAGTGCTCTGGAGTCATTTCGTTGCAAGCGGGTTTTTAAGTGCTCTGAAGACATTTCGTTGCAAGCGGGTTTTTAAGTGCTCTGGAGTCATTTCGTTGCAAGCGGGTTTTTAAGTGTTCTGGAGTCATTTCGTTGCAAGCGGGTTTTTAAGTGCTCTGGAGTCATTTCTTTGCAAGCGGGTTTTTAAGTGCTCTGAAGGCATTTCGTTGTAAGCAGGTTTTTAAGTGCTCTTCAGTCATTTAGTTGCAAGCGGGTTTTTACGTGTTCTGGAGTCATTTCGTTGCAAGCGGGTTTTTACATACTTCTCAGACATTTCACTGTAAGCGGGTTTTTTAAGTGCTCTGTAGGCATTTCGTTGCAAGCGGGTTTTTAAGTGCTCTGGAGTCATTTCGTTGCAAGCGGGTTTTTAAGTGCTCTGGAGTCATTTCGTTGCAAGTGGGTTTTTAAGTGCTCTGGAGTCATTTCGTTGCAAGCCGGTTTTTACGTGTTCTGGAGTCATTTCTTTACAAGCGGGTTTTTACATACTTCTCAGACATTTCACTGGAAGCGGGTTTTTTAAGTGCTCTGTAGGCATTTCGTTGTAAGCGGGTTTTTAAGTGCTCTGGAGTCATTTCGTTGCAAGCGGGTTTTTAAGTGCTCTGGAGTCATTTCGTTGCAAGCGGGTTTTTAAGTGCTCTTTAGTCATTTCGTTGCAAGCGGGTTTTTAAGTGTTCTGGAGTCATTTCGTTACAAGCGGGTTTTTAAGTGCTCTGGAGTCATTTCGTTGCAAGCGGGTTTTTAAGTGTTCTGGAGTCATTTCGTTGCAAGCGGGTTTTTAAGTGCTCTTTAGTCATTTCGTTGCAAGCGGGTTTTTAAGTGTTCTGGAGTCATTTCGTTACAAGCGGGTTTTTAAGTGCTCTGGAGTCATTTCGTTGCAAGCGGTTTTTTAAGTGCTCTGGAGTCATTTCATTGCAAGCGGGTTTTTAAGTGCTCTGGAGTCATTTCGTTCCAAGCGGGTTTTTAAGTGCTCTGGAGTCATTTCGTTGCAAGCGGGTTTTTAAGTGCTCTGGAGTCATTTCGTTGCAAGCAGGTTTTTAAGTGCTCTGGAGACATTTCGTTGCAATCGGGTTTTTAAGTGCTCTGGAGTCATTTCGTTCCAAGCGGGTTTTTAAGTGCTCTGGAGTCATTTCGTTGCAAGCGGGTTTTTAAGTGTTCTGGAGTCATTTCATTGCAAGCGGGTTTTTAAGTGCTCTGGAGTCATTTCGTTGCAAGCGGGTTTTTAAGTGCTCTGGAGTCATTTCGTTGCAAGTGGGTTTTTAAGTGCTCTGGAGTCATTTCGTTGCAAGCCGGTTTTTACGTGTTCTGGAGTCATTTCTTTACAAGCGGGTTTTTACATACTTCTCAGACATTTCACTGGAAGCGGGTTTTTTAAGTGCTCTGTAGGCATTTCGTTGAAAGCGTGTTTTTAAGTACTCTGGAGTCATTTCGTTGCAAGCGGGTTTTTACGTGCTCTGGAGTCATTTCGTTGCAAGCGGGTTTTTACATATTTCTCTGACATTTAACTGGAAGCGAGTATTTTAAGTGCTCTGGAGTCAAATCATTGCAAGCGGGTTTTTACGTGCTCTGGAGTCATTTCATTGGAAGCGGGTTTTTACATACTTCTCAGACATTTCACTGGAAGCGGGTTTTTTAAGTGCTCTGGAGTCATTTCGTTGCAAGCGGGTTTTTAAGTGCTCTGGAGTCATTTCGTTGCAAGCGGGTGTTTAAGTGCTCTGGAGTCATTTCGTTGCAAGCGGGTTTTTAAGTGCTCTGGAGTCATTTCGTTGCAAGCGGGTTTTTAAGTGTTCTGGAGTCATTTCGTTGCAAGCGGGTTTTTAAGTGCTCTTGAGTCATTTCGTTGCAAGCGGGTTTTAAAGTGCTCTGAAGGCATTTCGTTGCGAGCGGGTTTTTAAGTGCTCTGGAGTCATTTCGTTGCAAGCGGGTTTTAAGTGCTCTGGAGTCATTTCGTTGCAAGGGGGTTTTTAAGTGCTCTGGAGTCATTTCGTTGCAAGCAGGTTTTTAAGTGCTCTGGACTCATTTCGTTGCAAGCGGGTTTTTAAGTGCTCTGGAGTCATTTCGTTGCAAGCGGGTTTTTAAGTGTTCTGGAGTCATTTCGTTGCAAGCGGGGTTTTAAGTGCTCTGGAGTCATTTCTTTGCAAGCGTGTTTTTAAGTGCTCTGAAGGCATTTCGTTGTAAGCGGGTTTTTAAGTGCTCTTCAGTCATTTAGTTGCAAGCGGGTTTTTACGTGTTCTGGAGTCATTTCGTTGCAAGCGGGTTTTTACATACTTCTCAGACATTTCACTGGAAGCGGGTTTTTTAAGTGCTCTGTAGGCATTTCGTTGCAAGCGGGTTTTTAAGTGCTCTGGAGTCATTTCGTTGCAAGCGGGTTTTTAAGTGCTCTGAAGGCATTTCGTTGTAAGCGGGTTTTTAAGTGCTCTGGAGTCATTTCGTTGCAAGCGGGTTTTTAAGTGTTCTGGAGTCATTTCGTTGCAAGCGGGTTTTTAAGTGCTCTGGAGTCATTTCGTTGCAAGCGGGTTTTTAAGTGCTCTGGAGTCATTTCGTTGCAAGCGGGTTTTTAAGTGTTCTGGAGTCATTTCGTTGCAAGCGGGTTTTTAAGTGCTCTGGAGTCATTTCGTTGCAAGCGGGTTTTTAAGTGCTCTGGAGTCATTTCGTTCCAAGCGGGTTTTTAAGTGCTCTGGAGTCATTTCGTTGCAAGCGGGTTTTTAAGTGCTCTGGAGTCATTTCGTTGCAAGCAGGTTTTTAAGTGCTCTGGAGACATTTCGTTGCAATCGGGTTTTTAAGTGCTCTGGAGTCATTTCGTTCCAAGCGGGTTTTTAAGTGCTCTGGAGTCATTTCGTTGCAAGCGGGTTTTTAAGTGTTCTGGAGTCATTTCATTGCAAGCGGGTTTTTAAGTGCTCTGGAGTCATTTCGTTGCATGCGGGTTTTTAAGTGCTCTGGAGTCATTTCGTTGCAAGTGGGTTTTTAAGTGCTCTGGAGTCATTTCGTTGCAAGCCGGTTTTTACGTGTTCTGGAGTCATTTCTTTACAAGCGGGTTTTTACATACTTCTCAGACATTTCACTGGAAGCGGGTTTTTTAAGTGCTCTGTAGGCATTTCGTTGAAAGCGTGTTTTTAAGTACTCTGGAGTCATTTCGTTGCAAGCGGGTTTTTACGTGCTCTGGAGTCATTTCGTTGCAAGCGGGTTTTTACATATTTCTCTGACATTTAACTGGAAGCGAGTATTTTAAGTGCTCTGGAGTCAAATCATTGCAAGCGGGTTTTTACGTGCTCTGGAGTCATTTCATTGGAAGCGGGTTTTTACATACTTCTCAGACATTTCACTGGAAGCGGGTTTTTTAAGTGCTCTGGAGTCATTTCGTTGCAAGCGGGTTTTTAAGTGCTCTGGAGTCATTTCGTTGCAAGCGGGTGTTTAAGTGCTCTGGAGTCATTTCGTTGCAAGCGGGTTTTTAAGTGCTCTGGAGTCATTTCGTTGCAAGCGGGTTTTTAAGTGTTCTGGAGTCATTTCGTTGCAAGCGGGTTTTTAAGTGCTCTTGAGTCATTTCGTTGCAAGCGGGTTTTAAAGTGCTCTGAAGGCATTTCGTTGTGAGCGGGTTTTTAAGTGCTCTGGAGTCATTTCGTTGCAAGCGGGTTTTAAATGCTCTGGAGTCATTTCGTTGCAAGGGGGTTTTTAAGTGCTCTGGAGTCATTTCGTTGCAAGCAGGTTTTTAAGTGCTCTGGACTCATTTCGTTGCAAGCGGGTTTTTAAGTGCTCTGGAGTCATTTCGTTGCAAGCGGGTTTTTAAGTGTTCTGGAGTCATTTCGTTGCAAGCGGGGTTTTAAGTGCTCTGGAGTCATTTCTTTGCAAGCGTGTTTTTAAGTGCTCTGAAGGCATTTCGTTGTAAGCGGGTTTTTAAGTGCTCTTCAGTCATTTAGTTGCAAGCGGGTTTTTACGTGTTCTGGAGTCATTTCGTTGCAAGCGGGTTTTTACATACTTCTCAGACATTTCACTGGAAGCGGGTTTTTTAAGTGCTCTGTAGGCATTTCGTTGCAAGCGGGTTTTTAAGTGCTCTGGAGTCATTTCGTTGCAAGCGGGTTTTTAAGTGCTCTGAAGGCATTTCGTTGTAAGCGGGTTTTTAAGTGCTCTGGAGTCATTTCGTTGCAAGCGGGTTTTTAAGTGCTCTGGAGTCATTTCGTTGCAAGCGGGTTTTTAAGTGCTCTGGAGTCATTTCGTTGCAAGCGGGTTTTTAAGTGTTCTGGAGTCATTTCGTTGCAAGCGGGTTTTTAAGTGCTCTGGAGTCATTTCGTTGCAAGCGGGTTTTTAAGTGCTCTGGAGTCATTTCGTTGCAAGCGGGTTTTTAAGTGCTCTGGAGTCATTTCGTTGCAAGCGGGTTTTTAAGTGCTCTGGAGTCATTTCGTTGCAAGCGGGTTTTTAAGTGCTCTGGAGTCATTTCGTTGCAAGCGGGTTTTTAAGTGCTCTGGAGTCATTTCGTTGCAAGCGGGTTTTTAAGTGTTCTGGAGTCATTTCGTTGCAAGCGGGTTTTTACATACTTCACAGACATTTCACTGGAAGCGGGTTTTTTAAGTGCTCTGTAGGCATTTCGTTGCAAGCGTGTTTTTAAGTACTCTGGAGTCATTTCGTTGCAAGCGGGTTTTTACGTGCTCTGGAGTCATTTCGTTACAAGCGGGTTTTTACATATTTCTCTGACATTTAAATGGAAGCGAGTATTTTAAGTGCTCTGGAGTCATTTCGTTGCAAGCGGGTTTTTACGTGCTCTGGAGTCATTTCATTGGAACCTGGTTTTTACATACTTCTCAGACATTTCACTGGAAGCGGGTTTTTTAAGTGCTCTGGAGTCATTTCGTTGCAAGCGGGTTTTTAAGTACTCTGGAGTCATTTCGTTGCACGCGGGTTTTTAAGTGATCTGGAGTCATTTCGTTGCAAGCGGGTTTTTAAGTGCTCTGGAGTCATTTCGTTGCAAGCGGGTGTTTAAGTGCTCTGGAGTCATTTCGTTGCAAGCGGGTTTTTAAGTGCTCTGGAGTCATTTCGTTGCAAGCGGGTTTTTAAGTGTTCTGGAGTAATTTCGTTGCAAGCGGGTTTTTAAGTGCTCTTGAGTCATTTCGTTGCAAGCGGGTTTTTAAGTGCTCTGAAGGCATTTCGTTGTGAGCGGGTTTTTAAGTGCTCTGGAGTCATTTCGTTGCAAGCGGGTTTTTAAGTGCTCTGGAGTCATTTCGTTGCAAGGGGGTTTTTAAGTGCTCTGGAGTCATTTCGTTGCAAGCGGGTTTTTAAGTGCTCTGGAGTCATTTCGTTGCAAGCGGGTTTTTAAGTGCTCTTGAGTCATTTCTTGCAAGCGGGTTTTTAAGTGCTCTGGAGTCATTTCGTTGCAAGCGGGTTTTTAAGTGTTCTGGAGTCATTTCGTTGCAAGCGGGTTTTTAAGTGCTCTGGAGTCATTTCTTTGCAAGCGGGTTTTTAAGTGCTCTGAAGGCATTTCGTTGTAAGCAGGTTTTTAAGTGCTCTTCAGTCATTTAGTTGCAAGCGGGTTTTTACGTGTTCTGGAGTCATTTCGTTGCAAGCGGGTTTTTACATACTTCTCAGACATTTCACTGGAAGCGGGTTTTTTAAGTGCTCTGTAGGCATTTCGTTGCAAGCGGGTTTTTAAGTGCTCTGGAGTCATTTCGTTGCAAGCGGGTTTTTAAGTGCTCTGAAGGCATTTCGTTGTAAGCGGGTTTTTAAGTGCTCTGGAGTCATTTCTTGCAAGCGGGTTTTTAAGTGCTCTGGAGTCTTTTCGTTGCAAGCGGGTTTTTAATTGCTCTGGAGTCATTTCGTTGCAAGCGGGTTTTTAAGTGCTCTGGAGTCATTTCGTTGCAAGCGGGTTTTTAAGTGTTCTGGAGTCATTTCGTTGCAAGCGGGTTTTTACATACTTCACAGACATTTCACTGGAAGCGGGTTTTTTAAGTGCTCTGTAGGCATTTCGTTGCAAGCGTGTTTTTAAGTACTCTGGAGTCATTTCGTTGCAAGGGGGTTTTTACGTGTTCTGGAGTCATTTCGTTACAAGCGGGTTTTTACATATTTCTCTGACATTTAACTGGAAGCGAGTATTTTAAGTGCTCTGGAGTCATTTCGTTGCAAGCGGGTTTTTACGTGCTCTGGAGTCATTTCATTGGAAGCGGGTTTTTACATACTTCTCAGACATTTCACTGGAAGCGGGTTTTTTAAGTGCTCTGGAGTCATTTCGTTGCAAGCGGGTTTTTAAGTACTCTGGAGTTATTTCGTTGCACGCGGGTTTTTAAGTGCTCTGGAGTCATTTCATTGCAAGCGGGTTTTTAAGTGCTCTGGAGTCATTTCGTTGCAAGTGGGTGTTTAAGTGCTCTGGAGTCATTTCGTTGCAAGCGGGTTTTTAAGTGCTCTGGAGTCATTTCGTTGCAAGCGGGTTTTTAAGTGTTCTGGAGTCATTTCGTTGCAAGCGGGTTTTTAAGTGCTCTTGAGTCATTTCGTTGCAAGCGGGTTTTTAAGTGCTCTGAAGGCATTTCGTTGTAAGCGGGTTTTTAAGTGCTCTGGAGTCATTTCGTTGCAAGCGGGTTTTTAAGTGCTCTGGAGTCATTTCGTTGCAAGCGGGTTTTTAAGTGCTCTGGAGTCATTTTGTTGCTAGCTTTTTTTTAAGTGCTCTGGAGGTATTTCGTTGCAAGCGGGTTTTTACGTGTTCTGGAGTCATTTCGTTGCAAGCCGGTTTTTACATACTTCTCAGACATTTCACTGGAAGCGGGTTTTTTAAGTGCTCTGTAGGCATTTCGTTGCAAGCGGGTTTTTAAGTGCTCTGGAATCATTTCGTTGCAAGCGGGTTTTTAAGTGCTCTGAAGGCATTTCGTTGTAAGCGGGTTTTTAAGTGCTCTGGAGTCATTTCGTTGCAAGCGGGTTTTTAAGTGCTCTGGAGTCATTTCGTTGCAAGCGGGTTTTTAAGTGCTCTTTAGTCATTTCGTTGCAAGCGGGTTTTTAAGTGTTCTGGAGTCATTTCGTTGCAAGAGGGTTTTTAAGTGCTCTGGAGTCATTTCGTTGCAAGCGGGTTTTTAAGTGCTCTGGAGTCATTTCGTTGCAAGCGGGTTTTTAAGTGCTCTGGAGTCATTTCGTTCCAAGCGGGTTTTTAAGTGCTCTGGAGTCATTTCTTTGCAAGCGGGTTTTTAAGTGCTCTGGAGTCATTTCGTTGCAAGCGGGTTTTTAAGTGCTCTGGAGACATTTCGTTGCAATCGGGTTTTTAACTGCTCTGGAGTCATTTCGTTCCAAGCGGGTTTTTCAAGTGCTCTGGAGTCATTTCGTTGCAAGCGGGTTTTTAAGTGTTCTGGAGTCATTTCGTTGCAAGCGGGTTTTTAAGTGCTCTGGAGTCATTTCGTTGCAAGTTGGTTTTTAAGTGCTCTGGAGTCATTTCGTTGCAAGTGGGTTTTTAAGTGCTCTGGAGTCATTTCGTTGCAAGCGGGTTTTTACGTGTTCTGGAGTCATTTCGTTACAAGCGGGTTTTTACATACTTCTCAGACATTTCACTGGAAGCGGGTTTTTTAAGTGCTCTGTAGGCAT
This sequence comes from Meriones unguiculatus, assembly GCF_030254825.1. NCBI lineage: Eukaryota > Metazoa > Chordata > Mammalia > Rodentia > Muridae > Meriones > Meriones unguiculatus. The sequence continues at coordinate 65,518,237 of NC_083352.1, read as the reverse complement.
TTCGTTGCAAGCGTGTTTTTAAGTACTCTGGAGTCATTTTGTTGCAAGCGGGTTTTTACGTGCTCTGTAGGCATTTCGTTGCAAGCGGGTTTTTAAGTGCTCTGGAGTCATTTCGTTGCAAGCGGGTTTTTTAGTGCTCTGAAGGCATTTCGTTGTAAGCGGGTTTTTAAGTGCTCTGGAGTCATTTCATTGCAAGAGGGTTTTTAAGTGCTCTGGAGTCATTTCGTTGCAAGCGGGTTTTTACGTGCTCTGGAGTCATTTTGTTGCAAGCGGGTTTTTAAGTGCTCTGGAGTCATTTCGTTGCAAGCGGGTTTTTAAGTGCTCTGGAGTCATTTCGTTGCAAGCGGGTTTTTAAGTGCTCTGGAGTCATTTCGTTGCAAGCGGGTTTTTAAGTGCTCTGGAGTCATTTCGTTGCAAGCGGGTTTTTAAGTGCTCTGGAGTCATTTCGTTGCAAGCGGGTTTTTAAGTGTTCTGGAGTCATTTCGTTGCAAGCGGGTTTTTAAGTGCTCTTGAGTCATTTCGTTGCAAGCGGGTTTTTAAGTGCTCTGAAGGCATTTCGTTGTAAGCGGGTTTTTAAGTGCTCTGGAGTCATTTCGTTGCAAGCGGGTTTTTAAGTGCTCTGGAGTCATTTCGTTGCAAGCGGGTTTTTAAGTGCTCTGGAGTCATTTTGTTGCTAGCTTTTTTTTAAGTGCTCTGGAGGTATTTCGTTGCAAGCGGGTTTTTACGTGTTCTGGAGTCATTTCGTTGCAAGCGGGTTTTTACATACTTCTCAGACATTTCACTGGAAGCGGGTTTTTTAAGTGCTCTGTAGGCATTTCGTTGCAAGCGGGTTTTTAAGTGCTCTGGAGTCATTTCGTTGCAAGCGGGTTTTTAAGTGCTCTGAAGGCATTTCGTTGTAAGCGGGTTTTTAAGTGCTCTGGAGTCATTTCGTTGCAAGCGGGTTTTTAAGTGCTCTGGAGTCATTTCGTTGCAAGCGGGTTTTTAAGTGCTCTTTAGTCATTTCGTTGCAAGCGGGTTTTTAAGTGTTCTGGAGTCATTTCGTTGCAAGCGGGTTTTTAAGTGCTCTGGAGTCATTTCGTTGCAAGCGGGTTTTTAAGTGCTCTGGAGTCATTACGTTGCAAGCGGGTTTTTAAGTGCTCTGGAGTCATTTCGTTCCAAGCGGGTTTTTAAGTGCTCTGGAGTCATTTCGTTGCAAGCGGGTTTTTAAGTGCTCTGGAGTCATTTCGTTGCAAGCGGGTTTTTAAGTGCTCTGGAGACATTTCGTTGCAATCGGGTTTTTAACTGCTCTGGAGTCATTTCGTTCCAAGCGGGTTTTTAAGTGCTCAGGAGTCATTTCGTTGCAAGCGGGTTTTTAAGTGTTCTGGAGTCATTTCGTTGCAAGCGGGTTTTTAAGTGCTCTGGAGTCATTTCGTTGCAAGCTGGTTTTTAAGTGCTCTAGAGTCATTTCGTTGCAAGTGGGTTTTTAAGTGCTCTGGAGTCATTTCGTTGCAAGCGGGTTTTTACGTGTTCTGGAGTCATTTCGTTACAAGCGGGTTTTTACATACTTCTCAGACATTTCACTGGAAGCGGGTTTTTTAAGTGCTCTGTAGGCATTTCGTTGCAAGCGGGTTTTTACGTGCTCTGGAGTCATTTCGTTGCAAGCGGGTTTTTACATATTTCTCTGACATTTAACTGGAAGCGAGTATTTTAAGTGCTCTGGAGTCATTTCGTTCCAAGCGGGTTTTTAAGTGCTCAGGAGTCATTTCGTTGCAAGCGGGTTTTTAAGTGTTCTGGAGTCATTTCGTTGCAAGCGGGTTTTTAAGTGCTCTGGAGTCATTTCGTTGCAAGCTGGTTTTTAAGTGCTCTGGAGTCATTTCGTTGCAAGTGGGTTTTTAAGTGCTCTGGAGTCATTTCGTTGCAAGCGGGTTTTTACGTGTTCTGGAGTCATTTCGTTACAAGCGGGTTTTTACATACTTCTCAGACATTTCACTGGAAGCGGGTTTTTTAAGTACTCTGGAGTCATTTCGTTGCAAGCGGGTTTTTACGTGCTCTGGAGTCATTTCGTTGCAAGCGGGTTTTTACATATTTCTCTGACATTTAACTGGAAGCGAGTATTTTAAGTGCTCTGGAGTCATTTCGTTGCAAGCGGGTTTTTACGTGCTCTGGAGTCATTTCATTGGAAGCAGGTTTTTACATACTTCTCAGACATTTCACTGGAAGCGGGTTTTTTAAGTGCTCTGGAGTCATTTCGTTGCAAGCGGGTTTTTAAGTACTCTGGAGTCATTTCTTTGCACGCGGGTTTTTAAGTGCTCTGGAGTCATTTCGTTGCAAGCGGGTTTTTAAGTGCTCTGGAGTCATTTCGTTGCAAGCGGGTTTTTAAGTGCTCTGGAGTCATTTCGTTGCAAGCGGGTTTTTAAGTGTTCTGGAGTCATTTCGTTGCAAGCGGGTTTTTAAGTGCTCTTGAGTCATTTCGTTGCAAGCGGGTTTTTAAGTGCTCTGAAGGCATTTCGTTGTAAGCGGGTTTTTACGTGTTCTGGAGTCATTTCGTTGCAAGCGGGTTTTTACAGACTTCTCAGACATTTCACTGGAAGCGGGTTTTTTAAGTGCTCTGTAGGCATTTCGTTGCAAGCGGGTTTTTAAGTGCTCTGGAGTCATTTCGTTGCAAGCGGGTTTTTAAGTGCTCTGAAGGCATTTCGTTGTAAGCGGGTTTTTAAGTGTTCTGGAGTCATTTCGTTGCAAGCGGGTTTTTAAGTGCTCTGGAGTCATTTCGTTGCAAGCGGGTTTTTAAGTGCTCTTTAGTCATTTCGTTGCAAGCGGGTTTTTAAGTGTTCTGGAGTCATTTCGTTGCAAGCGGGTTTTTAAGTGCTCTGGAGTCATTTCGTTGCAAGCGGGTTTTTAAGTGCTCTGGAGTCATTACGTTGCAAGCGGGTTTTTAAGTGCTCTGGAGTCATTTCGTTCCAAGCGGGTTTTTAAGTGCTCTGGAGTCATTTCGTTGCAAGCGGGTTTTTAAGTGCTCTGGAGTCATTTCGTTGCAAGCGGGTTTTTAAGTGCTCTGGAGACATTTCGTTGCAATCGGGTTTTTAACTGCTCTGGAGTCATTTCGTTCCAAGCGGGTTTTTAAGTGCTCAGGAGTCATTTCGTTGCAAGCGGGTTTTTAAGTGTTCTGGAGTCATTTCGTTGCAAGCGGGTTTTTAAGTGCTCTGGAGTCATTTCGTTGCAAGCTGGTTTTTAAGTGCTCTAGAGTCATTTCGTTGCAAGTGGGTTTTTAAGTGCTCTGGAGTCATTTCGTTGCAAGCGGGTTTTTACGTGTTCTGGAGTCATTTCGTTACAAGCGGGTTTTTACATACTTCTCAGACATTTCACTGGAAGCGGGTTTTTTAAGTGCTCTGGAGTCATTTCGTTGCAAGCGGGTTTTTACATATTTCTCTGACATTTAACTGGAAGCGAGTATTTTAAGTGCTCTGGAGTCATTTCGTTGCAAGCGGGTTTTTACGTGCTCTGGAGTCATTTCATTGGAAGCGGGTTTTTACATACTTCTCAGACATTTCACTGGAAGCGGGTTTTTTAAGTGCTCTGGAGTCATTTCGTTGCAAGCGGGTTTTTAAGTACTCTGGAGTCATTTCTTTGCACGCGGGTTTTTAAGTGCTCTGGAGTCATTTCGTTGCAAGCGGGTTTTTAAGTGCTCTGGAGTCATTTCGTTGCAAGCGGGTGTTTAAGTGCTCTGGAGTCATTTCGTTGCAAGCGGGTTTTTAAGTGCTCTGGAGTCATTTCGTTGCAAGCGGGTTTTTAAGTGTTCTGGAGTCATTTCGTTGCAAGCGGGTTTTTAAGTGCTCTTGAGTCATTTCGTTGCAAGCGGGTTTTTAAGTGCTCTGAAGGCATTTCGTTGTAAGCGGGTTTTTACGTGTTCTGGAGTCATTTCGTTGCAAGCGGGTTTTTACAGACTTCTCAGACATTTCACTGGAAGCGGGTTTTTTAAGTGCTCTGTAGGCATTTCGTTGCAAGCGGGTTTTTAAGTGCTCTGGAGTCATTTCGTTGCAAGCGGGATTTTAAGTGCTCTGAAGGCATTTCGTTGTAAGCGGGTTTTTAAGTGCTCTGGAGTCATTTCGTTGCAAGCGGGATTTTAACTGCTCTGAAGGCATTTCGTTGCAAGCGGGTTTTTAAGTGTTCTGGAGTCATTTCGTTGCAAGCGGGTTTTTAAGTGCTCTGGAGTCATTTCATTGCAAGCGGGTTTTTAAGTGCTCTGGAGTCATTTCGTTGCAAGCGGGTTTTTAAGTGCTCTGGAGTCATTTCGTTGCAAGCGGGTTTTTAAGTGCTCTGGAGTCATTTCGTTGCAAGCGGGTTTTTAAGTGCTCTGGAGTCATTTCGTTGCAAGCGGGTTTTTACATACTTCTCAGACTTTTCACTGGAAGCGGGTTTTTTAAGTGCTCTGTAGGCATTTCGTTGCAAGCGTGTTTTTAAGTACTCTGGAGTCATTTCGTTGCAAGCGGGTTTTTACGTGCTCTGGAGTCATTTCGTTACAAGCGGGTTTTTACATATTTCTCTGACATTTAAATGGAAGCGAGTATTTTAAGTGCTCTGGAGTCATTTCGTTGCAAGCGGGTTTTTACGTGCTCTGGAGTCATTTCATTGGAAGCTGGTTTTTACATACTTCTCAGACATTTCACTGGAAGCGGGTTTTTTAAGTGCTCTGGAGTCATTTCGTTGCAAGCGGGTTTTTAAGTACTCTGGAGTCATTTCGTTGCACGCGGGTTTTTAAGTGATCTGGAGTCATTTCGTTGCAAGCGGGTTTTTAAGTGCTCTGGAGTCATTTCGTTGCAAGCGGGTGTTTAAGTGCTCTGGAGTCATTTCGTTGCAAGCGGGTTTTTAAGTGCTCTGGAGTCATTTCGTTGCAAGCGGGTTTTTAAGTGTTCTGGAGTCATTTCGTTGCAAGCGGGTTTTTAAGTGCTCTTGAGTCATTTCGTTGCAAGCGGGTTTTTAAGTGCTCTGAAGGCATTTCGTTGTGAGCGGGTTTTTAAGTGCTCTGGAGTCATTTCGTTGCAAGCGGGTTTTTAAGTGCTCTTGAGTCATTTCTTGCAAGCGGGTTTTTAAGTGCTCTGGAGTCATTTCGTTGCAAGCGGGTTTTTAAGTGTTCTGGAGTCATTTCGTTGCAAGCGGGTTTTTAAGTGCTCTGGAGTCATTTCTTTGCAAGCGGGTTTTTAAGTGCTCTGAAGGCATTTCGTTGTAAGCAGGTTTTTAAGTGCTCTTCAGTCATTTAGTTGCAAGCGGGTTTTTACGTGTTCTGGAGTCATTTCGTTGCAAGCGGGTTTTTACATACTTCTCAGACATTTCACTGGAAGCGGGTTTTTTAAGTGCTCTGTAGGCATTTCGTTGCAAGCGGGTTTTTAAGTGCTCTGGAGTCATTTCGTTGCAAGCGGGTTTTTAAGTGCTCTGAAGGCATTTCGTTGTAAGCGGGTTTTTAAGTGCTCTGGAGTCATTTCTTGCAAGCGGGTTTTTAAGTGCTCTGGAGTCTTTTCGTTCCAAGCGGGTTTTTAATTGCTCTGGAGTCATTTCGTTGCAAGCGGGTTTTTAAGTGCTCTGGAGTCATTTCGTTGCAAGCGGGTTTTTAAGTGTTCTGGAGTCATTTCGTTGCAAGCGGGTTTTTACATACTTCACAGACATTTCACTGGAAGCGGGTTTTTTAAGTGCTCTGGAGTCATTTCGTTGCAAGCGGGTTTTTACGTGCTCTGGAGTCATTTCATTGGAAGCGGGTTTTTACATACTTCTCAGACATTTCACTGGAAGCGGGTTTTTTAAGTGCTCTGGAGTCATTTCGTTGCAAGCGGGTTTTTAAGTACTCTGGAGTTATTTCGTTGCACGCGGGTTTTTAAGTGCTCTGGAGTCATTTCATTGCAAGCGGGTTTTTAAGTGCTCTGGAGTCATTTCGTTGCAAGTGGGTGTTTAAGTGCTCTGGAGTCATTTCGTTGCAAGCGGGTTTTTAAGTGCTCTGGAGTCATTTCGTTGCAAGCGGGTTTTTAAGTGTTCTGGAGTCATTTCGTTGCAAGCGGGTTTTTAAGTGCTCTTGAGTCATTTCGTTGCAAGCGGGTTTTTAAGTGCTCTGAAGGCATTTCGTTGTAAGCGGGTTTTTAAGTGCTCTGGAGTCATTTCGTTGCAAGCGGGTTTTTAAGTGCTCTGGAGTCATTTCGTTGCAAGCGGGTTTTTAAGTGCTCTGGAGTCATTTTGTTGCTAGCTTTTTTTTAAGTGCTCTGGAGGTATTTCGTTGCAAGCGGGTTTTTACGTGTTCTGGAGTCATTTCGTTGCAAGCCGGTTTTTACATACTTCTCAGACATTTCACTGGAAGCGGGTTTTTTAAGTGCTCTGTAGGCATTTCGTTGCAAGCGGGTTTTTAAGTGCTCTGGAATCATTTCGTTGCAAGCGGGTTTTTAAGTGCTCTGAAGGCATTTCGTTGTAAGCGGGTTTTTAAGTGCTCTGGAGTCATTTCGTTGCAAGCGGGTTTTTAAGTGCTCTGGAGTCATTTCGTTGCAAGCGGGTTTTTAAGTGCTCTTTAGTCATTTCGTTGCAAGCGGGTTTTTAAGTGTTCTGGAGTCATTTCGTTGCAAGAGGGTTTTTAAGTGCTCTGGAGTCATTTCGTTACAAGCGGGTTTTTAAGTGCTCTGGAGTCATTTCGTTGCAAGCGGGTTTTTAAGTGCTCTGGAGTCATTTCGTTCCAAGCGGGTTTTTAAGTGCTCTGGAGTCATTTCGTTGCAAGCGGGTTTTTAAGTGCTCTGGAGTCATTTCGTTGCAAGCGGGTTTTTAAGTGCTCTGGAGACATTTCGTTGCAATCGGGTTTTTAACTGCTCTGGAGTCATTTCGTTCCAAGCGGGTTTTTAAGTGCTCTGGAGTCATTTCGTTGCAAGCGGGTTTTTAAGTGTTCTGGAGTCATTTCGTTGCAAGCGGGTTTTTAAGTGCTCTGGAGTCATTTCGTTTCAAGTTGGTTTTTAAGTGCTCTGGAGTCATTTCGTTGCAAGTGGGTTTTTAAGTGCTCTGGAGTCATTTCGTTGCAAGCGGGTTTTTACGTGTTCTGGAGTCATTTCGTTACAAGCGGGTTTTTACATACTTCTCAGACATTTCACTGGAAGCGGGTTTTTTAAGTGCTCTGTAGGCATTTCGTTGCAAGCGTGTTTTTAAGTACTCTGGAGTCATTTTGTTGCAAGCGGGTTTTTACGTGCTCTGGAGTCATTTCGTTGCAAGCGGGTTTTTTAGTGCTCTGAAGGCATTTCGTTGCAAGCGGGTTTTTAAGTGCTCTGGAGTCATTTCATTGCAAGAGGGTTTTTAAGTGCTCTGGAGTCATTTCGTTGCAAGCGGGTTTTTACGTGCTCTGGAGTCATTTTGTTGCAAGCGGGTTTTTAAGTGTTCTGGAGTCATTTCGTTGCAAGCGGGTTTTTAAGTGCTCTGGAGTCATTTCGTTGCAAGCGGGTTTTTAAGTGCTCTGGAGTCATTTCGTTGCAAGCGGGTTTTTAAGTGCTCTGGAGTCATTTCGTTGCAAGCGGGTTTTTAAGTGCTCTGGAGTCATTTCGTTGCAAGCGGGTTTTTAAGTGTTCTGGAGTCATTTCGTTGCAAGCGGGTTTTTAAGTGCTCTTGAGTCATTTCGTTGCAAGCGGGTTTTTAAGTGCTCTGAAGGCATTTCGTTGTAAGCGGGTTTTTAAGTGCTCTGGAGTCATTTCGTTGCAAGCGGGTTTTTAAGTGCTCTGGAGTCATTTCGTTGCAAGCGGGTTTTTAAGTGCTCTGGAGTCATTTTGTTGCTAGCTTTTTTTTAAGTGCTCTGGAGGTATTTCGTTGCAAGCGGGTTTTTACGTGTTCTGGAGTCATTTCGTTGCAAGCGGGTTTTTACATACTTCTCAGACATTTCACTGGAAGCGGGTTTTTTAAGTGCTCTGTAGGCATTTCGTTGCAAGCGGGTTTTTAAGTGCTCTGGAGTCATTTCGTTGCAAGCGGGTTTTTAAGTGCTCTGAAGGCATTTCGTTGTAAGCGGGTTTTTAAGTGCTCTGGAGTCATTTCGTTGCAAGCGGGTTTTTAAGTGCTCTGGAGTCATTTCGTTGCAAGCGGGTTTTTAAGTGCTCTTTAGTCATTTCGTTGCAAGCGGGTTTTTAAGTGTTCTGGAGTCATTTCGTTGCAAGCGGGTTTTTAAGTGCTCTGGAGTCATTTCGTTGCAAGCGGGTTTTTAAGTGCTCTGGAGTCATTACGTTGCAAGCGGGTTTTTAAGTGCTCTGGAGTCATTTCGTTCCAAGCGGGTTTTTAAGTGCTCTGGAGTCATTTCGTTGCAAGCGGGTTTTTAAGTGCTCTGGAGTCATTTCGTTGCAAGCGGGTTTTTAAGTGCTCTGGAGACATTTCGTTGCAATCGGGTTTTTAACTGCTCTGGAGTCATTTCGTTCCAAGCGGGTTTTTAAGTGCTCAGGAGTCATTTCGTTGCAAGCGGGTTTTTAAGTGTTCTGGAGTCATTTCGTTGCAAGCGGGTTTTTAAGTGCTCTGGAGTCATTTCGTTGCAAGCTGGTTTTTAAGTGCTCTAGAGTCATTTCGTTGCAAGTGGGTTTTTAAGTGCTCTGGAGTCATTTCGTTGCAAGCGGGTTTTTACGTGTTCTGGAGTCATTTCGTTACAAGCGGGTTTTTACATACTTCTCAGACATTTCACTGGAAGCGGGTTTTTTAAGTGCTCTGTAGGCATTTCGTTGCAAGCGGGTTTTTACGTGCTCTGGAGTCATTTCGTTGCAAGCGGGTTTTTACATATTTCTCTGACATTTAACTGGAAGCGAGTATTTTAAGTGCTCTGGAGTCATTTCGTTCCAAGCGGGTTTTTAAGTGCTCAGGAGTCATTTCGTTGCAAGCGGGTTTTTAAGTGTTCTGGAGTCATTTCGTTGCAAGCGGGTTTTTAAGTGCTCTGGAGTCATTTCGTTGCAAGCTGGTTTTTAAGTGCTCTGGAGTCATTTCGTTGCAAGTGGGTTTTTAAGTGCTCTGGAGTCATTTCGTTGCAAGCGGGTTTTTACGTGTTCTGGAGTCATTTCGTTACAAGCGGGTTTTTACATACTTCTCAGACATTTCACTGGAAGCGGGTTTTTTAAGTACTCTGGAGTCATTTCGTTGCAATCGGGTTTTTACGTGCTCTGGAGTCATTTCGTTGCAAGCGGGTTTTTACATATTTCTCTGACATTTAACTGGAAGCGAGTATTTTAAGTGCTCTGGAGTCATTTCGTTGCAAGCGGGTTTTTACGTGCTCTGGAGTCATTTCATTGGAAGCGGGTTTTTACATACTTCTCAGACATTTCACTGGAAGCGGGTTTTTTAAGTGCTCTGGAGTCATTTCGTTGCAAGCGGGTTTTTAAGTACTCTGGAGTCATTTCGTTGCACGCGGGTTTTTAAGTGCTCTGGAGTCATTTCGTTGCAAGCGGGTTTTTAAGTGCTCTGGAGTCATTTCGTTGCAAGCGGGTGTTTAAGTGCTCTGGAGTCATTTCGTTGCAAGCGGGTTTTTAAGTGCTCTGGAGTCATTTCGTTGCAAGCGGGTTTTTAAGTGTTCTGGAGTCATTTCGTTGCAAGCGGGTTTTTAAGTGCTCTTGAGTCATTTCGTTTCAAGCGGGTTTTTAAGTGCTCTGAAGGCATTTCGTTGTAAGCGGGTTTTTACGTGTTCTGGAGTCATTTCGTTGCAAGCGGGTTTTTACAGACTTCTCAGACATTTCACTGGAAGCGGGTTTTTTAAGTGCTCTGTAGGCATTTCGTTGCAAGCGGGTTTTTAAGTGCTCTGGAGTCATTTCGTTGCAAGCGGGATTTTAAGTGCTCTGAAGGCATTTCGTTGTAAGCGGGTTTTTAAGTGCTCTGGAGTCATTTCGTTGCAAGCGGGATTTTAAGTGCTCTGAAGGCATTTCGTTGCAAGCGGGTTTTTAAGTGTTCTGGAGTCATTTCGTTGCAAGCGGGTTTTTAAGTGCTCTGGAGTCATTTCATTGCAAGCGGGTTTTTAAGTGCTCTGGAGTCATTTCGTTGCAAGCGGGTTTTTAAGTGCTCTGGAGTCATTTCGTTGCAAGCGGGTTTTTAAGTGCTCTGGAGTCATTTCGTTGCAAGCGGGTTTTTAAGTGCTCTGGAGTCATTTCGTTGCAAGCGGGTTTTTACATACTTCTCAGACTTTTCACTGGAAGCGGGTTTTTTAAGTGCTCTGTAGGCATTTCGTTGCAAGCGTGTTTTTAAGTACTCTGGAGTCATTTCGTTGCAAGCGGGTTTTTAAGTGCTCTGGAGTCATTTCGTTGCAAGCGGGTTTTTACATACTTCTCAGAAATTTCACTGGAAGCGGGTTTTTTAAGTGCTCTGTAGGCATTTCGTTGCAAGCGGGTTTTTACGTGCTCTGGAGTCATTTCGTTGCAAGCGGGTTTTTACATATTTCTCTGACATTTAACTGGAAGCGAGTATTTTAAGTGCTCTGGATTCATTTCGTTGCAAGCGGGTTTTTACGTGCTCTGGAGTCATTTCATTGCAAGCGGGTTTTTACATACTTCTCAGACATTTCACTGGAAGCGGGTTTTTTAAGTGCTCTGGAGTCATTTCGTTGCAAGCGGGTTTTTAAGTGCACTGGAGTCATTTCGTTGCAAGCGGGTTTTTAAGTGCTCTGGAGTCATTTCGTTGCAAGCGGGTGTTTAAGTGCTCTGGAGTCATTTCGTTACAAGCGGGTTTTTACATATTTCTCTGACATTTAACTGGAAGCGAGTATTTTAAGTGCTCTGGAGTCATTTCGTTGCAAGCGGGTTTTTACGTGCTCTGGAGTCATTTCATTGGAAGCGGGTTTTTACATACTTCTCAGACATTTCACTGGAAACAGGTTTTTTAAGTGCTCTGGAGTCATTTCGTTGCAAGCGGGTTTTTAAGTACTCTGGAGTCATTTCGTTGCACGTGGGTTTTTAAGTGCTCTGGAGTCATTTCATTGCAAGCGGGTTTTTAAGTGCTCTGGAGTCATTTCGTTGCAAGCGGGTTTTTAAGTGCTCTGGAGTCATTTCGTTGCAAGCGGGTTTTTAAGTGCTCTGGAGTCATTACGTTGCAAGCGGGTTTTTAAGTGCTCTGGAGTCATTTCGTTCCAAGCGGGTTTTTAAGTGCTCTGGAGTCATTTCGTTGCAAGCGGGTTTTTAAGTGCTCTGGAGTCATTTCGTTGCAAGCGGGTTTTTAAGTGCTCTGGAGACATTTCGTTGCAATCGGGTTTTTAACTGCTCTGGAGTCATTTCGTTCCAAGCGGGTTTTTAAGTGCTCAGGAGTCATTTCGTTGCAAGCGGGTTTTTAAGTGCTCAGGAGTCATTTCGTTGCAAGCGGGTTTTTAAGTGCTCTGGAGTCATTTCGTTGCAAGCTGGTTTTTAAGAGCTCTGGAGTCATTTCGTTGCAAGTGGGTTTTAAAGTGCTCTGGAGTCATTTCGTTGCAAGCGGGTTTTTACGTGTTCTGTAGTCATTTCGTTACAAGCGGGTTTTTACATACTTCTCAGACATTTCACTGGAAGCGGGTTTTTTAAGTGCTCTGTAGGCCTTTCGTTGCAAGCGGGTTTTTACGTGCTCTGGAGTCATTTCGTTGCAAGCGGGTTTTTACATATTTCTCTGACATTTAACTGGAAGCGAGTATTTTAAGTGCTCTGGAGTCATTTCGTTCCAAGCGGGTTTTTAAGTGCTCAGGAGTCATTTCGTTGCAAGCGGGTTTTTAAGTGTTCTGGAGTCATTTCGTTGCAAGCGGGTTTTTAAGTGCTCTGGAGTCATTTCGTTGCAAGCTGGTTTTTAAGTGCTCTGGAGTCATTTCGTTGCAAGTGGGTTTTTAAGTGCTCTGGAGTCATTTCGTTGCAAGCGGGTTTTTACGTGTTCTGGAGTCATTTCGTTACAAGCGGGTTTTTACATACTTCTCAGACATTTCACTGGAAGCGGGTTTTTTAAGTACTCTGGAGTCATTTCGTTGCAAGCGGGTTTTTACGTGCTCTGGAGTCATTTCGTTGCAAGCGGGTTTTTACATATTTCTCTGACATTTAACTGGAAGCGAGTATTTTAAGTGCTCTGGAGTCATTTCGTTGCAAGCGGGTTTTTAAGTGCTCTGGAGTCATTTCGTTGCAAGCGGGTTTTTAAGTGCTCTGGAGTCATTTCGTTGCAAGCGGGTGTTTAAGTGCTCTGGAGTCATTTCGTTGCAAGCGGGTTTTTAAGTGCTCTGGAGTCATTTCGTTGCAAGCGGGTTTTTAAGTGTTCTGGAGTCATTTCGTTGCAAGCGGGTTTTTAAGTGCTCTTGAGTCATTTCGTTGCAAGCGGGTTTTTAAGTGCTCTGGAGGCATTTCGTTGTAAGCGGGTTTTTACGTGTTCTGGAGTCATTTCGTTGCAAGCGGGTTTTTACAGACTTCTCAGACATTTCACTGGAAGCGGGTTTTTTAAGTGCTCTGTAGGCATTTCGTTGCAAGCGGGTTTTTAAGTGCTCTGGAGTCATTTCGTTGCAAGCGGGATTTTAAGTGCTCTGAAGGCATTTCGTTGTAAGCGGGTTTTTAAGTGCTCTGGAGTCATTTCGTTGCAAGCGGGATTTTAAGTGCTCTGAAGGCATTTCGTTGCAAGCGGGTTTTTAAGTGTTCTGGAGTCATTTCGTTGCAAGCGGGTTTTTAAGTGCTCTGGAGTCATTTCATTGCAAGCGGGTTTTTAAGTGCTCTGGAGTCATTTCGTTGCAAGCGGGTTTTTAAGTGCTCTGGAGTCATTTCGTTGCAAGCGGGTTTTTAAGTGCTCTGGAGTCATTTCGTTGCAAGCGGGTTTTTAAGTGCTCTGGAGTCATTTCGTTGCAAGCGGGTTTTTACATAGTTCTCAGACTTTTCACTGGAAGCGGGTTTTTTAAGTGCTCTGTAGGCATTTCGTTGCAAGCGTGTTTTTAAGTACTCTGGAGTCATTTCGTTGCAAGCGGGTTTTTAAGTGCTCTGGAGTCATTTCGTTGCAAGCGGGTTTTTACATACTTCTCAGAAATTTCACTGGAAGCGTGTTTTTTAAGTGCTCTGTAGGCATTTCGTTGCAAGCGGGTTTTTACGTGCTCTGGAGTCATTTCGTTGCAAGCGGGTTTTTTCATATTTCTCTGACATTTAACTGGAAGCGAGTATTTTAAGTGCTCTGGATTCATTTCGTTGCAAGCGGGTTTTTACGTGCTCTGGAGTCATTTCATTGCAAGCGGGTTTTTACATACTTCTCAGACATTTCACTGGAAGCGGGTTTTTTAAGTGCTCTGGAGTCATTTCGTTGCAAGCGGGTTTTTAAGTGCACTGGAGTCATTTCGTTGCAAGCGGGTTTTTAAGTGCTCTGGAGTCATTTCGTTGCAAGCGGGTGTTTAAGTGCTCTGGAGTCATTTCGTTGCAAGCGGGTTTTTAAGTGCTCTGGAGTCATTTCGTTACAAGCGGGTTTTTAAGTGCTCTGGAGTGATTTCGTTGCAAGCGGATTTTTAAGTGCTCTGGAGTCATTTCGTTGCAAGCGGGTTTTTAAGTGTTCTGGAGTCATTTCGTTGCAAGCGGGTTTTTACGTGTTCTGGAGTCATTTCGTTGCAAGCGGGTTTTTACATACTTCTCAGACATTTCACTGGAAGCGGGTTTTTTAAGTGCTCTCTAGGCATTTCGTTGCAAGCAGTTTTTTAAGTACTCTGGAGTCATTTCGTTGCAAGCGGGTTTTTAAGTGCTCTGAAGGCATTTCGTTGTAAGCGGGTTTTTAAGTGCTCTGGAGTCATTTCGTTGCAAGCGGGTTTTTAAGTGCTCTGGAGTCATTTCGTTGCAAGCTTTTTTTTAAGTGCTCTGGAGTTATTTCGTTGCAAGCGGGTTTTTACGTGTTCTGGAATCATTTCGTTGCAAGCGGGTTTTTACATACTTCTCTGACATTTCACTGGAAGCGGGTTTTTTAAGTGCTCTGTAGGCATTTCGTTGCAAGCGGGTTTTTAAGTGCTCTGGAGTCATTTCGTTGCAAGCGGGTTTTTAAGTGCTCTGAAGGCATTTCGTTGTAAGCGGGTTTTTAAGTGCTCTGGAGTCATTTCGTTGCAAGCGGGTTTTTAAGTGCTCTGGAGCCTTTTCGTTGCAAGCGGGTTTTTAAGTGTTCTGGAGTCATTTCGTTGCAAGCGGTTTTTTAAGTGCTCTGGAGTCATTTCATTGCAAGCGGGTTTTTAAGTGCTCCGGAGTCATTTCGTTGCAAGCGGGTTTTTAAGTGCTCTGGAGTCATTTCGTTGCAAGCGGGTTTTTAAGTGCTCTGGAGTCATTTCGTTGCAAGCCGGTTTTTAAGTGCTCTGGCGTCATTTCGTTGCAAGCGGGTTTTTACATACTTCTCAGACATTTCACTGGAAGCGGGTTTTTTAAGTGCTCTGTAGGCATTTCGTTGCAAGCGTGTTTTTAAGTACTCTGGAGTCATTTCGTTGCAAGCGAGTTTTTACGTGCTCTGGAGTCATTTCGTTACAAGCGGGTTTTTACATATTTCTCTGACATTTAACTGGAAGCGAGTATTTTAAGTGCTCTGGAGTCATTTCGTTGCAAGCAGGTTTTTACGTGCTCTGGAGTCATTTCATTGGAAGCGGGTTTTTACATACTTCTCAGACATTTCACTGGAAGCGGGTTTTTTAAGTGCTCTGGAGTCATTTCGTTGCAAGCGGGTTTTTAAGTGCTCTGGAGTCATTTCGTTACAAGCGGGTTTTTACATATTTCTCTGACATTTAACTGGAAGCGAGTATTTTAAGTGCTCTGGAGTCATTTCGTTGCAAGCGGGTTTTTACGTGCTCTGGAGTCATTTCATTGGAAGCGGGTTTTTACATACTTCTCAGACATTTCACTGGAAACAGGTTTTTTAAGTGCTCTGGAGTCATTTCGTTGCAAGCGGGTTTTTAAGTACTCTGGAGTCATTTCGTTGCACGTGGGTTTTTAAGTGCTCTGGAGTCATTTCATTGCAAGCGGGTTTTTAAGTGCTCTGGAGTCATTTTTTTGCAAGCGGGTGTTTAAGTGCTCTGGAGTCATTTCGTTGCAAGCGGGTTTTTAAGTGCTCTGGAGTCATTTCGTTGCAAGCGGGTTTTTAAGTGTTCTGGAGTCATTTCGTTGCAAGCGGGTTTTTAAGTGCTCTTGAGTCATTTCGTTGCAAGCGGGTTTTTAAGTGCTCTGAAGGCATTTCGTTGTAAGCGGGTTTTTAAGTGCTCTGGAGTCATTTCGTTGCAAGCGGGTTTTTAAGTGCTCTGGAGTCATTTCGTTGCAAGCGGGTTTTTAAGTGCTCTGGTGTCATTTCTTTGCAAGCGGGTTTTTACATATTTCTCTGACATTTAACTGGAAGCGAGTATTTTAAGTGCTCTGGAGTCATTTCGTTGCAAGCGGGTTTTTACGTGCTCTGGAGTCATTTCATTGGAAGCGGGTTTTTACATACTTCTCAGACATTTCACTGGAAGCGGGTTTTTTAAGTGCTCTGGAGTCATTTCGTTGCAAGCGGGTTTTTAAGTACTCTGGAGTCATTTCGTTGCAAGCGTGTTTTTAAGTGCTCTGGAGTCATTTCGTTGCAAGCGGGTTTTTAAGTGCTCTGGAGTCATTTCGT
This sequence comes from Meriones unguiculatus, assembly GCF_030254825.1. NCBI lineage: Eukaryota > Metazoa > Chordata > Mammalia > Rodentia > Muridae > Meriones > Meriones unguiculatus. The sequence continues at coordinate 65,502,718 of NC_083352.1, read as the reverse complement.
TGCAAGCGGGTTTTTAAGTGCTCTGGAGTCATTTCGTTGCAAGCGGGTTTTTAAGTGCTCTGGAGTCATTTCGTTGCAAGCGGGTGTTTAAGTGCTCTGGAGTCATTTCGTTGCAAGCGGGTTTTTAAGTGCTCTGGAGTCATTTCGTTGCAAGCGGGTTTTTAAGTGTTCTGGAGTCATTTCGTTGCAAGCGGGTTTTTAAGTGCTCTTGAGTCATTTCGTTGCAAGCGGGTTTTTAAGTGCTCTGGAGGCATTTCGTTGTAAGCGGGTTTTTACGTGTTCTGGAGTCATTTCGTTGCAAGCGGGTTTTTACAGACTTCTCAGACATTTCACTGGAAGCGGGTTTTTTAAGTGCTCTGTAGGCATTTCGTTGCAAGCGGGTTTTTAAGTGCTCTGGAGTCATTTCGTTGCAAGCGGGATTTTAAGTGCTCTGAAGGCATTTCGTTGTAAGCGGGTTTTTAAGTGCTCTGGAGTCATTTCGTTGCAAGCGGGATTTTAAGTGCTCTGAAGGCATTTCGTTGCAAGCGGGTTTTTAAGTGTTCTGGAGTCATTTCGTTGCAAGCGGGTTTTTAAGTGCTCTGGAGTCATTTCATTGCAAGCGGGTTTTTAAGTGCTCTGGAGTCATTTCGTTGCAAGCGGGTTTTTAAGTGCTCTGGAGTCATTTCGTTGCAAGCGGGTTTTTAAGTGCTCTGGAGTCATTTCGTTGCAAGCGGGTTTTTAAGTGCTCTGGAGTCATTTCGTTGCAAGCGGGTTTTTACATACTTCTCAGACTTTTCACTGGAAGCGGGTTTTTTAAGTGCTCTGTAGGCATTTCGTTGCAAGCGTGTTTTTAAGTACTCTGGAGTCATTTCGTTGCAAGCGGGTTTTTAAGTGCTCTGGAGTCATTTCGTTGCAAGCGGGTTTTTACATACTTCTCAGAAATTTCACTGGAAGCGGGTTTTTTAAGTGCTCTGTAGGCATTTCGTTGCAAGCGGGTTTTTACGTGCTCTGGAGTCATTTCGTTGCAAGCGGGTTTTTACATATTTCTCTGACATTTAACTGGAAGCGAGTATTTTAAGTGCTCTGGATTCATTTCGTTGCAAGCGGGTTTTTACGTGCTCTGGAGTCATTTCATTGCAAGCGGGTTTTTACATACTTCTCAGACATTTCACTGGAAGCGGGTTTTTTAAGTGCTCTGGAGTCATTTCGTTGCAAGCGGGTTTTTAAGTGCACTGGAGTCATTTCGTTGCAAGCGGGTTTTTAAGTGCTCTGGAGTCATTTCGTTGCAAGCGGGTGTTTAAGTGCTCTGGAGTCATTTCGTTGCAAGCGGGTTTTTAAGTGCTCTGGAGTCATTTCGTTACAAGCGGGTTTTTAAGTGCTCTGGAGTGATTTCGTTGCAAGCGGATTTTTAAGTGCTCTGGAGTCATTTCGTTGCAAGCGGGTTTTTAAGTGTTCTGGAGTCATTTCGTTGCAAGCGGGTTTTTACGTGTTCTGGAGTCATTTCGTTGCAAGCGGGTTTTTACATACTTCTCAGACATTTCACTGGAAGCGGGTTTTTTAAGTGCTCTCTAGGCATTTCGTTGCAAGCAGTTTTTTAAGTACTCTGGAGTCATTTCGTTGCAAGCGGGTTTTTAAGTGCTCTGAAGGCATTTCGTTGTAAGCGGGTTTTTAAGTGCTCTGGAGTCATTTCGTTGCAAGCGGGTTTTTAAGTGCTCTGGAGTCATTTCGTTGCAAGCTTTTTTTTAAGTGCTCTGGAGTTATTTCGTTGCAAGCGGGTTTTTAAGTGCTCTGGAGTCATTTCGTTGCAAGCGGGTTTTTAAGTGCTCTGAAGGCATTTCGTTGTAAGCGGGTTTTTAAGTGCTCTGGAGTCATTTCGTTGCAAGCGGGTTTTTAAGTGCTCTGGAGCCTTTTCGTTGCAAGCGGGTTTTTAAGTGTTCTGGAGTCATTTCGTTGCAAGCGGTTTTTTAAGTGCTCTGGAGTCATTTCATTGCAAGCGGGTTTTTAAGTGCTCTGGAGTCATTTCGTTGCAAGCGGGTTTTTAAGTGCTCTGGAGTCATTTCGTTGCAAGCGGGTTTTTAAGTGCTCTGGAGTCATTTCGTTGCAAGCCGGTTTTTAAGTGCTCTGGCGTCATTTCGTTGCAAGCGGGTTTTTACATACTTCTCAGACATTTCACTGGAAGCGGGTTTTTTAAGTGCTCTGTAGGCATTTCGTTGCAAGCGTGTTTTTAAGTACTCTGGAGTCATTTCGTTGCAAGCGAGTTTTTACGTGCTCTGGAGTCATTTCGTTACAAGCGGGTTTTTACATATTTCTCTGACATTTAACTGGAAGCGAGTATTTTAAGTGCTCTGGAGTCATTTCGTTGCAAGCAGGTTTTTACGTGCTCTGGAGTCATTTCATTGGAAGCGGGTTTTTACATACTTCTCAGACATTTCACTGGAAGCGGGTTTTTTAAGTGCTCTGGAGTCATTTCGTTGCAAGCGGGTTTTTAAGTGCTCTGGAGTCATTTCGTTACAAGCGGGTTTTTACATATTTCTCTGACATTTAACTGGAAGCGAGTATTTTAAGTGCTCTGGAGTCATTTCGTTGCAAGCGGGTTTTTACGTGCTCTGGAGTCATTTCATTGGAAGCGGGTTTTTACATACTTCTCAGACATTTCACTGGAAACAGGTTTTTTAAGTGCTCTGGAGTCATTTCGTTGCAAGCGGGTTTTTAAGTACTCTGGAGTCATTTCGTTGCACGTGGGTTTTTAAGTGCTCTGGAGTCATTTCATTGCAAGCGGGTTTTTAAGTGCTCTGGAGTCATTTCGTTGCAAGCGGGTGTTTAAGTGCTCTGGAGTCATTTCGTTGCAAGCGGGTTTTTAAGTGCTCTGGAGTCATTTCGTTGCAAGCGGGTTTTTAAGTGTTCTGGAGTCATTTCGTTGCAAGCGGGTTTTTAAGTGCTCTTGAGTCATTTCGTTGCAAGCGGGTTTTTAAGTGCTCTGAAGGCATTTCGTTGTAAGCGGGTTTTTAAGTGCTCTGGAGTCATTTCGTTGCAAGCGGGTTTTTAAGTGCTCTGGAGTCATTTCGTTGCAAGCGGGTTTTTAAGTGCTCTGGTGTCATTTCTTTGCAAGCGGTTTTTTAAGTGTTCTGGAGTCATTTCGTTGCAAGCGGGTTTTTAAGTGCTCTGGAGTCATTTCGTTGCAAGCGGGTTTTTAAGTGCTCTGGAGTCATTTCGTTGCAAGCGGGTTTTTAAGTGCTCTGGAGTCATTTGGTTGCAAGCTGGTTTTCAAGTGTTCTGGAGTCATTTCGTTGCAAGCGGGTTTTCAAGTGCTCTGGAGTCATTTCGTTGCAAGCGGGTTTTTAAGTGCTCTGGAGTCATTTCGTTGCAAGCGGGTTTTCAAGTGCTCTGGAGTCATTTCGTTGCAAGCGGGTTTTCAAGTGTTCTGGAGTCATTTCGTTGCAAGCGGGTTTTTAAGTGCTCTGGAGTCATTTCGATGCAAGCGGGTTTTTAAGTGCTCTGGAGTCATTTCGTTGCAAGTGGGTTTTTAAGTGCTCTGGAGTCATTTCGTTGCAAGCGGGTTTTTAAGTGCTCTGAAGGCATTTCGTTGTAAGCGGGTTTTTAAGTGCTCTGGAGTCATTTCGTTGCAAGCGGGTTTTTAAGTGCTCTGGAGTCATTTCGTTGCAAGCGCGTTTTTAAGTGCTCTGGAGTCATTTCGTTGCAAGCGGGTTTTTACATACTTCTCAGACATTTCACTGGAAGCGGGTTTTTAAGTGCTCTGTAGGCATTTCGTTGCAAGCGTGTTTTTAAGTACTCTGGAGTCATTTCGTTGCAAGCGTGTTTTTAAGTGCTCTGGAGTCATTTCGTTGCAAGCGGGTTTTTAAGTGCTCTGAAGGCATTTCGTTGTAAGCGGGTTTTTAAGTGCTCTGGAGTCATTTAAGTGCTCTGGAGTCATTTCGTTGCAAGCGGGTTTTTAAGTGCTCTGGAGTCATTTCGTTGCAAGCGGGTTTTTAAGTGCTCTGGAGTCATTTCGTTGCAAGCGGGTTTTTAAGTGCTCTGGAGTCATTTCGTTGCAAGCGGGTTTTTAAGTGCTCTGGAGTCATTTCGTTGCAAGCGGGTTTTTAAGTGCTCTGGAGTCATTTCGTTGCAAGCGGGTTTTTACATACTTCTCAGACATTTCACTGGAAGCGGGTTTTTTAAGTGCTCTGTAGGCATTTCGTTGCAAGCGTGTTTTTAAGTACTCTGGAGTCATTTCGTTGCAAGCGGGTTTTTACGTACTCTGGAGTCATTTCGTTACAAGCGGGTTTTTACATATTTCTCTGACATTTAACTGGAAGCGAGTATTTTAAGTGCTCTGGAGTCATTTCGTTGCAAGCGGGTTTTTACGTGCTCTGGAGTCATTTCGTTGCAAGCGCGTTTTTAAGTGCTCTGGAGTCATTTCGTTGCAAGCGGGTTTTTAAGTGCTCTGGAGTCATTTCGTTGCAAGCGGGTTTTTACATACTTCTCAGACATTTCACTGGAAGCGGGTTTTTTAAGTGCTCTTTAGGCATTTCGTTGCAAGCGTGTTTTTAAGTACTCTGGAGTCATTTCGTTGCAAGCGGGTTTTTACATATTTCTCTGACATTTAACTGGAAGCGAGTATTTTAAGTGCTCTGGAGTCATTTCGTTGCAAGCGGGTTTTTACGTGCTCTGGAGTCATTTCATTGTAAGCGGGTTTTTACATACTTCTCAGACATTTCACTGGAAGCGGGTTTTTTAAGTGCTCTGGAGTCATTTCGTTGCAAGCGGGTTTTTAAGTACTCTGGAGTCATTTCGTTGCACGCGGGTTTTTAAGTGCTCTGGAGTCATTTCATTGTAATCGGGTTTTTAAGTGCTCTGGACTCATTTCGTTGCAAGCGGGTGTTTAAGTGCTCTGGAGTCATTTAGTTGCAAGCGGGTTTTTAAGTGCTCTGGAGTCATTTCGTTGCAACCGGGTTTTGAAGTGTTCTGGAGTCATTTCGTTGCAAGCGGGTTTTTAAGTGCTCTTGAGTCATTTCGTTGCAAGCGGGTTTTTAAGTGCTCTGAAGGCATTTCGTTGTAAGCGGGTTTTTAAGTGCTCTGGAGTCATTTCTTTGCAAGCGGGTTTTTAAGTGCTCTGGAGTCATTTCGTTGCAAGCTTTTTTTTAAGTGCTCTGGAGTTATTTCGTTGCAAGCGGGTTTTTACGTGTTCTGGAGTCATTTCGTTGCAAGCGGGTTTTTACATACTTCTCAGACATTTCACTGGAAGCGGGTTTTTTAAGTTCTCTGTAGGCATTTCGTTGCAAGCTGGTTTTTAAATGCTCTGGAGTCATTTCGTTGCAAGCGGGTTTTTAAGTGCTCTGGAGTCATTTCGTTGCAAGCGGGTTTTTAAGTGCTCTGAAGGCATTTCGTTGTAAGCGGGTTTTTAAGTGCTCTTCAGTCATTTAGTTGCAAGCGGGTGTTTACGTGTTCTGGAGTCATTTCGTTGCAAGCGGGTTTTTACATACTTCTCAGACATTTCACTGGAAGCGGGTTTTTTAAGTGCTCTCTAGGCATTTCGTTGCAAGCGGTTTTTTAAGTACTCTGGAGTCATTTCGTTGCAAGCGGGTTTTTAAGTGTTCTGAAGGCATTTCGTTGTAAGCGGGTTTTTAAGTGCTCTGGAGTCATTTCGTTGCAAGCGGGTTTTTAAGTGCTCTGGAGTCATTTCGTTGCAAGCTTTTTTTTAAGTGCTCTGGAGTTATTTCGTTGCAAGCAGGTTTTTACGTGTTCTGGAGTCATTTCGTTGCAAGCGGGTTTTTACATACTTCTCAGACATTTCACTGGAAGCGGGTTTTTTAAGTGCTCTGTAGGCATTTCGTTGCAAGCGGGTTTTTAAGTGCTCTGGAGTCATTTCGTTGCAAGCGGGTTTTTAAGTGCTCTGAAGGCATTTCGTTGTAAGCGGGTTTTTAAGTGCTCTGGAGTCATTTCGTTGCATGCGGGTTTTTAAGTGCTCTGGAGTCTTTTCGTTGCAAGCGGGTTTTTAAGTGTTCTGGAGTCATTTCGTTGCAAGCGGGTTTTTAAGTGCTCTGGAGTCATTTCGTTGCAAGCGGGTTTTTAAGTGCTCTGGAGTCATTTCGTTGCAAGCGGGTTTTTAGGTGCTCTGGAGTCATTTCGTTGCAAGCGGGTTTTTAAGTGCTCTGGAGTCATTTCGTTGCAAGCGGGTTTTTACGTGCTCTGGAGTCATTTCATTGGAAGCGGGTTTTTACATACTTCTCAGACATTTCACTGGAAGCGGGTTTTTTAAGTGCTCTGGAGTCATTTCGTTGCAAGCGGGTTTTTAAGTGCACTGGAGTCATTTCGTTGCAAGCGGGTTTTTAAGTGCACTGGAGTCATTTCGTTGCAAGCGGGTTTTTAAGTGCTCGGAGTCATTTCGTTGCAAGCAGGTGTTTAAGTGCTCTGGAGTCATTTCGTTGCAAGCAGGTTTTTAAGTTCTCTGGAGTCATTTCGTTGCAAGCGGGTTTTTAAGTGCTCTGGAGTGATTTCGTTGCAAGCGGATTTTTAAGTGCTCTGGAGTCATTTCGTTGCAAGCGGGTTTTTAAGTGTTCTGGAGTCATTTTGTTGCAAGCGGGTTTTTACGTGTTCTGGAGTCATTTCGTTGCAAGCAGGTTTTTACATACTTCTCAGACATTTCACTGGAAGCGGGTTTTTTAAGTGCTCTGTAGGCATTTCGTTGCAAGCGGGTTTTTAAGTACTCTGGAGTAATTTCGTTGCAAGCGGGATTTTACGTGCTCTGGAGTCATTTCGTTGCAAGCGGGTTTTTACATATTTCTCTGACATTTAACTGGAAGCAAGTATTTTAAGTGCTCTGGAGTCATTTCGTTGCAAGCGGGTTTTTACGTGCTCTGGAGTCATTTCATTGCAAGCGTGTTTTTACATACTTCTCAGACATTTCACTGGAAGCGGGTTTTTTAAGTGCTCTGGAGTCATTTCGTTGCAAGCGGGTTTTTAAGTACTCTGGAGTCATTTCGTTGCACGCGGGTTTTAAAGTGCTCTGGAGTCATTTCGTTGCAAGCGGGTTTTTAAGTGCTCTGGAGTCATTTGGTTGCAAGCGGGTATTTAAGTGCTCTGCAGTCATTTCATTGCAAGCGGGTTTTTAAGTGCTCTGGAGTCATTTCGTCGCAAGCGGGTTTTTAAGTGCTCTGGAGACATTTCGTTGCAAGCGGGTTTTTAAGTGGTCTGGAGTCATTTCGTTGCAAGCGGGTTTTTAAGTGCTCTGGAGTCATTTCGTTGCAAGCGGGTTTTTTAGTGCTCTGGAGTCATTTCGTTGCAAGCAGGTTTTTAAGTGCTCTGGAGTCATTTCGTTGCAAGCGGGTTTTTAAGTGCTCTGGAGTCATTTCGTTGCAAGCGGGTTTTTAAGTGTTCTGGAGTCATTTCGTTGCAAGCGGGTTTTTAAGTGCTCTTGAGTCATTTCGTTGCAAGCGGGTTTTTACATACTTCTCAGACATTTCACTGGAAGCGGGTTTTTTAAGTGCTCTGTAGGCATTTCGTTGCAAGCGGGTGTTTAAGTGCTCTGGAGTCATTTCGTTGCAAGCGGGTTTTTACATACTTCTCAGACATTTCACTGGAAGCGGGTTTTTTAAGTGCTCTGTAGGCATTTCGTTGCAAGCGGGTGTTTAAGTGCTCTGGAGTCATTTCGTTGCAAGCGGGTTTTTAAGTGCTCTGGAGTCATTTCGTTGCAAGCGGGTTTTTAAGTGTTCTGGAGTCATTTCGTTGCAAGCGGGTTTTTAAGTGCTCTTGAGTCATTTCGTTGCAAGCGGGTTTTTAAGTGCTCTGAAGGCATTTCGTTGTAAGCGGGTTTTTAAGTGCTCTGGAGTCATTTCGTTGCAAGCGGGTTTTTAAGTGCTCTGGAGTCATTTCGTTGCAAGCTTTTTTTTAAGTGCTCTGGAGTTATTTCGTTGCAAGCGGGTTTTTACGTGTTCTGGAGTCATTTCGTTGCAAGCGGGTTTTTACATACTTCTCAGACATTTCACTGGAAGCGGGTTTTTTAAGTTCTCTGTAGGCATTTCGTTGCAAGCGGGTTTTTAAGTGCTCTGGAGTCATTTCGTTGCAAGCGGGTTTTTAAGTGCTCTGGAGTCATTTCGTTGCAAGTGGGTTTTTTAGTGCTCTGGAGTCATTTCGTTGCAAGCGGGTTTTTAAGTGCTCTGAAGGCATTTCGTTGTAAGCGGGTTTTTATGTGCTCTGGAGTCATTTCGTTGCAAGCGGGTTTTTACGTGTTCTGGAGTCATTTCGTTGCAAGCGGGTTTTTACATACTTCTCAGACATTTAACTGGAAGCGGGTTTTTTAAGTGCTCTGTAGGCATTTCGTTGCAAGCGGGTTTTTACGTGCTCTGGAGTCATTTCGTTGCAAGCGGGTTTTTACATATTTCTCTGACATTTAACTGGAAGCGAGTATTTTAAGTGCTTTGGATTCATTTCGTTGCAAGCGGGTTTTTACGTGCTCTGGAGTCATTTCATTGCAAGCGGGTTTTTACATACTTCTCAGACATTTCACTGGAAGCGGGTTTTTTAAGTGCTCTGGAGTCATTTCGTTGCAAGCGGGTTTTTAAGTGCACTGGAGTCATTTCGTTGCAAGCGGGTGTTTAAGTGCTCGGAGTCATTTCGTTGCAAGCGGGTGTTTACGTGCTCTGGAGTCATTTCATTGCAAGCGTGTTTTTACATACTTCTCAGACATTTCACTGGAAGCGGGTTTTTTAAGTGCTCTGGAGTCATTTCGTCGCAAGCGGGTTTTTAAGTGCTCTGGAGACATTTCGTTGCAAGGGGGTTTTTAAGTGTTCTGGAGTCATTTCGTTGCAAGCGGGTTTTTAAGTGCTCTGGAGTCATTTCTTTGCAAGCGGGTTTTTAAGTGCTCTGAAGTCATTTCGTTGCAAGCGGGTTTTTAAGTGCTCTGGAGTCATTTCGTTGCAAGCGGGTTTTTAAGTGCTCTGGAGTCATTTCGTTGCAAGCGGGTTTTTAAGTGCTCTGGAGTCATTTCGTTGCAAGCGGGTTTTTAAGTGCTCTGGAGTCATTTCGTTGCAAGCGGGTTTTTAAGTGCTCTGGAGTCATTTCGTTGCAAGCGGGTTTTTAAGTACTCTGAAGGCATTTCGTTGTAAGCGGGTTTTTAAGTGCTCTGGAGTCATTTCGTTGCAAGCGGGTTTTTACGTGTTCTGGAGTCATTTCGTTGCAAGCGGGTTTTTACATACTTCTCAGACATTTAACTGGAAGCGGGTTTTTTAAGTCCTCTGTAGGCATTTCATTGCAAGCGGTTTTTTAAGTACTCTGGAGTCATTTTGTTGCAAGCGGGTTTTTAAGTGCGCTGAAGGCATTTCGTTGTAAGCGGGTTTTTAAGTGCTCTGGATTCATTTCGTTGCAAGCGGGTTTTTAAGTGCTCCGGAGTCATTTTGTTGCTAGCTTTTTTTTAAGTGCTCTGGAGGTATTTCGTTGCAAGCGGGTTTTTACGTGTTCTGGAGTCATTTCGTTGCAAGCGGGTTTTTACATACTTCTCAGACATTTCACTGGAAGCGGGTTTTTTAAGTGCTCTGTAGGCATTTCGTTGCAAGCGGGTTTTTAAGTGCTCTGGAGTCATTTCGTTGCAAGCGGATTTTTAAGTGCTCTGAAGGCATTTCGTTGCAAGCGGGTTTTTAAGTGCTCTGGAGTCATTTCGTTGCAAGCGGGTTTTTAAGTGCTCTGGAGTCATTTCGTTGCAAGCGGGTTTTTAAGTGCTCTTTAGTCATTTCGTTGCAAGCAGGTTTTTAAGTGTTCTGGAGTCATTTCGTTGCAAGCGGGTTTTTAAGTGCTCTGGAGTCATTTAGTTGCAAGCGGGTTTTTAAGTGCTCTGTAGTCATTTCGTTGCAAGCGGGTTTTTAAGTGCTCTGTAGTCATTTCGTTGCAAGCGGGTTTTTAAGTGCTCTGGAGTCATTTCGTTGCAAGCGGGTTTTTAAGTGCTCTGGAGTCATTTCGTTGCAAGCGGGTTGTTAAGTGCTCTGGAGACATTTCGTTGCAATCGGGTTTTTAAGTGCTCTGGAGTCATTTCGTTCCAAACGGGTTTTTAAGTGCTCTGGAGTCATTTCATTGCAAGCGGGTTTTTAAGTGCTCTGGAGTCATTTCGTTGCAAGCGGGTTTTTAAGTGCTCTGGAGTCATTTCGTTGCAAGCGGGTTTTTAAGTGCTCTGGAGTCATTTCGTTGCAAGCGGGTTTTTAAGTGCTCTGGAGTCATTTCGTTGCAAGCAGGTTTTTACATACTTCTCAGACATTTCACTGGAAGCGGGTTTTTTAAGTGCTCTGTAGGCATTTCGTTGCAAGCGGGTTTTTAAGTGCTCTGGAGTCATTTCGTTGCAAGCGGGTTTTTAAGTGCTCTGGAGTTATTTCGTTGCAAGCGGGTTTTTACGTGCTCTGGAGTCATTTCGTTACAAGCGGGTTTTTACATACTTCTCAGACATTTCACTGGAACCGGGTTTTTTAAGTGCTCTGGAGTCATTTCGTTGCAAGCGGGTTTTTAAGTGCTCTGTAGTCATTTCGTTGCAAGTGGGTTTTTTAGTGCTCTGGAGTCATTTCGTTGCAAGCGGGTTTTTAAGTGCTCTGAAGGCATTTCGTTGTAAGCGGGTTTTTATGTGCTCTGGAGTCATTTCGTTGCAAGCGGGTTTTTACGTGTTCTGGAGTCATTTCGTTGCAAGCGGGTTTTTACATACTTCTCAGACATTTCACTGGAAGCGGGTTTTTTAAGTGCTCTGGAGTCATTTCGTTGCAAGTGGGTTTTTAAGTGCTCTGGAGTCATTTCGTTGCAAGCGGGTTTTTACGTGCTCTGGAGTCATTTCGTTGCAAGCGGGTTTTTACATATTTCTCTGACATTTAACTGGAAGCGAGTATTTTAAGTGCTTTGGATTCATTTCGTTGCAAGCGGGTTTTTACGTGCTCTGGAGTCATTTCATTGCAAGCGGGTTTTTACATACTTCTCAGACATTTCACTGGAAGCGGGTTTTTTAAGTGCTCTGGAGTCATTTCGTTGCAAGCGGGTTTTTAAGTGCACTGGAGTCATTTCGTTGCAAGCGGGTTTTTAAGTGCTCGGAGTCATTTCGTTGCAAGCGGGTGTTTAAGTGCTCGGAGTCATTTCGTTGCAATCGGGTGTTTACGTGCTCTGGAGTCATTTCATTGCAAGCGTGTTTTTACATACTTCTCAGACATTTCACTGGAAGCGGGTTTTTTAAGTGCTCTGGAGTCATTTCGTTGCAAGCGGGTTTTTAAGTACTCTGGAGTCATTTCGTTGCACGCGGGTTTTTAAGTACTCTGGAGTCATTTCGTTGCACGCGGGTTTTTAAGTGCTCTGGAGTCATTTCGTTGCAAGCGGGTTTTTAAGTGCTCTGGAGTCATTTGGTTGCAAGCGGGTGTTTAAGTGCTCTGCAGTCATTTCATTGCAAGCGGGTTTTTAAGTGCTCTGGAGTCATTTCGTCGCAAGCGGGTTTTTAAGTGCTCTGGAGACATTTCGTTGCAAGGGGGTTTTTAAGTGTTCTGGAGTCATTTCGTTGCAAGCGGGTTTTTAAGTGCTCTGGAGTCATTTCGTTGCAAGCGGGTTTTTAAGTGCTCTGGAGTCATTTCGTTGCAAGCGGGTTTTTAAGTGCTCTGGAGTCATTTCGTTGCAAGCGGGTTTTTAAGTGCTCTGGAGTCATTTCGTTGCAAGCGGGTTTTTAAGTGCTCTGGAGTCATTTCGTTGCAAGCGGGTTTTTAAGTGCTCTGGAGTCATTTCGTTGCAAGCGGGTTTTTAAGTGCTCTGGAGTCATTTCGTTGCAAGCGGGTTTTTAAGTACTCTGAAGGCATTTCGTTGTAAGCGGGTTTTTAAGTGCTCTGGAGTCATTTCGTTGCAAGCGGGTTTTTACGTGTTCTGGAGTCATTTCGTTGCAAGCGGGTTTTTACATACTTCTCAGACATTTCACTGGAAGCGGGTTTTTTAAGTCCTCTGTAGGCATTTCATTGCAAGCGGTTTTTTAAGTACTCTGGAGTCATTTTGTTGCAAGCGGGTTTTTAAGTGCTCTGAAGGCATTTCATTGTAAGCGGGTTTTTAAGTGCTCTGGATTCATTTCGTTGCAAGCGGGTTTTTAAGTGCTCTGGAGTCATTTTGTTGCTAGCTTTTTTTTAAGTGCTCTGGAGGTATTTCGTTGCAAGCGGGTTTTTACGTGTTCTGGAGTCATTTCGTTGCAAGCGGGTTTTTACATACTTCTCAGACATTTCACTGGAAGCGGGTTTTTTAAGTGCTCTGGATTCATTTCGTTGCAAGCGGGTTTTTAAGTGCTCTGGAGTCATTTCGTTGCAAGCGGGTTTTTACGTGCTCTGGAGTCATTTCGTTGCAAGCGGGTTTTTACATATTTCTCTGACATTTAACTGGAAGCGAGTATTTTAAGTGCTTTGGATTCATTTCGTTGCAAGCGGGTTTTTACGTGCTCTGGAGTCATTTCATTGCAAGCGGGTTTTTACATACTTCTCAGACATTTCACTGGAAGCGGGTTTTTTAAGTGCTCTGGAGTCATTTCGTTGCAAGCGGGTTTTTAAGTGCACTGGAGTCATTTCGTTGCAAGCGGGTTTTTAAGTGCTCGGAGTCATTTCGTTGCAAGCGGGTGTTTAAGTGCTCGGAGTCATTTCGTTGCAATCGGGTGTTTACGTGCTCTGGAGTCATTTCATTGCAAGCGTGTTTTTACATACTTCTCAGACATTTCACTGGAAGCGGGTTTTTTAAGTGCTCTGGAGTCATTTCGTTGCAAGCGGGTTTTTAAGTACTCTGGAGTCATTTCGTTGCACGCGGGTTTTTAAGTGCTCTGGAGTCATTTCGTTGCAAGCGGGTTTTTAAGTGCTCTGGAGTCATTTGGTTGCAAGCGGGTGTTTAAGTGCTCTGCAGTCATTTCATTGCAAGCGGGTTTTTAAGTGCTCTGGAGTCATTTCGTCGCAAGCGGGTTTTTAAGTGCTCTGGAGACATTTCGTTGCAAGGGGGTTTTTAAGTGTTCTGGAGTCATTTCGTTGCAAGCGGGTTTTTAAGTGCTCTGGAGTCATTTCGTTGCAAGCGGGTTTTTAAGTGCTCTGGAGTCATTTCGTTGCAAGCGGGTTTTTAAGTGCTCTGGAGTCATTTCGTTGCAAGCGGGTTTTTAAGTGCTCTGGAGTCATTTCGTTGCAAGCGGGTTTTTAAGTGCTCTGGAGTCATTTCGTTGCAAGCGGGTTTTTAAGTGCTCTGGAGTCATTTCGTTGCAAGCGGGTTTTTAAGTGCTCTGGAGTCATTTCGTTGCAAGCGGGTTTTTAAGTACTCTGAAGGCATTTCGTTGTAAGCGGGTTTTTAAGTGCTCTGGAGTCATTTCGTTGCAAGCGGGTTTTTACGTGTTCTGGAGTCATTTCGTTGCAAGCGGGTTTTTACATACTTCTCAGACATTTCACTGGAAGCGGGTTTTTTAAGTCCTCTGTAGGCATTTCATTGCAAGCGGTTTTTTAAGTACTCTGGAGTCATTTTGTTGCAAGCGGGTTTTTAAGTGCTCTGGAGTCATTTCGTTGCAAGCGGGTTTTTAAGTGCTCTGGAGTCATTTCGTTGCAAGCGGGTTTTTAAGTGCTCTGGAGTCATTTCGTTGCAAGCGGGTTGTTAAGTGCTCTGGAGACATTTCGTTGCAATCGGGTTTTTAAGTGCTCTGTAGTCATTTCGTTCCAAGCGGGTTTTTAAGTGCTCTGGAGTCATTTCATTGCAAGCGGGTTTTTAAGTGCTCTGGAGTCATTTCGTTGCAAGCGGGTTTTTAAGTCCTCTGGAGTCATTTCGTTGCAAGCGGGTTTTTAAGTGCTCTGGAGTCATTTCGTTGCAAGCGGGTTTTTAAGTGCTCTGGAGTCATTTCGTTGCAAGCAGGTTTTTACATACTTCTCAGACATTTCACTGGAAGCGGGTTTTTTAAGTGCTCTGTAGGCATTTCGTTGCAAGCGGGTTTTTAAGTGCTCTGGAGTCATTTCGTTGCAAGCGGGTTTTTAAGTGCTCTGGAGTTATTTCGTTGCAAGCGGGTTTTTACGTGCTCTGGAGCCATTTCGTTACAAGCGGGTTTTTACATACTTCTCAGACATTTCACTGGAAGCGGGTTTTTTAAGTGCTCTGGAGTCATTTCGTTGCAAGCGGGTTTTTAAGTGCTCTGTAGTCATTTCGTTGCAAGTGGGTTTTTTAGTGCTCTGGAGTCATTTCGTTGCAAGCGGGTTTTTAAGTGCTCTGAAGGCATTTCGTTGTAAGCGGGTTTTTATGTGCTCTGGAGTCATTTCGTTGCAAGCGGGTTTTTACGTGTTCTGGAGTCATTTCGTTGCAAGCGGGTTTTTACATACTTCTCAGACATTTCACTGGAAGTGGGTTTTTTAAGTGCTCTGGAGTCATTTCGTTGCAAGTGGGTTTTTAAGTGCTCTGGAGTCATTTCGTTGCAAGCGGGTTTTTACGTGCTCTGGAGTCATTTCGTTGCAAGCGGGTTTTTACATATTTCTCTGACATTTAACTGGAAGCGAGTATTTTAAGTGCTTTGGATTCATTTCGTTGCAAGCGGGTTTTTACGTGCTCTGGAGTCATTTCATTGCAAGCGGGTTTTTACATACTTCTCAGACATTTCACTGGAAGCGGGTTTTTTAAGTGCTCTGGAGTCATTTCGTTGCAAGCGGGTTTTTAAGTACTCTGGAGTCATTTCGTTGCACGCGGGTTTTTAAGTGATCTGGAGTCATTTCGTTGCAAGCGGGTTTTTAAGTGCTCTGGAGTCATTTCGTTGCAAGCGGGTTTTTTAAGTGCTCTGGAGTCATTTCGTTGCAAGCGGGTTTTTAAGTGCACTGGAGTCATTTCGTTGCAAGCGGGTTTTTAAGTGCTCGGAGTCATTTCGTTGCAAGCGGGTGTTTAAGTGCTCGGAGTCATTTCGTTGCAATCGGGTGTTTACGTGCTCTGGAGTCATTTCATTGCAAGCGTGTTTTTACATACTTCTCAGACATTTCACTGGAAGCGGGTTTTTTAAGTGCTCTGGAGTCATTTCGTTGCAAGCGGGTTTTTAAGTACTCTGGAGTCATTTCGTTGCACGCGGGTTTTTAAGTGCTCTGGAGTCATTTCGTTGCAAGCGGGTTTTTAAGTGCTCTGGAGTCATTTGGTTGCAAGCGGGTGTTTAAGTGCTCTGCAGTCATTTCATTGCAAGCGGGTTTTTAAGTGCTCTGGAGTCATTTCGTCGCAAGCGGGTTTTTAAGTGCTCTGGAGACATTTCGTTGCAAGGGGGTTTTTAAGTGTTCTGGAGTCATTTCGTTGCAAGCGGGTTTTTAAGTGCTCTGGAGTCATTTCGTTGCAAGCGGGTTTTTAAGTGCTCTGGAGTCATTTCGTTGCAAGCGGGTTTTTAAGTGCTCTGGAGTCATTTCGTTGCAAGCGGGTTTTTAAGTGCTCTGGAGTCATTTCGTTGCAAGCGGGTTTTTAAGTGCTCTGGAGTCATTTCGTTGCAAGCGGGTTTTTAAGTGCTCTGGAGTCATTTCGTTGCAAGCGGGTTTTTAAGTGCTCTGGAGTCATTTCGTTGCAAGCGGGTTTTTAAGTACTCTGAAGGCATTTCGTTGTAAGCGGGTTTTTAAGTGCTCTGGAGTCATTTCGTTGCAAGCGGGTTTTTACGTGTTCTGGAGTCATTTCGTTGCAAGCGGGTTTTTACATACTTCTCAGACATTTCACTGGAAGCGGGTTTTTTAAGTCCTCTGTAGGCATTTCATTGCAAGCGGTTTTTTAAGTACTCTGGAGTCATTTTGTTGCAAGCGGGTTTTTAAGTGCTCTGAAGGCATTTCGTTGTAAGCGGGTTTTTAAGTGCTCTGGATTCATTTCGTTGCAAGCGGGTTTTTAAGTGCTCTGGAGTCATTTTGTTGCTAGCTTTTTTTTAAGTGCTCTGGAGGTATTTCGTTGCAAGCGGGTTTTTACGTGTTCTGGAGTCATTTCGTTGCAAGCGGGTTTTTACATACTTCTCAGACATTTCACTGGAAGCGGGTTTTTTAAGTGCTCTGGATTCATTTCGTTGCAAGCGGGTTTTTAAGTGCTCTGGAGTCATTTCGTTGCAAGCGGGTTTTTACGTGCTCTGGAGTCATTTCGTTGCAAGCGGGTTTTTACATATTTCTCTGACATTTAACTGGAAGCGAGTATTTTAAGTGCTTTGGATTCATTTCGTTGCAAGCGGGTTTTTACGTGCTCTGGAGTCATTTCATTGCAAGCGGGTTTTTACATACTTCTCAGACATTTCACTGGAAGCGGGTTTTTTAAGTGCTCTGGAGTCATTTCGTTGCAAGCGGGTTTTTAAGTGCACTGGAGTCATTTCGTTGCAAGCGGGTTTTTAAGTGCTCGGAGTCATTTCGTTGCAAGCGGGTGTTTAAGTGCTCGGAGTCATTTCGTTGCAATCGGGTGTTTACGTGCTCTGGAGTCATTTCATTGCAAGCGTGTTTTTACATACTTCTCAGACATTTCACTGGAAGCGGGTTTTTTAAGTGCTCTGGAGTCATTTCGTTGCAAGCGGGTTTTTAAGTACTCTGGAGTCATTTCGTTGCACGCGGGTTTTTAAGTGCTCTGGAGTCATTTCGTTGCAAGCGGGTTTTTAAGTGCTCTGGAGTCATTTGGTTGCAAGCGGGTGTTTAAGTGCTCTGCAGTCATTTCATTGCAAGCGGGTTTTTAAGTGCTCTGGAGTCATTTCGTCGCAAGCGGGTTTTTAAGTGCTCTGGAGACATTTCGTTGCAAGGGGGTTTTTAAGTGTTCTGGAGTCATTTCGTTGCAAGCGGGTTTTTAAGTGCTCTGGAGTCATTTCGTTGCAAGCGGGTTTTTAAGTGCTCTGGAGTCATTTCGTTGCAAGCGGGTTTTTAAGTGCTCTGGAGTCATTTCGTTGCAAGCGGGTTTTTAAGTGCTCTGGAGTCATTTCGTTGCAAGCGGGTTTTTAAGTGCTCTGGAGTCATTTCGTTGCAAGCGGGTTTTTAAGTGCTCTGGAGTCATTTCGTTGCAAGCGGGTTTTTAAGTACTCTGAAGGCATTTCGTTGTAAGCGGGTTTTTAAGTGCTCTGGAGTCATTTCGTTGCAAGCGGGTTTTTACGTGTTCTGGAGTCATTTCGTTGCAAGCGGGTTTTTACATACTTCTCAGACATTTCACTGGAAGCGGGTTTTTTAAGTCCTCTGTAGGCATTTCATTGCAAGCGGTTTTTTAAGTACTCTGGAGTCATTTTGTTGCAAGCGGGTTTTTAAGTGCTCTGAAGGCATTTCGTTGTAAGCGGGTTTTTAAGTGCTCTGGATTCATTTCGTTGCAAGCGGGTTTTTAAGTGCTCTGGAGTCATTTTGTTGCTAGCTTTTTTTTAAGTGCTCTGGAGGTATTTCGTTGCAAGCGGGTTTTTACGTGTTCTGGAGTCATTTCGTTGCAAGCGGGTTTTTACATACTTCTCAGACATTTCACTGGAAGCGGGTTTTTTAAGTGCTCTGTAGGCATTTCGTTGCAAGCGGGTTTTTAAGTGCTCTGGAGTCATTTCGTTGCAAGCGGATTTTTAAGTGCTCTGAAGGCATTTCGTTGCAAGCGGGTTTTTAAGTGCTCTGGAGTCATTTCGTTGCAAGCGGGTTTTTAAGTGCTCTGGAGGTATTTCGTTGCAAGCGGGTTTTTAAGTGCTCTTTAGTCATTTCGTTGCAAGCAGGTTTTTAAGTGTTCTGGAGTCATTTCGTTGCAAGCGGGTTTTTAAGTGCTCTGGAGTCATTTCGTTGCAAGCGGGTTTTTACATACTTCTCAGACATTTCACTGGAAGCGGGTTTTTTAAGTGCTCTGGAGTCATTTCGTTGCAAGCGGGTTTTTACGTGCTCTGTAGTCATTTCATTGCAAGCGTGTTTTTACATACTTCTCAGACATTTCACTTGAAGCGGGTTTTTTAAGTGCTCTGGAGTCATTTCGTTGCAAGCGGGTTTTTAAGTACTCTGGAGTCATTTCGTTGCACGCGGGTTTTTAAGTGCTCTGGAGTCATTTCGTTGCAAGCGGGTTTTTAAGTGCTCTGGAGTCATTTCGTTGCAAGCGGGTTTTTAAGTGCTCTGAAGGCATTTCGTTGTAAGCGGGTTTTTAAGTGCTCTGGAGTCATTTCGTTGCAAGCGGGTTTTTACGTGTTCTGGAGTCATTTCGTTGCAAGCGGGTTTTTACATACTTCTCAGACATTTCACTGGAAGGGGGTTTTTTAAGTCCTCTGTAGGCATTTCGTTGCAAGCGGTTTTTTAAGTACTCTGGAGTCATTTTGTTGCAAGCGGGTTTTTAAGTGCTCTGAAGGCATTTCGTTGTAAGCGGGTTTTTAAGTGCTCTGGAGTCATTTCGTTGCAAGCGGGTTTTTAAGTGCTCTGGAGTCATTTTGTTGCTAGCTTTTTTTTAAGTGCTCTGGAGGTATTTCGTTGCAAGCGGGTTTTTACGTGTTCTGGAGTCATTTCGTTGCAAGCGGGTTTTTACATACTTCTCAGACATTTCACTGGAAGCTTGTTTTTTAAGTTCTCTGTAGGCATTTCGTTGCAAGCGGGTTTTTAAGTGCTCTGGAGTCATTTCGTTGCAAGCGGGTTTTTAAGTGCTCTGAAGGCATTTCGTTGTAAGCGGGTTTTTAAGTGCTCTGGAGTCATTTCGTTGCAAGCGGGTTTTTAAGTGCTCTTTAGTCATTTCGTTGCAAGCGGGTTTTTAAGTGTTCTGGAGTCATTTCGTTGCAAGCGGGTTTTTAAGTGCTCTGGAGTCATTTCGTTGCAAGCGGGTTTTTAAGTGCTCTGAAGGCATTTCGTTGTAAGCGGGTTTTTAAGTGCTCTGAAGTCATTTCGTTGCAAGCGGGTTTTTAAGTGCTCTGGAGTCATTTCGTTGCAAGCGGGTTTTTAAGTGCTCTGGAGTCATTTCGTTGCAAGCGGGTTTTTAAGTGCTCTGGAGTCATTTCGTTCCAAGCGGGTTTTTACGTGCTCTGGAGTCATTTCGTTGCAAGCGGGTTTTTACATATTTCTCTGACATTTAACTGGAAGCGAGTATTTTAAGTGCTCTGGAGTCATTTCGTTGCAAGCGTGTTTTTACATACTTCTCAGACATTTCACTGGAAGCGGTTTTTTTTAAGTGCTCTGGAGTCATTTCGTTGCAAGCGGGTTTTTAAGTGCTCTGGAGTCATTTCGTTGCAAGCGGGTTTTTAAGTGCTCTGGAGTCATTTTGTTTCAAGCGGGTTTTTAAGTGCTCTGGAGTCATTTCGTTGCAAGCGGGTTTTTAAGTGCTCTGGATTCATTTCGTTGCAGGCGGGTTTTACATACTTCACAGACATTTCACTGGAAGCGGGTTTTTTAAGTGCTCTGTAGGCATTTCGTTGCAAGCGTGTTTTTAAGTACTCTGGAGTCATTTCGTTGCAAGCGGGTTTTTACGTGCTCTGGAGTCATTTCGTTACAAGCGGGTTTTTACATATTTCTCTGACATTTAACTGGAAGCGAGTATTTTAAGTGCTCTGGAGTCATTTCGTTGCAAGCGGGTTTTTTCGTGCTCTGGAGTCATTTCATTGGAAGCGGGTTTTTATGTGCTCTGGAGTCATTTCGTTGCAAGCGGGTGTTTAAGTGCTCTGGAGTCATTTCGTTGCAAGCGGGTTTTTATGTGCTCTGGAGTCATTTCGTTGCAAGCGGGTTTTTACGTGCTCTGGAGTCATTTCGTTACAAGCGGGTTTTTACATATTTCTCTGACATTTAACTGGAAGCGAGTATTTTAAGTGCTCTGGAGTCATTTCGTTGCAAGCGGGTTTTTACGTGCTCTGGAGTCATTTCGTTGTGAGCGGGTTTTTAAGTGCTCTGGAGTCATTTCGTTGCAAGTGGGTTTTTTAGTGCTCTGGAGTCATTTCGTTGCAAGCGGGTTTTTAAGTGCTCTGAAGGCATTTCGTTGTAAGCGGGTTTTTATGTGCTCTGGAGTTATTTCGTTGCAAGCGGGTTTTTACGTGTTCTGGAGTCATTTCGTTGCAAGCGGGTTTTTACATACTTCTCAGACATTTCACTGGAAGCGGGTTTTTTAAGTGCTCTGGAGTCATTTCGTTGCAAGCGGGTTTTTAAGTGCACTGGAGTCATTTCGTTGCAAGCGGGTTTTTAAGTGCTCTGGAGTCATTTGGTTGCAAGCGGGTGTTTAAGTGCTCTGCAGTCATTTCATTGCAAGCGGTTTTTTAAGTGCTCTGGAGTCATTTCGTCGCAAGCGGGTTTTTAAGTGCTCTGGAGACATTTCGTTGCAAGGGGGTTTTTAAGTGTTCTGGAGTCATTTCGTTGCAAGCGGGTTTTTAAGTGCTCTGGAGTCATTTCGTTGCAAGCGGGTTTTTAAGTGCTCTGGAGTCATTTCGTTGCAAGCGGGTTTTTAAGTGCTCTGGAGTCATTTCGTTGCAAGCGGGTTTTTAAGTGCTCTGGAGTCATTTCGTTGCAAGCGGGTTTTTAAGTGCTCTGGAGTCATTTCGTTGCAAGCGGGTTTTTAAGTGCTCTGAAGGCATTTCGTTGTAAGCGGGTTTTTAAGTGCTCTGGAGTCATTTCGTTGCAAGCGGGTTTTTACGTGTTCTGGAGTCATTTCGTTGCAAGCGGGTTTTTACATACTTCTCAGACATTTCACTGGAAGCGGGTTTTTTAAGTCCTCTGTAGGCATTTCGTTGCAAGCGGTTTTTTAAGTACTCTGGAGTCATTTTGTTGCAAGCGGGTTTTTAAGTGCTCTGAAGGCATTTCGTTGTAAGCGGGTTTTTAAGTGCTCTGGAGTCATTTCGTTGCAAGCGGGTTTTTAAGTGCTCTGGAGTCATTTTGTTGCTAGCTTTTTTTTAAGTGCTCTGGAGGTATTTCGTTGCAAGCGGGTTTTTACGTGTTCTGGAGTCATTTCGTTGTAAGCGGGTTTTTACATACTTCTCAGACATTTCACTGGAAGCGGGTTTTTTAAGTGCTCTGTAGGCATTTCGTTGCAAGCGGGTTTTTAAGTGCTCTGGAGTCATTTCGTTGCAAGCGGGTTTTTAAGTGC
This sequence comes from Meriones unguiculatus, assembly GCF_030254825.1. Classification (NCBI taxonomy): domain Eukaryota; kingdom Metazoa; phylum Chordata; class Mammalia; order Rodentia; family Muridae; genus Meriones; species Meriones unguiculatus. The sequence goes on along the minus strand of NC_083352.1, from coordinate 65,481,787 downwards.
TCTGAAGGCATTTCGTTGTAAGCGGGTTTTTAAGTGCTCTGGAGTCATTTCGTTGCAAGCGGGTTTTTAAGTGCTCTGGAGTCATTTCGTTGCAAGCGGGTTTTTAAGTGCTCTGGAGTCATTTCGTTGCAAGCGGGTTTTTAAGTGCTCTGGAGTCATTTCGTTCCAAGCGGGTTTTTAAGTGCTCTGGAGTCATTTCGTTGCAAGCGGGTTTTTAAGTGCTCTGGAGTCATTTCGTTGCAAGCGGGTTTTTAAGTGCTCTGGAGTCATTTCGTTGCAAGCGGGTTTTTAAGTGCTCTGGAGACATTTCGTTGCAATCGGGTTTTTAAGTGCTCTGGAGTCATTTCGTTCCAAGCGGGTTTTTAAGTGCTCTGGAGTCATTTCGTTGCAAGCGGGTTTTTAAGTGCTCTGGAGTCATTTCGTTGCAAGCGGGTTTTTAAGTGCTCTGGAGTCATTTCGTTGCAAGCGGGTTTTTAAGTGCTCTGGAGTCATTTCGTTGCAAGCGGGTTTTTAAGTGCTCTGGAGTCATTTCGTTGCAGGCGGGTTTTACATACTTCACAGACATTTCACTGGAAGCGGGGTTTTTAAGTGCTCTGTAGGCATTTCGTTGCAAGCGTGTTTTTAAGTACTCTGGAGTCATTTCGTTGCAAGCGGGTTTTTACGTGCTCTGGAGTCATTTCGTTACAAGCGGGTTTTTACATATTTCTCTGACATTTAACTGGAACCGAGTATTTTAAGTGCTCTGGAGTCATTTCGTTGCAAGCGGGTTTTTTCGTGCTCTGGAGTCATTTCGTTGGAAGCGGGTTTTTATGTGCTCTGGAGTCATTTCGTTGCAAGCGGGTGTTTAAGTGCTCTGGAGTCATTTCGTTGCAAGCGGGTTTTTATGTGCTCTGGAGTCATTTCGTTGCAAGCGGGTTTTTACGTGCTCTGGAGTCATTTCGTTACAAGCGGGTTTTTACATATTTCTCTGACATTTAACTGGAAGCGAGTATTTTAAGTGCTCTGGAGTCATTTCGTTGCAAGCGGGTTTTTACGTGCTCTGGAGTCATTTCGTTGTTAGCGGGTTTTTAAGTGCTCTTGAGTCATTTCGTTGCAAGTGGGTTTTTTAGTGCTCTGGAGTCATGTCGTTGCAAGCGGGTTTTTAAGTGCTCTGAAGGCATTTCGTTGTAAGCGGGTTTTTATGTGCTCTGGAGTTATTTCGTTGCAAGCGGGTTTTTACGTGTTCTGGAGTCATTTCGTTGCAAGCGGGTTTTTACATACTTCTCAGACATTTCACTGGAAGCGGGTTTTTTAAGTGCTCTGGAGTCATTTCGTTGCAAGCGGGTTTTTAAGTGCACTGGAGTCATTTCGTTGCAAGCGGGTTTTTAAGTACTCTGGAGTCATTTCGTTGCACGCGGGTTTTTAAGTGCTCTGGAGTCATTTCGTTGCAAGCGGGTTTTTAAGTGCTCTGGAGTCATTTGGTTGCAAGCGGGTGTTTAAGTGCTCTGCAGTCATTTCATTGCAAGCGGGTTTTTAAGTGCTCTGGAGTCATTTCGTCGCAAGCGGGTTTTTAAGTGCTCTGGAGTCATTTCGTTGCAAGCGGGTTTTTAAGTGCTCTGGAGTCATTTCGTTGCAAGCGGGTTTTTAAGTGCTCTGGAGTCATTTCGTTGCAAGCGGGTTTTTAAGTGCTCTGGAGTCATTTCGTTGCAAGCGGGTTTTTAAGTGCTCTGGAGTCATTTCGTTGCAAGCGGGTTTTTAAGTGCTCTGGAGTCATTTCGTTGCAAGCGGGTTTTTAAGTGCTCTGAAGGCATTTCGTTGTAAGCGGGTTTTTAAGTGCTCTGGAGTCATTTCGTTGCAAGCGGGTTTTTACGTGTTCTGGAGTCATTTCGTTGCAAGCGGGTTTTTACATACTTCTCAGACATTTCACTGGAAGCGGGTTTTTTAAGTCCTCTGTAGGCATTTCGTTGCAAGCGGTTTTTTAAGTACTCTGGAGTCATTTTGTTGCAAGCGGGTTTTTAAGTGCTCTGAGGGCATTTCGTTGTAAGCGGGTTTTTAAGTGCTCTGGAGTCATTTCGTTGCAAGCGGGTTTTTAAGTGCTCTGGAGTCATTTTGTTGCTAGCTTTTTTTTAAGTGCTCTGGAGGTATTTCGTTGCAAGCGGGTTTTTACGTGTTCTGGAGTCATTTCGCTGCAAGCGGGTTTTTACATACTTCTCAGACATTTCACTGGAAGCGGGTTTTTTAAGTGCTCTGTAGGCATTTCGTTGCAAGCGGGTTTTTAAGTGCTCTGGAGTCATTTCGTTGCAAGCGGGTTTTTAAGTGCTCTGAAGGCATTTCGTTGTAAGCGGGTTTTTAAGTGCTCTGGAGTCATTTCGTTGCAAGCGGGTTTTTAAGTGCTCTGGAGTCATTTCGTTGCAAGCGGGTTTTTAAGTGCTCTTTAGTCATTTCGTTGCAAGCGGGTTTTTAAGTGTTCTGGAGTCATTTCGTTGCAAGCGGGTTTTTAAGTGCTCTGGATTCATTTCGTTGCAAGCGGGTTTTTAAGTGCTCTGGAGTCATTTCGTTGCAAGCAGGTTTTTAAGTGCTCTGGAGTCATTTCGTTCCAAGCGGGTTTTTAAGTGCTCTGGAGTCATTTCGTTGCAAACGGGTTTTTAAGTGCTCTGGAGTCATTTCGTTGCAAGCGGGTTTTTAAGTGCTCTGGAGACATTTCGTTGCAATCGGGTTTTTAAGTGCTCTGGAGTCATTTCGTTCCAAGCGGGTTTTTAAGTGCTCTGGAGTCATTTCATTGCAAGCGGGTTTTTAAGTGCTCTGGAGTCATTTCGTTGCAAGCGGGTTTTTAAGTGCTCTGGAGTCATTTCGTTGCAAACGGGTTTTTAAGTGCTCTGGAGTCATTTCGTTGCAAGCGGGTTTTTAAGTGCTCTGGATTCATTTCGTTGCATGCGGGTTTTACATACTTCACAGACATTTCACTGGAAGCGGGTTTTTTAAGTGCTCTGTAGGCATTTCGTTGCAAGCGTGTTTTTAAGTACTCTGGAGTCATTTCGTTGCATGCGGGTTTTTACGTGCTCTGGAGTCATTTCGTTACAAGCGGGTTTTTACATATTTCTCTGACATTTAACTGGAAGCGAGTATTTTAAGTGCTCTGGAGTCATTTCGTTGCAAGCGGGTTTTTACGTGCTCTGGAGTCATTTCATTGCAAGCGTGTTTTTACATACTTCTCAGACATTTCACTGGAAGCTGGTTTTTTAAGTGCTCTGGAGTCATTTCGTTGCAAGCCGGTTTTTAAGTACTCTGGAGTCATTTCGTTGAACGCGGGTTTTTAAGTGCTCTGGAGTCATTTCGTTGCAAGCGGGTTTTTAAGTGCTCTGGAGTCATTTGGTTGCAAGCGGGTGTTTAAGTGCTCTGCAGTCATTTCATTGCAAGCGGGTTTTTAAGTGCTCTTTAGTCATTTCGTCGCAAGCGGGTTTTTAAGTGCTCTGGAGACATTTCGTTGCAAGCGGGTTTTTAAGTGTTCTGGAGTCATTTCGTTGCAAGCGGGTTTTTAAGTGCTCTGGAGTCATTTCGTTGCAAGCGGGTTTTTACGTGTTCTGGAGTCATTTCGTTGCAAGCGGGTTTTTACATACTTCTCAGACATTTCACTGGAAGCGGGTTTTTTAAGTCCTCTGTAGGCATTTCGTTGCAAGCGGTTTTTTAAATACTCTGGAGTCATTTTGTTGCAAGCGGGTTTTTAAGTGCTCTGAAGGCATTTCGGTGTAAGCGGGTTTTTAAGTGCTCTGGAGTCATTTCGTTGCAAGCGGGTTTTTAAGTGCTCTGGAGTCATTTTGTTGCTAGCTTTTTTTTAAGTGCTCTGGAGTTATTTCGTTGCAAGCGGGTTTTTACGTGTTCTGGAGTCATTTCGTTGCAAGCGGGTTTTTACATACTTCTCAGACATTTCATTGGAAGCGGGTTTTTTAAGTGCTCTGTAGGCATTTCGTTGCAAGCGGGTTTTTAAGTGCTCTGGAGTCATTACGTTGCAAGCGGGTTTTTAAGTGCTCTGGAGTCATTTCGTTGCAGGCGGGTTTTTACATACTTCACAGACATTTCACTGGAAGCGGGTTTTTTAAGTGCTCTGTAGGCATTTCGTTGCAAGCGTGTTTTTAAGTACTCTGGAGTCATTTCGTTGCAAGCGGGTTTTTACATATTTCTCTGACATTTAACAGGAAGCGAGTATTTTAAGTGCTCTGGAGTCATTTCGTTGCAAGCGGGTTTTTACGTGCTCTGGAGTCATTTCATTGGAAGCGGGTTTTTATGTGCTCTGGAGTCATTTCGTTGCAAGCGGGTGTTTAAGTGCTCTGGAGTCATTTCGTTGCAAGCGGGTTTTTATGTGCTCTGGAGTCATTTCGTTGCAAGCGGGTTTTTACGTGCTCTGGAGTCATTTCGTTACAAGCGGGTTTTTACATATTTCTCTGACATTTAACTGGAAGTGAGTATTTTAAGTGCTCTGGAGTCATTTCGTTGCAAGCGGGTTTTTACGTGCTCTGGAGTCATTTCGTTGTGAGCGGGTTTTTAAGTTCTCTGGAGTCATTTCGTTGCAAGTGGGTTTTTTAGTGCTCTGGAGTCATTTCGTTGCAAGCGGGTTTTTAAGTGCTCTGAAGGCATTTCGTTGTAAGCGGGTTTTTATGTGCTCTGGAGTCATTTCGTTGCAAGCGGGTTTTGACGTGTTCTGGAGTCATTTCGTTGCAAGCGTTTTTTTAAGTGCTCTGGAGTCATTTCGTTGCAGGCGGGTTTTACATACTTCACAGACATTTCACTGGAAGCGGGTTTTTTTAAGTGCTCTGTAGGCATTTCGTTGCAAGCGTGTTTTTAAGTACTCTGGAGTCATTTCGTTGCAAGCGGGTTTTTACGTGCTCTGGAGTCATTTCGTTACAAGCGGGTTTTTACATATTTCTCTGACATTTAACTGGAAGCGAGTATTTTAAGTGCTCTGGAGTCATTTCGTTGCAAGCGGGTTTTTTCGTGCTCTGGAGTCATTTCATTGGAAGCGGGTTTTTATGTGCTCTGGAGTCATTTCGTTGCAAGCGGGTGTTTAAGTGCTCTGGAGTCATTTCGTTGCAAGCGGGTTTTTATGTGCTCTGGAGTCATTTCGTTGCAAGCGGGTTTTTACGTGCTCTGGAGTCATTTCGTTACAAGCGGGTTTTTACATATTTCTCTGACATTTAACTGGAAGCGAGTATTTTAAGTGCTCTGGAGTCATTTCGTTGCAAGCGGGTTTTTACGTGCTCTGGAGTCATTTCGTTGTGAGCGGGTTTTTAAGTGCTCTGGAGTCATTTCGTTGCAAGTGGGTTTTTTAGTGCTCTGGAGTCATTTCGTTGCAAGCGGGTTTTTAAGTGCTCTGAAGGCATTTCGTTGTAAGCGGGTTTTTATGTGCTCTGGAGTTATTTCGTTGCAAGCGGGTTTTTACGTGTTCTGGAGTCATTTCGTTGCAAGCGGGTTTTTACATACTTCTCAGACATTTCACTGGAAGCGGGTTTTTTAAGTGCTCTGGAGTCATTTCGTTGCAAGCGGGTTTTTAAGTGCACTGGAGTCATTTCGTTGCAAGCGGGTTTTTAAGTACTCTGGAGTCATTTCGTTGCACGCGGGTTTTTAAGTGCTCTGGAGTCATTTCGTTGCAAGCGGGTTTTTAAGTGCTCTGGAGTCATTTGGTTGCAAGCGGGTGTTTAAGTGCTCTGCAGTCATTTCATTGCAAGCGGGTTTTTAAGTGCTCTGGAGTCATTTCGTCGCAAGCGGGTTTTTATGTGCTCTGGAGTCATTTCGTTGCAAGCGGGTTTTTAAGTGCTCTGGAGTCATTTCGTTGCAAGCGGGTTTTTAAGTGCTCTGGAGTCATTTCGTTGCAAGCGGGTTTTTAAGTGCTCTGGAGTCATTTCGTTGCAAGCGGGTTTTTAAGTGCTCTGGAGTCATTTCGTTGCAAGCGGGTTTTTAAGTGCTCTGGAGTCATTTCGTTGCAAGCGGGTTTTTAAGTGCTCTGGAGTCATTTCGTTGCAAGCGGGTTTTTAAGTGCTCTGAAGGCATTTCGTTGTAAGCGGGTTTTTAAGTGCTCTGGAGTCATTTCGTTGCAAGCGGGTTTTTACGTGTTCTGGAGTCATTTCGTTGCAAGCGGGTTTTTACATACTTCTCAGACATTTCACTGGAAGCGGGTTTTTTAAGTCCTCTGTAGGCATTTCGTTGCAAGCGGTTTTTTAAGTACTCTGGAGTCATTTTGTTGCAAGCGGGTTTTTAAGTGCTCTGAGGGCATTTCGTTGTAAGCGGGTTTTTAAGTGCTCTGGAGTCATTTCGTTGCAAGCGGGTTTTTAAGTGCTCTGGAGTCATTTTGTTGCTAGCTTTTTTTTAAGTGCTCTGGAGGTATTTCGTTGCAAGCGGGTTTTTACGTGTTCTGGAGTCATTTCGTTGCAAGCGGGTTTTTACATACTTCTCAGACATTTCACTGGAAGCGGGTTTTTTAAGTGCTCTGTAGGCATTTCGTTGCAAGCGGGTTTTTAAGTGCTCTGGAGTCATTTCGTTGCAAGCGGGTTTTTAAGTGCTCTGAAGGCATTTCGTTGTAAGCGGGTTTTTAAGTGCTCTGGAGTCATTTCGTTGCAAGCGGGTTTTTAAGTGCTCTGGAGTCATTTCTTTGCAAGCGGGTTTTTAAGTGCTCTTTAGTCATTTCGTTGCAAGCGGGTTTTTAAGTGTTCTGGAGTCATTTCGTTGCAAGCGGGTTTTTAAGTGCTCTGGAGTCATTTCGTTGCAAGCGGGTTTTTAAGTGCTCTGGAGTCATTTCGTTCCAAGCGGGTTTTTAAGTGCTCTGGAGTCATTTCGTTGCAAGCGGGTTTTTAAGTGCTCTGGAGTCATTTCGTTGCAAGCGGGTTTTTAAGTGCTCTGGAGACATTTCGTTGCAATCGGGTTTTTAAGTGCTCTGGAGTCATTTCGTTCCAAGCGGGTTTTTAAGTGCTCTGGAGTCATTTCATTGCAAGCGGGTTTTTAAGTGCTCTGGAGTCATTTCGTTGCAAGCGGGTTTTTAAGTGCTCTGGAGTCATTTCGTTGCAAGCGGGTTTTTAAGTGCTCTGGAGTCATTTCGTTGCAAGCGGGTTTTTAAGTGCTCTGGATTCATTTCGTTGCAGGCGGGTTTTACATACTTCACAGACATTTCACTGGAAGCGGGTTTTTTAAGTGCTCTGTAGGCATTTCGTTGCAAGCGTGTTTTTAAGTACTCTGGAGTCATTTCGTTGCATGCGGGTTTTTACGTGCTCTGGAGTCATTTCGTTACAAGCGGGTTTTTACATATTTCTCTGACATTTAACTGGAAGCCAGTATTTTAAGTGCTCTGGAGTCATTTCGTTGCAAGCGGGTTTTTACGTGCTCTGGAGTCATTTCATTGCAAGCGTGTTTTTACATACTTCTCAGACATTTCACTGGAAGCTGGTTTTTTAAGTGCTCTGGAGTCATTTCGTTGCAAGCCGGTTTTTAAGTACTCTGGAGTCATTTCGTTGCACGCGGGTTTTTAAGTGCTCTGGAGTCATTTCGTTGCAAGCGGGTTTTTAAGTGCTCTGGAGTCATTTGGTTGCAAGCGGGTGTTTAAGTGCTCTGCAGTCATTTCATTGCAAGCGGGTTTTTAAGTGCTCTTTAGTCATTTCGTCGCAAGCGGGTTTTTAAGTGCTCTGGAGACATTTCGTTGCAAGCGGGTTTTTAAGTGTTCTGGAGTCATTTCGTTGCAAGCGGGTTTTTAAGTGCTGTGGAGTCATTTCGTTGCAAGCGGGTTTTTACGTGTTCTGGAGTCATTTCGTTGCAAGCGGGTTTTTACATACTTCTCAGACATTTCACTGGAAGCGGGTTTTTTAAGTCCTCTGTAGGCATTTCGTTGCAAGCAGTTTTTTAAATACTCTGGAGTCATTTTGTTGCAAGCGGGTTTTTAAGTGCTCTGAAGGCATTTCGGTTTAAGCGGGTTTTTAAGTGCTCTGGAGGTATTTCGTTGCAAGCGGGTTTTTACGTGTTCTGGAGTCATTTCGTTGCAAGCGGGTTTTTACATACTTCTCAGACATTTCATTGGAAGCGGGTTTTTTAAGTGCTCTGTAGGCATTTCGTTGCAAGCGGGTTTTTAAGTGCTCTGGAGTCATTTCGTTGCAAGCGGGTTTTTAAGTGCTCTGGAGTCATTTCGTTGCAGGCGGGTTTTCACATACTTCACAGACATTTCACTGGAAGCGGGTTTTTTAAGTGCTCTGTAGGCATTTCGTTGCAAGCGTGTTTTTAAGTACTCTGGAGTCATTTCGTTGCAAGCGGGTTTTTACATATTTCTCTGACATTTAACAGGAAGCGAGTATTTTAAGTGCTCTGGAGTCATTTCGTTGCAAGCGGGTTTTTACGTGCTCTGGAGTCATTTCATTGGAAGCGGGTTTTTATGTGCTCTGGAGTCATTTCGTTGCAAGCGGGTGTTTAAGTGCTCTGGAGTCATTTCGTTGCAAGCGGGTTTTTATGTGCTCTGGAGTCATTTCGTTGCAAGCGGGTTTTTACGTGCTCTGGAGTCATTTCGTTACAAGCGGGTTTTTACATATTTCTCTGACATTTAACTGGAAGTGAGTATTTTAAGTGCTCTGGAGTCATTTCGTTGCAAGCGGGTTTTTACGTGCTCTGGAGTCATTTCGTTGTGAGCGGGTTTTTAAGTTCTCTGGAGTCATTTCGTTGCAAGTGGGTTTTTTAGTGCTCTGGAGTCATTTCGTTGCAAGCGGGTTTTTAAGTGCTCTGAAGGCATTTCGTTGTAAGCGGGTTTTTATGTGCTCTGGAGTCATTTCGTTGCAAGCGGGTTTTGACGTGTTCTGGAGTCATTTCGTTGCAAGCGGGTTTTTACGTGTTCTGGAGTCATTTCGTTGCAAGCGGGTTTTTACATACTTCTCAGACATTTCACTGGAAGCGGGTTTTTTAAGTGCTCTGTAGGCATTTCGTTGCAAGCGGGTTTTTAAGTACTCTGGAGTCATTTCGTTGCAAGCGGGTTTTTACGTGCTCTGGAGTCATTTCGTTGCAAGCGGGTTTTTACATATTTCTCTGACATTTAACTGGAAGCGAGTATTTTAAGTGCTCTGGAGTCATTTCGTTGCAAGCAGGTTTTTACGTGCTCTGGAGTCATTTCATTGCAAGCGTGTTTTTACATACTTCTCAGACATTTCACTGGAAGCGGGTTTTTTAAGTGCTCTGGAGTCATTTCGTTGCAAGCCGGTTTTTAAGTACTCTGGAGTCATTTCGTTGCATGCGGGTTTTTAAGTGCTCTGGAGTCATTTCGTTGCAAGCGGGTTTTTAAGTGCTCTGGAGTCATTTGGTTGCAAGCGGGTGTTTAAGTGCTCTGCAGTCATTTCGTTGCAAGCGGGTTTTTAAGTGCTCTGGAGTCATTTTGTCGCAAGCGGGTTTTTAAGTGCTCTGGAGACATTTCGTTGCAAGCGGGTTTTTAAGTGTTCTGGAGTCATTTCGTTGCAAGCGGGTTTTTAAGTGCTCTGGAGTCATTTCGTTGCAAGCGGGTTTTTAAGTGCTCTGGAGTCATTTCGTTGCAAGCGGGTTTTTAAGTGCTCTGGAGTCATTTCGTTGCAAGCGGGTTTTTAAGTGCTCTGGAGTCATTTCGTTGCAAGCGGGTTTTTAAGTGCTCTGGAGGCATTTCGTTGTAAGCGGGTTTTTAAGTGCTCTGGAGTCATTTCGTTGCAAGCGGGTTTTTACGTGTTCTGGAGTCATTTCGTTGCAAGCGGGTTTTTACATACTTCTCAGACATTTCACTGGAAGCGGGTTTTTTAAGTCCTCTGTAGGCATTTCGTTGCAAGCGGTTTTTTAAGTACTCTGGAGTCATTTTGTTGCAAGCGGGTTTTTAAGTGCTCTTTAGTCATTTCGTTGCAAGCGGGTTTTTAAGTGCTCTGGAGTCATTTTGTTGCTAGCTTTTTTTTAAGTGCTCTGGAGGTATTTCGTTGCAAGCGGGTTTTTACGTGTTCTGGAGTCATTTCGTTGCAAGCGGGTTTTTACATACTTCTCAGACATTTCATTGGAAGCGGGTTTTTTAAGTGCTCTGTAGGCATTTCGTTGCAAGCGGGTTTTTAAGTGCTCTGGAGTCATTTTGTTGCAAGCGGGTTTTTAAGTGCTCTTTAGTCATTTCGTTGCAAGCGGGTTTTTAAGTGTTCTGGAGTCATTTCGTTACAAGCGGGTTTTTAAGTGCTCTGGAGTCATTTCGTTGCAAGCGGGTTTTTAAGTGCTCTGGAGTCATTTCGTTGCAAGCGGGTTTTTAAGTGCTCTGGAGTCATTTCGTTCCAAGCGGGTTTTTAAGTGCTCTGGAGTCATTTCGTTGCAAGCGGGTTTTTAAGTGCTCTCGAGTCATTTCGTTGCAAGCGGGTTTTTAAGTGCACTGGAGTCATTTCGTTGCAAGCGGGTTTTTAAGTGCTCTGGAGTCATTTCGTTGCAAGCGGGTTTTTAAGTGCTCTGGAGTCATTTCGTTGCAAGCGGGTTTTTAAGTGCTCTGGAGTCATTTCGTTGCAAGCGGGTTTTTAAGTGCTCTGGAGTCATTTCGTTGCAAGCGGGTTTTTAAGTGCTCTGGAGTCATTTCGTTGCAAGCGGGTTTTTAAGTGCTCTGGAGTCATTTCGTTGCAAGCGGGTTTTTAAGTGCTCTGGAGTTATTTTGTTGCTAGCTTTTTTTTAAGTGCTCTGGAGGTATTTCGTTGCAAGGGGGTTTTTACGTGTTCTGGAGTCATTTCGTTGCAAGCGGGTTTTTACATACTTCTCAGACATTTCATTGGAAGCGGGTTTTTTAAGTGCTCTGTAGGCATTTCGTTGCAAGCGGGTTTTTAAGTGCTCTGGAGTCATTTCGTTGCAAGCGGGTTTTTACATACTTCTCAGACATTTCACTGGAAGCGGGTTTTTTAAGTCCTCTGTAGGCATTTCGTTGCAAGCGGTTTTTTAAGTACTCTGGAGTCATTTTGTTGCAAGCGGGTTTTTAAGTGCTCTGAAGGCATTTCGGTGTAAGCGGGTTTTTAAGTGCTCTGGAGTCATTTCGTTGCAAGCGGGTTTTTAAGTGCTCTGGAGTTATTTTGTTGCTAGCTTTTTTTTAAGTGCTCTGGAGGTATTTCGTTGCAAGGGGGTTTTTACGTGTTCTGGAGTCATTTCGTTGCAAGCGGGTTTTTACATACTTCTCAGACATTTCATTGGAAGCGGGTTTTTTAAGTGCTCTGTAGGCATTTCGTTGCAAGCGGGTTTTTAAGTGCTCTGGAGTCATTTCGTTGCAAGCGGGTTTTTAAGTGCTCTGGAGTCATTTCGTTGCAAGCGGGTTTTTACATACTTCTCAGACATTTCATTGGAAGCGGGTTTTTTAAGTGCTCTGTAGGCATTTCGTTGCAAGCGGGTTTTTAAGTGCTCTGGAGTCATTTCGTTGCAAGCGGGTTTTTAAGTGCTCTGGAGTCATTTCGTTGCAGGCGGGTTTTTACATACTTCACAGACATTTCACTGGAAGCGGGTTTTTTAAGTGCTCTGTAGGCATTTCGTTGCAAGCGTGTTTTTAAGTACTCTGGAGTCATTTCGTTGCAAGCGGGTTTTTACGTGCTCTGGAGTCATTTCGTTACAAGCGGGTTTTTACATATTTCTCTGACATTTAACTGGAAGCGAGTATTTTAAGTGCTCTGGAGTCATTTCGTTGCAAGCGAGTTTTTACGTGCTCTGGAGTCATTTCATTGGAAGCGGGTTTTTATGTGCTCTGGAGTCATTTCGTTGCAAGCGGGTGTTTAAGTGCTCTGGAGTCATTTCGTTGCAAGCGGGTTTTTATGTGCTCTGGAGTCATTTCGTTGCAAGCGGGTTTTTATGTGCTCTGGAGTCATTTCGTTACAAGCGGGTTTTTACATATTTCTCTGACATTTAACTGGAAGCGAGTATTTTAAGTGCTCATGAGTCATTTCGTTGCAAGCGGGTTTTTACGTGCTCTGGAGTCATTTCGTTGTGAGCGGGTTTTTAAGTGCTCTGGAGTCATTTCGTTGCAAGTGGGTTTTTTAGTGCTCTGGAGTCATTTCGTTGCAAGCGGGTTTTTAAGTGCTCTGAAGGCATTTCGTTGTAAGCGGGTTTTTATGTGCTCTGGAGTCATTTCGTTGCAAGCGGGTTTTGACGTGTTCTGGAGTCATTTCGTTGCAAGCGGGTTTTTACGTGTTCTGGAGTCATTTCGTTCCAAGTGGGTTTTTACATACTTCTCAGACATTTCACTGGAAGCGGGTTTTTTAAGTGCTCTGTAGGCATTTCGTTGCAAGCGGGTTTTTAAGTAATCTGGAGTCATTTCGTTGCAAGCGGGTTTTTACGTGCTCTGGAGTCATTTCGTTGCAAGCGGGTTTTTACATATTTCTCTGACATTTAACTGGAAGCGAGTATTTTAAGTGCTCTGGAGTCATTTCGTTGCAAGCGGGTTTTTACGTGCTCTGGAGTCATTTCATTGCAAGCGTGTTTTTACATACTTCTCAGACATTTCACTGGAAGCGGGTTTTTTAAGTGCTCTGGAGTCATTTCGTTGCAAGCCGGTTTTTAAGTACTCTGGAGTTATTTCGTTGCACGCGGGTTTTTAAGTGCTCTGGAGTCATTTCGTTGCAAGCGGGTTTTTAAGTGCTCTGGAGTCATTTGGTTGCAAGCGGGTGTTTAAGTGCTCTGCAGTCATTTCGTTGCAAGCGGGTTTTTAAGTGCTCTGGAGTCATTTCGTTGCAAGCTGGTTTTTAAGTGCTCTGGAGACATTTTGTTGCAAGCGGGTTTTTAAGTGTTCTGGAGTCATTTCGTTGCAAGCGGGTTTTTAAGTGCTCTGGAGTCATTTCGTTGCAAGCGGGTTTTTAAGTGCTCTGGAGTCATTTCGTTGCAAGCGGGTTTTTAAGTGCTCTGGAGTCATTTCGTTGCAAGCGGGTTTTTAAGTGCTCTGGAGTCATTTCGTTGCAAGCGGGTTTTTAAGTGCTCTGGAGTCATTTCGTTGCAAGCGGGTTTTTAAGTGCTCTGGAGTCATTTCGTTGCAAGCGGGTTTTTAAGTGCTCTGATGGCATTTCGTTGTAAGCGGGTTTTTAAGTGCTCTGGAGTCATTTCGTTGCAAGCGGGTTTTTACGTGTTCTGGAGTCATTTCGTTGCATGCGGGTTTTTACATACTTCTCAGACATTTCACTGGAAGCGGGTTTTTTAAGTCCTCTGTAGGCATTTCGTTGCAAGCGGTTTTTTAAGTACTCTGGAGTCATTTTGTTGCAAGCGGGTTTTTAAGTGCTCTGAAGGCATTTCGTTTTAAGCGGGTTTTTAAGTGCTCTGGAGTCAATTCGTTGCAAGCGGGTTTTTAAGTGCTCTGGAGTCATTTTGTTGCTAGCTTTTTTTTAAGTGCTCTGGAGGTATTTCGTTGCAAGCGGGTTTTTACGTGTTCTGGAGTCATTTCGTTGCAAGCGGGTTTTTACATACTTCTCAGACATTTCATTGGAAGCGGGTTTTTTAAGTGCTCTGTAGGCATTTCGTTGCAAGCGGGTTTTTAAGTGCTCTGGAGTCATTTCGTTGCAAGCGGGTTTTTAAGTGCTCTTTAGTCATTTCGTTGCAAGCGGGTTTTTAAGTGTTCTGGAGTCATTTCGTTACAAGCGGGTTTTTAAGTGCTCTGGAGTCATTTCGTTGCAAGCGGGTTTTTAAGTGCTCTGGATTCATTTCGTTGCAAGCGGGTTTTTAAGTGCTCTGGAGTCATTTCGTTCCAAGCGGGTTTTTAAGTGCGCTGGAGTCATTTCGTTGCAAGCGGGTTTTTAAGTGCTCTGGATTCATTTCGTTGCAAGCGGGTTTTTAAGTGCTCTGGAGACATTTCGTTGCAATCGGCTTTTTAAGTACTCTGGAGTCATTTTGTTGCAAGCGGGTTTTTAAGTGCTCTGAAGGCATTTCGTTGTAAGCGGGTTTTTAAGTGCTCTGGAGTCATTTCGTTGCAAGCGGGTTTTTAAGTGCTCTGGAGTCATTTTGTTGCTAGCTTTTTTTTAAGTGCTCTGGAGGTATTTCGTTGCAAGCGGGTTTTTAAGTGCTCTGGATTCATTTCGTTGCAAGCGGGTTTTTAAGTGCTCTGGAGACATTTCGTTGCAATCGGCTTTTTAAGTACTCTGGAGTCATTTTGTTGCAAGCGGGTTTTTAAGTGCTCTGAAGGCATTTCGTTGTAAGCGGGTTTTTAAGTGCTCTGGAGTCATTTCGTTGCAAGCGGGTTTTTAAGTGCTCTGGAGTCATTTTGTTGCTAGCTTTTTTTTAAGTGCTCTGGAGGTATTTCGTTGCAAGCGGGTTTTTAAGTGCTCTGGAGTCATTTCGTTGCAAGCGGGTTTTTAAGTGCTCTGGAGTCATTTTGTTGCTAGCTTTTTTTTAAGTGCTCTGGAGTCATTTCGTTCCAAGCGGGTTTTTAAGTGCTCTGGAGTCATTTCGTTGCAAGCGGGTTTTTAAGTGCTCTGGAGTCATTTCGTTGCAAGCGGGTTTTTAAGTGCTCTGGAGACATTTCGTTGCAATCGGGTTTTTAAGTGCTCTGGAGTCATTTCGTTCCAAGCGGGTTTTTAAGTGCTCTGGAGTCATTTCATTGCAAGCGGGTTTTTAAGTGCTCTGGAGTCATTTCGTTGCAAGCGGGTTTTTAAGTGTTCTGGAGTCATTTCGTTGCAAGCGGGTTTTTAAGTGCTCTGGAGTCATTTCGTTGCAAGCGGGTTTTTAAGTGCTCTGGAGTCATTTCGTTGCAGGCGGGTTTTACATACTTCACAGACATTTCACTGGAAGCGGGTTTTTTAAGTGCTCTGTAGGCATTTCGTTGCAAGCGTCTTTTTAAGTACTCTGGAGTCATTTCGTTGCATGCGGGTTTTTACGTGCTCTGGAGTCATTTCGTTACAAGCGGCTTTTTACATATTTCTCTGACATTTAACTGGAAGCGAGTATTTTAAGTGCTCTGGAGTCATTTCGTTGCAAGCGGGTTTTTACGTGCTCTGGAGTCATTTCATTGCAAGCGTGTTTTTACATACTTCTCAGACATTTCACTGGAAGCTGGTTTTTTAAGTGCTCTGGAGTCATTTCGTTGCAAGCCGGTTTTTAAGTACTCTGGAGTCATTTCGTTGCACGCGGGTTTTTAAGTGCTCTGGAGTCATTTCGTTGCAAGCGGGTTTTTAAGTGCTCTGGAGTCATTTGGTTGCAAGCGGGTGTTTAAGTGCTCTGCAGTCATTTCATTGCAAGCGGGTTTTTAAGTGCTCTGGAGTCATTTCGTCGCAAGCGGGTTTTTAAGTGCTCTGGAGACATTTCGTTGCAAGCGGGTTTTTAAGTGTTCTTTAGTCATTTCGTTGCAAGCGGGTTTTTAAGTGCTCTGGAGTCATTTCGTTGCAAGCGGGTTTTTACGTGTTCTGGAGTCATTTCGTTGCAAGCGGGTTTTTACATACTTCTCAGACATTTCACTGGAAGCGGGTTTTTTAAGTCCTCTGTAGGCATTTCGTTGCAAGCGGTTTTTTAAGTACTCTGGAGTCATTTTGTTGCAAGCGGGTTTTTAAGTGCTCTGAAGGCATTTCGGTGTAAGCGGGTTTTTAAGTGCTCTGGAGTCATTTCGTTGCAAGCGGGTTTTTAAGTGCTCTGGAGTCATTTTGTTGCTAGCTTTTTTTTAAGTGCTCTGGAGGTATTTCGTTGCAAGCGGGTTTTTACGTGTTCTGGAGTCATTTCGTTGCAAGCGGGTTTTTACATACTTCTCAGACATTTCATTGGAAGCGGGTTTTTTAAGTGCTCTGTAGGCATTTCGTTACAAGCGGGTTTTTAAGTGCTCTGGAGTCATTTCGTTGCAAGCGGGTTTTTAAGTGCTCTGGAGTCATTTCGTTGCAGGCGGGTTTTTACATACTTCACAGACATTTCACTGGAAGCGGGTTTTTTAAGTGCTCTGTAGGGATTTCGTTGCAAGCGTGTTTTTAAGTACTCTGGAGTCATTTCGTTGCAAGCGGGTTTTTACGTGCTCTGGAGTCATTTCATTGGAAGCGGGTTTTTATGTGCTCTGGAGTCATTTCGTTGCAAGCGGGTGTTTAAGTGCTCTGGAGTCATTTCGTTGCAAGCGGGTTTTTATGTGCTCTGGAGTCATTTCGTTGCAAGCGGGTTTTTACGTGCTCTGGAGTCATTTCGTTACAAGCGGGTTTTTACATATTTCTCTGACATTTAACTGGAAGCGAGTATTTTAAGTGCTCTGGAGTCATTTCGTTGCAAGCGGGTTTTTACGTGCTCTGGAGTCATTTCGTTGTGAGCGGGTTTTTAAGTTCTCTGGAGTCATTTCGTTGCAAGTGGGTTTTTTAGTGCTCTGGAGTCATTTCGTTGCAAGCGGGTTTTTAAGTGCTCTGAAGGCATTTCGTTGTAAGCGGGTTTTTATGTGCTCTGGAGTCATTTCGTTGCAAGCGGGTTTTGTCGTGTTCTGGAGTCATTTCGTTGCAAGCGGGTTTTTACGTGTTCTGGAGTCATTTCGTTGCAAGCGGGTTTTTACATACTTCTCAGACATTTCACTGGAAGCGGGTTTTTTAAGTGCTCTGTAGGCATTTCGTTGCAAGCGGGTTTTTAAGTACTCTGGAGTCATTTCGTTGCAAGCGGGTTTTTACGTGCTCTGGAGTCATTTCGTTGCAAGCGGGTTTTTACATATTTCTCTGACATTTAACTGGAAGCGAGTATTTTAAGTGCTCTGGAGTCATTTCGTTGCAAGCGGGTTTTTACGTGCTCTGGAGTCATTTCATTGCAAGCGTGTTTTTACATACTTCTCAGACATTTCACTGGAAGCGGGTTTTTTAAGTGCTCTGGAGTCATTTCGTTGCAAGCCGGTTTTTAAGTACTCTGGAGTCATTTCGTTGCACGCGGGTTTTTAAGTGCTCTGGAGTCATTTCGTTGCAAGCGGGTTTTTAAGTGCTCTGGAGTCATTTGGTTGCAAGCGGGTGTTTAAGTGCTCTGCAGTCATTTCGTTGCAAGCGGGTTTTTAAGTGCTCTGGAGTCATTTTGTCGCAAGCGGGTTTTTAAGTGCTCTGGAGACATTTCGTTGCAAGCGGGTTTTTAAGTGTTCTGGAGTCATTTCGTTGCAAGCGGGTTTTTAAGTGCTCTGGAGTCATTTCGTTGCAAGCGGGTTTTTAAGTGCTCTGGAGTCATTTCGTTGCAAGCGGGTTTTTAAGTGCTCTGGAGTCATTTCGTTGCAAGCGGGTTTTTAAGTGCTCTGGAGTCATTTCGTTGCAAGCGGGTTTTTAAGTGCTCTGAAGGCATTTCGTTGTAAGCGGGTTTTTAAGTGCTCTGGAGTCATTTCGTTGCAAGCGGGTTTTTACGTGTTCTGGAGTCATTTCGTTGCAAGCGGGTTTTTACATACTTCTCAGACATTTCACTGGAAGCGGGTTTTTTAAGTCTCTGTAGGCATTTCGTTGCAAGCGGTTTTTTAAGTACTCTGGAGTCATTTTGTTGCAAGCGGGTTTTTAAGTGCTCTTTAGTCATTTCGTTGCAAGCGGGTTTTTAAGTGCTCTGGAGTCATTTTGTTGCTAGCTTTTTTTTAAGTGCTCTGGAGGTATTTCGTTGCAAGCGGGTTTTTACGTGTTCTGGAGTCATTTCGTTGCAAGCGGGTTTTTACATACTTCTCAGACATTTCAATGGAAGCGGGTTTTTTAAGTGCTCTGTAGGCATTTCGTTGCAAGCGGGTTTTTAAGTGCTCTGGAGTCATTTCGTTGCAAGCGGGTTTTTAAGTGCTCTTTAGTCATTTCGTTGCAAGCGGGTTTTTAAGTGTTCTGGAGTCATTTCGTTACAAGCGGGTTTTTAAGTGCTCTGGAGTCATTTCGTTGCAAGCGGGTTTTTAAGTGCTCTGGAGTCATTTCGTTGCAAGCGGGTTTTTAAGTGCTCTGGAGTCATGTCGTTCCAAGCGGGTTTTTAAGTGCTCTGGAGTCATTTCGTTGTAAGCGGGTTTTTAAGTGCTCTGGAGTCATTTCGTTGCAAGCGGGTTTTTAAGTGCTCTGGAGTCATTTCGTTGCAAGCGGGTTTTTAAGTGCTCTGGAGTCATTTCGTTGCAAGCGGGTTTTTAAGTGCTCTGGAGTCATTTCGTTGCAAGCGGGTTTTTACTGGAGTCATTTCGTTGCAAGCGGGTTTTTAAGTGCTCTGGAGTCATTTCGTTGCAAGCGGGTTTTTAAGTGCTCTGGAGTCATTTCGTTGCAAGCGGGTTTTTAAGTGCTCTGGAGTCATTTCGTTGCAAGCGGGTTTTTAAGTGCTCTGGAGTCATTTCGTTGCAAGCGGGTTTTTAAGTGCTCTGAAGGCATTTCGTTGTAAGCGGGTTTTTAAGTGCTCTGGCGTCATTTCGTTGCAAGCGGGTTTTTACGTGTTCTGGAGTCATTTCGTTGCAAGCGGGTTTTTAAGTGTTCTGGAGTCATTTCGTTGCAAGCGGGTTTTTAAGTGCTCTGGAGTCATTTCGTTGCAAGCGGGTTTTTAAGTGCTCTGGAGTCATTTCGTTGCAAGCGGGTTTTTAAGTGCTCTGGAGTCATTTCGTTGCAAGCGGGTTTTTAAGTGCTCTGGAGTCATTTCGTTGCAGGCGGGTTTTACATACTTCACAGACATTTCACTGGAAGCGGGTTTTTTAAGTGCTCTGTAGGCATTTCGTTGCAAGCGTGTTTTTAAGTACTCTGGAGTCATTTCGTTGCATGCGGGTTTTTACGTGCTCTGGAGTCATTTCGTTACAAGCGGGTTTTTACATATTTCTCTGACATTTAACTGGAAGCAAGTATTTTAAGTGCTCTGGAGTCATTTCGTTGCAAGCGGGTTTTTACGTGCTCTGGAGTCATTTCATTGCAAGCGTGTTTTTACATACTTCTCAGACATTTCACTGGAAGCTGGTTTTTTAAGTGCTCTGGAGTCATTTCGTTGCAAGCCGGTTTTTAAGGACTCTGGAGTCATTTCGTTGCACGCGGGTTTTTAAGTGCTCTGGAGTCATTTCGTCGCAAGCGGGTTTTTAAGTGCTCTGGAGTCATTTCGTTGCAGGCGGGTTTTACATACTTCACAGACATTTCACTGGAAGCGGGTTTTTTAAGTGCTCTGTAGGCATTTCGTTGCAAGCGTGTTTTTAAGTACTCTGGAGTCATTTCGTTGCATGCGGGTTTTTACGTGCTCTGGAGTCATTTCGTTACAAGCGGGTTTTTACATATTTCTCTGACATTTAACTGGAAGCAAGTATTTTAAGTGCTCTGGAGTCATTTCGTTGCAAGCGGGTTTTTACGTGCTCTGGAGTCATTTCATTGCAAGCGTGTTTTTACATACTTCTCAGACATTTCACTGGAAGCTGGTTTTTTAAGTGCTCTGGAGTCATTTCGTTGCAAGCGGTTTTTTAAGTACTCTGGAGTCATTTTGTTGCAAGCGGGTTTTTATGTGCTCTGAAGGCATTTCGGTGTAAGCGGGTTTTTAAGTGCTCTGGAGTCATTTCGTTGCAAGCGGGTTTTTAAGTGCTCTGGAGTCATTTTGTTGCTAGCTTTTTTTTAAGTGCTCTGGAGGTATTTCGTTGCAAGCGGGTTTTTACGTGTTCTGGAGTCATTTCGTTGCAAGCGGGTTTTTACATACTTCTCAGACATTTCATTGGAAGCGGGTTTTTTAAGTGCTCTGTAGGCATTTCGTTACAAGCGGGTTTTTAAGTGCTCTGGAGTCATTTCGTTGCAAGCGGGTTTTTAAGTGCTCTGGAGTCATTTCGTTGCAGGCGGGTTTTTACATACTTCACAGACATTTCACTGGAAGCGGGTTTTTTAAGTGCTCTGTAGGCATTTCGTTGCAAGCGTGTTTTTAAGTACTCTGGAGTCATTTCGTTGCAAGCGGGTTTTTACGTGCTCTGGAGTCATTTCGTTACAAGCGGGTTTTTACATATTTCTCTGACATTTAACTGGAAGCGAGTATTTTAAGTGCTCTGGAGTCATTTCGTTGCAAGCGGGTTTTTACGTGCTCTGGAGTCATTTCATTGGAAGCGGGTTTTTATGTGCTCTGGAGTCATTTCGTTGCCAGCGGGTGTTTAAGTGCTCTGGAGTCATTTCGTTGCAAGCGGGTTTTTATGTGCTCTGGAGTCATTTCGTTACAAGCGGGTTTTTACATATTTCTCTGACATTTAACTGGAAGCGAGTATTTTAAGTGCTCTGGAGTCATTTCGTTGCAAGCGGGTTTTTACATGCTCTGGAGTCATTTCGTTGTGAGCCGGTTTTTAAGTGCTCTGGAGTCATTTCGTTGCAAGTGGGTTTTTTAGTGCTCTGGAGTCATTTCGTTGCAAGCGGGTTTTTAAGTGCTCTGAAGGCATTTCGTTGTAAGCGGGTTTTTATGTGCTCTGGAGTCATTTCGTTGCAAGCGGGTTTTGACGTGTTCTGGAGTCATTTCTTTGCAAGCGGGTTTTTACGTGTTCTGGAGTCATTTCGTTGCAAGCGGGTTTTTACATACTTCTCAGACATTTCACTGGAAGCGGGTTTTTTAAGTGCTCTGTAGGCATTTCGTTGCAAGCGGGTTTTTAAGTACTCTGGAGTCATTTCGTTGCAAGCGGGTTTTTACGTGCTCTGGAGTCATTTCGTTGCAAGCGGGTTTTTACATATTTCTCTGACATTTAACTGGAAGCGAGTATTTTAAGTGCTCTGGAGTCATTTCGTTGCAAGCGGGTTTTTACGTGCTCTGGAGTCATTTCATTGCAAGCGTGTTTTTACATACTTCTCAGACATTTCACTGGAAGCGGGTTTTTTAAGTGCTCTGGAGTCATTTCGTTGCAAGCCGGTTTTTAAGTACTCTGGAGTCATTTCGTTGCACGCGGGTTTTTAAGTGCTCTGGAGTCATTTCGTTGCAAGCGGGTTTTTAAGTGCTCTGGAGTCATTTGGTTGCAAGCGGGTGTTTAAGTGCTCTGCAGTCATTTCGTTGCAAGCGGGTTTTTAAGTGCTCTGGAGTCATTTCGTTGCAAGCAGGTTTTTAAGTGCTCTGGAGACATTTCGTTGCAAGCGGGTTTTTAAGTGTTCTGGAGTCATTTCGTTGCAAGCGGGTTTTTAAGTGCTCTGGAGTCATTTCGTTGCAAGCGGGTTTTTAAGTGCTCTGGAGTCATTTCGTTGCAAGCGGGTTTTTAAGTGCTCTGGAGTCATTTCGTTGCAAGCGGGTTTTTAAGTGCTCTGATGGCATTTCGTTGTAAGCGGGTTTTTAAGTGCTCTGGAGTCATTTCGTTGCAAGCGAGTTTTTACGTGTTCTGGAGTCATTTCGTTGCAAGCGGGTTTTTACATACTTCTCAGACATTTCACTGGAAGCGGGTTTTTTAAGTCCTCTGTAGGCATTTCGTTGCAAGCGGTTTTTTAAGTACTCTGGAGTCATTTTGTTGTAAGCGGGTTTTTAAGTGCTCTGAAGGCATTTCGTTTTAAGCGGGTTTTTAAGTGCTCTGGAGTCATTTCGTTGCAAGCGGGTTTTTAAGTGCTCTGGAGTCATTTTGTTGCTAGCTTTTTTTTAAGTGCTCTGGAGGTATTTCGTTGCAAGCGGGTTTTTACGTGTTCTGGAGTCATTTCGTTGCAAGCGGGTTTTTACATACTTCTCAGACATTTCATTGGAAGCGGGTTTTTTAAGTGCTCTGTAGGCATTTCGTTGCAAGCGGGTTTTTAAGTGCTCTGGAGTCATTTCGTTGCAAGCGGGTTTTTAAGTGCTCTTTAGTCATTTCGTTGCAAGCGGGTTTTTAAGTGTTCTGGAGTCATTTCGTTATAAGCGGGTTTTTAAGTGCTCTGGAGTCATTTCGTTGCAAGCGGGTTTTTAAGTGCTCTGGAGTCATTTCGTTGCAAGCGGGTTTTTAAGTGCTCTGGAGTCATTTCGTTCCAAGCGGGTTTTTAAGTGCTCTGGAGTCATTTCGTTGCAAGCGGGTTTTTAAGTGCTCTGGAGTCATTTCGTTGCAAGCGGGTTTTTAAGTGCTCTGGAGACATTTCGTTGCAATCGGCTTTTTAAGTGCACTGGAGTCATTTCGTTCCAAGCGGGTTTTTAAGTGCTCTGGAGTCATTTCGTTGCAAGCGGGTTTTTAAGTGTTCTGGAGTCATTTCGTTGCAAGCGGGTTTTTAAGTGCTCTGGAGTCATTTCGTTGCAAGCGGGTTTTTAAGTGCTCTGGAGTCATTTCGTTGCAAGGGGGTTTTTAAGTGCTCTGGAGTCATTTCGTTGCAAGCGGGTTTTTAAGTGCTCTGGAGTCATTTCGTTGCAAGCGGGTTTTTAAGTGCTCTGGAGTCATTTCGTTGCAAGCGGGTTTTTAAGTGTTCTGGAGTCATTTCGTTGCAAGCGGGTTTTTACATACTTCACAGACATTTCACTGGAAGCGGGTTTTTTAAGTGCTCTGTAGGCATTTCGTTGCAAGCGTGTTTTTAAATACTCTGGAGTCATTTCGTTGCAAGCAGGTTTTTACGTGCTCTGGAGTCATTTCGTTGCAAGCGGGTTTTTACATATTTCTCTGACATTTAACTGGAAGCGAGTATTTTAAGTGCTCTAGAGTCATTTCATTGCAAGCGGGTTTTAACGTGCTCTGGAGTCATTTCATTGGAAGCGGGTTTTTACATACTTCTCAGACATTTCCCGGGAAGCGGGTTTTTTAAGTGCTCTGGAGTCATTTCGTTGCAAGCGGGTTTTTAAGTACTCTGGAGTCATTTCGTTGCACGCGGGTTTTTAAGTGATCTGGAGTCATTTCGTTGCAAGCGGGTTTTTAAGTGCTCTGGAGTCATTTCGTTGCAAGCGGGTGTTTAAGTGCTCTGGAGTCATTTCGTTGCAAGCGGGTTTTTAAGTGCTCTGGAGTCATTTCGTTGCAAGCGGGTTTTTAAGTGTTCTGGAGTCATTTCGTTGCAAGCAGGTTTTTAAGTGCTCTTGAGTCATTTCGTTGCAAGCGGGTTTTTAAGTGCTCTGAAGGCATTTCGTTGCGAGCGGGTTTATAAGTGCTCTGGAGTCATTTCGTTGCAAGCGGGTTTTTAAGTGCTCTGGAGTCATTTCTTGCAAGCGGGTTTTTAAGTGCTCTGGAGTCATTTCGTTGCAAGCGGGTTTTTAAGTGTTCTGGAGTCATTTCGTTGCAAGCGGTTTTTAAGTGCTCTGGAGTCATTTCTTTGCATGCGAGTTTTTAAGTGCTCTGAAGGCATTTCGTTGTAAGCGGGTTTTTAAGTGCTCTTCAGTCATTTAGTTGCAAGCGGGTTTTTACGTGTTCTGGAGTTATTTCGTTGCAAGCGGGTTTTTACATACTTCTCAGACATTTCACTGGAAGCGGGTTTTTTAAGTGCTCTGTAGGGATTTCGTTGCAAGCGGGTTTTTAAGTGCTCTGGAGTCATTTCGTTGCAAGCGGGTTTTTAAGTGCTCTGAAGGCATTTCGTTATAAGCGGGTTTTTAAGTGCTCTGGAGGCATTTCGTAGCAAGCGGGTTTTTAAGTGCTCTGGAGTCTTTTCGTTGCAAGCGGGTTTTTAAGTGTTCTGGAGTCATTTCGTTGCAAGCGGGTTTTTAAGTGCTCTGGAGTCATTTCATTGCAAGCGGGTTTTTAAGTGCTCTGGAGTCATTTCGTTGCAAGCGGGTTTTTAAGTGCTCTGGAGTCATTTCGTTGCAAGCGGGTTTTTAAGTGCTCTGGAGTCATTTCGTTGCAAGCGGGTTTTTAAGTGTTCTGGAGTCATTTCGTTGCAAGCGGGTTTTTACATACTTCACAGACATTTCACTGGAAGCGGGTTTTTTAAGTGCTCTGTAGGCATTTCATTGCAAGCGTGTTTTTAAGTACTCTGGAGTCATTTCGTTGCAAGCGGGTTTTTACGTGCTCTGGAGTCATTTCATTGGAAGTGAGTTTTTACATACTTCTCAGACATTTCACTGGAAGCGGGTTTTTTAAGTGCTCTGGAGTCATTTCGTTGCAAGCGGGTTTTTAAGTACTCTGGAGTCATTTCGTTGCACGCGGGTTTTTAAGTGCTCTGGAGTCATTTCATTGCAAGCGGGTTTTTAAGTGCTCTGGAGTCATTTCGTTGCAAGCGGGTGTTTAAGTGCTCTGGAATCATTTCGTTGCAAGCGGGTTTTTAAGTGCTCTGGAGTCATTTCGTTGCAAGCGGGTTTTTAAGTGTTCTGGAGTCATTTCGTTGCAAGCGGGTTTTTAAGTGCTCTTGAGTCATTTCGTTGCAAGCGGGTTTTTAAGTGCTCTGGAGTCATTTCATTGCAAGCGGGTTTTTAAGTGCTCTGGAGTCATTTCGTTGCAAGCGGGTGTTTAAGTGCTCTGGAATCATTTCGTTGCAAGCGGGTTTTTAAGTGCTCTGGAGTCATTTCGTTGCAAGCGAGTTTTTACGTGCTCTGGAGTCATTTCGTTGCAAGCGGGTTTTTACATACTTCTCAGACATTTCACTGGAAGCGGGTTTTTTAAGTCCTCTGTAGGCATTTCGTTGCAAGCGGTTTTTTAAGTACTCTGGAGTCATTTTGTTGCAAGCGGGTTTTTAAGTGCTCTGAAGGCATTTCGTTTTAAGCGGGTTTTTAAGTGCTCTGGAGTCATTTCGTTGCACGCGGGTTTTTAAGTGCTCTGGAGTCATTTTGTTGCTAGCTTTTTTTTAAGTGCTCTGGAGGTATTTCGTTGCAAGCGGGTTTTTACGTGTTCTGGAGTCATTTCGTTGCAAGCGGGTTTTTACATACTTCTCAGACATTTCATTGGAAGCGGGTTTTTTAAGTGCTCTGTAGGCATTTCGTTGCAAGCGGGTTTTTAAGTGCTCTGGAGTCATTTCGTTGCAAGCGGGTTTTTAAGTGCTCTTTAGTCATTTCGTTGCAAGCGGGTTTTTAAGTGTTCTGGAGTCATTTCGTTACAAGCGGGTTTTTAAGTGCTCTGGAGTCATTTCGTTGCAAGCGGGTTTTTAAGTGCTCTGGAGTCATTTCGTTGCAAGCGGGTTTTTAAGTGCTCTGGAGTCATTTCGTTCCAAGCGGGTTTTTAAGTGCTCTGGAGTCATTTCGTTGCAAGCGGGTTTTTAAGTGCTCTGGAGTCATTTCGTTGCAAGCGGGTTTTTAAGTGCTCTGGAGACATTTCGTTGCAATCGGCTTTTTAAATGCACTGGAGTCATTTCGTTCCAAGCGGGTTTTTAAGTGCTCTGGAGTCATTTCGTTGCAAGCGGGTTTTTAAGTGTTCTGGAGTCATTTCGTTGCAAGCGGGTTTTTAAGTGCTCTGGAGTCATTTCGTTGCAAGCGGGTTTTTAAGTGCTCTGGAGTCATTTCGTTGCAAGGGGGTTTTTAAGTGCTCTGGAGTCATTTCGTTGCAAGCGGGTTTTTAAGTGCTCTGGAGTCATTTCGTTGCAAGCGGGTTTTTAAGTGCTCTGGAGTCATTTCGTTGCAAGCGGGTTTTTAAGTGTTCTGGAGTCATTTCGTTGCAAGCGGGTTTTTACATACTTCACAGACATTTCACTGGAAGCGGGTTTTTTAAGTGCTCTGTAGGCATTTCGTTGCAAGCGTGTTTTTAAATACTCTGGAGTCATTTCGTTGCAAGCAGGTTTTTACGTGCTCTGGAGTCATTTCGTTGCAAGCGGGTTTTTACATATTTCTCTGACATTTAACTGGAAGCGAGTATTTTAAGTGCTCTAGAGTCATTTCATTGCAAGCGGGTTTTAACGTGCTCTGGAGTCATTTCATTGGAAGCGGGTTTTTACATACTTCTCAGACATTTCCCGGGAAGCGGGTTTTTTAAGTGCTCTGGAGTCATTTCGTTGCAAGCGGGTTTTTAAGTACTCTGGAGTCATTTCGTTGCACGCGGGTTTTTAAGTGATCTGGAGTCATTTCGTTGCAAGCGGGTTTTTAAGTGCTCTGGAGTCATTTCGTTGCAAGCGGGTGTTTAAGTGCTCTGGAGTCATTTCGTTGCAAGCGGGTTTTTAAGTGCTCTGGAGTCATTTCGTTGCAAGCGGGTTTTTAAGTGTTCTGGAGTCATTTCGTTGCAAGCAGGTTTTTAAGTGCTCTTGAGTCATTTCGTTGCAAGCGGGTTTTTAAGTGCTCTGAAGGCATTTCGTTGCGAGCGGGTTTATAAGTGCTCTGGAGTCATTTCGTTGCAAGCGGGTTTTTAAGTGCTCTGGAGTCATTTCTTGCAAGCGGGTTTTTAAGTGCTCTGGAGTCATTTCGTTGCAAGCGGGTTTTTAAGTGTTCTGGAGTCATTTCGTTGCAAGCGGTTTTTAAGTGCTCTGGAGTCATTTCTTTGCATGCGAGTTTTTAAGTGCTCTGAAGGCATTTCGTTGTAAGCGGGTTTTTAAGTGCTCTTCAGTCATTTAGTTGCAAGCGGGTTTTTACGTGTTCTGGAGTTATTTCGTTGCAAGCGGGTTTTTACATACTTCTCAGACATTTCACTGGAAGCGGGTTTTTTAAGTGCTCTGTAGGGATTTCGTTGCAAGCGGGTTTTTAAGTGCTCTGGAGTCATTTCGTTGCAAGCGGGTTTTTAAGTGCTCTGAAGGCATTTCGTTATAAGCGGGTTTTTAAGTGCTCTGGAGGCATTTCGTAGCAAGCGGGTTTTTAAGTGCTCTGGAGTCTTTTCGTTGCAAGCGGGTTTTTAAGTGTTCTGGAGTCATTTCGTTGCAAGCGGGTTTTTAAGTGCTCTGGAGTCATTTCGTTGCAAGCGGCTTTTTAAGTGCTCTGGAGTCATTTCGTTGCAAGCGGGTTTTTAAGTGCTCTGGAGTCATTTCGTTGCAAGCGGGTTTTTAAGTGCTCTGGAGTCATTTCGTTGCAAGCGGGTTTTTAAGTGTTCTGGAGTCATTTCGTTGCAAGCGGGTTTTTACATACTTCACAGACATTTCACTGGAAGCGGGTTTTTTAAGTGCTCTGTAGGCATTTCATTGCAAGCGTGTTTTTAAGTACTCTGGAGTCATTTCGTTGCAAGCGGGTTTTTACGTGCTCTGGAGTCATTTCGTTACAAGCGGGTTTTTACATATTTCTCTGACATTTAACTGGAAGCGAGTATTTTAAGTGCTCTGGAGTCATTTCGTTGCAAGCGGGTTTTTACGTGCTCTGGAGTCATTTCATTGGAAGCGGGTTTTTACATACTTCTCAGACATTTCACTGGAAGCGGGTTTTTTAAGTGCTCTGGAGTCATTTCGTTGCAAGCGGGTTTTTAAGTACTCTGGAGTCATTTCGTTGCACGCGGGTTTTTAAGTGCTCTGGAGTCATTTCATTGCAAGCGGGTTTTTAAGTGCTCTGGAGTCATTTCGTTGCAAGCGGGTGTTTAAGTGCTCTGGAGTCATTTCGTTGCAAGCGGGTTTTTAAGTGCTCTGGAGTCATTTCGTTGCAAGCGGGTTTTTAAGTGTTCTGGAGTCATTTCGTTGCAAGCGGGTTTTTAAGTGCTCTTGAGTCATTTCGTTGCAAGCGGGTTTTTAAGTGCTCTGAAGGCATTTCGTTGTAAGCGTGTTTTTAAGTGCTCTGGAGTCATTTCGTTGCAAGCGGGTTTTTAAGTGCTCTGGAGTCATTTCGTTGCAAGCTTTTTTTTAAGTGCTCTGGAGTTATTTCGTTGCAAGCGCGTTTTTACGTGTTCTGGAGTCATTTCGTTGCAAGCGGGTTTTTACATACTTCTCAGACATTTCACTGGAAGCGGGTTTTTTAAGTTCTCTGTAGGCATTTCGTTGCAAGCGGGTTTTTAAGTGCTCTGGAGTCATTTCGTTGCAAGCGGGTTTTTAAGTGCTCATTTGTCATTTCGTTGCAAGCGGGTTTTTAAGTGCTCTGGAGTCATTTCGTTGCAAGCGGGTTTTTAAGTGTTCTGGAGTCATTTCGTTGCAAGCGGGTTTTTAAGTGCTCTGGAGTCATTTCGTTGCAAGCGGGTTTTTAAGTGCTCTGGAGTCATTTCGTTGCAAGCGGGTTTTTAAGTGCTCTGGAGTCATTTGGTTGCAAGCTGGTTTTCAAGTGTTCTGGAGTCATTTCGTTGCAAGCGGGTTTTTAAGTGCTCTGGAGTCATTTCGTTGCAAGCGTGTTTTTAAGTGCTCTGGAGTCATTTCATTGCAAGCGGGTTTTCAAGTGCTCTGGAGTCATTTCGTTGCAAGCGGGTTTTCAAGTGTTCTGGAGTCATTTCGTTGCAAGCGGGTTTTTAAGTGCTCTGGAGTCATTTCGTTGAAAGCGGGTTTTTAAGTGCTCTGGAGTCATTTCGTTGCAAGTGGGTTTTTAAGTGCTCTGGATTCATTTCGTTGCAAGCGGGTTTTTAAGTGCTCTGAAGGCATTTCGTTGTAAGTGGGTTTTTAAGTGCTCTGGAGTCATTTCGTTGCAAGCGGGTTTTTAAGTGCTCTGGAGTCATTTCGTTGTAAGCGGGTTTTTAAGTGCTCTGGAGTCATTTCGTTGCAAGCGGGTTTTTAAGTGCTCTGGAGTCATTTCGTTGCAAGCGGGTTTTTACATACTTCTCAGACATTTCACTGGAAGCGGGTTTTTTAAGTGCTCTGTAGGTATTTCGTTGCAAGCGTGTTTTTAAGTACTCTGGAGTCATTTCGTTGCAAGCGGGTTTTTACGTGCTCTGGAGTCATTTCGTTACAAGCGGGTTTTTACATATTTCTCTGACATTTAACTGGAAGCGAGTATTTTAAGTGCTCTGGAGTCATTTCGTTGCAAGCGGGTTTTTACGTGCTCTGGAGTCATTTCATTGGAAGTGGGTTTTTACATACTTCTCAGACATTTCACTGGAAGCGGGTTTTTTAAGTGCTCTGGAGTCATTTCGTTGCAAGCGGGTTTTTAAGTACTCTGGAGTCATTTCGTTGCACGCGGGTTTTTAAGTGCTCTGGAGTCATTTCATTGCAAGCGGGTTTTTAAGTGCTCTGGAGTCATTTCGTTGCAAGCGGGTGTTTAAGTGCTCTGGAATCATTTCGTTGCAAGCGGGTTTTTAAGTGCTCTGGAGTCATTTCGTTGCAAGCGGGTTTTTAAGTGTTCTGGAGTCATTTCGTTGCAAGCGGGTTTTTAAGTGCTCTTGAGTCATTTCGTTGCAAGCGGGTTTTTAAGTGCTCTGAAGGCATTTCGTTGTAAGCGGGTTTTTAAGTGCTCTGGAGTCATTTCGTTGCAAGCGGGTTTTTAAGTGCTCTGGAGTCATTTCTTTGCAAGCTTTTTTTTAAGTGCTCTGGAGTTATTTCGTTGCAAGCGGGTTTTTACGTGTTCTGGAGTCATTTCGTTGCAAGCGGGTTTTTACATACTTCTCAGACATTTCACTGGAAGCAGGTTTTTTAAGTTCTCTGTAGGCATTTCGTTGCAAGCGGGTTTTTAAGTGCTCTGGAGTCATTTCGTTGCAAGCGGGTTTTTAAGTGCTCTGGAGTCATTTCGTTGCAAGCGGGTTTTTAAGTGCTCTGGAGTCATTTCATTGCAAGCAGGTTTTTAAGTGCTCTGGAGTCATTTCGTTGCAAGCGGGTTTTTACATACTTCTCAGACATTTCAGTGGAAGCGGGTTTTTTAAGTTCTCTGTAGGCATTTCGTTGCAAGCGGCTTTTTAAGTGCTCTGGAGTCATTTCGTTGCAAGCGGGTTTTTAAGTGCTCTGGAGTCATTTCATTGCAAGCGGGTTTTTAAGTGCTCTGGAGTCATTTCGTTGCAAGCGGGTTTTTAAGTGCTCTGGAGTCATTTGGTTGCAAGCTGGTTTTCAAGTGCTCTGGAGTCATTTCGTTGCAAGCGGGTTTTTAAGTGTTCTGGAGTCATTTCGTTGCAAGCGGGTTTTTAAGTGCTCTTGAGTCATTTCGTTGCAATCGGGTTTTTAAGTGCTCTGAAGGCATTTCGTTGTAAGCGGGTTTTTAAGTGCTCTGGAGTCATTTCGTTGCAAGCGGGTTTTTAAGTGCTCTGGAGTCATTTCGTTGCAAGCTTTATTTAAGTGCTCTGGAGTTATTTCGTTGCAAGCGGGTTTTTACGTGTTCTGGAGTCATTTCGTTGCAAGCGGGTTTTTACATACTTCTCAGACATTTCACTGGAAGCGGGTTTTTTAAGTTCTCTGTAGGCATTTCCTTGCAAGCGGGTTTTTACGTGCTCTGAAGTCATTTCGTTGCAAGCGGGTTTTTACATATTTCTCTGACATTTAACTGGAAGCGAGTATTTTAAGTGCTCTGGATTCATTTCGTTGCAAGCGGGTTTTTACGTGCTCTGGAGTCATTTCATTGCAAGCGGGTTTTTACATACTTCTCAGACATTTCACTGGAAGCGGGTTTTTTAAGTGCTCTGGAGTCATTTCGTTGCAAGCGGGTTTTTAAGTGCACTGGAGTCATTTCGTTGCAAGCGGGTTTTTAAGTGCTCTGGAGTCATTTCGTTGCAAGCGGGTGTTTAAGTGCTCTGGAGTCATTTCGTTGCAAGCGGGTTTTTAAGTTCTCTGGAGTCATTTCGTTGCAAGCGGGTTTTTAAGTGCTCTGGAGTGATTTCGTTGCAAGCGGATTTTTAAGTGCTCTGGAGTCATTTCGTTGCAAGCGGGTTTTTAAGTGTTCTGGAGTCATTTCGTTGCAAGTGGGTTTTTACGTGTTCTGGAGTCATTTCGTTGCAAGCGGGTTTTTACATACTTCTCAGATATTTCACTGGAAGCGGGTTTTTTAAGTGCTCTGTAGGCATTTCGTTGCAAGCGGGTTTTTAAGTACTCTGGAGTCATTTCGTTGCAAGCGGGTTTTTACGTGCTCTGGAGTCATTTCATTGCAAGCGGGTTTTTACATATTTCTCTGACATTTCACTGGAAGCGAGTATTTTAAGTGCTCTGGAGTCATTTCGTTGCAAGCGGGTTTTTACGTGCTCTGGAGTCATTTCATTGCAAGCGTGTTTTTACATACTTCTCAGACATTTCACTGGAAGCGGGTTTTTTAAGTGCTCTGGAGTCATTTCGTTGCAAGCGGGTTTTTAAGTACTCTGGAGTCATTTCGTTGCACGCGGGTTTTTAAGTGCTCTGGAGTCATTTCGTTGCAAGCGGGTTTTTAAGTGCTCTGGAGTCATTTGTTTGCAAGCGGATGTTTAAGTGCTCTGCAGTCATTTCATTGCAAGCGGGTTTTTAATTGCTCTGGAGTCATTTCGTCGCAAGCGGGTTTTTAAGTGCTCTGGAGACATTTCGTTGCAAGCGGGTTTTTAAGTGTTCTGGAGTCATTTCGTTGCAAGCGGGTTTTTAAGTGCTCTGGAGTCATTTCGTTGCAAGCGGGTTTTTAAGTGCTCTGGAGTCATTTCGTTGCAAGCGGGTTTTTAAGTGCTCTGGAGTCATTTCGTTGCAAGCGGGTTTTTAAGTGCTCTGGAGTCATTTCGTTGCAAGCGGGTTTTTAAGTGCTCAGGAGTCATTTCGTTGCAAGCGGGTTTTTAAGTGCTCTGGAGTCATTTCGTTGCAAGCGGGTTTTTAAGTGCTCTGGAGTCATTTCGTTGCAAGCGGGTTTTTAAGTGCTCTGAAGGCATTTCGGTGTAAGCGGGTTTTTAAGTGCTCTGGAGTCATTTCGTTGCAAGCGGGTTTTTACGTGTTCTGGAGTCATTTCGTTGCAAGCGGGTTTTTACATACTTTTCAGACATTTCACTGGAAGCGGGTTTTTTAAGTCCTCTGTAGGCATTTCGTTGCAAGCGGTTTTTTAAGTACTCTGGAGTCATTTTGTTGCAAGCGGGTTTTTAAGTGCTCTTGAGTCATTTCGTTGCAATCGGGTTTTTAAGTGCTCTGAAGGCATTTCGTTGTAAGCGGGTTTTTAAGTGCTCTGGAGTCATTTCGTTGCAAGCGGGTTTTTAAGTGCTCTGGAGTCATTTCGTTGCAAGCTTTTTTTTAAGTGCTCTGGAGTTATTTCGTTGCAAGCGGGTTTTTACGTGTTCTGGAGTCATTTCGTTGCAAGCGGGTTTTTACATACTTCTCAGACATTTCACTGGAAGCGGGTTTTTTAAGTTCTCTGTAGGCATTTCGTTGCAAGCGGGTTTTTACGTGCTCTGGAGTCATTTCGGTGCAAGCGGGTTTTTACATATTTCTCTGACATTTAACTGGAAGCGAGTATTTTAAGTGCTCTGGATTCATTTCGTTGCAAGCGGGTTTTTACGTGCTCTGGAGTCATTTCATTGCAAGCGGGTTTTTACATACTTCTCAGACATTTCACTGGAAGCGGGTTTTTTAAGTGCTCTGGAGTCATTTCGTTGCAAGCGGGTTTTTAAGTGCACTGGAGTCATTTCGTTGCAAGTGGGTTTTTAAGTGCTCTGGAGTCATTTCGTTGCAAGCGGGTGTTTAAGTGCTCTGGAGTCATTTCGTTGCAAGCGGGTTTTTAAGTTCTCTGGAGTCATTTCGTTGCAAGCGGGTTTTTAAGTGCTCTGGAGTGATTTCGTTGCAAGCGGATTTTTAAGAGCTCTGGAGTCATTTCGTTGCAAGCGGGTTTTTAAGTGTTCTGGAGTCATTTCGTTGCAAGCGGGTTTTTACATACTTCTCAGATATTTCACTGGAAGCGGGTTTTTTAAGTGCTCTGTAGGCATTTCGTTGCAAGCGGGTTTTTAAGTACTCTGTAGTCATTTCGTTGCAAGCGGGTTTTTACGTGCTCTGGAGTCATTTCGTTGCAAGCAGGTTTTTACATATTTCTCTGACATTTAACTGGAAGCGAGTATTTTAAGTGCTCTGGAGTCATTTCGTTGCAAGCGGGTTTTTACGTGCTCTGGAGTCATTTCATTGCAAGCGTGTTTTTACATACTTCTCAGACATTTCACTGGAAGCGGGTTTTTTAAGTGCTCTGGAGTCATTTCGTTGCAAGCGGGTTTTTAAGTACTCTGGAGTCATTTCGTTGCACGCGGGTTTTTAAGTGCTCTGGAGTCATTTCGTTGCAAGCGGGTTTTTAAGTGCTCTGGAGTCATTTGTTTGCAAGCGGGTGTTTAAGTGCTCTGCAGTCATTTCATTGCAAGCGGGTTTTTAAGTGCTCTGGAGTCATTTCGTCGCAAGCGGGTTTTTAAGTGCTCTGGAGACATTTCGTTGCAAGCGGGTTTTTAAGTGTTCTGGAGTCATTTCGTTGCAAGCGGGTTTTTAAGTGCTCTGGAGTCATTTCGTTGCAAGCGGGTTTTTAAGTGCTCCGGAGTCATTTCGTTGCAAGCGGGTTTTTAAGTGCTCTGGAGTCATTTCGTTGCAAGCGGGTTTTTAAGTGCTCTGGAGTCATTTCGTTGCAAGCGGGTTTTTAAGTGCTCTGGAGACATTTCGTTGCAATCGGGTTTTTAAGTGCTCTGGAGTCATTTCGTTCCAAGCGGGTTTTTAAGTGCTCTGGAGTCATTTCGTTGCAAGCGGGTTTTTAAGTGCTCTGGAGTCATTTCGTTGCAAGCGGGTTTTTAAGTGCTCTGGAGTCATTTCGTTGCAAGTGGGTTTTTAAGTGCTCTGGAGTCATTTCGTTGCAAGCGGGTTTTTACGTGTTCTGGAGTCATTTCGTTACAAGCGGGTTTTTACATACTTCTCAGACATTTCACTGGAAGCGGGTTTTTTAAGTGCTCTGTAGGCATTTCGTTGCAAGCGTGTTTTTAAGTACTCTGGAGTCATTTTGTTGCATGCGGGTTTTTACGTGCTCTGGAGTCATTTCGTTGCAAGCGAGTTTTTACAGATTTCTCTGACATTTAACTGGAAGCGAGTATTTTAAGTGCTCTGGAGTCATTTCATTGCAAGCGGGTTTTTACGTGCTCTGGAGTCATTTCATTGGAAGCGGGTTTTTACATACTTCTCAGACATTTCACTGGAAGCGGGTTTTTTAAGTGCTCTGGAGTCATTTCGTTGCAAGCGGGTTTTTAAGTACTCTGGAGTCATTTCGTTGCACGCGGGTTTTTAAGTGATCTGGAGTCATTTCGTTGCAAGCGGGTTTTTAAGTGCTCTGGAGTCATTTCGTTGCAAGCGGGTGTTTAAGTGCTCTGGAGTCATTTCGTTGCAAGCGGGTTTTTAAGTGCTCTGGAGTCATTTCCTTGCAAGCGGGTTTTTAAGTGTTCTGGAGTCATTTCGTTGCAAGCGGGTTTTTAATTGCTCTTGAGTCATTTCGTTGCAAGCGGGTTTTTAAGTGCTCTGAAGGCATTTCGTTGTAAGCGGGTTTTTTAGTGCTCTTCAGTCATTTAGTTGCAAGCGGGTTTTTACGTGTTCTGGAGTCATTTCGTTGCAAGCGGGTTTTTACATACTTCTCAGACATTTCAGTGGAAGCGGGTTTTTTAAGTGCTCTGTAGGCATTTCGTTGCAAGCGGGTTTTTAAGTGCTCTGGAGTCATTTCGTTGCAAGCGGGTTTTTAAGTGCTCTGAAGGCATTTCGTTGTAAGCGGGTTTTTAAGTGCTCTGGAGTCATTTCGTTGCAAGCGGGTTTTTAAGTGCTCTGGAGTCTTTTCGTTGCAAGCGGGTTTTTAAGTGTTCTGGAGTCATTTCGTTGCAAGCGGGTTTTTAAGTGCTCTGGAGTCATTTCATTGCAAGCGTGTTTTTAAGTGATCTGGAGTCATTTCGTTGCAAGCGGGTTTTTAAGTGCTCTGGAGTCATTTCGTTGCAAGCGGGTTTTTAAGTGCTCTGGAGTCATTTCGTTGCAAGCGGGTTTTTAAGTGTTCTGGAGTCATTTCGTTGCAAGGGGGTTTTTACATACTTCACAGACATTTCACTGGAAGTGGGTTTTTTAAGTGCTCTGTAGGCATTTCGTTGCAAGCGGGTTTTTAAGTGCTCTGGAGTCATTTCGTTGCAAGCTTTTTTTTAAGTGCTCTGGAGTTATTTCGTTGCAAGCGGGTTTTTACGTGTTCTGGAGTCATTTCGTTGCAAGCGGGTTTTTACATACTTCTCAGACATTTCACTGGAAGCGGGTTTTTTAAGTTCTCTGTAGGCATTTCGTTGCAAGCGGGTTTTTACGTGCTCTGGAGTCATTTCGGTGCAAGCGGGTTTTTACATATTTCTCTGACATTTAACTGGAAGCGAGTATTTTAAGTGCTCTGGATTCATTTCGTTGCAAGCGGGTTTTTACGTGCTCTGGAGTCATTTCATTGCAAGCGGGTTTTTACATACTTCTCAGACATTTCACTGGAAGCGGGTTTTTTAAGTGCTCTGGAGTCATTTCGTTGCAAGCGGGTTTTTAAGTGCACTGGAGTCATTTCGTTGCAAGTGGGTTTTTAAGTGCTCTGGAGTCATTTCGTTGCAAGCGGGTGTTTAAGTGCTCTGGAGTCATTTCGTTGCAAGCGGGTTTTTAAGTTCTCTGGAGTCATTTCGTTGCAAGCGGGTTTTTAAGTGCTCTGGAGTGATTTCGTTGCAAGCGGATTTTTAAGAGCTCTGGAGTCATTTCGTTGCAAGCGGGTTTTTAAGTGTTCTGGAGTCATTTCGTTGCAAGCGGGTTTTTACATACTTCTCAGATATTTCACTGGAAGCGGGTTTTTTAAGTGCTCTGTAGGCATTTCGTTGCAAGCGGGTTTTTAAGTACTCTGGAGTCATTTCGTTGCAAGCGGGTTTTTACGTGCTCTGGAGTCATTTCGTTGCAAGCAGGTTTTTACATATTTCTCTGACATTTAACTGGAAGCGAGTATTTTAAGTGCTCTGGAGTCATTTCGTTGCAAGCGGGTTTTTACGTGCTCTGGAGTCATTTCATTGCAAGCGTGTTTTTACATACTTCTCAGACATTTCACTGGAAGCGGGTTTTTTAAGTGCTCTGGAGTCATTTCGTTGCAAGCGGGTTTTTAAGTACTCTGGAGTCATTTCGTTGCACGCGGGTTTTTAAGTGCTCTGGAGTCATTTCGTTGCAAGCGGGTTTTTAAGTGCTCTGGAGTCATTTGTTTGCAAGCGGGTGTTTAAGTGCTCTGCAGTCATTTCATTGCAAGCGGGTTTTTAAGTGCTCTGGAGTCATTTCGTCGCAAGCGGGTTTTTAAGTGCTCTGGAGACATTTCGTTGCAAGCGGGTTTTTAAGTGTTCTGGAGTCATTTCGTTGCAAGCGGGTTTTTAAGTGCTCTGGAGTCATTTCGTTGCAAGCGGGTTTTTAAGTGCTCCGGAGTCATTTCGTTGCAAGCGGGTTTTTAAGTGCTCTGGAGTCATTTCGTTGCAAGCGGGTTTTTAAGTGCTCTGGAGTCATTTCGTTGCAAGCGGGTTTTTAAGTGCTCTGGAGACATTTCGTTGCAATCGGGTTTTTAAGTGCTCTGGAGTCATTTCGTTCCAAGCGGGTTTTTAAGTGCTCTGGAGTCATTTCGTTGCAAGCGGGTTTTTAAGTGCTCTGGAGTCATTTCGTTGCAAGCGGGTTTTTAAGTGCTCTGGAGTCATTTCGTTGCAAGTGGGTTTTTAAGTGCTCTGGAGTCATTTCGTTGCAAGCGGGTTTTTACGTGTTCTGGAGTCATTTCGTTACAAGCGGGTTTTTACATACTTCTCAGACATTTCACTGGAAGCGGGTTTTTTAAGTGCTCTGTAGGCATTTCGTTGCAAGCGTGTTTTTAAGTACTCTGGAGTCATTTTGTTGCATGCGGGTTTTTACGTGCTCTGGAGTCATTTCGTTGCAAGCGGGTTTTTACATATTTCTCTGACATTTAACTGGAAGCGAGTATTTTAAGTGCTCTGGAGTCATTTCATTGCAAGCGGGTTTTTACGTGCTCTGGAGTCATTTCATTGGAAGCGGGTTTTTACATACTTCTCAGACATTTCACTGGAAGCGGGTTTTTTAAGTGCTCTGGAGTCATTTCGTTGCAAGCGGGTTTTTAAGTACTCTGGAGTCATTTCGTTGCACGCGGGTTTTTAAGTGATCTGGAGTCATTTCGTTGCAAGCGGGTTTTTAAGTGCTCTGGAGTCATTTCGTTGCAAGCGGGTGTTTAAGTGCTCTGGAGTCATTTCGTTGCAAGCGGGTTTTTAAGTGCTCTGGAGTCATTTCCTTGCAAGCGGGTTTTTAAGTGTTCTGGAGTCATTTCGTTGCAAGCGGGTTTTTAATTGCTCTTGAGTCATTTCGTTGCAAGCGGGTTTTTAAGTGCTCTGAAGGCATTTCGTTGTAAGCGGGTTTTTTAGTGCTCTTCAGTCATTTAGTTGCAAGCGGGTTTTTACGTGTTCTGGAGTCATTTCGTTGCAAGCGGGTTTTTACATACTTCTCAGACATTTCAGTGGAAGCGGGTTTTTTAAGTGCTCTGTAGGCATTTCGTTGCAAGCGGGTTTTTAAGTGCTCTGGAGTCATTTCGTTGCAAGCGGGTTTTTAAGTGCTCTGAAGGCATTTCGTTGTAAGCGGGTTTTTAAGTGCTCTGGAGTCATTTCGTTGCAAGCGGGTTTTTAAGTGCTCTGGAGTCTTTTCGTTGCAAGCGGGTTTTTAAGTGTTCTGGAGTCATTTCGTTGCAAGCGGGTTTTTAAGTGCTCTGGAGTCATTTCATTGCAAGCGTGTTTTTAAGTGATCTGGAGTCATTTCGTTGCAAGCGGGTTTTTAAGTGCTCTGGAGTCATTTCGTTGCAAGCGGGTTTTTAAGTGCTCTGGAGTCATTTCGTTGCAAGCGGGTTTTTAAGTGTTCTGGAGTCATTTCGTTGCAAGGGGGTTTTTACATACTTCACAGACATTTCACTGGAAGTGGGTTTTTTAAGTGCTCTGTAGGCATTTCGTTGCAAGCGTGTTTTTAAGTACTCTGGAGTCATTTCGTTGCAAGCGGGTTTTTAAGTGCTCTGGAGTCATTTCGTTACAAGCGGGTTTTTACATATTTCTCTGACATTTAACTGGAAGCGAGTATTTTAAGTGCTCTGGAGTCATTTCGTTGCAAGCGGGTTTTTAAGTGCTCTGGAGTCATTTCGTTGCAAGCGGGTTTTTAAGTGCTCTGAAGGCATTTCGTTGTAAGCGGGTTTTTAAGTGCTCTTCAGTCATTTAGTTGCAAGCGGGTTTTTACGTGTTCTGGAGTCATTTCGTTGCAAGCGGGTTTTTACATACTTCTTAGACATTTCACTGGAAGCGGTTTTTTTAAGTGCTCTGTAGGCATTTCATTGCAAGCGGGTTTTTAAGTGCTCTGGAGTCATTTCGTTGCAAGCGGGTTTTTAAGTGCTCTGAAGGCATTTCGTTGTAAGCGGGTTTTTAAGTGCTCTGGAGTCATTTCATTGCAAGCGGGTTTTTAAGTGCTCTGGAGTCATTTCATTGCAAGCGTGTTTTTAAGTGCTCTGGAGTCATTTCGTTGCAAGCGGGTTTTTAAGTGCTCTGGAGTCATTTCGTTGCAAGCGGGTTTTTACGTGCTCTGGAGTCATTTCGTTGCAAGCGGGTTTTTACGTGCTCTGGAGTCATTTCGTTACAAGCGTGTTTTTACATATTTCTCTGACATTTAACTGGAAGTGAGTATTTTAAGTGCTCTGGAGTCATTTCGTTGCAAGCGGGTTTTTAAGTGCTCTGGAGTCATTTCGTTGCAAGCGGGTTTTTAAGTGCTCTGGAGTCATTTGGTTGCAAGCTGGTTTTCAAGT
This sequence comes from Meriones unguiculatus, assembly GCF_030254825.1. Classification (NCBI taxonomy): domain Eukaryota; kingdom Metazoa; phylum Chordata; class Mammalia; order Rodentia; family Muridae; genus Meriones; species Meriones unguiculatus. The sequence continues at coordinate 65,443,609 of NC_083352.1, read as the reverse complement.
GTTCTGGAGTCATTTCGTTTCAAGCGGGATTTTAAGTGCTCTGGAGTCATTTCGTTGCAAGCGTGTTTTTAAGTGCTCTGGAGTCATTTCGTTGCAAGCGGGTTTTCAAGTGCTCTGGAGTCATTTCGTTGCAAGCGGGTTTTCAAGTTTTCTGGAGTCATTTCGTTGCAAGCGGGTTTTCATGTGCTCTGGAGTCATTTCGTTGCAAGCGGGTTTTTAAGTGCTCTGGAGTCATTTCGTTGCAAGTGGGTTTTTAAGTGCTCTGGAGTCATTTCGTTGCAAGCGGGTTTTTAAGTGCTCTGAAGGCATTTCGTTGTAAGTGGGTTTTTAAGTGCTCTGGAGTCATTTCGTTGCAAGCGGGTTTTTAAGTGCTCTGGAGTCATTTCGTTGTAAGCGGGTTTTTAAGTGCTCTGGAGTCATTTCGTTGCAAGCGGGTTTTTAAGTGCTCTGGAGTCATTTCGTTGCAAGCGGGTTTTTACATACTTCTCAGACATTTCACTGGAAGCGGGTTTTTTAAGTGCTCTGTAGGCATTTCGTTGCAAGCGTGTTTTTAAGTACTCTGGAGTCATTTCGTTGCAAGCGGGTTTTTACGTGCTCTGGAGTCATTTCGTTACAAGCGGGTTTTTACATATTTCTCTGACATTTAACTGGAAGCGAGTATTTTAAGTGCTCTGGAGTCATTTCGTTGCAAGCGGGTTTTTACGTGCTCTGGAGTCATTTCATTGGAAGCGGGTTTTTACATACTTCTCAGACATTTCACTGGAAGCGGGTTTTTTAAGTGCTCTGGAGTCATTTCGTTGCAAGCGGGTTTTTAAGTACTCTGGAGTCATTTCGTTACACGCGGGTTTTTAAGTGCTCTGGAGTCATTTCATTGCAAGCGGGTTTTTAAGTGCTCTGGAGTCATTTCGTTGCAAGCGGGTGTTTAAGTGCTCTGGAGTCATTTCGTTGCAAGCGGGTTTTTAAGTGCTCTGGAGTTATTTCGTTGCAAGCGGGTTTTTAAGTGTTCTGGAGTCATTTCGTTGCAAGCGGGTTTTTAAGTGCTCTTGAGTCATTTCGTTGCAAGCGGGTTTTTAAGTGCTCTGAAGGCATTTCGTTGTAAGCGGGTTTTTAAGTGCTCTGGAGTCATTTCATTGCAAGCGGGTTTTTAAGTGCTCTGGAGTCATTTCGTTGCAAGCTTTTTTTTAAGTGCTCTGGAGTTATTTCGTTGCAAGCGGGTTTTTACGTGTTCTGGAGTCATTTCGTTGCAAGCGGGTTTTTACATACTTCTCAGACATTTCACTGGAAGCGGGTTTTTTAAGTTCTCTGTAGGCATTTCGTTGCAAGCGGGTTTTTAAGTGCTCTGGAGTCATTTCGTTGCAAGCGGGTTTTTAAGTGCTCTGGAGTCATTTCGTTGCAAGCGGGTTTTTAAGTGCTCTGGAGTCATTTCGTTGCAAGCGGGTTTTTACATACTTCTCAGACATTTCACTGGAAGCGGGTTTTTTAAGTTCTCTGTAGGCATTTCGTTGCAAGCGGGTTTTTAAGTGCTCTTCAGTCATTTCGTTGCAAGCGGGTTCTTAAGTGCTCTGGAGTCATTTCGTTGCAAGCGGGTTTTTAAGTGCTCTGGAGTCATTTCGTTGCAAGCGGGTTTTTAAGTGCTCTGGAGTCATTTGGTTGCAAGCTGGTTTTCAAGTGCTCTGGAGTCATTTCGTTGCAAGCGGGTTTTTAAGTGTTCTGGAGTCATTTCGTTGCAAGCGGGTTTTTAAGTGCTCTTGAGTCATTTCGTTGCAAGCGGGTTTTTAAGTGCTCTGGAGTCATTTCGTTGCAAGCGGGTTTTTAAGTGCTCTGGAGTCATTTCGTTGCAAGCGGGTTTTTAAGTGTTCTGGAGTCATTTCGTTGCAAGCGGGTTTTTAAGTGCTCTGGAGTCATTTCGTTGCAAGCGGGTTTTTAAGTGCTCTGGAGTCATTTCGTTGCAAGCGGGTTTTTAAGTGCTCTGGAGTCATTTCGTTGCAAGTGGGTTTTTAAGTGCTCTGGAGTCATTTCGTTGCAAGCAGGTTTTTAAGTTCTCTGGAGTCATTTCTTTGCAAGCGGGTTTTTAAGTGCTCTGAAGGCATTTCGTTGTAAGCGGGTTTTTAAGTGCTCTTCAGTCATTTAGTTGCAAGCGGGTTTTTACGTGTTCTGGAGGCATTTCGTTGCAAGCGGGTTTTTACATACTTCTCAGACATTTCACTGGATGCGGGTTTTTTAAGTGCTCTGTAGGCATTTCGTTGCAAGCGGGTTTTTAAGTGCTCTGGAGTCATTTCGTTGCAAGCGGGTTTTTAAGTGCTCTGAAGGCATTTCGTTGTTAGCGGGTTTTTAAGTGCTCTGGAGTCATTTCGTTGCAAGCGGGTTTTTAAGTGCTCTGGAGTCTTTTCGTTGCAAGCGGGTTTTTAAGTGCTCTGGAGTCATTTCGTTGCAAGTGGGTTTTTAAGTGCTCTGGAGTCATTTCGTTGCAAGCGGGTTTTTAAGTACTCTGAAGGCATTTCGTTGTAAGTGGGTTTTTAAGTGCTCTGGAGTCATTTCGTTGCAAGCGGGTTTTTAAGTGCTCTGGAGTCATTAGGTTGTAAGCGGGTTTTTAAGTGCTCTGTAGGCATTTCGTTGCAAGCGTGTTTTTAAGTACTCTGGAGTCATTTCGTTGCAAGCGGGTTTTTACGTGCTCTGGAGTCATTTCGTTACAAGCGGGTTTTTACATATTTCTCTGACATTTAACTGGAAGCGAGTATTTTAAGTGCTCTGGAGTCATTTCGTTGCAAGCGGGTTTTTACGTGCTCTGGAGTCATTTCATTGGAAGCGGGTTTTTACATACTTCTCAGACATTTCACTGGAAGCGGGTTTTTTAAGTGCTCTGGAGTCATTTCGTTGCAAGCGGGTTTTTAAGTACTCTGGAGTAATTTCGTTGCACGCGGGTTTTTAAGTGCTCTGGAGTCATTTCATTGCAAGCGGGTTTTTAAGTGCTCTGGAGTCATTTCGTTGCAAGCGGGTGTTTAAGTGCTCTGGAGTCATTTCATTGCAAGCGGGTTTTTAAGTGCTCTGGAGTCATTTCGTTGCAAGCGGGTGTTTAAGTGCTCTGGAGTCATTTCGTTGCAAGCGGGTTTTTAAGTGCTCTGGATCATTTCGTTGCAAGCGGGTTTTTAAGTGTTCTGGAGTCATTTCGTTGCAAGCGGGTTTTTAAGTGCTCTTGAGTCATTTCGTTGCAAGCGGGTTTTTAAGTGCTCTGAAGGCATTTCGTTGTAAGCGGGTTTTTAAGTGCTCTGGAGTCATTTCATTGCAAGCGGGTTTTTAAGTGCTCTGGATCATTTCGTTGCAAGCGGGTTTTTAAGTGTTCTGGAGTCATTTCGTTGCAAGCGGGTTTTTAAGTGCTCTTGAGTCATTTCGTTGCAAGCGGGTTTTTAAGTGCTCTGAAGGCATTTCGTTGTAAGCGGGTTTTTAAGTGCTCTGGAGTCATTTCATTGCAAGCGGGTTTTTAAGTGCTCTGGAGTCATTTCGTTGCAAGCTTTTTTTTAAGTGCTCTGGAGTTATTTCGTTGCAAGCGGGTTTTTACGTGTTCTGGAGTCATTTCGTTGCAAGCGGGTTTTTACATACTTCTCAGACATTTCACTGGAAGCGGGTTTTTTAAGTTCTCTGTAGGCATTTCGTTGCAAGCGGGTTTTTAAGTGCTCTGGAGTCATTTCGTTGCAAGCGGGTTTTTAAGTGCTCTGGAGTCATTTCGTTGCAAGCGGGTTTTTAAGTGCTCTGGAGTCATTTCGTTGCAAGCGGGTTTTTACATACTTCTCAGACATTTCACTGGAAGCGGGTTTTTTAAGTTCTCTGTAGGCATTTCGTTGCAAGCGGGTTTTTAAGTGCTCTGGAGTCATTTCGTTGCAAGCGGGTTTTTAAGTGCTCTGGAGTCATTTCGTTGCAAGCGGGTTTTTAAGTGCTCTGGAGTCATTTCGTTGCAAGCGGGTTTTTAAGTGCTCTGGAGTCATTTGGTTGCAAGCTGGTTTTCAAGTGCTCTGGAGTCATTTCGTTGCAAGCGGGTTTTTAAGTGTTCTGGAGTCATTTCGTTGCAAGCGGGTTTTTAAGTGCTCTTGAGTCATTTCGTTGCAAGCGGGTTTTTAAGTGCTCTGAAGGCATTTCGTTGTAAGCGGGTTTTTAAGTGCTCTGGAGTCATTTCATTGCAAGCGGGTTTTTAAGTGCTCTGGAGTCATTTTGTTGCAAGCTTTTTTTTAAGTGCTCTGGAGTCATTTCGTTGCAAGCGGGTTTTTAAGTGCTCTGGAGTCATTTCGTTGCAAGCGGGTTTTTAAGTGCTCTGGAGTCATTTGGTTGCAAGCTGGTTTTCAAGGCTTCTGGAGTCATTTCGTTGCAAGCGGGTTTTTAAGTGCTCTGGAGTCATTTCGTTGCAAGCGTGTTTTTAAGTGCTCTGGAGTCATTTCGTTGCAAGCGGGTTTTCAAGTGCTCTGGAGTCATTTCGTTGCAAGCGGGTTTTCAAGTGTTCTGGAGTCATTTCGTTGCAAGCGGGTTTTTAAGTGCTCTGGAGTCATTTCGTTGCAAGCGGGTTTTTAAGTGCTCTGGAGTCATTTCGTTGCAAGTGGGTTTTTAAGTGCTCTGGAGTCATTTCGTTGCAAGCAGGTTTTTAAGTGCTCTGGAGTCATTTCTTTGCAAGCGGGTTTTTAAGTGCTCTGAAGGCATTTCGTTGTAAGCGGGTTTTTAAGTGCTCTTCAGTCATTTAGTTGCAAGCGGGTTTTTACGTGTTCTGGAGTCATTTCGTTGCAAGCGGGTTTTTACATACTTCTCAGACATTTCACTGGAAGCGGGTTTTTTAAGTGCTCTGTAGGCATTTCGTTGCAAGCGGGTTTTTAAGTGCTCTGGAGTCATTTCGTTGCAAGCGGGTTTTTAAGTGCTCTGAAGGCATTTCGTTGTAAGCGGGTTTTTAAGTGCTCTGGAGTCATTTCGTTGCAAGCGGGTTTTTAAGTGCTCTGGAGTCTTTTCGTTGCAAGCGGGTTTTTAAGTGTTCTGGAGTCATTTCGTTGTAAGCGGGTTTTTAAGTGCTCTGTAGTCATTTCGTTGCAAGCGGGTTTTTAAGTGCTCTGGAGTCATTTCGTTGCAAGCGGGTTTTTACGTGCTCTGGAGTCATTTCGTTACAAGCGGGTTTTTACATATTTCTCTGACATTTAACTGGAAGCGAGTATTTTAAGTGCTCTGGAGTCATTTCGTTGCAAGCGGGTTTTTAAGTGCTCTGGAGTCATTTCGTTGCAAGCGGGTTTTTAAGTGCTCTGGAGTCATTTGGTTGCAAGCTGGTTTTCAAGTGTTCTGGAGTCATTTCGTTGCAAGCGGGTTTTTAAGTGCTCTGGAGTCATTTCGTTGCAAGCGTGTTTTTAAGTGCTCTGGAGTCATTTCGTTGCAAGCGGGTTTTCAAGTGCTCTGGAATCATTTCGTTGCAAGCGGGTTTTCAAGTGTTCTGGAGTCATTTCGTTGCAAGCGGGTTTTTAAGTGCTCTGGAGTCATTTCGTTGCAAGCGGGTTTTTAAGTGCTCTGGAGTCATTTCGTTGCAAGTGGGTTTTTAAGTGCTCTGGAGTCATTTCGTTGCAAGCGGGTTTTTAAGTGCTCTGGAGTCATTTCGTTGCAAGCGGGTTTTTACATACTTCTCAGACATTTCACTGGAAGCGGGTTTTTTAAGTGCTCTGTAGGCATTTCGTTGCAAGCGTGTTTTTAAGTACTCTGGAGTCATTTCGTTGCAAGCGGGTTTTTACGTGCTCTGGAGTCATTTCGTTACAAGCGGGTTTTTACATATTTCTCTGACATTTAACTGGAAGCGAGTATTTTAAGTGCTCTGGAGTCATTTCGTTGCAAGCGGGTTTTTACGTGCTCAGGAGTCATTTCATTGGAAGCGGGTTTTTACATACTTCTCAGACATTTCACTGGAAGCGGGTTTTTTACGTGCTCTGGAATCATTTCGTTGCAAGCGGGTTTTTAAGTACTCTGGAGTCATTTCGTTGCACGCGGTTTTTTAAGTGCTCTGGAGTCATTTCATTGCAAGCGGGTTTTTAAGTGCTCTGGAGTCATTTCGTTGCAAGCGTGTGTTTAAGTGCTCTGGAGTCATTTCGTTGCAAGCGGGTTTTTAAGTGCTCTGGAGTCATTTCGTTGCAAGCGGGTTTTTAAGTGTTCTGGAGTCATTTCGTTGCAAGCAGGTTTTTAAGTGCTCTGGAGTCATTTCGTTGCAAGCGGGTGTTTAAGTGCTCTGGAGTCATTTCGTTGCAAGCGGGTTTTTAAGTGCTCTAGATCATTTCGTTGCAAGCGGGTTTTTAAGTGTTCTGGAGTCATTTCGTTGCAAGCGGGTTTTTAAGTGCTCTTGAGTCATTTCGTTGCAAGCGGGTTTTTAAGTGCTCTGAAGGCATTTCGTTGTAAGCGGGTTTTTAAGTGCTCTGGAGTCATTTCATTGCAAGCGGGTTTTTAAGTGCTCTGGAGTCATTTCGTTGCAAGCTTTTTTTTAAGTGCTCTGGAGTTATTTCGTTGCAAGCGGGTTTTTACGTGTTCTGGAGTCATTTCGTTGCAAGCGGGTTTTTACATACTTCTCAGACATTTCACTGGAAGCGGGTTTTTTAAGTTCTCTGTAGGCATTTCGTTGCAAGCGGGTTTTTAAGTGCTCTGGAGTCATTTCGTTGCAAGCGGGTTTTTAAGTGCTCTGGAGTCATTTCGTTGCAAGCGGGTTTTTAAGTGCTCTGGAGTCATTTCGTTGCAAGCGGGTTTTTACATACTTCTCAGACATTTCACTGGAAGCGGGTTTTTTAAGTTCTCTGTAGGCATTTCGTTGCAAGCGGGTTTTTAAGTGCTCTTCAGTCATTTCGTTGCAAGCGGGTTTTTAAGTGCTCTGGAGTCATTTCGTTGCAAGCGGGTTTTTAAGTGCTCTGGAGTCATTTCGTTGCAAGCGGGTTTTTAAGTGCTCTGGAGTCATTTGGTTGCAAGCTGGTTTTCAAGTGCTCTGGAGTCATTTCGTTGCAAGCGGGTTTTTAAGTGTTCTGGAGTCATTTCGTTGCAAGCGGGTTTTTAAGTGCTCTTGAGTCATTTCGTTGCAAGCGGGTTTTTAAGTGCTCTGAAGGCATTTCGTTGTAAGCGGGTTTTTAAGTGCTCTGGAGTCATTTCATTGCAAGCGGGTTTTTAAGTGCTCTGGAGTCATTTTGTTGCAAGCTTTTTTTTAAGTGCTCTGGAGTCATTTCGTTGCAAGCGGGTTTTTAAGTGCTCTGGAGTCATTTCGTTGCAAGCGGGTTTTTAAGTGCTCTGGAGTCATTTGGTTGCAAGCTGGTTTTCAAGTGTTCTGGAGTCATTTCGTTGCAAGCGGGTTTTTAAGTGCTCTGGAGTCATTTCGTTGCAAGCGTGTTTTTAAGTGCTCTGGAGTCATTTCGTTGCAAGCGGGTTTTCAAGTGCTCTGGAGTCATTTCGTTGCAAGCGGGTTTTCAAGTGTTCTGGAGTCATTTCGTTGCAAGCGGGTTTTTAAGTGCTCTGGAGTCATTTCGTTGCAAGCGGGTTTTTAAGTGCTCTGGAGTCATTTCGTTGCAAGTGGGTTTTTAAGTGCTCTGGAGTCATTTCGTTGCAAGCAGGTTTTTAAGTGCTCTGGAGTCATTTCTTTGCAAGCGGGTTTTTAAGTGCTCTGAAGGCATTTCGTTGTAAGCGGGTTTTTAAGTGCTCTTCAGTCATTTAGTTGCAAGCGGGTTTTTACGTGTTCTGGAGTCATTTCGTTGCAAGCGGGTTTTTACATACTTCTCAGACATTTCACTGGAAGCGGGTTTTTTAAGTGCTCTGTAGGCATTTCGTTGCAAGCGGGTTTTTAAGTGCTCTGGAGTCATTTCGTTGCAAGCGGGTTTTTAAGTGCTCTGAAGGCATTTCGTTGTAAGCGGGTTTTTAAGTGCTCTGGAGTCATTTCGTTGCAAGCGGGTTTTTAAGTGCTCTGGAGTCTTTTCGTTGCAAGCGGGTTTTTAAGTGTTCTGGAGTCATTTCGTTGTAAGCGGGTTTTTAAGTGCTCTGTAGTCATTTCGTTGCAAGCGGGTTTTTAAGTGCTCTGGAGTCATTTCGTTACAAGCGGGTTTTTACATATTTCTCTGACATTTAACTGGAAGCGAGTATTTTAAGTGCTCTGGAGTCATTTCGTTGCAAGCGGGTTTTTAAGTGCTCTGGAGTCATTTCGTTGCAAGCGGGTTTTTAAGTGCTCTGGAGTCATTTGGTTGCAAGCTGGTTTTCAAGTGTTCTGGAGTCATTTCGTTGCAAGCGGGTTTTTAAGTGCTCTGGAGTCATTTCGTTGCAAGCGTGTTTTTAAGTGCTCTGGAGTCATTTCGTTGCAAGCGGGTTTTCAAGTGCTCTGGAATCATTTCGTTGCAAGCGGGTTTTCAAGTGTTCTGGAGTCATTTCGTTGCAAGCGGGTTTTTAAGTGCTCTGGAGTCATTTCGTTGCAAGCGGGTTTTTAAGTGCTCTGGAGTCATTTCGTTGCAAGTGGGTTTTTAAGTGCTCTGGAGTCATTTCGTTGCAAGCGGGTTTTTAAGTGCTCTGGAGTCATTTCGTTGCAAGCGGGTTTTTACATACTTCTCAGACATTTCACTGGAAGCGGGTTTTTTAAGTGCTCTGTAGGCATTTCGTTGCAAGCGTGTTTTTAAGTACTCTGGAGTCATTTCGTTGCAAGCGGGTTTTTACGTGCTCTGGAGTCATTTCGTTACAAGCGGGTTTTTACATATTTCTCTGACATTTAACTGGAAGCGAGTATTTTAAGTGCTCTGGAGTCATTTCGTTGCAAGCGGGTTTTTACGTGCTCTGGAGTCATTTCATTGGAAGCGGGTTTTTACATACTTCTCAGACATTTCACTGGAAGCGGGTTTTTTAAGTACTCTGGAGTCATTTCGTTGCACGCGGTTTTTTAAGTGCTCTGGAGTCATTTCATTGCAAGCGGGTTTTTAAGTGCTCTGGAGTCATTTCGTTGCAAGCGTGTGTTTAAGTGCTCTGGAGTCATTTCGTTGCAAGCGTGTTTTTAAGTGCTCTGGAGTCATTTCGTTGCAAGCGGGTTTTTAAGTGTTCTGGAGTCATTTCGTTGCAAGCGGGTTTTTAAGTGCTCTGGAGTCATTTCGTTGCAAGCGGGTGTTTAAGTGCTCTGGAGTCATTTCGTTGCAAGCGGGTTTTTAAGTGCTCTGGATCATTTCGTTGCAAGCGGGTTTTTAAGTGTTCTGGAGTCATTTCGTTGCAAGCGGGTTTTTAAGTGCTCTTGAGTCATTTCGTTGCAAGCGGGTTTTTAAGTGCTCTGAAGGCATTTCGTTGTAAGCGGGTTTTTAAGTGCTCTGGAGTCATTTCATTGCAAGCGGGTTTTTAAGTGCTCTGGAGTCATTTCGTTGCAAGCTTTTTTTTAAGTGCTCTGGAGTTATTTCGTTGCAAGCGGGTTTTTACGTGTTCTGGAGTCATTTCGTTGCAAGCGGGTTTTTACATACTTCTCAGACATTTCACTGGAAGCGGGTTTTTTAAGTTCTCTGTAGGCATTTCGTTGCAAGCGGGTTTTTAAGTGCTCTGGAGTCATTTCGTTGCAAGCGGGTTTTTAAGTGCTCTGGAGTCATTTCGTTGCAAGCGGGTTTTTAAGTGCTCTGGAGTCATTTCGTTGCAAGCGGGTTTTTACATACTTCTCAGACATTTCACTGGAAGCGGGTTTTTTAAGTTCTCTGTAGGCATTTCGTTGCAAGCGGGTTTTTAAGTGCTCTTCAGTCATTTCGTTGCAAGCGGGTTTTTAAGTGCTCTGGAGTCATTTCGTTGCAAGCGGGTTTTTAAGTGCTCTGGAGTCATTTCGTTGCAAGCGGGTTTTTAAGTGCTCTGGAGTCATTTGGTTGCAAGCTGGTTTTCAAGTGCTCTGGAGTCATTTCGTTGCAAGCGGGTTTTTAAGTGTTCTGGAGTCATTTCGTTGCAAGCGGGTTTTTAAGTGCTCTTGAGTCATTTCGTTGCAAGCGGGTTTTTAAGTGCTCTGAAGGCATTTCGTTGTAAGCGGGTTTTTAAGTGCTCTGGAGTCATTTCATTGCAAGCGGGTTTTTAAGTGCTCTGGAGTCATTTTGTTGCAAGCTTTTTTTTAAGTGCTCTGGAGTTATTTGTTGCAAGCGGGTTTTTACGTGTTCTGGAGTCATTTCGTTGCAAGCGGGTTTTTACATACTTCTCAGACATTTCACTGGAAGCGGGTTTTTTAAGTTCTCTGTAGGCATTTCGTTGCAAGCGTTTTTTTAAGTGCTCTGGAGTCATTTCGTTGCAAGCGGGTTTTTAAGTGCTCTGGAGTCATTTCGTTGCAAGCGGGTTTTTAAGTGCTCTGGAGTCATTTCGTTGCAAGCGGGTTTTTAAGTGCTCTGGAGTCATTTGGTTGCAAGCTGGTTTTCAAGTGTTCTGGAGTCATTTCGTTGCAAGCGGGTTTTTAAGTGCTCTGGAGTCATTTCGTTGCAAGCGTGTTTTTAAGTGCTCTGGAGTCATTTCGTTGCAAGCGGGTTTTCAAGTGCTCTGGAGTCATTTCGTTGCAAGCGGGTTTTCAAGTGTTCTGGAGTCATTTCGTTGCAAGCGGGTTTTTAAGTGCTCTGGAGTCATTTCGTTGCAAGCGGGTTTTTAAGTGCTCTGGAGTCATTTCGTTGCAAGTGGGTTTTTAAGTGCTCTGGAGTCATTTCGTTGCAAGCAGGTTTTTAAGTGCTCTGGAGTCATTTCTTTGCAAGCGGGTTTTTAAGTGCTCTGAAGGCATTTCGTTGTAAGCGGGTTTTTAAGTGCTCTTCAGTCATTTAGTTGCAAGCGGGTTTTTACGTGTTCTGGAGTCATTTCGTTGCAAGCGGGTTTTTACATACTTCTCAGACATTTCACTGGAAGCGGGTTTTTTAAGTGCTCTGTAGGCATTTCGTTGCAAGCGGGTTTTTAAGTGCTCTGGAGTCATTTCGTTGCAAGCGGGTTTTTAAGTGCTCTGGAGTCATTTCGTTGCAAGCGGGTTTTTAAGTGCTCTGGAGTCATTTCGTTGCAAGCGGGTTTTTAAGTGCTCTGGAGTCATTTGGTTGCAAGCTGGTTTTCAAGTGTTCTGGAGTCATTTCGTTGCAAGCGGGTTTTTAAGTGCTCTGGAGTCATTTCGTTGCAAGCGTGTTTTTAAGTGCTCTGGAGTCATTTCGTTGCAAGCGGGTTTTCAAGTGCTCTGGAGTCATTTCGTTGCAAGCGGGTTTTCAAGTGTTCTGGAGTCATTTCGTTGCAAGCGGGTTTTTAAGTGCTCTGGAGTCATTTCGTTGCAAGCGGGTTTTTAAGTGCTCTGGAGTCATTTCGTTGCAAGTGGGTTTTTAAGTGCTCTGGAGTCATTTCGTTGCAAGCAGGTTTTTAAGTGCTCTGGAGTCATTTCTTTGCAAGCGGGTTTTTAAGTGCTCTGAAGGCATTTCGTTGTAAGCGGGTTTTTAAGTGCTCTTCAGTCATTTAGTTGCAAGCGGGTTTTTACGTGTTCTGGAGTCATTTCGTTGCAAGCGGGTTTTTACATACTTCTCAGACATTTCACTGGAAGCGGGTTTTTTAAGTGCTCTGTAGGCATTTCGTTGCAAGCGGGTTTTTAAGTGCTCTGGAGTCATTTCGTTGCAAGCGGGTTTTTAAGTGCTCTGAAGGCATTTCGTTGTAAGCGGGTTTTTAAGTGCTCTGGAGTCATTTCGTTGCAAGCGGGTTTTTAAGTGCTCTGGAGTCTTTTCGTTGCAAGCGGGTTTTTAAGTGTTCTGGAGTCATTTCGTTGTAAGCGGGTTTTTAAGTGCTCTGTAGTCATTTCGTTGCAAGCGGGTTTTTAAGTGCTCTGGAGTCATTTCGTTGCAAGCGGGTTTTTACGTGCTCTGGAGTCATTTCGTTACAAGCGGGTTTTTACATATTTCTCTGACATTTAACTGGAAGCGAGTATTTTAAGTGCTCTGGAGTCATTTCGTTGCAAGCGGGTTTTTAAGTGCTCTGGAGTCATTTCGTTGCAAGCGGGTTTTTAAGTGCTCTGGAGTCATTTGGTTGCAAGCTGGTTTTCAAGTGTTCTGGAGTCATTTCGTTGCAAGCGGGTTTTTAAGTGCTCTGGAGTCATTTCGTTGCAAGCGTGTTTTTAAGTGCTCTGGAGTCATTTCGTTGCAAGCGGGTTTTCAAGTGCTCTGGAATCATTTCGTTGCAAGCGGGTTTTCAAGTGTTCTGGAGTCATTTCGTTGCAAGCGGGTTTTTAAGTGCTCTGGAGTCATTTCGTTGCAAGCGGGTTTTTAAGTGCTCTGGAGTCATTTCGTTACAAGTGGGTTTTTAAGTGCTCTGGAGTCATTTCGTTGCAAGCGGGTTTTTAAGTGCTCTGGAGTCATTTCGTTGCAAGCGGGTTTTTACATACTTCTCAGACATTTCACTGGAAGCGGGTTTTTTAAGTGCTCTGTAGGCATTTCGTTGCAAGCGTGTTTTTAAGTACTCTGGAGTCATTTCGTTGCAAGCGGGTTTTTACGTGCTCTGGAGTCATTTCGTTACAAGCGGGTTTTTACATATTTCTCTGACATTTAACTGGAAGCGAGTATTTTAAGTGCTCTGGAGTCATTTCGTTGCAAGCGGGTTTTTACGTGCTCTGGAGTCATTTCATTGGAAGCGGGTTTTTACATACTTCTCAGACATTTCACTGGAAGCGGGTTTTTTAAGTGCTCTGGAATCATTTCGTTGCAAGCGGGTTTTTAAGTACTCTGGAGTCATTTCGTTGCACGCGGTTTTTTAAGTGCTCTGGAGTCATTTCATTGCAAGCGGGTTTTTAAGTGCTCTGGAGTCATTTCGTTGCAAGCGTGTGTTTAAGTGCTCTGGAGTCATTTCGTTGCAAGCGGGTTTTTAAGTGCTCTGGAGTCATTTCGTTGCAAGCGGGTTTTTAAGTGTTCTGGAGTCATTTCGTTGCAAGCGGGTTTTTAAGTGCTCTTGAGTCATTTCGTTGCAAGCGGGTTTTTAAGTGCTCTGAAGGCATTTCGTTGTAAGCGGGTTTTTAAGTGCTCTGGAGTCATTTCATTGCAAGCGGGTTTTTACGTGTTCTGGAGTCATTTCGTTGCAAGCGGGTTTTTACATACTTCTCAGACATTTCACTGGAAGCGGGTTTTTTAAGTTCTCTGTAGGCATTTCGTTGCAAGCGGGTTTTTAAGTGCTCTGGAGTCATTTCGTTGCAAGCGGGTTTTTAAGTGCTCTGGAGTCATTTCGTTGCAAGCGGGTTTTTAAGTGCTCTGGAGTCATTTCGTTGCAAGCGGGTTTTTACATACTTCTCAGACATTTCACTGGAAGCGGGTTTTTTAAGTTCTCTGTAGGCATTTCGTTGCAAGCGGGTTTTTAAGTGCTCTTCAGTCATTTCGTTGCAAGCGGGTTTTTAAGTGCTCTGGAGTCATTTCGTTGCAAGCGGGTTTTTAAGTGCTCTGGAGTCATTTCGTTGCAAGCGGGTTTTCAAGTGCTTTGGAATCATTTCGTTGCAAGCGGGTTTTCAAGTGTTCTGGAGTCATTTCGTTGCAAGCGGGTTTTTAAGTGCTCTGGAGTCATTTCGTTGCAAGCGGGTTTTTAAGTGCTCTGGAGTCATTTCGTTGCAAGTGGGTTTTTAAGTGCTCTGGAGTCATTTCGTTGCAAGCGGGTTTTTAAGTGCTCTGAAGGCATTTCGTTGTAAGTGGGTTTTTAAGTGCTCTGGAGTCATTTCGTTGCAAGCGGATTTTTAAGTGCTCTGGAGTCATTAGGTTGTAAGCGGGTTTTTAAGTGCTCTGGAGTCATTTCGTTGCAAGCGGGTTTTTAAGTGCTCTGGAGTCATTTCGTTGCAAGCGGGTTTTTACATACTTCTCAGACATTTCACTGGAAGCGAGTTTTTTAAGTGCTCTGTAGGCATTTCGTTGCAAGCGTGTTTTTAAGTACTCTGGAATCATTTCGATGCAAGCGGGTTTTTACGTGCTCTGGAGTCATTTCGTTACAAGCGGGTTTTTACATATTTCTCTGACATTTAACTGGAAGCGAGTATTTTAAGTGCTCTGGAGTCATTTCGTTGCAAGCGGGTTTTTACGTGCTCTGGAGTCATTTCATTGGAAGCGGGTTTTTACATACTTCTCAGACATTTCACTGGAAGCGGGTTTTTTAAGTGCTCTGGAGTCATTTCGTTGCAAGCGGGTTTTTAAGTACTCTGGAGTCATTTCGTTGCACGCGGGTTTTTAAGTACTCTGGAGTCATTTCGTTGCAAGCGGGTTTTTAAGTGCTCTGGAGTCATTTCGTTGCAAGCGGGTTTTTAAGTGTTCTGGAGTCATTTCGTTGCAAGCGGGTTTTTAAGTGCTCTTGAGTCATTTCGTTGCAAGCGGGTTTTTATGTGCTCTGAAGGCATTTCGTTGTAAGCGGGTTTTTAAGTGCTCTGGAGTCATTTCATTGCAAGCGGGTTTTTAAGTGCTCTGGAGACATTTCGTTGCAAGCTTTTTTTTAAGTGCTCTGGAGTTATTTCGTTGCAAGCGGGTTTTTACGTGTTCTGGAGTCATTTCGTTGCAAGCGGGTTTTTACATACTTCTCAGACATTTCACTGGAAGCGGGTTTTTTAAGTTCTCTGTAGGCATTTCGTTGCAAGCGGGTTTTTAAGTGCTCTGGAGTCATTTCGTTGCAAGCGGGTTTTTAAGTGCTCTGGAGTCATTTCGTTGCAAGCGGGTTTTTAAGTGCTCTGGAGTCATTTCGTTGCAAGCGGGTTTTTAAGTGCTCTGGAGTCATTTGGTTGCAAGCTGGTTTTCAAGTGTTCTGGAGTCATTTCGTTGCAAGCGGGTTTTTAAGTGCTCTGGAGTCATTTCGTTGCAAGCGTGTTTTTAAGTGCTCTGGAGTCATTTCGTTGCAAGCGTGTTTTTAAGTGCTCTGGAGTCATTTCGTTGCAAGCGGGTTTTCAAGTGCTCTGGAGTCATTTCGTTGCAAGCGGGTTTTCAAGTGTTCTGGAGTCATTTCGTTGCAAGCGGGTTTTTAAGTGCTCTGGAGTCATTTCGTTGCAAGCGGGTTTTTAAGTGCTCTGGAGTCATTTCTTTGCAAGCGGGTTTTTAAGTGCTCTGAAGGCATTTCGTTGTAAGCGGGTTTTTAAGTGCTCTTCAGTCATTTAGTTGCAAGCGGGTTTTTACGTGTTCTGGAGTCATTTCGTTGCAAGCGGGTTTTTACATACTTCTCAGACATTTCACTGGAAGCGGGTTTTTTAAGTGCTCTGTAGGCATTTCGTTGCAAGCGGGTTTTTAAGTGCTCTGGAGTCATTTCGTTGCAAGCGGGTTTTTAAGTGCTCTGAAGGCATTTCGTTGTAAGCGGGTTTTTAAGTGCTCTGGAGTCATTTCGTTGCAAGCGGGTTTTTAAGTGCTCTGGAGTCTTTTCGTTGCAAGCGGGTTTTTAAGTGCTCTGGAGTCATTTCATTGCAAGCGTGTTTTTAAGTGCTCTGGAGTCATTTCGTTGCAAGCGGGTTTTTAAGTGCTCTGGAGTCATTTCGTTGCAAGCGGGTTTTTACGTGCTCTGGAGTCATTTCGTTACAAGCGGGTTTTTACATATTTCTCTGACATTTAACTGGAAGCGAGTATTTTAAGTGCTCTGGAGTCATTTCGTTGCAAGCGGGTTTTTAAGTGCTCTGGAGTCATTTCGTTGCAAGCGGGTTTTTAAGTGCTCTGGAGTCATTTGGTTGCAAGCTGGTTTTCAAGTGTTCTGGAGTCATTTCGTTGCAAGCGGGTTTTTAAGTGCTCTGGAGTCATTTCGTTGCAAGCGTGTTTTTAAGTGCTCTGGAGTCATTTCGTTGCAAGCGGGTTTTCAAGTGCTCTGGAGTCATTTCGTTGCAAGCGGGTTTTCAAGTGTTCTGGAGTCATTTCGTTGCAAGCGGGTTTTTAAGTGCTCTGGAGTCATTTCGTTGCAAGCGGGTTTTTAAGTGCTCTGGAGTCATTTCGTTGCAAGTGGGTTTTTAAGTGCTCTGGAGTCATTTCGTTGCAAGCGGGTTTTTAAGTGCTCTGAAGGCATTTCGTTGTAAGTGGGTTTTTAAGTGCTCTGGAGTCATTTCGTTGCAAGCGGGTTTTTAAGTGCTCTGGAGTCATTTCGTTGTAAGCGGGTTTTTAAGTGCTCTGGAGTCATTTCGTTGCAAGCGGGTTTTTAAGTGCTCTGAAGGCATTTCGTTGTAAGTGGGTTTTTAAGTGCTCTGGAGTCATTTCATTGCAAGCGTGTTTTTAAGTGCTCTGGAGTCATTTCGTTGCAAGCGGGTTTTTAAGTGCTCTGGAGTCATTTCGTTGCAAGCGGGTTTTTACGTGCTCTGGAGTCATTTCGTTACAAGCGGGTTTTTACATATTTCTCTGACATTTAACTGGAAGCGAGTATTTTAAGTGCTCTGGAGTCATTTCGTTGCAAGCGGGTTTTTAAGTGCTCTGGAGTCATTTCGTTGCAAGCGGGTTTTTAAGTGCTCTGGAGTCATTTGGTTGCAAGCTGGTTTTCAAGTGTTCTGGAGTCATTTCGTTGCAAGCGGGTTTTTAAGTGCTCTGGAGTCATTTCGTTGCAAGCGTGTTTTTAAGTGCTCTGGAGTCATTTCGTTGCAAGCGGGTTTTCAAGTGCTCTGGAGTCATTTCGTTGCAAGCGGGTTTTCAAGTGTTCTGGAGTCATTTCGTTGCAAGCGGGTTTTTAAGTGCTCTGGAGTCATTTCGTTGCAAGCGGGTTTTTAAGTGCTCTGGAGTCATTTCGTTGCAAGTGGGTTTTTAAGTGCTCTGGAGTCATTTCGTTGCAAGCGGGTTTTTAAGTGCTCTGAAGGCATTTCGTTGTAAGTGGGTTTTTAAGTGCTCTGGAGTCATTTCGTTGCAAGCGGGTTTTTAAGTGCTCTGGAGTCATTTCGTTGTAAGCGGGTTTTTAAGTGCTCTGGAGTCATTTCGTTGCAAGCGGGTTTTTACATACTTCTCAGACATTTCACTGGAAGCGGGTTTTTTAAGTGCTCTGTAGGCATTTCGTTGCAAGCGTGTTTTTAAGTACTCTGGAGTCATTTCGTTGCAAGCGGGTTTTTACGTGCTCTGGAGTCATTTCATTGGAAGCGGGTTTTTACATACTTCTCAGACATTTCACTGGAAGCGGGTTTTTTAAGTGCTCTGGAGTCATTTCGTTGCAAGCGGGTTTTTAAGTACTCTGGAGTCATTTCGTTGCACGCGGGTTTTTAAGTGTTCTGGAGTCATTTCCTTGCAAGCGGGTTTTTAAGTGCTCTTGAGTCATTTCGTTGCAAGCGGGTTTTTAAGTGCTCTGAAGGCATTTCGTTGTAAGCGGGTTTTTAAGTGCTCTGGAGTCATTTCATTGCAAGCGGGTTTTTAAGTGCTCTGGAGTCATTTCGTTGCAAGCTTTTTTTTAAGTGCTCTGGAGTTATTTCGTTGCAAGCGGGTTTTTACGTGTTCTGGAGTCATTTCGTTGCAAGCGGGTTTTTACATACTTCTCAGACATTTCACTGGAAGCGGGTTTTTTAAGTTCTCTGTAGGCATTTCGTTGCAAGCGGGTTTTTAAGTGCTCTGGAGTCATTTCGTTGCAAGCGGGTTTTTAAGTGCTCTGGAGTCATTTCGTTGCAAGCGGGTTTTTAAGTGCTCTGGAGTCATTTCGTTGCAAGCGGGTTTTTACATACTTCTCAGACATTTCACTGGAAGCGGGTTTTTTAAGTTCTCTGTAGGCATTTCGTTGCAAGCGGGTTTTTAAGTGCTCTTCAGTCATTTCGTTGCAAGCGGGTTTTTAAGTGCTCTGGAGTCATTTCGTTGCAAGCGGGTTTTTAAGTGCTCTGGAGTCATTTCGTTGCAAGCGGGTTTTTAAGTGCTCTGGAGTCATTTGGTTGCAAGCTGGTTTTCAAGTGCTCTGGAGTCATTTCGTTGCAAGCGGGTTTTTAAGTGTTCTGGAATCATTTCGTTGCAAGCGGGTTTTTAAGTGCTCTTGAGTCATTTCGTTGCAAGCGGGTTTTTAAGTGCTCTGAAGGCATTTCGTTGTAAGCGGGTTTTTAAGTGCTCTGGAGTCATTTCATTGCAAGCGGGTTTTTAAGTGCTCTGGAGTCATTTCGTTGCAAGCTTTTTTTTAAGTGCTCTGGAGTTATTTCGTTGCAAGCGGGTTTTTACGTGTTCTGGAGTCATTTCGTTGCAAGCGGGTTTTTACATACTTCTCAGACATTTCACTGGAAGCGGGTTTTTTAAGTTCTCTGTAGGCATTTCGTTGCAAGCGGGTTTTTAAGTGCTCTGGAGTCATTTCGTTGCAAGCGGGTTTTTAAGTGCTCTGGAGTCATTGCGTTGCAAGCGGGTTTTTAAGTGCTCTGGAGTCATTTCGTTGCAAGCGGGTTTTTACATACTTCTCAGACATTTGACTGGAAGCGGGTTTTTTAAGTTCTCTGTAGGCATTTCGTTGCAAGCGGGTTTTTAAGTGCTCTTCAGTCATTTCGTTGCAAGCGGGTTTTTAAGTGCTTGGAGTCATTTCGTTGCAAGCGGGTTTTTAAGTGCTCTGGAGTCATTTCGTTGCAAGCGGGTTTTTAAGTGCTCTGGAGTCATTTGGTTGCAAGCTGGTTTTCAAGTGCTCTGGAGTCATTTCGTTGCAAGCGGGTTTTTAAGTGTTCTGGAGTCATTTGGTTGCAAGCGGGTTTTTAAGTGCTCTTGAGTCATTTCGTTGCAAGCGGGTTTTTAAGTGCTCTGAAGGCATTTCGTTGTAAGCGGGTTTTTAAGTGCTCTGGAGTCATTTCATTGCAAGCGGGTTTTTAAGTGCTCTGGAGTCATTTCGTTGCAAGCTTTTTTTTAAGTGCTCTGGAGTTATTTCGTTGCAAGCGGGTTTTTACGTGTTCTGGAGTCATTTCGTTGCAAGCGGGTTTTTACATACTTCTCAGACATTTCACTGGAAGCGGGTTTTTTAAGTTCTCTGTAGGCATTTCGTTGCAAGCGGGTTTTTAAGTGCTCTGGAGTCATTTCGTTGCAAGCGGGTTTTTAAGTACTCTGGAGTCATTTCGTTGCACGCGGTTTTTTAAGTGCTCTGGAGTCATTTCATTGCAAGCGGGTTTTTAAGTGCTCTGGAGTCATTTCGTTGCAAGCGTGTGTTTAAGTGCTCTGGAGTCATTTCGTTGCAAGCGGGTTTTTAAGTGCTCTGGAGTCATTTCGTTGCAAGCGGGTTTTTAAGTGTTCTGGAGTCATTTCGTTGCAAGCGGGTTTTTAAGTGCTCTTGAGTCATTTCGTTGCAAGCGGGTTTTTAAGTGCTCTGAAGGCATTTCGTTGTAAGCGGGTTTTTAAGTGCTCTGGAGTCATTTCATTGCAAGCGGGTTTTTACGTGTTCTGGAGTCATTTCGTTGCAAGCGGGTTTTTACATACTTCTCAGACATTTCACTGGAAGCGGGTTTTTTAAGTTCTCTGTAGGCATTTCGTTGCAAGCGGGTTTTTAAGTGCTCTGGAGTCATTTCGTTGCAAGCGGGTTTTTAAGTGCTCTGGAGTCATTTCGTTGCAAGCGGGTTTTTAAGTGCTCTGGAGTCATTTCGTTGCAAGCGGGTTTTTACATACTTCTCAGACATTTCACTGGAAGCGGGTTTTTTAAGTTCTCTGTAGGCATTTCGTTGCAAGCGGGTTTTTAAGTGCTCTTCAGTCATTTCGTTGCAAGCGGGTTTTTAAGTGCTCTGGAGTCATTTCGTTGCAAGCGGGTTTTTAAGTGCTCTGGAGTCATTTCGTTGCAAGCGGGTTTTCAAGTGCTTTGGAATCATTTCGTTGCAAGCGGGTTTTCAAGTGTTCTGGAGTCATTTCGTTGCAAGCGGGTTTTTAAGTGCTCTGGAGTCATTTCGTTGCAAGCGGGTTTTTAAGTGCTCTGGAGTCATTTCGTTGCAAGTGGGTTTTTAAGTGCTCTGGAGTCATTTCGTTGCAAGCGGGTTTTTAAGTGCTCTGAAGGCATTTCGTTGTAAGTGGGTTTTTAAGTGCTCTGGAGTCATTTCGTTGCAAGCGGGTTTTTAAGTGCTCTGGAGTCATTAGGTTGTAAGCGGGTTTTTAAGTGCTCTGGAGTCATTTCGTTGCAAGCGGGTTTTTAAGTGCTCTGGAGTCATTTCGTTGCAAGCGGGTTTTTACATACTTCTCAGACATTTCACTGGAAGCGGGTTTTTTAAGTGCTCTGGAATCATTTCGTTGCAAGCGGGTTTTTAAGTACTCTGGAGTCATTTCGTTGCACGCGGTTTTTTAAGTGCTCTGGAGTCATTTCATTGCAAGCGGGTTTTTAAGTGCTCTGGAGTCATTTCGTTGCAAGCGTGTGTTTAAGTGCTCTGGAGTCATTTCGTTGCAAGCGGGTTTTTAAGTGCTCTGGAGTCATTTCGTTGCAAGCGGGTTTTTAAGTGTTCTGGAGTCATTTCGTTGCAAGCGGGTTTTTAAGTGCTCTTGAGTCATTTCGTTGCAAGCGGGTTTTTAAGTGCTCTGAAGGCATTTCGTTGTAAGCGGGTTTTTAAGTGCTCTGGAGTCATTTCATTGCAAGCGGGTTTTTACGTGTTCTGGAGTCATTTCGTTGCAAGCGGGTTTTTACATACTTCTCAGACATTTCACTGGAAGCGGGTTTTTTAAGTTCTCTGTAGGCATTTCGTTGCAAGCGGGTTTTTAAGTGCTCTGGAGTCATTTCGTTGCAAGCGGGTTTTTAAGTGCTCTGGAGTCATTTCGTTGCAAGCGGGTTTTTAAGTGCTCTGGAGTCATTTCGTTGCAAGCGGGTTTTTACATACTTCTCAGACATTTCACTGGAAGCGGGTTTTTTAAGTTCTCTGTAGGCATTTCGTTGCAAGCGGGTTTTTAAGTGCTCTTCAGTCATTTCGTTGCAAGCGGGTTTTTAAGTGCTCTGGAGTCATTTCGTTGCAAGCGGGTTTTTAAGTGCTCTGGAGTCATTTCGTTGCAAGCGGGTTTTCAAGTGCTTTGGAATCATTTCGTTGCAAGCGGGTTTTCAAGTGTTCTGGAGTCATTTCGTTGCAAGCGGGTTTTTAAGTGCTCTGGAGTCATTTCGTTGCAAGCGGGTTTTTAAGTGCTCTGGAGTCATTTCGTTGCAAGTGGGTTTTTAAGTGCTCTGGAGTCATTTCGTTGCAAGCGGGTTTTTAAGTGCTCTGAAGGCATTTCGTTGTAAGTGGGTTTTTAAGTGCTCTGGAGTCATTTCGTTGCAAGCGGGTTTTTAAGTGCTCTGGAGTCATTAGGTTGTAAGCGGGTTTTTAAGTGCTCTGGAGTCATTTCGTTGCAAGCGGGTTTTTAAGTGCTCTGGAGTCATTTCGTTGCAAGCGGGTTTTTACATACTTCTCAGACATTTCACTGGAAGCGGGTTTTTTAAGTGCTCTGTAGGCATTTCGTTGCAAGCGTGTTTTTAAGTACTCTGGAATCATTTCGATGCAAGCGGGTTTTTACGTGCTTTGGAGTCATTTCGTTACAAGCGGGTTTTTACATATTTCTCTGACATTTAACTGGAAGCGAGTATTTTAAGTGCTCTGGAGTCATTTCGTTGCAAGCGGGTTTTTACGTGCTCTGGAGTCATTTCATTGGAAGCGGGTTTTTACATACTTCTCAGACATTTCACTGGAAGCGGGTTTTTTAAGTGCTCTGGAGTCATTTCGTTGCAAGCGGGTTTTTAAGTACTCTGGAGTCATTTCGTTGCACGCGGGTTTTTAAGTACTCTGGAGTCATTTCGTTGCAAGCGGGTTTTTAAGTGCTCTGGAGTCATTTCGTTGCAAGCGGGTTTTTAAGTGTTCTGGAGTCATTTCGTTGCAAGCGGGTTTTTAAGTGCTCTTGAGTCATTTCGTTGCAAGCGGGTTTTTATGTGCTCTGAAGGCATTTCGTTGTAAGCGGGTTTTTAAGTGCTCTGGAGTCATTTCATTGCAAGCGGGTTTTTAAGTGCTCTGGAGACATTTCGTTGCAAGCTTTTTTTTAAGTGCTCTGGAGTTATTTCGTTGCAAGCGGGTTTTTACGTGTTCTGGAGTCATTTCGTTGCAAGCGGGTTTTTACATACTTCTCAGACATTTCACTGGAAGCGGGTTTTTTAAGTTCTCTGTAGGCATTTCGTTGCAAGCGGGTTTTTAAGTGCTCTGGAGTCATTTCGTTGCAAGCGGGTTTTTAAGTGCTCTGGAGTCATTTCGTTGCAAGCGGGTTTTTAAGTGCTCTGGAGTCATTTCGTTGCAAGCGGGTTTTTACATACTTCTCAGACATTTCACTGGAAGCGGGTTTTTTAAGTTCTCTGTAGGCATTTCGTTGCAAGCGGGTTTTTAAGTGCTCTTCAGTCATTTCGTTGCAAGCGGGTTTTTAAGTGCTCTGGAGTCATTTCGTTGCAAGCGGGTTTTTAAGTGCTCTGGAGTCATTTCGTTGCAAGCGGGTTTTTAAGTGCTCTGGAGTCATTTGGTTGCAAGCTGGTTTTCAAGTGCTCTGGAGTCATTTCGTTGCAAGCGGGTTTTTAAGTGTTCTGGAATCATTTCGTTGCAAGCGGGTTTTTAAGTGCTCTTGAGTCATTTCGTTGCAAGCGGGTTTTTAAGTGCTCTGAAGGCATTTCGTTGTAAGCGGGTTTTTAAGTGCTCTGGAGTCATTTCATTGCAAGCGGGTTTTTAAGTGCTCTGGAGTCATTTCGTTGCAAGCTTTTTTTTAAGTGCTCTGGAGTTATTTCGTTGCAAGCGGGTTTTTACGTGTTCTGGAGTCATTTCGTTGCAAGCGGGTTTTTACATACTTCTCAGACATTTCACTGGAAGCGGGTTTTTTAAGTTCTCTGTAGGCATTTCGTTGCAAGCGGGTTTTTAAGTGCTCTGGAGTCATTTCGTTGCAAGCGGGTTTTTAAGTGCTCTGGAGTCATTGCGTTGCAAGCGGGTTTTTAAGTGCTCTGGAGTCATTTCGTTGCAAGCGGGTTTTTACATACTTCTCAGACATTTCACTGGAAGCGGGTTTTTTAAGTTCTCTGTAGGCATTTCGTTGCAAGCGGGTTTTTAAGTGCTCTTCAGTCATTTCGTTGCAAGCGGGTTTTTAAGTGCTCTGGAGTCATTTCGTTGCAAGCGGGTTTTTAAGTGCTCTGGAGTCATTTCGTTGCAAGCGGGTTTTTAAGTGCTCTGGAGTCATTTGGTTGCAAGCTGGTTTTCAAGTGCTCTGGAGTCATTTCGTTGCAAGCGGGTTTTTAAGTGTTCTGGAGTCATTTGGTTGCAAGCGGGTTTTTAAGTGCTCTTGAGTCATTTCGTTGCAAGCGGGTTTTTAAGTGCTCTGAAGGCATTTCGTTGTAAGCGGGTTTTTAAGTGCTCTGGAGTCATTTCATTGCAAGCGGGTTTTTAAGTGCTCTGGAGTCATTTCGTTGCAAGCTTTTTTTTAAGTGCTCTGGAGTTATTTCGTTGCAAGCGGGTTTTTACGTGTTCTGGAGTCATTTCGTTGCAAGCGGGTTTTTACATACTTCTCAGACATTTCACTGGAAGCGGGTTTTTTAAGTTCTCTGTAGGCATTTCGTTGCAAGCGGGTTTTTAAGTGCTCTGGAGTCATTTCGTTGCAAGCGGGTTTTTAAGTACTCTGGAGTCATTTCGTTGCACGCGGTTTTTTAAGTGCTCTGGAGTCATTTCATTGCAAGCGGGTTTTTAAGTGCTCTGGAGTCATTTCGTTGCAAGCGTGTGTTTAAGTGCTCTGGAGTCATTTCGTTGCAAGCGGGTTTTTAAGTGCTCTGGAGTCATTTCGTTGCAAGCGGGTTTTTAAGTGTTCTGGAGTCATTTCGTTGCAAGCGGGTTTTTAAGTGCTCTTGAGTCATTTCGTTGCAAGCGGGTTTTTAAGTGCTCTGAAGGCATTTCGTTGTAAGCGGGTTTTTAAGTGCTCTGGAGTCATTTCATTGCAAGCGGGTTTTTACGTGTTCTGGAGTCATTTCGTTGCAAGCGGGTTTTTACATACTTCTCAGACATTTCACTGGAAGCGGGTTTTTTAAGTTCTCTGTAGGCATTTCGTTGCAAGCGGGTTTTTAAGTGCTCTGGAGTCATTTCGTTGCAAGCGGGTTTTTAAGTGCTCTGGAGTCATTTCGTTGCAAGCGGGTTTTTAAGTGCTCTGGAGTCATTTCGTTGCAAGCGGGTTTTTACATACTTCTCAGACATTTCACTGGAAGCGGGTTTTTTAAGTTCTCTGTAGGCATTTCGTTGCAAGCGGGTTTTTAAGTGCTCTTCAGTCATTTCGTTGCAAGCGGGTTTTTAAGTGCTCTGGAGTCATTTCGTTGCAAGCGGGTTTTTAAGTGCTCTGGAGTCATTTCGTTGCAAGCGGGTTTTCAAGTGCTTTGGAATCATTTCGTTGCAAGCGGGTTTTCAAGTGTTCTGGAGTCATTTCGTTGCAAGCGGGTTTTTAAGTGCTCTGGAGTAATTTCGTTGCAAGCGGGTTTTTAAGTGCTCTGGAGTCATTTCGTTGCAAGCGGGTTTTTAAGTGCTCTGGAGTCATTTCGTTGCAAGCGGGTTTTTAAGTGCTCTGGAGTCATTTCGTTGCAAGTGGGTTTTTAAGTGCTCTGGAGTCATTTCGTTGCAAGCGGGTTTTTAAGTGCTCTGAAGGCATTTCGTTGTAAGTGGGTTTTTAAGTGCTCTGGAGTCATTTCGTTGCAAGCGGGTTTTTAAGTGCTCTGGAGTCATTAGGTTGTAAGCGGGTTTTTAAGTGCTCTGGAGTCATTTCGTTGCAAGCGGGTTTTTAAGTGCTCTGGAGTCATTTCGTTGCAAGCGGGTTTTTACATACTTCTCAGACATTTCACTGGAAGCGGGTTTTTTAAGTGCTCTGGAATCATTTCGTTGCAAGCGGGTTTTTAAGTACTCTGGAGTCATTTCGTTGCACGCGGTTTTTTAAGTGCTCTGGAGTCATTTCATTGCAAGCGGGTTTTTAAGTGCTCTGGAGTCATTTCGTTGCAAGCGTGTGTTTAAGTGCTCTGGAGTCATTTCGTTGCAAGCGGGTTTTTAAGTGCTCTGGAGTCATTTCGTTGCAAGCGGGTTTTTAAGTGTTCTGGAGTCATTTCGTTGCAAGCGGGTTTTTAAGTGCTCTTGAGTCATTTCGTTGCAAGCGGGTTTTTAAGTGCTCTGAAGGCATTTCGTTGTAAGCGGGTTTTTAAGTGCTCTGGAGTCATTTCATTGCAAGCGGGTTTTTACGTGTTCTGGAGTCATTTCGTTGCAAGCGGGTTTTTACATACTTCTCAGACATTTCACTGGAAGCGGGTTTTTTAAGTTCTCTGTAGGCATTTCGTTGCAAGCGGGTTTTTAAGTGCTCTGGAGTCATTTCGTTGCAAGCGGGTTTTTAAGTGCTCTGGAGTCATTTCGTTGCAAGCGGGTTTTTAAGTGCTCTGGAGTCATTTCGTTGCAAGCGGGTTTTTACATACTTCTCAGACATTTCACTGGAAGCGGGTTTTTTAAGTTCTCTGTAGGCATTTCGTTGCAAGCGGGTTTTTAAGTGCTCTTCATTCATTTCGTTGCAAGCGGGTTTTTAAGTGCTCTGGAGTCATTTCGTTGCAAGCGGGTTTTTAAGTGCTCTGGAGTCATTTCGTTGCAAGCGGGTTTTCAAGTGCTTTGGAATCATTTCGTTGCAAGCGGGTTTTCAAGTGTTCTGGAGTCATTTCGTTGCAAGCGGGTTTTTAAGTGCTCTGGAGTCATTTCGTTGCAAGCGGGTTTTTAAGTGCTCTGGAGTCATTTCGTTGCAAGTGGGTTTTTAAGTGCTCTGGAGTCATTTCGTTGCAAGCGGGTTTTTAAGTGCTCTGAAGGCATTTCGTTGTAAGTGGGTTTTTAAGTGCTCTGGAGTCATTTCGTTGCAAGCGGGTTTTTAAGTGCTCTGGAGTCATTAGGTTGTAAGCGGGTTTTTAAGTGCTCTGGAGTCATTTCGTTGCAAGCGGGTTTTTAAGTGCTCTGGAGTCATTTCGTTGCAAGCGGGTTTTTACATACTTCTCAGACATTTCACTGGAAGCGGGTTTTTTAAGTGCTCTGTAGGCATTTCGTTGCAAGCGTGTTTTTAAGTACTCTGGAATCATTTCGATGCAAGCGGGTTTTTACGTGCTCTGGAGTCATTTCGTTACAAGCGGGTTTTTACATATTTCTCTGACATTTAACTGGAAGCGAGTATTTTAAGTGCTCTGGAGTCATTTCGTTGCAAGCGGGTTTTTACGTGCTCTGGAGTCATTTCATTGGAAGCGGGTTTTTACATACTTCTCAGACATTTCACTGGAAGCGGGTTTTTTAAGTGCTCTGGAGTCATTTCGTTGCAAGCGGGTTTTTAAGTACTCTGGAGTCATTTCGTTGCACGCGGGTTTTTAAGTACTCTGGAGTCATTTCGTTGCAAGCGGGTTTTTAAGTGCTCTGGAGTCATTTCGTTGCAAGCGGGTTTTTAAGTGTTCTGGAGTCATTTCGTTGCAAGCGGGTTTTTAAGTGCTCTTGAGTCATTTCGTTGCAAGCGGGTTTTTATGTGCTCTGAAGGCATTTCGTTGTAAGCGGGTTTTTAAGTGCTCTGGAGTCATTTCATTGCAAGCGGGTTTTTAAGTGCTCTGGAGACATTTCGTTGCAAGCTTTTTTTTAAGTGCTCTGGAGTTATTTCATTGCAAGCGGGTTTTTACGTGTTCTGGAGTCATTTCGTTGCAAGCGGGTTTTTACATACTTCTCAGACATTTCACTGGAAGCGGGTTTTTTAAGTTCTCTGTAGGCATTTCGTTGCAAGCGGGTTTTTAAGTGCTCTGGAGTCATTTCGTTGCAAGCGGGTTTTTAAGTGCTCTGGAGTCATTTCGTTGCAAGCGGGTTTTTAAGTGCTCTGGAGTCATTTCGTTGCAAGCGGGTTTTTAAGTGCTCTGGAGTCATTTGGTTGCAAGCTGGTTTTCAAGTGTTCTGGAGTCATTTCGTTGCAAGCGGGTTTTTAAGTGCTCTGGAGTCATTTCGTTGCAAGCGTGTTTTTAAGTGCTCTGGAGTCATTTCGTTGCAAGCGGGTTTTCAAGTGCTCTGGAGTCATTTCGTTGCAAGCGGGTTTTCAAGTGTTCTGGAGTCATTTCGTTGCAAGCGGGTTTTTAAGTGCTCTGGAGTCATTTCGTTGCAAGCGGGTTTTTAAGTGCTCTGGAGTCATTTCTTTGCAAGCGGGTTTTTAAGTGCTCTGAAAGCATTTCGTTGTAAGCGGGTTTTTAAGTGCTCTTCAGTCATTTAGTTGCAAGCGGGTTTTTACGTGTTCTGGAGTCATTTCGTTGCAAGCGGGTTTTTACATACTTCTCAGACATTTCACTGGAAGCGGGTTTTTTAAGTGCTCTGTAGGCATTTCGTTGCAAGCGGGTTTTTAAGTGCTCTGGAGTCATTTCGTTGCAAGCGGGTTTTTAAGTGCTCTGAAGGCATTTCGTTGTAAGCGGGTTTTTAAGTGCTCTGGAGTCATTTCGTTGCAAGCGGGTTTTTAAGTGCTCTGGAGTCTTTTCGTTGCAAGCGGGTTTTTAAGTGCTCTGGAGTCATTTCATTGCAAGCGTGTTTTTAAGTGCTCTGGAGTCATTTCGTTGCAAGCGGGTTTTTAAGTGCTCTGGAGTCATTTCGTTGCAAGCGGGTTTTTACGTGCTCTGGAGTCATTTCGTTACAAGCGGGTTTTTACATATTTCTCTGACATTTAACTGGAAGCGAGTATTTTAAGTGCTCTGGAGTCATTTCGTTGCAAGCGGGTTTTTAAGTGCTCTGGAGTCATTTCGTTGCAAGCGGGTTTTTAAGTGCTCTGGAGTCATTTGGTTGCAAGCTGGTTTTCAAGTGTTCTGGAGTCATTTCGTTGCAAGCGGGTTTTTAAGTGCTCTGGAGTCATTTCGTTGCAAGCGTGTTTTTAAGTGCTCTGGAGTCATTTCGTTGCAAGCGGGTTTTCAAGTGCTCTGGAGTCATTTCGTTGCAAGCGGGTTTTCAAGTGTTCTGGAGTCATTTCGTTGCAAGCGGGTTTTAAAGTGCTCTGGAGTCATTTCGTTGCAAGCGGGTTTTTAAGTGCTCTGGAGTCATTTCGTTGCAAGTGGGTTTTTAAGTGCTCTGGAGTCATTTCGTTGCAAGCGGGTTTTTAAGTGCTCTGAAGGCATTTCGTTGTAAGTGGGTTTTTAAGTGCTCTGGAGTCATTTCGTTGCAAGCGGGTTTTTAAGTGCTCTGGAGTCATTTCGTTGTAAGCGGGTTTTTAAGTGCTCTGGAGTCATTTCGTTGCAAGCGGGTTTTTACATACTTCTCAGACATTTCACTGGAAGCGGGTTTTTTAAGTGCTCTGTAGGCATTTCGTTGCAAGCGTGTTTTTAAGTACTCTGGAGTCATTTCGTTGCAAGCGGGTTTTTACGTGCTCTGGAGTCATTTCGTTACAAGCGGGTTTTTACATATTTCTCTGACATTTAACTGGAAGCGAGTATTTTAAGTGCTCTGGAGTCATTTCATTGCAAGCGGGTTTTTACGTGCTCTGGAGTCATTTCATTGGAAGCGGGTTTTTACATACTTCTCAGACATTTCACTGGAAGCGGGTTTTTTAAGTGCTCTGGAGTCATTTCGTTGCAAGCGGGTTTTTAAGTACTCTGGAGTCATTTCGTTGCACGCGGGTTTTTAAGTGTTCTGGAGTCATTTCCTTGCAAGCGGGTTTTTAAGTGCTCTTGAGTCATTTCGTTGCAAGCGGGTTTTTAAGTGCTCTGAAGGCATTTCGTTGTAAGCGGGTTTTTAAGTGCTCTGGAGTCATTTCATTGCAAGCGGGTTTTTAAGTGCTCTGGAGTCATTTCGTTGCAAGCTTTTTTTTAAGTGCTCTGGAGTTATTTCGTTGCAAGCGGGTTTTTACGTGTTCTGGAGTCATTTCGTTGCAAGCGGGTTTTTACATACTTCTCAGACATTTCACTGGAAGCGGGTTTTTTAAGTTCTCTGTAGGCATTTCGTTGCAAGCGGGTTTTTAAGTGCTCTGGAGTCATTTCGTTGCAAGCGGGTTTTTAAGTGCTCTGGAGTCATTTCGTTGCAAGCGGGTTTTTAAGTGCTCTGGAGTCATTTCGTTGCAAGCGGGTTTTTACATACTTCTCAGACATTTCACTGGAAGCGGGTTTTTTAAGTTCTCTGTAGGCATTTCGTTGCAAGCGGGTTTTTAAGTGCTCTTCAGTCATTTCGTTGCAAGCGGGTTTTTAAGTGCTCTGGAGTCATTTCGTTGCAAGCGGGTTTTTAAGTGCTCTGGAGTCATTTCGTTGCAAGCGGGTTTTTAAGTGCTCTGGAGTCATTTGGTTGCAAGCTGGTTTTCAAGTGCTCTGGAGTCATTTCGTTGCAAGCGGGTTTTTAAGTGTTCTGGAATCATTTCGTTGCAAGCGGGTTTTTAAGTGCTCTTGAGTCATTTCGTTGCAAGCGGGTTTTTAAGTGCTCTGAAGGCATTTCGTTGTAAGCGGGTTTTTAAGTGCTCTGGAGTCATTTCATTGCAAGCGGGTTTTTAAGTGCTCTGGAGTCATTTCGTTGCAAGCTTTTTTTTAAGTGCTCTGGAGTTATTTCGTTGCAAGCGGGTTTTTACGTGTTCTGGAGTCATTTCGTTGCAAGCGGGTTTTTACATACTTCTCAGACATTTCACTGGAAGCGGGTTTTTTAAGTTCTCTGTAGGCATTTCGTTGCAAGCGGGTTTTTAAGTGCTCTGGAGTCATTTCGTTGCAAGCGGGTTTTTAAGTGCTCTGGAGTCATTGCGTTGCAAGCGGGTTTTTAAGTGCTCTGGAGTCATTTCGTTGCAAGCGGGTTTTTACATACTTCTCAGACATTTCACTGGAAGCGGGTTTTTTAAGTTCTCTGTAGGCATTTCGTTGCAAGCGGGTTTTTAAGTGCTCTTCAGTCATTTCGTTGCAAGCGGGTTTTTAAGTGCTCTGGAGTCATTTCGTTGCAAGCGGGTTTTTAAGTGCTCTGGAGTCATTTCGTTGCAAGCGGGTTTTTAAGTGCTCTGGAGTCATTTGGTTGCAAGCTGGTTTTCAAGTGCTCTGGAGTCATTTCGTTCCAAGCGGGTTTTTAAGTGTTCTGGAGTCATTTGGTTGCAAGCGGGTTTTTAAGTGCTCTTGAGTCATTTCGTTGCAAGCGGGTTTTTAAGTGCTCTGAAGGCATTTCGTTGTAAGCGGGTTTTTAAGTGCTCTGGAGTCATTTCATTGCAAGCGGGTTTTTAAGTGCTCTGGAGTCATTTCGTTGCAAGCTTTTTTTTAAGTGCTCTGGAGTTATTTCGTTGCAAGCGGGTTTTTACGTGTTCTGGAGTCATTTCGTTGCAAGCGGGTTTTTACATACTTCTCAGACATTTCACTGGAAGCGGGTTTTTTAAGTTCTCTGTAGGCATTTCGTTGCAAGCGGGTTTTTAAGTGCTCTGGAGTCATTTCGTTGCAAGCGGGTTTTTAAGTGCTCTGGAGTCATTGCGTTGCAAGCGGGTTTTTAAGTGCTCTGGAGTCATTTCGTTGCAAGCGGGTTTTTAAGTGTTCTGGAGTCATTTCGTTGCAAGCGGGTTTTTAAGTGCTCTGGAGTCATTTCGTTGCAAGCGGGTTTTTAAGTGCTCTGGAGTCATTTCGTTGCAAGCGGGTTTTTAAGTGCTCTGGAGTCATTTGTTTGCAAGCTGGTTTTCAAGTGTTCTGGAGTCATTTCGTTGCAAGCGGGTTTTTAAGTGCTCTGGAGTCATTTCGTTGCAAGCGGGTTTTTAAGTGCTCTGGAGTCATTTCGTTGCAAGTGGGTTTTTAAGTGCTCTGGAGTCATTTCGTTGCAAGCGGGTTTTTAAGTGTTCTGGAGTCATTTCGTTGCAAGCGGGTTTTTAAGTGCTCTGGAGTCATTTCGTTGCAAGCGGGTTTTTAAGTGCTCTGGAGTCATTTCGTTCCAAGCGGGTTTTTAAGTGCTCTGGAGTCATTTCGTTGCAAGCGGGTTTTTATGTGTTCTGGAGTCATTTCGTAGCAAGCGGATTTTTAAGTGCTCTGGAGTCATTTCGTTGCAAGCGGGTTTTTAAGTGCTCTGGAGTCATTTCGTTGCAAGTGGGTTTTTAAGTGCTCTGGAGTCATTTCGTTGCAAGCGGGTTTTTACGTGTTCTGGAGTCATTTCGTTAAAAGCGGGTTTTTACATACTTCTCAGACATTTCACTGGAATTGGGTTTTTTAAGTGCTCTGTAGGCATTTCGTTGCAAGCGTGTTTTTAAGTACTCTGGAGTCATTTCGTTGCAAGCGGGTTTTTACGTGCTCTGGAGTCATTTCGTTACAAGCGGGTTTTTACATATTTCTCTGACATTTAACTGGAAGCGAGTATTTTAAGTGCTCTGGAGTCATTTCGTTGCAAGCGGGTTTTTACGTGCTCTGGAGTCATTTCATTGGAAGCGGGTTTTTACATACTTCTCAGACATTTCACTGGAAGCGGGTTTTTTAAGTGCTCTGGAGTCATATCGTTGCAAGCGGGTTTTTAAGTACTCTGGAGTCATTTCGTTGCATGCGGGTTTTTAAGTGCTCGGGAGTCATTTCGTTGCAAGCGGGTTTTTAAGTGCTCTTGATTCATTTCGTTGCAAGCGGGTTTTTAAGTGCTCTGGAGTCATTTCGTTGCAAGCGGGTTTTTAAGTGCTCTGAAGGCATTTCGTTGTAAGCGGGTTTTTAAGTGCTCTTGAGTCATTTAGTTGCAAGCGGGTTTTTACGTGTTCTGGAGTCATTTCGTTGCACGCGGGTTTTTACATACTTCTCAGACATTTCACTGGAAGCGGGTTTTTTAAGTGCTCTCTAGGCATTTCGTTGCAAGCGGTTTTTTAAGTACTCTGGAGTCATTTCGTTGCAAGCGGATTTTTAAGTGCTCTGAAGGCATTTCGTTGTAAGCGGGTTTTTAAGTGCTCTGGAGTCATTTCGTTGCAAGCGGGTTTTTAAGTGCTCTGGAGTCATTTCGTTGCAAGCTTTTTTTTAAGTGCTCTGGAGTTATTTCGTTGCAAGCGGGTTTTTACGTGTTCTGGAGTCATTTCGTTGCAAGCGGGTTTTTACATACTTCTCAGACATTTCACTGGAAGCGGGTTTTTTAAGTGCTCTGTAGGCATTTCGTTGCAAGCGGGTTTTTAAGTGCTCTGGAGTCATTTCGTTGCAAGCGGGTTTTTAAGTGCTCTGGAGTCATTTCGTTGCAAGCGGGTTTTTAAGTGCTCTGGAGTCATTTCTTTGCAAGCGGGTTTTTAAGTGCTCTGGAGTCATTTCGTTGCAAGCGGGTTTTTAAGTGCTCTGGAGTCATTTCGTTGCAAGCGGGTTTTTAAGTGCTCTGGAGTCATTTGGTTGCAAGCGGGTTTTCAAGTGTTCTGGAGTCATTTCGTTGCAAGCAGGTTTTCAAGTGCTCTGGAGTCATTTCGTTGCAAGCGGGTTTTCAAGTGCTCTGGAGTCATTTCGTTGCAAGCGGGTTTTTAAGTGCTCTGGAGTCATTTCGTTGCAAGCGGGTTTTTAAGTGCTCTGGAGTCATTTCGTTGCAAGCGGGTTTTTAAGTGCTCTGAAGGCATTTCGTTGTAAGCGGGTTTTTAAGTGCTCTTGAGTCATTTAGTTGCAAGCGGGTTTTTACGTGTTCTGGAGTCATTTCGTTGCAAGCGGGTTTTTACATACTTCTCAGACATTTCACTGGAAGCGGGTTTTTTAAGTGCTCTCTAGGCATTTCGTTGCAAGCGGTTTTTTAAGTACTCTGGAGTCATTTCGTTGCAAGCGGGTTTTTAAGTGCTCTGAAGGCATTTCATTGTAAGCGGGTTTTTAAGTGCTCTGGAGTCATTTCTTTGCAATCGGGTTTTTAAGTGCTCTGGAGTCATTTCGTTGCAAGCTTTTTTTTCAGTGCTCTGGAGTTATTTCGTTGCAAGCGGGTTTTTACGTGTTCTGGAGTCATTTCGTTGCAAGCGGGTTTTTACATACTTCTCAGACATTTCACTGGAAGCTGGTTTTTTAAGTGCTCTGTAGGCATTTCGTTGCAAGCGGGTTTTTAAGTACTCTGGAGTCATTTCGTTGCAAGCGGGTTTTTAAGTGCTCTGGAGTTATTTCGTTGCAATCGGGTTTTTAAGTGCTCTGGAGTCATTTCGTTCCAAGCGGGTTTTTAAGTGCTCTGGAGTCATTTCGTTGCAAGCGGGTTTTTAAGTGCTCTGGAGTCATTTCGTTGCAAGCGGGTTTTTAAGTGCTCTGGAGTCTTTTCTTTGCAAGCGGGTTTTTAAGTGCTCTGGAGTCATTTCGTTGCAAGTGGGTTTTTAAGTGCTCTGGAGTCATTTCGTTACAAGCGGGTTTTCACATACTTCTCAGACATTTCACTGGAATTGGGTTTTTTAAGTGCTCTGTAGGCATTTCGTTGCAAGCGTGTTTTTAAGTACTCTGGAGTCATTTCGTTGCAAGCGGGTTTTTACGTGCTCTGGAGTCATTTCGTTACAAGCGGGTTTTTACATATTTCTCTGACATTTAACTGGAAGCGAGTATTTTAAGTGCTCTGGAGTCATTTCGTTGCAAGCGGGTTTTTACGTGCTCTGGAGTCATTTCATTGGAAGCGGGTTTTTACATACTTCTCAGACATTTCACTGGAAGCGGGTTTTTTAAGTGCTCTCTAGGCATTTCGTTGCAAGCGGTTTTTTAAGTACTCTGGAGTCATTTCGTTGCAAGCGGGTTTTTAAGTGCTCTGAAGGCATTTCGTTGTAAGCGGGTTTTTAAGTGCTCTGGAGTCATTTCGTTGCAAGCGGGTTTTTAAGTGCTCTGGAGTCATTTCGTTGCAAGCTTTTTTTTAAGTGCTCTGGAGTTATTTCGTTGCAAGCGGGTTTTTACGTGTTCTGGAGTCATTTCGTTGCAAGCGGGTTTTTACATACTTCTCAGACATTTCACTGGAAGCGGGTTTTTTAAGTGCTCTGTAGGCATTTCGTTGCAAGCGGGTTTTTAAGTGCTCTGGAGTCATTTCGTTGCAAGCGGGTTTTTAAGTGCTCTGGAGTCATTTCGTTGCAAGCGGGTTTTTAAGTGCTCTGGAGTCATTTCTTTGCAAGCGGGTTTTTAAGTGCTCTG
Organism: Meriones unguiculatus; assembly: GCF_030254825.1. Taxonomy (NCBI): domain Eukaryota; kingdom Metazoa; phylum Chordata; class Mammalia; order Rodentia; family Muridae; genus Meriones; species Meriones unguiculatus. The sequence goes on along the minus strand of NC_083352.1, from coordinate 65,409,775 downwards.
GAGTCATTTCGTTGCAAGCGGGTTTTTAAGTGCTCTGGAGTCATTTCGTTGCAAGCGGGTTTTTAAGTGCTCTGGAGTCATTTGGTTGCAAGCGGGTTTTCAAGTGCTCTGGAGTCATTTCGTTGCAAGCGGGTTTTTAAGTGCTCTGGAGTCATTTCGTTGCAAGCTGGTTTTCAAGTGCTCTGGAGTCATTTCGTTGCAAGCGGGTTTTTAAGTGCTCTGGAGTCATTTCGTTGCAAGCGGGTTTTCAAGTGCTCTGCAGTCATTTCGTTGCAAGCGGGTTTTCAAGTGTTCTGGAGTCATTTCGTTGCAAGCGGGTTTTTAAGTGCTCTGGAGTCATTTCGTTGCAAGCGGGTTTTTACGTGTTCTCGAGTCATTTCGTTGCAAGCGGGTTTTTACATACTTCTCAGACATTTCACTGGAAGCGGGTTTTTTAAGTGCTCTGTAGGCATTTCGTTGCAAGCGGGTTTTTAAGTGCTCTGGAGTCATTTCGTTGCAAGCGGGTTTTTAAGTTCTCTGAAGGCATTTCGTTGTAAGCGGGTTTTTAAGTGCTCTGGAGTCATTTCGTTGCAAGCGGGTTTTTAAGTGCTCTGGAGTCATTTCGTTGCAAGCGGGTTTTTAAGTGCTCTGGAGTCATTTCGTTGCAAGCGGGTTTTTAAGTGCTCCGGAGTCAATTCGTTGCAAGCGGGTTTTTAAGTGCTCTGGAGTCATTTCGTTGCAAGCGGGTTTTTAAGTGCTCTGGAGTCATTTCGTTCCAAGCGGGTTTTTAAGTGCTCTGGAGTCATTTCGTTGCAAGCGGGTTTTTAAGTGCTCTGGAGTCATTTCGTTCCAAGCGGGTTTTTAAGTGCTCTGGAGTCATTTCGTTGCAAGCGGGTTTTTAAGTGCTCTGGAGTCATTTCGTTCCAAGCGGGTTTTTAAGTGCTCTGGAGTCATTTCGTTGCAAGCGGGTTTTTAAGTGTTCTGGAGTCATTTCGTTGCAAGCGGGTTTTTAAGTGCTCTGGAGTCATTTCGTTGCAAGCGGGTTTTTAAGTGCTCTGGAGTCATTTCGTTGCAAGTGGGTTTTTAAGTGCTCTGGAGTCATTTCGTTGCAAGCGGGTTTTTACGTGTTCTGGAGTCATTTCGTTAAAAGCGGGTTTTTACATACTTCTCAGACATTTCACTGGAAGCGGGTTTTTTAAGTGCTCTGTAGGCATTTCGTTGCAAGCGTGTTTTTAAGTACTCTGGAGTCATTTCGTTGCAAGCGGGTTTTTACGTGCTCTGGAGTCATTTCGTTACAAGCTGGTTTTTACATATTTCTCTGACATTTAACTGAAAGCGAGTATTTTAAGTGCTCTGGAGTCATTTCGTTGCAAGCGGGTTTTTACGTGCTCTGGAGTCATTTCATTGGAAGCGGGTTTTTACATACTTCTCAGACATTTCACTGGAAGCGGGTTTTTTAAGTGATCTGGAGTCATTTCGTTGCAAACGGGTTTTTAAGTACTCTGGAGTCATTTCGTTGCACGCGGGTTTTTAAGTGCTCGGGAGTCATTTCATTGCAAGCGGGTTTTTAAGTGCTCTGGAGTCATTTCGTTGCAAGCAGGTGTTTAAGTGCTCTGGAGTCATTTCGTTGCAAGCGGAATTTTAAGTGCTCTGGAGTCATTTCGTTCCAAGCGGGTTTTTAAGTGCTCTGGAGTCATTTTTTTGCAAGCGGGTTTTTAAATGCTCTGGAGTCATTTCGTTGCAAGCGGGTTTTTAAGTGCTCTGGAGTCATTTTGTTGCAAGCGGGTTTTTAAGTGCTCTGGAGTCATTTCGTTGCAAGCGGGTTTTTAAATGCTCTGGAGTCATTTCGTTGCAAGCGGGTTTTTAAGTGCTCTGGAGTCATTTCGTTGCAAGCGGGTTTTTACGTGTTCTGGAGTCATTTCGTTGCAAGCGGATTTTTACATACTCCTCAGACATTTCACTGGAAGCGGGTTTTTTAAGTGCTCTGTAGGCATTTCGTTGCAAGCGGGTTTTTAAGTGCTCTGGAGTCATTTCGTTGCAAGCGGGTTTTTAAGTGCTCTGAAGGCATTTCGTTGTAAGCGGGTTTTTAAGTGCTCTGGAGTCATTTCGTTGCAAGCGGGTTTTGAAGTGCTCTGGAGTCATTTCGTTGCAAGCGGGTTTTTAAGTGCTCTGGAGTCATTTCGTTGCAAGCGGGTTTTTAAGTGCTCTGGAGTCATTTCGTTGCAAGCGGGTTTTTAAGTGCTCTGGAGTCATTTCGTTGCAAGCGGGTTTTTAAGTGCTCTGGAGTCAATTCGTTGCAAGCGGGTTTTTAAGTGCTCTGGAGTCATTTCGTTGCAAGCGGGTTTTTAAGTGCTCTGGAGTCATTTCGTTCCAAGCGGGTTTTTAAGTGCTCTGGAGTCATTTCGTTGCATCGGGTTTTTAAGTGCTCTGGAGTCATTTCGTTCCAAGCGGGTTTTTAAGTGCTCTGGAGTCATTTCGTTGCAAGCGGGTTTTTAAGTGTTCTGGAGTCATTTCGTTGCAAGCGGGTTTTTAAGTGCTCTGGAGTCATTTCGTTGCAAGCGGGTTTTTAAGTGCTCTGGAGTCGTTTCGTTGCAAGTGGGTTTTTAAGTGCTCTGGAGTCATTTCGTTGCAAGAGGGTTTTTACGTGTTCTGGAGTCATTTCGTTAAAAGCGGGTTTTTACATACTTCTCAGACATTTCACTGGAAGCGGGTTTTTTAAGTGCTCTGTAGGCATTTCGTTGCAAGTGTGTTTTTAAGTACTCTGGAGTCATTTCGTTGCAAGCGGGTTTTTACGTGCTCTGGAGTCATTTCGTTACAAGCGGGTTTTTACATATTTCTCTGACATTTAACTGGAAGCGAGTATTTTAAGTGCTCTGGAGTCATTTCGTTTCAAGCGGTTTTTTACGTGCTCTGGAGTCATTTCATTGGAAGCGGGTTTTTACATACTTCTCAGACATTTCACTGGAAGCGGGTTTTTTAAGTGATCTGGAGTCATTTCGTTGCAAACGGGTTTTTAAGTGCTCTGGAGTCATTTCGTTGCACGCGGGTTTTTAAGTGCTCGGGAGTCATTTCATTGCAAGCGGGTTTTTAAGTGCTCTGGAGTCATTTTGTTGCAAGCGGGTTTTTAAGTGCTCTGGAGTCATTTCGTTGCAAGCGGGTTTTAAGTGCTCTGGAGTCATTTCGTTGCAAGCGGGTTTTTAAGTGCTCTGGAGTCATTTCGTTGCAAGCGGGTTTTTAAGTGCTCCGGAGTCAATTCGTTGCAAGCGGGTTTTTAAGTGCTCTGGAGTCATTTCGTTGCAAGCGGGTTTTTAAGTGCTCCGGAGTCATTTCGTTCCAAGCGGGTTTTTAAGTGCTCTGGAGTCATTTCGTTCCAAGCGGGTTTTTAAGTGCTCTGGAGTCATTTCGTTGCAAGTGGGTTTTTAAGTGCTCTGGAGTCATTTCGTTGCAAGCGGGTTTTTACGTGTTCTGGAGTCATTTCGTTAAAAGCGGGTTTTTACATACTTCTCAGACATTTCACTGGAAGCGGGTTTTTTAAGTGCTCTGTAGGCATTTCGTTGCAAGCGTGTTTTTAAGTACTCTGGAGTCATTTCGTTGCGAGCGGGTTTTTACGTGCTCTGGAGTCATTTCGTTGCAAGCGGGTTTTTAAGTGCTCTGTAGGCATTTCGTTGCAAGCGTGTTTTTAAGTACTCTGGAGTCATTTCGTTGCAAGCGGGTTTTTACGTGCTCTGGAGTCATTTCGTTGCAAGCGGGTTTTTAAGTGCTCTGAAGGCATTTCGTTGTGAGCGCGTTTTTAAGTGCTCTGGAGTCATTTCGTTGCAAGCGGGTGTTTAAGTGCTCTGGAGTCATTTCGTTGCAAGCGGGTTTTTAAGTGCTCTGGAGTCATTTCGTTGCAAGCGGGTTTTTAAGTGCTCTGGAGTCATTTCGTTGCAAGCGGGTTTTTAAGTGCTCTGGAGTCATTTCGTTGCAAGCGGGTTTTTAAATGCTCTGGAGTCATTTCGTTGCAAGCGGGTTTTTAAGTGCTCTGGAGTCATTTCGTTGCAAGCGGGTTTTTAAGTGCTCTGGAGTCATTTCGTTGCAAGCGGGTTTTTAAGTGCTCTGAAGGCATTTCGTTGTAAGCGGGTTTTTAAGTGCTCTGGAGTCATTTCGTTGCAAGCGGGTTTTTAAGTGCTCTGGAGTCATTTCGTTGCAAGCTTTTTTTTAAGTGCTCTGGAGTTATTTTGTTGCAAGCGGGTTTTTACGTGTTCTGGAGTCATTTCGTTGCAAGCGGGTTTTTACATACTTCTCAGACATTTCACTGGAAGCGGGTTTTTTAAGTGCTCTGTAGGCATTTCGTTGCAAGCGGGTTTTTAAGTGCTCTGGAGTCATTTCGTTGCAAGCGGGTTTTTAAGTGCTCTGGAGTCATTTCGTTGCAAGCGGGTTTTTAAGTGCTCTGGAGTCATTTCGTTGTAAGCCGGTTTTTAAGTGTTCTGGAGTCATTTCGTTGCAAGCGGGTTTTTAAGTGCTCTGGAGTCATTTCGTTGCAAGCGGGTTTTCAAGTACTCTGGAGTCATTTCGTTGCAAGCGCGTTTTCAAGTGCTCTGGAGTCATTTCGTTGCAAGCGGGTTTTCAAGTGCTCTGGAGTCATTTCGTTGCAAGCGGGTTTTTAAGTGCTCTGGAGTCATTTCGTTGCAAGTGGGTTTTTAAGTGCTCTGGAGTCATTTCGTTGCAAGCGGGTTTTTAAGTGCTCTGAAGGCATTTCGTTGTAAGTGGGTTTTTAAGTGCTCTGGAGTCATTTCGTTGCAAGCGGGTTTTTACGTGTTCTGGAGTCATTTCGTTGCAAGCGGGTTTTTACATACCTCTCAGACATTTCACTGGAAGCGGGTTTTTTAAGAGCTCTGTAGGCATTTTGTTGCAAGCGTGTTTTTAAGTACTCTGGAGTCATTTCGTTGCAAGCAGGTTTTTACGTGCTCTGGAGTCATTTCGTTACAAGCGGGTTTTTACATATTTCTCTGATATTTAACTGGAAGCGAGTATTTTAAGTGCTCTGGAGTCATTTCGTTGCAAGCGGGTTTTTACGTGCTCTGGAGTCATTTCATTGGAAGCGGGTTTTTACATACTTCTCAGACATTTCACTGGAAGCGGGTTTTTTAAGTGCTCTGGAGTCATTTCGTTGCAAGCGGTTTTTTAAGTACTCTGGAGTCATTTCGTTGCACGCGGGTTTTTAAGTGCTCTGGAGTCATTTCGTTGCAAGCAGGTTTTTAAGTGCTCTGGAGTCATTTCGTTGCAAGCAGGTGTTTAAGTGCTCTGGAGTCATTTTGTTGCAAGCGGATTTTTAAGTGTTCTGGAGTCATTTCGTTGCAAGCGGGTTTTTAAGTGCTCTTGAGTCATTTCGTTGCAAGCGGGTTTTTAAGTGCTCTGGAGGCATTTCGTTGTAAGCGGGTTTTTAAGTGAACTGGAGTCATTTCGTTGCAAGCGGGTTTTTAAGTGTTCTGGAGTCATTTCGTTGCAAGCGGATTCTTAAGTGCTCTGGAGTCATTTCGTTGCAAGCGGGTTTTTAAGTGCTCTGGAGTCATTTCGTTGCAAGCGTGTTTTTAAGTGCTCTGGAGTCATTTTGTTTCTAGCTTTTTTTTAAGTGCTCTGGAGTTATTTCGTTGCAAGCGGGTTTTTACGTGTTCTGGAGTCATTTCGTTGCAAGCGGGTTTTTACATACTTCTCAGACATTTCACTGGAAGCGGGTTTTTTAAGTGCTCTGTAGGCATTTCGTTGCAAGCGGGTTTTTAAGTGCTCTGGAGTCATTTCGTTGCAAGCGGGTTTTTAAGTGCTCTGAAGGCATTTCGTTGTAAGCGGGTTTTTAAGTGCTCTGGAGTCATTTCGTTGCAAGCGGGTTTTTAAGTGCTCTGGAGTCATTTCGTTGCAAGCGGGTTTTAAAGTGCTCTGGAGTCATTTCGTTGCAAGCGGGTTTTTAAGTGTTCTGGAGTCATTTCGTTGCAAGCGGGTTTTTAAGTGCTCTGGAGTCATTTCTTTGCAAGCGGGTTTTTAAGTGCTCTGGAGTCATTTCGTTGCAAGCGGGTTTTTAAGTGCTCTGGAGTCATTTCGTTGCAAGCGGGTTTTTAAGTGCTCTGGAGTCAATTCGTTGCAACCGGGTTTTTAAGTGCTCTGGAGTCATTTCGTTGCAAGCGGGTTTTTAAATGCTCTGGAGTCATTTCGTTGCAATCGGGTTTTTAAGTGCTCTGGAGTCATTTCGTTCCAAGCGGGTTTTTAAGTGCTCTGGAGTCATTTCGTTGCAAACGGGTTTTTAAGTGTTCTGGAGTCATTTCGTTTCAAGCGGGTTTTTAAGTGCTCTGGAGTCATTTCGTTGCAAGCGGGTTTTTAAGTGCTCTGGAGTCATTTCGTTGCAAGTGGGTTTTTAAGTGCTCTGGAGTCATTTCGTTGCAAGCGGGTTTTTACGTGTTCTGGAGTCATTTCGTTACAAGCGGGTTTTTACATACTTCTCAGACATTTCACTGGAAGCTAGTTTTTTAAGTGCTCTGTAGGCATTTCGTTGCAAGCGTGTTTTTAAGTACTCTGGAGTCATTTCGTTGCAAGCGGGTTTTTACGTGCTCTGGAGTCATTTCGTTACATATTTCTCAGACATTTAACTGGAAGCGAGTATTTTAAGTGCTCTGGAGTCATTTCGTTGCAAGCGGATTTTTACGTGCTCTGGAGTCATTTCATTGGAAGCGGGTTTTTACATACTTCTCAGACATTTCACTGGAAGCGGGTTTTTTAAGTGCTCTGGAGTCATTTCGTTGCAAGCGGGTTTTTAAGTACTCTGGAGTCATTTCGTTGCACGCGGGTTTTTAAGTGCTCTGGAGTCATTTCGTTGCAAGCGGGTGTTTAAGTGCTCTGGAGTCATTTCGTTGCAAGCGGGTTTTTAAGTGCTCTGCAGTCATTTCGTTGCAAGCGGGTTTTTACATACTTCTCAGACATTTCACTGGAAGCGGGTTTTTTAAGTGCTCTGGAGTCATTTCGTTGCAAGCGGGTTTTTAAGTGCTCTGGAGTCATTTCGTTGCAAGCTTTTTTTTAAGTGCTCTGGAGTTATTTCGTTGCAAGAGGGTTTTTACGTGTTCTGGAGTCATTTCGTTGCAAGCGGGTTTTTACATACTTCTCAGACATTTCACTGGAAGCAGGTTTTTTAAGTGCTCTGTAGGCATTTCGTTGCAAGCGGGTTTTTAAGTGCTCTGGAGTCATTTCGTTGCAAGCGGGTTTTTAAGTGCTCTGAAGGCATTTCGTTGTAAGCGGGTTTTTAAGTGCTCTGGAGTCATTTCGTTGCAAGCGGGTTTTTAAGTGCTCTGGAGTCATTTCGTTTCAAGCGGGTTTTTAAGTGTTCTGGAGTCATTTCGTTGGAAGCGGGTTTTTAAGTGCTCTGGAGTCATTTCGTTGCAAGCGGGTTTTTAAGTGCTCTGGAGTCATTTCGTTGCAAGCGGGTTTTTAAGTGCTCTGGAGTCATTTAGTTGCAAGCGGGTTTTTAAGTGCTCTGGAGTCATTTCGTTGCAAGCGGGTTTTTAAGTGCTCTGGAGTCATTTCGTTGCAAGCGGGTTTTTAACTGCTCTGGAGTCATTTCGTTGCAATCGGGTTTTTAAGTGCTCTGGAGTCATTTCGTTCCAAGCGGGTTTTTAAGTGCTCTGGAGTCATTTCGTTCCAAGCGGGTTTTTAAGTGCTCTGGAGTCATTTCGTTGCAAGCGGGTTTTTAAGTGCTCTGGAGTCATTTCTTTGCAAGCGGGTTTTTAAGTGCTCTGGAGTCATTTCGTTGCAAGTGGGTTTTTAAGTGCTCTGGAGTCATTTCGTTGCAAGCGGGTTTTTACGTGTTCTGGAGTCATTTCGTTACAAACTGGTTTTTACATACTTCTCAGACATTTCACTGGAAGCGGGTTTTTTAAGTGCTCTGTAGGCATTTCGTTGCAAGCGTGTTTTTAAGTACTCTGGAGTCATTTCGTTGCAAGCGGGTTTTTACGTGCTCTGGAGTCATTTCGTTACATATTTCTCGGACATTTAACTGGAAGTGAGTATTTTAAGTGCTCTGGAGTCATTTCGTTGCAAGCGGGTTTTTACGTGCTCTGGAGTCATTTCATTGGAAGCGGGTTTTTACATACTTCTCAGACATTTCACTGGAAGCGGGTTTTTTAAGTGCTCTGGAGTCATTTCGTTGCAAGCGGGTTTTTAAGTACTCTGGAGTCATTTCGTTGCACGCGGGTTTTTAAGTGCTCGGGAGTCATTTCATTGCAAGCGGGTTTTTAAGTGCTCTGGAGTCATTTCGTTGCAAGCGGGTTTTCAAGTACTCTGGAGTCATTTCGTTGCAAGCGGGTTTTCAAGTGCTCTGGAGTCATTTCGTTGCAAGCGGGTTTTCAAGTGCTCTGGAGTCATTTCGTTGCAAGCGGGTTTTTAAGTGCTCTGGAGTCATTTCGTTGCAAGTGGGTTTTTACATACCTCTCAGACATTTCACTGGAAGCGGGTTTTTTAAGAGCTCTGTAGGCATTTTGTTGCAAGCGTGTTTTTAAGTACTCTGGAGTCATTTCGTTGCAAGCAGGTTTTTACGTGCTCTGGAGTCATTTCGTTACAAGCGGGTTTTTACATATTTCTCTGACATTTAACTGGAAGCGAGTATTTTAAGTGCTCTGGAGTCATTTCGTTGCAAGCGGGTTTTTACGTGCTCTGGAGTCATTTCATTGGAAGCGGGTTTTTGCATACTTCTCAGACATTTCACTGGAAGCGGGTTTTTTAAGTGCTCTGGAGTCATTTCGTTGCAAGCGGTTTTTTAAGTACTCTGGAGTCATTTCGTTGCACGCGGGTTTTTAAGTGCTCTGGAGTCATTTCGTTGCAAGCGGGTTTTTAAGTGCTCTGGAGTCATTTCGTTGCAAGCGGGTGTTTAAGTGCTCTGGAGTCATTTTGTTGCAAGCGGATTTTTAAGTGTTCTGGAGTCATTTCGTTGCAAGCGGGTTTTTAAGTGCTCTTGAGTCATTTCGTTGCAAGCGGGTTTTTAAGTGCTCTGGAGGCATTTCGTTGTAAGCGGGTTTTTAAGTGAACTGGAGTCATTTCGTTGCAAGCGCGTTTTTAAGTGTTCTGGAGTCATTTCGTTGCAAGCGGATTCTTAAGTGCTCTGGAGTCATTTCGTTGCAAGCGGGTTTTTAAGTGCTCTGGAGTCATTTCGTTGCAAGCGGGTTTTTAAGTACTCTGAAGGCATTTCGTTGTAAGCGGGTTTTTAAGTGCTCTGGAGTCATTTCGTTGCAAGCGGGTTTTTAAGTGCTCTGGAGTCATTTCGTTGCAAGCTTTTTTTTAAGTGCTCTGGAGTTATTTTGTTGCAAGCGGGTTTTTACGTGTTCTGGAGTCATTTCGTTGCAAGCGGGTTTTTACATACTTCTCAGACATTTCACTGGAAGCGGGTTTTTTAAGTGCTCTGTAGGCATTTCGTTGCAAGCGGGTTTTTAAGTACTCTGGAGTCATTTCGTTGCACGCGGGTTTTTAAGTGCTCTGGAGTCATTTCGTTGCAAGCGGGTTTTTAAGTGCTCTGGAGTCATTTCGTTGCAAGCGGGTGTTTAAGTGCTCTGGAGTCATTTTGTTGCAAGCGGATTTTTAAGTGTTCTGGAGTCATTTCGTTGCAAGCGGGTTTTTAAGTGCTCTTGAGTCATTTCGTTGCAAGCGGGTTTTTAAGTGCTCTGGAGGCATTTCGTTGTAAGCGGGTTTTTAAGTGAACTGGAGTCATTTCGTTGCAAGCGGGTTTTTAAGTGTTCTGGAGTCATTTCGTTGCAAGCGGATTCTTAAGTGCTCTGGAGTCATTTCGTTGCAAGCGGGTTTTTAAGTGCTCTGGAGTCATTTCGTTGCAAGCGTGTTTTTAAATGCTCTGGAGTCATTTTGTTTCTAGCTTTTTTTTAAGTGCTCTGGAGTTATTTCGTTGCAAGCGGGTTTTTACGTGTTCTGGAGTCATTTCGTTGCAAGCGGGTTTTTACATACTTCTCAGACATTTCACTGGAAGCGAGTTTTTTAAGTGCTCTGTAGGCATTTCGTTGCAAACGGGTTTTTAAGTGCTCTGGAGTCATTTCGTTGCAAGCGGGTTTTTAAGTGCTCTGAAGACATTTCGTTGTAAGCGGGTTTTTAAGTGCTGTGGAGTCATTTCGTTGCAAGCGGGTTTTTAAGTGCTCTGGAGTCATTTCGTTGCAAGCGGGTTTTAAAGTGCTCTGGAGTCATTTCGTTGCAAGCGGGTTTTTAAGTGTTCTGGAGTCATTTCGTTGCAAGCGGGTTTTTAAGTGCTCTGGAGTCATTTCGTTGCAAGCGGGTTTTTAAGTGCTCTGGAGTCATTTCGTTGCAAGCGGGTTTTTAAGTGCTCTGGAGTCATTTCGTTGCAAGCGGGTTTTTAAGTGCTCTGGAGTCAATTCGTTGCAACCGGGTTTTTAAGTGCTCTGGAGTCATTTCGTTGCAAGCGGGTTTTTAAATGCTCTGGAGTCATTTCGTTGCAATCGGGTTTTTAAGTGCTCTGGAGTCATTTCGTTCCAAGCGGGTTTTTAAGTGCTCTGGAGTCATTTCGTTGCAAACGGGTTATTAAGTGTTCTGGAGTCATTTCGTTGCAAGCGGGTTTTTAAGTGCTCTGGAGTCATTTCGTTGCAAGCGGGTTTTTAAGTGCTCTGGAGTCATTTCGTTGCAAGTGGGTTTTTAAGTGCTCTGGAGTCATTTCGTTGCAAGCGGGTTTTTACGTGTTCTGGAGTCATTTCGTTACAAGCGGGTTTTTACATACTTCTCAGACATTTCACTGGAAGCTAGTTTTTTAAGTGCTCTGTAGGCATTTCGTTGCAAGCGTGTTTTTAAGTACTCTGGAGTCATTTCGTTGCAAGCGGGTTTTTACGTGCTCTGGAGTCATTTCGTTACATATTTCTCAGACATTTAACTGGAAGCGAGTATTTTAAGTGCTCTGGAGTCATTTCGTTGCAAGCGGGTTTTTACGTGCTCTGGAGTCATTTCATTGGAAGCGGGTTTTTACATACTTCTCAGACATTTCACTGGAAGCGGGTTTTTTAAGTGCTCTGGAGTCATTTCGTTGCAAGCGGGTTTTTAAGTACTCTGGAGTCATTTCGTTGCACGCGGGTTTTTAAGTGCTCTGGAGTCATTTCGTTGCAAGCGGGTGTTTAAGTGCTCTGGAGTCATTTCGTTGCAAGCGTTTTTTTAAGTGCTCTGCAGTCATTTCGTTGCAAGCGGGTTTTTACATACTTCTCAGACATTTCACTGGAAGCGGGTTTTTTAAGTGCTCTGGAGTCATTTCGTTGCAAGCGGGTTTTTAAGTGCTCTGGAGTCATTTCGTTGCAAGCTTTTTTTTAAGTGCTCTGGAGTTATTTCGTTGCAAGAGGGTTTTTACGTGTTCTGGAGTCATTTCGTTGTAAGCGGGTTTTTACATACTTCTCAGACATTTCACTGGAAGCAGGTTTTTTAAGTGCTCTGTAGGCATTTCGTTGCAAGCGGGTTTTTAAGTGCTCTGGAGTCATTTCGTTGCAAGCGGGTTTTTAAGTGCTCTGAAGGCATTTCGTTGTAAGCGGGTTTTTAAGTGCTCTGGAGTCATTTCGTTGCAAGCGGGTTTTTAAGTGCTCTGGAGTCATTTCGTTGCAAGCGGGTTTTTAAGTGCTCTGGAGTCATTTCGTTGCAAGCGGGTTTTTAAGTGCTCTGGAGTCATTTAGTTGCAAGCGGGTTTTTAAGTGCTCTGGAGTCATTTCGTTGCAAGCGGGTTTTTAAGTGCTCTGGAGTCATTTCGTTGCAAGCGGGTTTTTAACTGCTCTGGAGTCATTTCGTTGCAATCGGGTTTTTAAGTGCTCTGGAGTCATTTCGTTCCAAGCGGGTTTTTAAGTGCTCTGGAGTCATTTCGTTGCAAGCGGATTCTTAAGTGCTCTGGAGTCATTTCGTTGCAAGCGGGTTTTTAAGTGCTCTGGAGTCATTTCGTTGCAAGCGGGTTTTTAAGTGCTCTGGAGTCATTTCGTTGCAAGCGGGTTTTTAAGTGCTCTGGAGTCATTTCGTTGCAAGCGGGTTTTTAAGTGCTCTGGAGTCAATTCGTTGCAACCGGGTTTTTAAGTGTCTGGAGTCATTTCGTTGCAAGCGGGTTTTTCAATGCTCTGGAGTCATTTCGTTGCAATCGGGTTTTTAAGTGCTCTGGAGTCATTTCGTTCCAAGCGGGTTTTTAAGTGCTCTGGAGTCATTTCGTTGCAAACGGGTTTTTAAGTGTTCTGGAGTCATTTCGTTGCAAGCGGGTTTTTAAGTGCTCTGGAGTCATTTCGTTGCAAGCGGGTTTTTAAGTGCTCTGGAGTCATTTCGTTGCAAGTGGGTTTTTAAGTGCTCTGGAGTCATTTCGTTGCAAGCGGGTTTTTACGTGTTCTGGAGTCATTTCGTTACAAGCGGGTTTTTACATACTTCTCAGACATTTCACTGGAAGCTAGTTTTTTAAGTGCTCTGTAGGCATTTCGTTGCAAGCGTGTTTTTAAGTACTCTGGAGTCATTTCGTTGCAAGCGGGTTTTTACGTGCTCTGGAGTCATTTCGTTGCAAGCGGGTTTTTAAGTGCTCTGGAGTCATTTCGTTGCAAGCGGGTTTTTAAGTGCTCTGGAGTCATTTCGTTGCAAGCGGGTTTTTAAGTGCTCTGGAGTCATTTCTTTGCAAGCGGGTTTTTAAGTGCTCTGGAGTCATTTCGTTGCAAGCGCGTTTTTAAGTGTTCTGGAGTCATTTCGTTGCAAGCGGATTCTTAAGTGCTCTGGAGTCATTTCGTTGCAAGCGGGTTTTTAAGTGCTCTGGAGTCATTTCGTTGCAAGCGGGTTTTTAAGTGCTCTGAAGGCATTTCGTTGTAAGCGGGTTTTTAAGTGCTCTGGAGTCATTTCGTTGCAAGCGGGTTTTTAAGTGCTCTGGAGTCATTTCGTTGCAAGCTTTTTTTTAAGTGCTCTGGAGTTATTTTGTTGCAAGCGGGTTTTTACGTGTTCTGGAGTCATTTCGTTGCAAGCGGGTTTTTACATACTTCTCAGACATTTCACTGGAAGCGGGTTTTTTAAGTGCTCTGTAGGCATTTCGTTGCAAGCGGGTTTTTAAGTACTCTGGAGTCATTTCGTTGCACGCGGGTTTTTAAGTGCTCTGGAGTCATTTCGTTGCAAGCGGGTTTTTAAGTGCTCTGGAGTCATTTCGTTGCAAGCGGGTGTTTAAGTGCTCTGGAGTCATTTTGTTGCAAGCGGATTTTTAAGTGTTCTGGAGTCATTTCGTTGCAAGCGGGTTTTTAAGTGCTCTTGAGTCATTTCGTTGCAAGCGGGTTTTTAAGTGCTCTGGAGGCATTTCGTTGTAAGCGGGTTTTTAAGTGAACTGGAGTCATTTCGTTGCAAGCGGGTTTTTAAGTGTTCTGGAGTCATTTCGTTGCAAGCGGATTCTTAAGTGCTCTGGAGTCATTTCGTTGCAAGCGGGTTTTTAAGTGCTCTGGAGTCATTTCGTTGCAAGCGTGTTTTTAAGTGCTCTGGAGTCATTTTGTTTCTAGCTTTTTTTTAAGTGCTCTGGAGTTATTTCGTTGCAAGCGTGTTTTTACGTGTTCTGGAGTCATTTCGTTGCAAGCGGGTTTTTACATACTTCTCTGACATTTCACTGGAAGCGAGTTTTTTAAGTGCTCTGTAGGCATTTCGTTGCAAGCGGGTTTTTAAGTGCTCTGGAGTCATTTCGTTGCAAGCGGGTTTTTAAGTGCTCTGAAGGCATTTCGTTGTAAGCGGGTTTTTAAGTGCTCTGGAGTCATTTCGTTGCAAGCGGGTTTTTAAGTGCTCTGGAGTCATTTCGTTGCAAGCGGGTTTTAAAGTGCTCTGGAGTCATTTCGTTGCAAGCGGGTTTTTAAGTGTTCTGGAGTCATTTCGTTGCAAGCGGGTTTTTAAGTGCTCTGGAGTCATTTCGTTGCCAGCGGGTTTTTAAGTGCTCTGGAGTCATTTCGTTGCAAGCGGGTTTTTAAGTGCTCTGGAGTCATTTCGTTGCAAGCGGGTTTTTAAGTGCTCTGGAGTCAATTCGTTGCAACCGGGTTTTTAAGTGCTCTGGAGTCATTTCGTTGCAAGCGGGTTTTTAAATGCTCTGGAGTCATTTCGTTGCAATCGGGTTTTTAAGTGCTCTGGAGTCATTTCGTTCCAAGCGGGTTTTTAAGTGCTCTGGAGTCATTTCGTTGCAAACGGGTTTTTAAGTGTTCTGGAGTCATTTCGTTGCAAGCGGGTTTTTAAGTGCTCTGGAGTCATTTCGTTGCAAGCGGGTTTTTAAGTGCTCTGGAGTCATTTCGTTGCAAGTGGGTTTTTAAGTGCTCTGGAGTCATTTCGTTGCAAGCGGGTTTTTACGTGTTCTGGAGTCATTTCGTTACAAGCGGGTTTTTACATACTTCTCAGACATTTCACTGGAAGCTAGTTTTTTAAGTGCTCTGTAGGCATTTCGTTGCAAGCGTGTTTTTAAGTACTCTGGAGTCATTTCGTTGCAAGCGGGTTTTTACGTGCTCTGGAGTCATTTCGTTACATATTTCTCAGACATTTAACTGGAAGCGAGTATTTTAAGTGCTCTGGAGTCATTTCGTTGCAAGCGGGTTTTTACGTGCTCTGGAGTCATTTCATTGGAAGCGGGTTTTTACATACTTCTCAGACATTTCACTGGAAGCGGGTTTTTTAAGTGCTCTGGAGTCATTTCGTTGCAAGCGGGTTTTTAAGTACTCTGGAGTCATTTCGTTGCACGCGGGTTTTTAAGTGCTCTGGAGTCATTTCGTTGCAAGCGGGTGTTTAAGTGCTCTGGAGTCATTTCGTTGCAAGCGTTTTTTTAAGTGCTCTGCAGTCATTTCGTTGCAAGCGGGTTTTTACATACTTCTCAGACATTTCACTGGAAGCGGGTTTTTTAAGTGCTCTGGAGTCATTTCGTTGCAAGCGGGTTTTTAAGTGCTCTGGAGTCATTTCGTTGCAAGCTTTTTTTTAAGTGCTCTGGAGTTATTTCGTTGCAAGAGGGTTTTTACGTGTTCTGGAGTCATTTCGTTGCAAGCGGGTTTTTACATACTTCTCAGACATTTCACTGGAAGCAGGTTTTTTAAGTGCTCTGTAGGCATTTCGTTGCAAGCGGGTTTTTAAGTGCTCTGGAGTCATTTCGTTGCAATCGGGTTTTTAAGTGCTCTGAAGGCATTTCGTTGTAAGCGGGTTTTTAAGTGCTCTGGAGTCATTTCGTTGCAAGCGGGTTTTTAAGTGCTCTGGAGTCATTTCGTTGCAAGCGGGTTTTTAAGTGCTCTGGAGTCATTTCGTTTCAAGCGGGTTTTTAAGTGTTCTGGAGTCATTTCGTTGGAAGCGGGTTTTTAAGTGCTCTGGAGTCATTTCGTTGCAAGCGGGTTTTTAAGTGCTCTGGAGTCATTTCGTTGCAAGCGGGTTTTTAAGTGCTCTGGAGTCATTTCGTTGCAAGCGGGTTTTTAAGTGCTCTGGAGTCATTTCGTTGCAAGCGGGTTTTTAAGTGCTCTGGAGTCATTTCGTTCCAAGCGGGTTTTTAAGTGCTCTAAAGTCATTTCGTTGCAAGCGGGTTTTTAAGTGCTCTGGAGTCATTTCTTTGCAAGCGGGTTTTTAAGTGCTCTGGAGTCATTTCGTTGCAAGTGGGTTTTTAAGTGCTCTGGAGTCATTTCGTTGCAAGCGGGTTTTTACGTGTTCTGGAGTCATTTCGTTACAAACTGGTTTTTACATACTTCTCAGACATTTCACTGGAAGCAGGTTTTTTAAGTGCTCTGTAGGCATTTCGTTGCAAGCGTGTTTTTAAGTACTCTGGAGTCATTTCGTTGCAAGCGGGTTTTTACGTGCTCTGGAGTCATTTCGTTACATATTTCTCAGACATTTAACTGGAAGTGAGTATTTTAAGTGCTCTGGAGTCATTTCGTTGCAAGCGGGTTTTTACGTGCTCTGGAGTCATTTCATTGGAAGCGGGTTTTTACATACTTCTCAGACATTTCACTGGAAGCGGGTTTTTTAAGTGCTCTGGAGTCATTTCGTTGCAAGCGGGTTTTTAAGTACTCTGGAGTCATTTCGTTGCACGCGGGTTTTTAAGTGCTCGGGAGTCATTTCATTGCAAGCGGGTTTTTAAGTGCTCTGGAGTCATTTCGTTGCAAGCGGGTTTTCAAGTGCTCTGGAGTCATTTCGTTGCAAGCGGGTTTTCAAGTGCTCTGGAGTCATTTCGTTGCAAGCGGGTTTTTAAGTGCTCTGGAGTCATTTCGTTGCAAGTGGGTTTTTAAGTGCTCTGGAGTCATTTCGTTGCAAGCGGGTTTTTAAGTGCTCTGAAGGCATTTCGTTGTAAGTGGGTTTTTAAGTGCTCTGGAGTCATTTCGTTGCAAGCGGGTTTTTACGTGTTCTGGAGTCATTTCGTTGCAAGCGGGTTTTTACATACCTCTCAGACATTTCACTGGAAGCGGGTTTTTTAAGAGCTCTGTAGGCATTTTGTTGCAAGCGTGTTTTTAAGTACTCTGGAGTCATTTCGTTGCAAGCAGGTTTTTACGTGCTCTGGAGTCATTTCGTTACAAGCGGGTTTTTACATATTTCTCTGACATTTAACTGGAAGCGAGTATTTTAAGTGCTCTGGAGTCATTTCGTTGCAAGCGGGTTTTTACGTGCTCTGGAGTCATTTCATTGGAAGCGGGTTTTTACATACTTCTCAGACATTTCACTGGAAGCGGGTTTTTTAAGTGCTCTGGAGTCATTTCGTTGCAAGCGGTTTTTTAAGTGCTCTGGAGTCATTTCGTTGCAAGCGGGTTTTTAAATGCTCTGGAGTCATTTCGTTGCAATCGGGTTTTTAAGTGCTCTGGAGTCATTTCGTTCCAAGCGGGTTTTTAAGTGCTCTGGAGTCATTTCGTTGCAAACGGGTTTTTAAGTGTTCTGGAGTCATTTCGTTGCAAGCGGGTTTTTAAGTGCTCTGGAGTCATTTCGTTGCAAGCGGGTTTTTAAGTGCTCTGGAGTCATTTCGTTGCAAGTGGGTTTTTAAGTGCTCTGGAGTCATTTCGTTGCAAGCGGGTTTTTACGTGTTCTGGAGTCATTTCGTTACAAGCGGGTTTTTACATACTTCTCAGACATTTCACTGGAAGCTAGTTTTTTAAGTGCTCTGTAGGCATTTCGTTGCAAGCGTGTTTTTAAGTACTCTGGAGTCATTTCGTTGCAAGCGGGTTTTTACGTGCTCTGGAGTCATTTCGTTACATATTTCTCAGACATTTAACTGGAAGCGAGTATTTTAAGTGCTCTGGAGTCATTTCGTTGCAAGCGGGTTTTTACGTGCTCTGGAGTCATTTCATTGGAAGCGGGTTTTTACATACTTCTCAGACATTTCACTGGAAGCGGGTTTTTTAAGTGCTCTGGAGTCATTTCGTTGCAAGCGGGTTTTTAAGTACTCTGGAGTCATTTCGTTGCACGCGGGTTTTTAAGTGCTCTGGAGTCATTTCGTTGCAAGCGGGTTTTTAAGTGCTCTGCAGTCATTTCGTTGCAAGCGGGTTTTTACATACTTCTCAGACATTTCACTGGAAGCGGGTTTTTTAAGTGCTCTGGAGTCATTTCGTTGCAAGCGGGTTTTTAAGTGCTCTGGAGTCATTTCGTTGCAAGCTTTTTTTTAAGTGCTCTGGAGTTATTTCGTTGCAAGAGGGTTTTTACGTGTTCTGGAGTCATTTCGTTGCAAGCGGGTTTTTACATACTTCTCAGACATTTCACTGGAAGCAGGTTTTTTAAGTGCTCTGTAGGCATTTCGTTGCAAGCGGGTTTTTAAGTGCTCTGGAGTCATTTCGTTGCAAGCGGGTTTTTAAGTGCTCTGAAGGCATTTCGTTGTAAGCGGGTTTTTAAGTGCTCTGGAGTCATTTCGTTGCAAGCGGGTTTTTAAGTGCTCTGGAGTCATTTCGTTGCAAGCGGGTTTTTAAGTGCTCTGGAGTCATTTCGTTTCAAGCGGGTTTTTAAGTGTTCTGGAGTCATTTCGTTGGAAGCGGGTTTTTAAGTGCTCTGGAGTCATTTCGTTGCAAGCGGGTTTTTAAGTGCTCTGGAGTCATTTCGTTGCAAGCGGGTTTTTAAGTGCTCTGGAGTCATTTAGTTGCAAGCGGGTTTTTAAGTGCTCTGGAGTCATTTCGTTGCAAGCGGGTTTTTAAGTGCTCTGGAGTCATTTCGTTGCAAGCGGGTTTTTAAGTGCTCTGGAGTCATTTCTTTGCAAGCGGGTTTTTAAGTGCTCTGGAGTCATTTCGTTGCAAGTGGGTTTTTAAGTGCTCTGGAGTCATTTCGTTGCAAGCGGGTTTTTACGTGTTCTGGAGTCATTTCGTTACAAACTGGTTTTTACATACTTCTCAGACATTTCACTGGAAGCGGGTTTTTTAAGTGCTCTGTAGGCATTTCGTTGCAAGCGTGTTTTTAAGTACTCTGGAGTCATTTCGTTGCAAGCGGGTTTTTACGTGCTCTGGAGTCATTTCGTTACATATTTCTCGGACATTTAACTGGAAGTGAGTATTTTAAGTGCTCTGGAGTCATTTCGTTGCAAGCGGGTTTTTACGTGCTCTGGAGTCATTTCATTGGAAGCGGGTTTTTACATACTTCTCAGACATTTCACTGGAAGCGGGTTTTTTAAGTGCTCTGGAGTCATTTCGTTGCAAGCGGGTTTTTAAGTACTCTGGAGTCATTTCGTTGCACGCGGGTTTTTAAGTGCTCGGGAGTCATTTCATTGCAAGCGGGTTTTTAAGTGCTCTGGAGTCATTTCGTTGCAAGCGGGTGTTTAAGTGCTCTGGAGTCATTTCGTTGCAAGCGGATTTTTAAGTGCTCTGGAGTCATTTCGTTGCAAGCGGGTTTTTAAGTGCTCTGGAGTCATTTCGTTGCAAGCGGGTTTTTAAGTGCTCTGGAGCCATTTCGTTGCAAGCGGGTTTTTAAGTGCTCTGGAGTCATTTCGTTGCAAGCGGGTTTTTAAGTGCTCTGGAGTCATTTCGTTGCAAGCGGGTTTTTAAGTGCTCTGGAGTCATTTCGTTGCAAGCGGGTTTTTAAGTGCTCTGGAGTCATTTCGTTGCAAGCGGGTTTTTAAGTGCTCTGAAGGCATTTCGTTGTAAGCGGGTTTTTAAGTGCTCTTGAGTCATTTAGTTGCAAGAGGGTTTTTACGTGTTCTGGAGTCATTTCGTTGTAAACGGGTTTTTACATACTTCTCAGACATTTCACTGGAAGCGGGTTTTTTAAGTGCTCTCTAGGCATTTCATTGCAAGCGGTTTTTTAAGTACTCTGGAGTCATTTCGTTGCAAGCGGGTTTTTAAGTGTTCTGGAGTCATTTCGTTGCAAGCGGGTTTTTAAGTGCTCTGGAGTCATATCGTTGCAAGCTTTTTTTTAAGTGCTCTGGAGTTATTTCGTTGCAAGCGGGTTTTTACGTGTTCTGGAGTCATTTCGTTGCAAGCGGGTTTTTACATACTTCTCAGACATTTCACTGGAAGCGGGTTTTTTAAGTGCTCTGTAGGCATTTCGTTGCAAGCGGGTTTTTAAGTGCTCTGGAGTCATTTCGTTGCAAGCGGGTTTTTAAGTGCTCTGGAGTCATTTCGTTGCAAGCGGGTTTTTAAGTGCTCTGGAGTCATTTCGTTGCAAGCGGGTTTTTAAGTGTTCTGGAGTCATTTCGTTGCAAGCGGGTTTTTAAGTGCTCTGGAGTCATTTCGTTGCAAGCGGGTTTTTAAGTGCTCTGGAGTCATTACGTTGCAAGCGGGTTTTTAAGTGCTCTGGAGTCATTTCGTTGCAAGCGGGTTTTTAAGTGCTCTGGATTCATTTCGTTGCAAGCGGGTTTTTAAGTGCTCTGGAGTCATTTCGTTGCAAGCGGGTTTTTAAGTGTTCTGGAGTCATTTCGTTGCAAGCGGGTTTTTAAGTGCTCTGGAGTCATTTCGTTGCAAGCGGGTTTTTAAGTGCTCTGGAGTCATTACGTTGCAAGCGGGTTTTTAAGTGCTCTGGAGTCATTTCGTTGCAAGCGGGTTTTTAAGTGCTCTGGATTCATTTCGTTGCAAGCGGGTTTTTAAGTGCTCTGGAGTCATTTCGTTGCAAGCGGGTTTTTAAGTGCTCTGGAGTCATTTCGTTGCAAGCGGGTTTTTACGTGTTCTGGAGTCATTTCGTTGCAAGCGGGTTTTTACATACTTCTCAGACATTTCACTGGAAGCGGGTTTTTTAAGTGCTCTGTAGGCATTTCGTTGCAAGCGGGTTTTTAAGTACTCTGGAGTCATTTCGTTGCACGCGGGTTTTTAAGTGCTCTGGAGTCATTTCGTTGCAAGCGGGTTTTTAAGTGCTCTGGAGTCATTTCGTTGCAAGCGGGTGTTTAAGTGCTCTGGAGTCATTTCGTTGCAAGCGGGTTTTTAAGTGCTCTGGAGTCATTTCGTTGCAAGCGGGTTTTTAAGTGCTCTGGAGTCATTTCGTTGCAAGCGGGTTTTTAAGTGCTCTGGAGTCATTTCTTTGCAAGCGGGTTTTTAAGTGCTCTGGAGTCATTTCGTTGCAAGTGGGTTTTTAAGTGCTCTGGAGTCATTTCGTTGCAAGCGGGTTTTTACGTGTTCTGGAGTCATTTCGTTACAAACTGGTTTTTACATACTTCTCAGACATTTCACTGGAAGCGGGTTTTTTAAGTGCTCTGTAGGCATTTCGTTGCAAGCGTGTTTTTAAGTACTCTGGAGTCATTTCGTTGCAAGCGGGTTTTTACGTGCTCTGGAGTCATTTCGTTACATATTTCTCGGACATTTAACTGGAAGTGAGTATTTTAAGTGCTCTGGAGTCATTTCGTTGCAAGCGGGTTTTTACGTGCTCTGGAGTCATTTCATTGGAAGCGGGTTTTTACATACTTCTCAGACATTTCACTGGAAGCGGGTTTTTTAAGTGCTCTGGAGTCATTTCATTGCAAGCGGGTTTTTAAGTACTCTGGAGTCATTTCGTTGCACGCGGGTTTTTAAGTGCTCGGGAGTCATTTCATTGCAAGCGGGTTTTTAAGTGCTCTGGAGTCATTTCGTTGCAAGCGGGTGTTTAAGTGCTCTGGAGTCATTTCGTTGCAAGCGGATTTTTAAGTGCTCTGGAGTCATTTCGTTGCAAGCGGGTTTTTAAGTGCTCTGGAGTCATTTCGTTGCAAGCGGGTTTTTAAGTGCTCTGGAGCCATTTCGTTGCAAGCGGGTTTTTAAGTGCTCTGGAGTCATTTCGTTGCAAGCGGGTTTTTAAGTGCTCTGGAGTCATTTCGTTGCAAGCGGGTTTTTAAGTGCTCTGGAGTCATTTCGTTGCAAGCGGGTTTTTAAGTGCTCTGAAGGCATTTCGTTGTAAGCGGGTTTTTAAGTGCTCTTGAGTCATTTAGTTGCAAGAGGGTTTTTACGTGTTCTGGAGTCATTTCGTTGTAAACGGGTTTTTACATACTTCTCAGACATTTCACTGGAAGCGGGTTTTTTAAGTGCTCTCTAGGCATTTCATTGCAAGCGGTTTTTTAAGTACTCTGGAGTCATTTCGTTGCAAGCGGGTTTTTAAGTGTTCTGGAGTCATTTCGTTGCAAGCGGGTTTTTAAGTGCTCTGGAGTCATATCGTTGCAAGCTTTTTTTTAAGTGCTCTGGAGTTATTTCGTTGCAAGCGGGTTTTTACGTGTTCTGGAGTCATTTCGTTGCAAGCGGGTTTTTACATACTTCTCAGACATTTCACTGGAAGCGGGTTTTTTAAGTGCTCTGTAGGCATTTCGTTGCAAGCGGGTTTTTATGTGCTCTGGAGTCATTTCGTTGCAAGCGGGTTTTTAAGTGCTCTGGAGTCATTTCGTTGCAAGCGGGTTTTTAAGTGCTCTGGAGTCATTTCGTTGCAAGCGGGTTTTTAAGTGTTCTGGAGTCATTTCGTTGCAAGCGGGTTTTTAAGTGCTCTGGAGTCATTTCGTTGCAAGCGGGTTTTTAAGTGCTCTGGAGTCATTACGTTGCAAGCGGGTTTTTAAGTGCTCTGGAGTCATTTCGTTGCAAGCGGGTTTTTAAGTGCTCTGGATTCATTTCGTTGCAAGCGGGTTTTTAAGTGCTCTGGAGTCATTTCGTTGCAAGCGGGTTTTTAAGTGTTCTGGAGTCATTTCGTTGCAAGCGGGTTTTTAAGTGCTCTGGAGTCATTTCGTTGCAAGCGGGTTTTTAAGTGCTCTGGAGTCATTACGTTGCAAGCGGGTTTTTAAGTGCTCTGGAGTCATTTCGTTGCAAGCGGGTTTTTAAGTGCTCTGGATTCATTTCGTTGCAAGCGGGTTTTTAAGTGCTCTGGAGTCATTTCGTTGCAAGCGGGTTTTTAAGTGCTCTGGAGTCATTTCGTTGCAAGCGGGTTTTTACGTGTTCTGGAGTCATTTCGTTGCAAGCGGGTTTTTACATACTTCTCAGACATTTCACTGGAAGCGGGTTTTTTAAGTGCTCTGTAGGCATTTCGTTGCAAGCGGGTTTTTAAGTACTCTGGAGTCATTTCGTTGCACGCGGGTTTTTAAGTGCTCTGGAGTCATTTCGTTGCAAGCGGGTTTTTAAGTGCTCTGGAGTCATTTCGTTGCAAGCGGGTGTTTAAGTGCTCTGGAGTCATTTTGTTGCAAGCGGATTTTTAAGTGTTCTGGAGTCATTTCGTTGCAAGCGGGTTTTTAAGTGCTCTTGAGTCATTTCGTTGCAAGCGGGTTTTTAAGTGCTCTGGAGGCATTTCGTTGTAAGCGGGTTTTTAAGTGAACTGGAGTCATTTCGTTGCAAGCGGGTTTTTAAGTGTTCTGGAGTCATTTCGTTGCAAGCGGATTCTTAAGTGCTCTGGAGTCATTTCGTTGCAAGCGGGTTTTTAAGTGCTCTGGAGTCATTTCGTTGCAAGCGTGTTTTTAAATGCTCTGGAGTCATTTTGTTTCTAGCTTTTTTTTAAGTGCTCTGGAGTTATTTCGTTGCAAGCGGGTTTTTACGTGTTCTGGAGTCATTTCGTTGCAAGCGGGTTTTTACATACTTCTCAGACATTTCACTGGAAGCGAGTTTTTTAAGTGCTCTGTAGGCATTTCGTTGCAAACGGGTTTTTAAGTGCTCTGGAGTCATTTCGTTGCAAGCGGGTTTTTAAGTGCTCTGAAGGCATTTCGTTGTAAGCGGGTTTTTAAGTGCTGTGGAGTCATTTCGTTGCAAGCGGGTTTTTAAGTGCTCTGGAGTCATTTCGTTGCAAGCGGGTTTTAAAGTGCTCTGGAGTCATTTCGTTGCAAGCGGGTTTTTAAGTGTTCTGGAGTCATTTCGTTGCAAGCGGGTTTTTAAGTGCTCTGGAGTCATTTCGTTGCAAGCGGGTTTTTAAGTGCTCTGGAGTCATTTCGTTGCAAGCGGGTTTTTAAGTGCTCTGGAGTCATTTCGTTGCAAGCGGGTTTTTAAGTGCTCTGGAGTCAATTCGTTGCAACCGGGTTTTTAAGTGCTCTGGAGTCATTTCGTTGCAAGCGGGTTTTTAAATGCTCTGGAGTCATTTCGTTGCAATCGGGTTTTTAAGTGCTCTGGAGTCATTTCGTTCCAAGCGGGTTTTTAAGTGCTCTGGAGTCATTTCGTTGCAAACGGGTTTTTAAGTGTTCTGGAGTCATTTCGTTGCAAGCGGGTTTTTAAGTGCTCTGGAGTCATTTCGTTGCAAGCGGGTTTTTAAGTGCTCTGGAGTCATTTCGTTGCAAGTGGGTTTTTAAGTGCTCTGGAGTCATTTCGTTGCAAGCGGGTTTTTACGTGTTCTGGAGTCATTTCGTTACAAGCGGGTTTTTACATACTTCTCAGACATTTCACTGGAAGCTAGTTTTTTAAGTGCTCTGTAGGCATTTCGTTGCAAGCGTGTTTTTAAGTACTCTGGAGTCATTTCGTTGCAAGCGGGTTTTTACGTGCTCTGGAGTCATTTCGTTACATATTTCTCAGACATTTAACTGGAAGCGAGTATTTTAAGTGCTCTGGAGTCATTTCGTTGCAAGCGGGTTTTTACGTGCTCTGGAGTCATTTCATTGGAAGCGGGTTTTTACATACTTCTCAGACATTTCACTGGAAGCGGGTTTTTTAAGTGCTCTGGAGTCATTTCGTTGCAAGCGGGTTTTTAAGTACTCTGGAGTCATTTCGTTGCACGCGGGTTTTTAAGTGCTCTGGAGTCATTTCGTTGCAAGCGGGTGTTTAAGTGCTCTGGAGTCATTTCGTTGCAAGCGTTTTTTTAAGTGCTCTGCAGTCATTTCGTTGCAAGCGGGTTTTTACATACTTCTCAGACATTTCACTGGAAGCGGGTTTTTTAAGTGCTCTGGAGTCATTTCGTTGCAAGCGGGTTTTTAAGTGCTCTGGAGTCATTTCGTTGCAAGCTTTTTTTTAAGTGCTCTGGAGTTATTTCGTTGCAAGAGGGTTTTTACGTGTTCTGGAGTCATTTCGTTGTAAGCGGGTTTTTACATACTTCTCAGACATTTCACTGGAAGCAGGTTTTTTAAGTGCTCTGTAGGCATTTCGTTGCAAGCGGGTTTTTAAGTGCTCTGGAGTCATTTCGTTGCAAGCGGGTTTTTAAGTGCTCTGAAGGCATTTCGTTGTAAGCGGGTTTTTAAGTGCTCTGGAGTCATTTCGTTGCAAGCGGGTTTTTAAGTGCTCTGGAGTCATTTCGTTGCAAGCGGGTTTTTAAGTGCTCTGGAGTCATTTCGTTTCAAGCGGGTTTTTAAGTGTTCTGGAGTCATTTCGTTGGAAGCGGATTTTTAAGTGCTCTGGAGTCATTTCGTTGCAAGCGGGTTTTTAAGTGCTCTGGAGTCATTTCGTTGCAAGCGGGTTTTTAAGTGCTCTGGAGTCATTTAGTTGCAAGCGGGTTTTTAAGTGCTCTGGAGTCATTTCGTTGCAAGCGGGTTTTTAAGTGCTCTGGAGTCATTTCGTTGCAAGCGGGTTTTTAACTGCTCTGGAGTCATTTCGTTGCAATCGGGTTTTTAAGTGCTCTGGAGTCATTTCGTTCCAAGCGGGTTTTTAAGTGCTCTGGAGTCATTTCGTTGCAAGCGGGTTTTTAAGTGCTCTGGAGTCATTTCGTTGCAAGCGGGTTTTTAAGTGCTCTGGAGTCATTTCGTTGCAAGCGGGTTTTTAAGTGCTCTGGAGTCATTTCGTTGCAAGCGGGTTTTTAAGTGCTCTGGAGTCATTTCGTTGCAAGCGGGTTTTTAAGTGCTCTGGAGTCAATTCGTTGCAACCGGGTTTTTAAGTGTCTGGAGTCATTTCGTTGCAAGCGGGTTTTTCAATGCTCTGGAGTCATTTCGTTGCAATCGGGTTTTTAAGTGCTCTGGAGTCATTTCGTTCCAAGCGGGTTTTTAAGTGCTCTGGAGTCATTTCGTTGCAAACGGGTTTTTAAGTGCTCTGGAGTCATTTCGTTGCAAGCGGGTTTTTAAGTGCTCTGGAGTCATTTCGTTGCAAGCGGGTTTTTAAGTGCTCTGGAGTCATTTCGTTGCAAGTGGGTTTTTAAGTGCTCTGGAGTCATTTCGTTGCAAGCGGGTTTTTACGTGTTCTGGAGTCATTTCGTTACAAGCGGGTTTTTACATACTTCTCAGACATTTCACTGGAAGCTAGTTTTTTAAGTGCTCTGTAGGCATTTCGTTGCAAGCGTGTTTTTAAGTACTCTGGAGTCATTTCGTTGCAAGCGGGTTTTTACGTGCTCTGGAGTCATTTCGTTGCAAGCGGGTTTTTAAGTGCTCTGGAGTCATTTCGTTGCAAGCGGGTTTTTAAGTGCTCTGGAGTCATTTCGTTGCAAGCGGGTTTTTAAGTGCTCTGGAGTCATTTCTTTGCAAGCGGGTTTTTAAGTGCTCTGGAGTCATTTCGTTGCAAGCGCGTTTTTAAGTGTTCGGGAGTCATTTCGTTGCAAGCGGATTCTTAAGTGCTCTGGAGTCATTTCGTTGCAAGCGGGTTTTTAAGTGCTCTGGAGTCATTTCGTTGCAAGCGGGTTTTTAAGTGCTCTGAAGGCATTTCGTTGTAAGCGGGTTTTTAAGTGCTCTGGAGTCATTTCGTTGCAAGCGGGTTTTTAAGTGCTCTGGAGTCATTTCGTTGCAAGCTTTTTTTTAAGTGCTCTGGAGTTATTTTGTTGCAAGCGGGTTTTTACGTGTTCTGGAGTCATTTCGTTGCAAGCGGGTTTTTACATACTTCTCAGACATTTCACTGGAAGCGGGTTTTTTAAGTGCTCTGTAGGCATTTCGTTGCAAGCGGGTTTTTAAGTACTCTGGAGTCATTTCGTTGCACGCGGGTTTTTAAGTGCTCTGGAGTCATTTCGTTGCAAGCGGGTTTTTAAGTGCTCTGGAGTCATTTCGTTGCAAGCGGGTGTTTAAGTGCTCTGGAGTCATTTTGTTGCAAGCGGATTTTTAAGTGTTCTGGAGTCATTTCGTTGCAAGCGGGTTTTTAAGTGCTCTTGAGTCATTTCGTTGCAAGCGGGTTTTTAAGTGCTCTGGAGGCATTTCGTTGTAAGCGGGTTTTAAGTGAACTGGAGTCATTTCGTTGCAAGCGGGTTTTTAAGTGTTCTGGAGTCATTTCGTTGCAAGCGGATTCTTAAGTGCTCTGGAGTCATTTCGTTGCAAGCGGGTTTTTAAGTGCTCTGGAGTCATTTCGTTGCAAGCGTGTTTTTAAGTGCTCTGGAGTCATTTTGTTTCTAGCTTTTTTTTAAGTGCTCTGGAGTTATTTCGTTGCAAGCGGGTTTTTACGTGTTCTGGAGTCATTTCGTTGCAAGCGGGTTTTTACATACTTCTCTGACATTTCACTGGAAGCGAGTTTTTTAAGTGCTCTGTAGGCATTTCGTTGCAAGCGGGTTTTTAAGTGCTCTGGAGTCATTTCGTTGCAAGCGGGTTTTTAAGTGCTCTGAAGGCATTTCGTTGTAAGCGGGTTTTTAAGTGCTCTGGAGTCATTTCGTTGCAAGCGGGTTTTTAAGTGCTCTGGAGTCATTTCGTTGCAAGCGGGTTTTAAAGTGCTCTGGAGTCATTTCGTTGCAAGCGGGTTTTTAAGTGTTCTGGAGTCATTTCGTTGCAAGTGGGTTTTTAAGTGCTCTGGAGTCATTTCGTTGCAAGCGGGTTTTTAAGTGCTCTGGAGTCATTTCGTTGCAAGCGGGTTTTTAAGTGCTCTGGAGTCATTTCGTTGCAAGCGGGTTTTTAAGTGCTCTGGAGTCAATTCGTTGCAACCGGGTTTTTAAGTGCTCTGGAGTCATTTCGTTGCAAGCGGGTTTTTAAATGCTCTGGAGTCATTTCGTTGCAATCGGGTTTTTAAGTGCTCTGGAGTCATTTCGTTCCAAGCGGGTTTTTAAGTGCTCTGGAGTCATTTCGTTGCAAACGGGTTTTTAAGTGTTCTGGAGTCATTTCGTTGCAAGCGGGTTTTTAAGTGCTCTGGAGTCATTTCGTTGCAAGCGGGTTTTTAAGTGCTCTGGAGTCATTTCGTTGCAAGTGGGTTTTTAAGTGCTCTGGAGTCATTTCGTTGCAAGCGGGTTTTTACGTGTTCTGGAGTCATTTCGTTACAAGCGGGTTTTTACATACTTCTCAGACATTTCACTGGAAGCTAGTTTTTTAAGTGCTCTGTAGGCATTTCGTTGCAAGCGTGTTTTTAAGTACTCTGGAGTCATTTCGTTGCAAGCGGGTTTTTACGTGCTCTGGAGTCATTTCGTTACATATTTCTCAGACATTTAACTGGAAGCGAGTATTTTAAGTGCTCTGGAGTCATTTCGTTGCAAGCGGGTTTTTACGTGCTCTGGAGTCATTTCATTGGAAGCGGGTTTTTACATACTTCTCAGACATTTCACTGGAAGCGGGTTTTTTAAGTGCTCTGGAGTCATTTCGTTGCAAGCGGGTTTTTAAGTACTCTGGAGTCATTTCGTTGCACGCGGGTTTTTAAGTGCTCTGGAGTCATTTCGTTGCAAGCGGGTGTTTAAGTGCTCTGGAGTCATTTCGTTGCAAGCGTTTTTTTAAGTGCTCTGCAGTCATTTCGTTGCAAGCGGGTTTTTACATACTTCTCAGACATTTCACTGGAAGCGGGTTTTTTAAGTGCTCTGGAGTCATTTCGTTGCAAGCGGGTTTTTAAGTGCTCTGGAGTCATTTCGTTGCAAGCTTTTTTTTAAGTGCTCTGGAGTTATTTCGTTGCAAGAGGGTTTTTACGTGTTCTGGAGTCATTTCGTTGCAAGCGGGTTTTTACATACTTCTCAGACATTTCACTGGAAGCAGGTTTTTTAAGTGCTCTGTAGGCATTTCGTTGCAAGCGGGTTTTTAAGTGCTCTGGAGTCATTTCGTTGCAAGCGGGTTTTTAAGTGCTCTGAAGGCATTTCGTTGTAAGCGGGTTTTTAAGTGCTCTGGAGTCATTTCGTTGCAAGCGGGTTTTTAAGTGCTCTGGAGTCATTTCGTTGCAAGCGGGTTTTTAAGTGCTCGGGAGTCATTTCGTTGCAAGCGGGTTTTTAAGTGTTCTGGAGTCATTTCGTTGGAAGCGGGTTTTTAAGTGCTCTGGAGTCATTTCGTTGCAAGCGGGTTTTTAAGTGCTCTGGAGTCATTTCGTTGCAAGCGGGTTTTTAAGTGCTCTGGAGTCATTTCGTTGCAAGCGGGTTTTTAAGTGCTCTGGAGTCATTTCGTTGCAAGCGGGTTTTTAAGTGCTCTGGAGTCATTTCGTTGCAAGCGGGTTTTTAACTGCTCTGGAGTCATTTCGTTGCAATCGGGTTTTTAAGTGCTCTGGAGTCATTTCGTTCCAAGCGGGTTTTTAAGTGCTCTAAAGTCATTTCGTTGCAAGCGGGTTTTTAAGTGCTCTGGAGTCATTTCTTTGCAAGCGGGTTTTTAAGTGCTCTGGAGTCATTTCGTTGCAAGTGGGTTTTTAAGTGCTCTGGAGTCATTTCGTTGCAAGCGGGTTTTTACGTGTTCTGGAGTCATTTCGTTACAAACTGGTTTTTACATACTTCTCAGACATTTCACTGGAAGCAGGTTTTTTAAGTGCTCTGTAGGCATTTCGTTGCAAGCGTGTTTTTAAGTACTCTGGAGTCATTTCGTTGCAAGCGGGTTTTTACGTGCTCTGGAGTCATTTCGTTACATATTTCTCGGACATTTAACTGGAAGTGAGTATTTTAAGTGCTCTGGAGTCATTTCGTTGCAAGCGGGTTTTTACGTGCTCTGGAGTCATTTCATTGGAAGCGGGTTTTTACATACTTCTCAGACATTTCACTGGAAGCGGGTTTTTTAAGTGCTCTGGAGTCATTTCGTTGCAAGCGGGTTTTTAAGTACTCTGGAGTCATTTCGTTGCACGCGGGTTTTTAAGTGCTCGGGAGTCATTTCATTGCAAGCGGGTTTTTAAGTGCTCTGGAGTCATTTCGTTGCAAGCGGGTTTTCAAGTGCTCTGGAGTCATTTCGTTGCAAGCGGGTTTTCAAGTGCTCTGGAGTCATTTCGTTGCAAGCGGGTTTTTAAGTGCTCTGGAGTCATTTCGTTGCAAGTGGGTTTTTAAGTGCTCTGGAGTCATTTCGTTGCAAGCGGGTTTTTAAGTGCTCTGAAGGCATTTCGTTGTAAGTGGGTTTTTAAGTGCTCTGGAGTCATTTCGTTGCAAGCGGGTTTTTACGTGTTCTGGAGTCATTTCGTTGCAAGCGGGTTTTTACATACCTCTCAGACATTTCACTGGAAGCGGGTTTTTTAAGAGCTCTGTAGGCATTTTGTTGCAAGCGTGTTTTTAAGTACTCTGGAGTCATTTCGTTGCAAGCAGGTTTTTACGTGCTCTGGAGTCATTTCGTTACAAGCGGGTTTTTACATATTTCTCTGACATTTAACTGGAAGCGAGTATTTTAAGTGCTCTGGAGTCATTTCGTTGCAAGCGGGTTTTTACGTGCTCTGGAGTCATTTCATTGGAAGCGGGTTTTTACATACTTCTCAGACATTTCACTGGAAGCGGGTTTTTTAAGTGCTCTGGAGTCATTTCGTTGCAAGCGGTTTTTTAAGTGCTCTGGAGTCATTTCGTTGCAAGCGGGTTTTTAACTGCTCTGGAGTCATTTCGTTGCAATCGGGTTTTTAAGTGCTCTGGAGTCATTTCGTTCCAAGCGGGTTTTTAAGTGCTCTGGAGTCATTTCGTTGCAAGCGGGTTTTTAAGTGCTCTGGAGTCATTTCGTTGCAAGCGGGTTTTTAAGTGCTCTGGAGTCATTTCGTTGCAAGCGGGTTTTTAAGTGCTCTGGAGTCATTTCGTTGCAAGCGGGTTTTTAAGTGCTCTGGAGTCATTTCGTTGCAAGCGGGTTTTTAAGTGCTCTGGAGTCAATTCGTTGCAACCGGGTTTTTAAGTGTCTGGAGTCATTTCGTTGCAAGCGGGTTTTTCAATGCTCTGGAGTCATTTCGTTGCAATCGGGTTTTTAAGTGCTCTGGAGTCATTTCGTTCCAAGCGGGTTTTTAAGTGCTCTGGAGTCATTTCGTTGCAAACGGGTTTTTAAGTGTTCTGGAGTCATTTCGTTGCAAGCGGGTTTTTAAGTGCTCTGGAGTCATTTCGTTGCAAGCGGGTTTTTAAGTGCTCTGGAGTCATTTCGTTGCAAGTGGGTTTTTAAGTGCTCTGGAGTCATTTCGTTGCAAGCGGGTTTTTACGTGTTCTGGAGTCATTTCGTTACAAGCGGGTTTTTACATACTTCTCAGACATTTCACTGGAAGCTAGTTTTTTAAGTGCTCTGTAGGCATTTCGTTGCAAGCGTGTTTTTAAGTACTCTGGAGTCATTTCGTTGCAAGCGGGTTTTTACGTGCTCTGGAGTCATTTCGTTGCAAGCGGGTTTTTAAGTGCTCTGGAGTCATTTCGTTGCAAGCGGGTTTTTAAGTGCTCTGGAGTCATTTCGTTGCAAGCGGGTTTTTAAGTGCTCTGGAGTCATTTCTTTGCAAGCGGGTTTTTAAGTGCTCTGGAGTCATTTCGTTGCAAGCGCGTTTTTAAGTGTTCTGGAGTCATTTCGTTGCAAGCGGATTCTTAAGTGCTCTGGAGTCATTTCGTTGCAAGCGGGTTTTTAAGTGCTCTGGAGTCATTTCGTTGCAAGCGGGTTTTTAAGTGCTCTGAAGGCATTTCGTTGTAAGCGGGTTTTTAAGTGCTCTGGAGTCATTTCGTTGCAAGCGGGTTTTTAAGTGCTCTGGAGTCATTTCGTTGCAAGCTTTTTTTTAAGTGCTCTGGAGTTATTTTGTTGCAAGCGGGTTTTTACGTGTTCTGGAGTCATTTCGTTGCAAGCGGGTTTTTACATACTTCTCAGACATTTCACTGGAAGCGGGTTTTTTAAGTGCTCTGTAGGCATTTCGTTGCAAGCGGGTTTTTAAGTACTCTGGAGTCATTTCGTTGCACGCGGGTTTTTAAGTGCTCTGGAGTCATTTCGTTGCAAGCGGGTTTTTAAGTGCTCTGGAGTCATTTCGTTGCAAGCGGGTGTTTAAGTGCTCTGGAGTCATTTTGTTGCAAGCGGATTTTTAAGTGTTCTGGAGTCATTTCGTTGCAAGCGGGTTTTTAAGTGCTCTTGAGTCATTTCGTTGCAAGCGGGTTTTTAAGTGCTCTGGAGGCATTTCGTTGTAAGCGGGTTTTAAGTGAACTGGAGTCATTTCGTTGCAAGCGGGTTTTTAAGTGTTCTGGAGTCATTTCGTTGCAAGCGGATTCTTAAGTGCTCTGGAGTCATTTCGTTGCAAGCGGGTTTTTAAGTGCTCTGGAGTCATTTCGTTGCAAGCGTGTTTTTAAGTGCTCTGGAGTCATTTTGTTTCTAGCTTTTTTTTAAGTGCTCTGGAGTTATTTCGTTGCAAGCGGGTTTTTACGTGTTCTGGAGTCATTTCGTTGCAAGCGGGTTTTTACATACTTCTCTGACATTTCACTGGAAGCGAGTTTTTTAAGTGCTCTGTAGGCATTTCGTTGCAAGCGGGTTTTTAAGTGCTCTGGAGTCATTTCGTTGCAAGCGGGTTTTTAAGTGCTCTGAAGGCATTTCGTTGTAAGCGGGTTTTTAAGTGCTCTGGAGTCATTTCGTTGCAAGCGGGTTTTTAAGTGCTCTGGAGTCATTTCGTTGCAAGCGGGTTTTAAAGTGCTCTGGAGTCATTTCGTTGCAAGCGGGTTTTTAAGTGTTCTGGAGTCATTTCGTTGCAAGCGGGTTTTTAAGTGCTCTGGAGTCATTTCGTTGCAAGCGGGTTTTTAAGTGCTCTGGAGTCATTTCGTTGCAAGCGGGTTTTTAAGTGCTCTGGAGTCATTTCGTTGCAAGCGGGTTTTTAAGTGCTCTGGAGTCAATTCGTTGCAACCGGGTTTTTAAGTGCTCTGGAGTCATTTCGTTGCAAGCGGGTTTTTAAATGCTCTGGAGTCATTTCGTTGCAATCGGGTTTTTAAGTGCTCTGGAGTCATTTCGTTCCAAGCGGGTTTTTAAGTGCTCTGGAGTCATTTCGTTGCAAACGGGTTTTTAAGTGTTCTGGAGTCATTTCGTTGCAAGCGGGTTTTTAAGTGCTCTGGAGTCATTTCGTTGCAAGCGGGTTTTTAAGTGCTCTGGAGTCATTTCGTTGCAAGTGGGTTTTTAAGTGCTCTGGAGTCATTTCGTTGCAAGCGGGTTTTTACGTGTTCTGGAGTCATTTCGTTACAAGCGGGTTTTTACATACTTCTCAGACATTTCACTGGAAGCTAGTTTTTTAAGTGCTCTGTAGGCATTTCGTTGCAAGCGTGTTTTTAAGTACTCTGGAGTCATTTCGTTGCAAGCGGGTTTTTACGTGCTCTGGAGTCATTTCGTTACATATTTCTCAGACATTTAACTGGAAGCGAGTATTTTAAGTGCTCTGGAGTCATTTCGTTGCAAGCGGGTTTTTACGTGCTCTGGAGTCATTTCATTGGAAGCGGGTTTTTACATACTTCTCAGACATTTCACTGGAAGCGGGTTTTTTAAGTGCTCTGGAGTCATTTCGTTGCAAGCGGGTTTTTAAGTACTCTGGAGTCATTTCGTTGCACGCGGGTTTTTAAGTGCTCTGGAGTCATTTCGTTGCAAGCGGGTGTTTAAGTGCTCTGGAGTCATTTCGTTGCAAGCGTTTTTTTAAGTGCTCTGCAGTCATTTCGTTGCAAGCGGGTTTTTACATACTTCTCAGACATTTCACTGGAAGCGGGTTTTTTAAGTGCTCTGGAGTCATTTCGTTGCAAGCGGGTTTTTAAGTGCTCTGGAGTCATTTCGTTGCAAGCTTTTTTTTAAGTGCTCTGGAGTTATTTCGTTGCAAGAGGGTTTTTACGTGTTCTGGAGTCATTTCGTTGCAAGCGGGTTTTTACATACTTCTCAGACATTTCACTGGAAGCAGGTTTTTTAAGTGCTCTGTAGGCATTTCGTTGCAAGCGGGTTTTTAAGTGCTCTGGAGTCATTTCGTTGCAAGCGGGTTTTTAAGTGCTCTGAAGGCATTTCGTTGTAAGCGGGTTTTTAAGTGCTCTGGAGTCATTTCGTTGCAAGCGGGTTTTTAAGTGCTCTGGAGTCATTTCGTTGCAAGCGGGTTTTTAAGTGCTCTGGAGTCATTTCGTTTCAAGCGGGTTTTTAAGTGTTCTGGAGTCATTTCGTTGGAAGCGGGTTTTTAAGTGCTCTGGAGTCATTTCGTTGCAAGCGGGTTTTTAAGTGCTCTGGAGTCATTTCGTTGCAAGCGGGTTTTTAAGTGCTCTGGAGTCATTTCGTTGCAAGCGGGTTTTTAAGTGCTCTGGAGTCATTTCGTTGCAAGCGGGTTTTTAAGTGCTCTGGAGTCATTTCGTTGCAAGCGGGTTTTTAACTGCTCTGGAGTCATTTCGTTGCAATCGGGTTTTTAAGTGCTCTGGAGTCATTTCGTTCCAAGCGGGTTTTTAAGTGCTCTAAAGTCATTTCGTTGCAAGCGGGTTTTTAAGTGCTCTGGAGTCATTTCTTTGCAAGCGGGTTTTTAAGTGCTCTGGAGTCATTTCGTTGCAAGTGGGTTTTTAAGTGCTCTGGAGTCATTTCGTTGCAAGCGGGTTTTTACGTGTTCTGGAGTCATTTCGTTACAAACTGGTTTTTACATACTTCTCAGACATTTCACTGGAAGCAGGTTTTTTAAGTGCTCTGTAGGCATTTCGTTGCAAGCGTGTTTTTAAGTACTCTGGAGTCATTTCGTTGCAAGCGGGTTTTTACGTGCTCTGGAGTCATTTCGTTACATATTTCTCGGACATTTAACTGGAAGTGAGTATTTTAAGTGCTCTGGAGTCATTTCGTTGCAAGCGGGTTTTTACGTGCTCTGGAGTCATTTCATTGGAAGCGGGTTTTTACATACTTCTCAGACATTTCACTGGAAGCGGGTTTTTTAAGTGCTCTGGAGTCATTTCGTTGCAAGCGGGTTTTTAAGTACTCTGGAGTCATTTCGTTGCACGCGGGTTTTTAAGTGCTCGGGAGTCATTTCATTGCAAGCGGGTTTTTAAGTGCTCTGGAGTCATTTCGTTGCAAGCGGGTTTTCAAGTGCTCTGGAGTCATTTCGTTGCAAGCGGGTTTTCAAGTGCTCTGGAGTCATTTCGTTGCAAGCGGGTTTTTAAGTGCTCTGGAGTCATTTCGTTGCAAGTGGGTTTTTAAGTGCTCTGGAGTCATTTCGTTGCAAGCGGGTTTTTAAGTGCTCTGAAGGCATTTCGTTGTAAGTGGGTTTTTAAGTGCTCTGGAGTCATTTCGTTGCAAGCGGGTTTTTACGTGTTCTGGAGTCATTTCGTTGCAAGCGGGTTTTTACATACCTCTCAGACATTTCACTGGAAGCGGGTTTTTTAAGAGCTCTGTAGGCATTTTGTTGCAAGCGTGTTTTTAAGTACTCTGGAGTCATTTCGTTGCAAGCAGGTTTTTACGTGCTCTGGAGTCATTTCGTTACATGCGGGTTTTTACATATTTCTCTGACATTTAACTGGAAGCGAGTATTTTAAGTGCTCTGGAGTCATTTCGTTGCAAGCGGGTTTTTACGTGCTCTGGAGTCATTTCATTGGAAGCGGGTTTTTACATACTTCTCAGACATTTCACTGGAAGCGGGTTTTTTAAGTGCTCTGGAGTCATTTCGTTGCAAGCGGTTTTTTAAGTGCTCTGGAGTCATTTCGTTGCAAGCGGGTTTTTAAATGCTCTGGAGTCATTTCGTTGCAATCGGGTTTTTAAGTGCTCTGGAGTCATTTCGTTCCAAGCGGGTTTTTAAGTGCTCTGGAGTCATTTCGTTGCAAACGGGTTTTTAAGTGTTCTGGAGTCATTTCGTTGCAAGCGGGTTTTTAAGTGCTCTGGAGTCATTTCGTTGCAAGTGGGTTTTTAAGTGCTCTGGAGTCATTTCGTTGCAAGCGGGTTTTTACGTGTTCTGGAGTCATTTCGTTACAAGCGGGTTTTTACATACTTCTCAGACATTTCACTGGAAGCTAGTTTTTTAAGTGCTCTGTAGGCATTTCGTTGCAAGCGTGTTTTTAAGTACGCTGGAGTCATTTCGTTGCAAGCGGGTTTTTACGTGCTCTGGAGTCATTTCGTTACATATTTCTCAGACATTTAACTGGAAGCGAGTATTTTAAGTGCTCTGGAGTCATTTCGTTGCAAGCGGGTTTTTACGTGCTCTGGAGTCATTTCATTGGAAGCGGGTTTTTACATACTTCTCAGACATTTCACTGGAAGCGGGTTTTTTAAGTGCTCTGGAGTCATTTCGTTGCAAGCGGGTTTTTAAGTACTCTGGAGTCATTTCGTTGCACGCGGGTTTTTAAGTGCTCTGGAGTCATTTCGTTGCAAGCGGGTTTTTAAGTGCTCTGCAGTCATTTCGTTGCAAGCGGGTTTTTACATACTTCTCAGACATTTCACTGGAAGCGGGTTTTTTAAGTGCTCTGGAGTCATTTCGTTGCAAGCGGGTTTTTAAGTGCTCTGGAGTCATTTCGTTGCAAGCTTTTTTTTAAGTGCTCTGGAGTTATTTCGTTGCAAGAGGGTTTTTACGTGTTCTGGAGTCATTTCGTTGCAAGCGGGTTTTTACATACTTCTCAGACATTTCACTGGAAGCGGGTTTTTTAAATGCTCTGGAGTCATTTCGTTGCAAGCGGGTTTTTAAGTACTCTGGAGTCATTTCGTTGCACGCGGGTTTTTAAGTGCTCTGGAGTCATTTCGTTGCAAGCGGGTTTTTAAGTGCTCTGCAGTCATTTCGTTGCAAGCGGGTTTTTACATACTTCTCAGACATTTCACTGGAAGCAGGTTTTTTAAGTGCTCTGTAGGCATTTCGTTGCAAGCGGGTTTTTAAGTGCTCTGGAGTCATTTCGTTGCAAGCGGGTTTTTAAGTGCTCTGAAGGCATTTCGTTGTAAGCGGGTTTTTAAGTGCTCTGGAGTCATTTCGTTGCAAGCGGGTTTTTAAGTGCTCTGGAGTCATTTCGTTGCAAGCGGGTTTTTAAGTGCTCTGGAGTCATTTCGTTTCAAGCGGGTTTTTAAGTGTTCTGGAGTCATTTCGTTGGAAGCGGGTTTTTAAGTGCTCTGGAGTCATTTCGTTGCAAGCGGGTTTTTAAGTGCTCTGGAGTCATTTCGTTGCAAGCGGGTTTTTAAGTGCTCTGGAGTCATTTAGTTGCAAGCGGGTTTTTAAGTGCTCTGGAGTCATTTCGTTGCAAGCGGGTTTTTAAGTGCTCTGGAGTCATTTCGTTGCAAGCGGGTTTTTAAGTGCTCTGGAGTCATTTCTTTGCAAGCGGGTTTTATGTGCTCTGGAGTCATTTCGTTGCAAGTGGGTTTTTAAGTGCTCTGGAGTCATTTCGTTGCAAGCGGGTTTTTACGTGTTCTGGAGTCATTTCGTTACAAACTGGTTTTTACATACTTCTCAGACATTTCACTGGAAGCGGGTTTTTTAAGTGCTCTGTAGGCATTTCGTTGCAAGCGTGTTTTTAAGTACTCTGGAGTCATTTCGTTGCAAGCGGGTTTTTACGTGCTCTGGAGTCATTTCGTTACATATTTCTCGGACATTTAACTGGAAGTGAGTATTTTAAGTGCTCTGGAGTCATTTCGTTGCAAGCGGGTTTTTACGTGCTCTGGAGTCATTTCATTGGAAGCGGGTTTTTACATACTTCTCAGACATTTCACTGGAAGCGGGTTTTTTAAGTGCTCTGGAGTCATTTCGTTGCAAGCGGGTTTTTAAGTACTCTGGAGTCATTTCGTTGCACGCGGGTTTTTAAGTGCTCGGGAGTCATTTCATTGCAAGCGGGTTTTTAAGTGCTCTGGAGTCATTTCGTTGCAAGCGGGTGTTTAAGTGCTCTGGAGTCATTTCGTTGCAAGCGGATTTTTAAGTGCTCTGGAGTCATTTCGTTGCAAGCGGGTTTTTAAGTGCTCTGGAGTCATTTCGTTGCAAGCGGGTTTTTAAGTGCTCTGGAGCCATTTCGTTGCAAGCGGGTTTTTAAGTGCTCTGGAGTCATTTCGTTGCAAGCGGGTTTTTAAGTGCTCTGGAGTCATTTCGTTGCAAGCGGGTTTTTAAGTGCTCTGGAGTCATTTCGTTGCAAGCGGGTTTTTAAGTGCTCTGGAGTCATTTCGTTGCAAGCGGGTTTTTAAGTGCTCTGAAGGCATTTCGTTGTAAGCGGGTTTTTAAGTGCTCTTGAGTCATTTAGTTGCAAGAGGGTTTTTACGTGTTCTGGAGTCATTTCGTTGTAAACGGGTTTTTACATACTTCTCAGACATTTCACTGGAAGCGGGTTTTTTAAGTGCTCTCTAGGCATTTCATTGCAAGCGGTTTTTTAAGTACTCTGGAGTCATTTCGTTGCAAGCGGGTTTTTAAGTGTTCTGGAGTCATTTCGTTGCAAGCGGGTTTTTAAGTGCTCTGGAGTCATATCGTTGCAAGCTTTTTTTTAAGTGCTCTGGAGTTATTTCGTTGCAAGCGGGTTTTTACGTGTTCTGGAGTCATTTCGTTGCAAGCGGGTTTTTACATACTTCTCAGACATTTCACTGGAAGCGGGTTTTTTAAGTGCTCTGTAGGCATTTCGTTGCAAGCGGGTTTTTATGTGCTCTGGAGTCATTTCGTTGCAAGCGGGTTTTTAAGTGCTCTGGAGTCATTTCGTTGCAAGCGGGTTTTTAAGTGCTCTGGAGTCATTTCGTTGCAAGCGGGTTTTTAAGTGTTCTGGAGTCATTTCGTTGCAAGCGGGTTTTTAAGTGCTCTGGAGTCATTTCGTTGCAAGCGGGTTTTTAAGTGCTCTGGAGTCATTACGTTGCAAGCGGGTTTTTAAGTGCTCTGGAGTCATTTCGTTGCAAGCGGGTTTTTAAGTGCTCTGGATTCATTTCGTTGCAAGCGGGTTTTTAAGTGCTCTGGAGTCATTTCGTTGCAAGCGGGTTTTTAAGTGCTCTGGAGTCATTTCGTTGCAAGCGGGTTTTTAAATGCTCTGGAGTCATTTCGTTGCAAGCGGGTTTTTAAGTGCTCTGGAGTCATTTCGTTGCAAGCGGGTTTTTAAGTGCTCTGGAGTCATTTCGTTGCAAGCGGGTTTTCAAGTGCTCTGAAGTCATTTCGTTGCAAGCGGGTTTTCAAGTGTTCTGGAGTCATTTCGTTGCAAGCGGGTTTTTAAGTGCTCTGGAGTCATTTCGTTGCAAGCGGGTTTTTACGTGTTCTGGAGTCATTTCGTTGCAAGCGGATTTTTACATACTTCTCAGACATTTCACTGGAAGCGGGTTTTTTAAGTGCTCTGTAGGCATTTCGTTGCAAGCGGGTTTTTAAGTGCTCTGGAGTCATTTCGTTGCAAGCGGGTTTTTAAGTGCTCTGAAGGCATTTCGTTGTAAGCGGGTTTTTAAGTGCTCTGGAGTCATTTCGTTGCAAGCGGGTTTTTAAGTGCTCTGGAGTCATTTCGTTGCAAGCGGGTTTTTAAGTGCTCTGGAGTCATTTCGTTGCAAGCGGGTTTTTAAGTGCTCTGGAGTCATTTCGTTGCAAGCGGGTTTTTAAGTGCTCTGGAGTCATTTCGTTGCAAGCGGGTTTTTAAGTGCTCTGGAGTCAATTCGTTGCAAGCGGGTTTTTAAGTGCTCTGGAGTCATTTCGTTGCAAGCGGGTTTTTAAGTGCTCTGGAGTCATTTCGTTCCAAGCGGGTTTTTAAGTGCTCTGGAGTCATTTCGTTGCAAGCGGGTTTTTAAGTGCTCTGGAGTCATTTCGTTCCAAGCGGGTTTTTAAGTGCTCTGGAGTCATTTCGTTGCAAGCGGGTTTTTAAGTGTTCTGGAGTCATTTCGTTGCAAGCGGGTTTTTAAGTGCTCTGGAGTCATTTCGTTGCAAGCGGGTTTTTAAGTGCTCTGGAGTCATTTCGTTGCAAGTGGGTTTTTAAGTGCTCTGGAGTCATTTCGTTGCAAGCGGATTTTTACGTGTTCTGGAGTCATTTCGTTAAAAGCGGGTTTTTACATACTTCTCAGACATTTCACTGGAAGCGGGTTTTTTAAGTGCTCTGTAGGCATTTCGTTGCAAGCGTGTTTTTAAGTACTCTGGAGTCATTTCGTTGCAAGCGGGTTTTTACGTGCTCTGGAGTCATTTCGTTGCAAGCTTTTTTTTAAGTGCTCTGGAGTTATTTCGTTGCAAGAGGGTTTTTACGTGTTCTGGAGTCATTTCGTTGCAAGCGGGTTTTTATATACTTCTCAGACATTTCACTGGAAGCAGGTTTTTTAAATGCTCTGTAGGCATTTCGTTGCAAGCGGGTTTTTAAGTGCTCTGGAGTCATTTCGTTGCAAGCGGGTTTTTAAGTGCTCTGAAGGCATTTCGTTGTAAGCGGGTTTTTAAGTGCTCTGGAGTCATTTCGTTGCAAGCGGGTTTTTAAGTGCTCTGGAGTCATTTCGTTGCAAGCGGGTTTTTAAGTGCTCTGGAGTCATTTCGTTTCAAGCGGGTTTTTAAGTGTTCTGGAGTCATTTCGTTGGAAGCGGGTTTTTAAGTGCTCTGGAGTCATTTCGTTGCAAGCGGGTTTTTAAGTGCTCTGGAGTCATTTCGTTGCAAGCGGGTTTTTAAGTGCTCTGGAGTCATTTAGTTGCAAGCGGGTTTTTAAGTGCTCTGGAGTCATTTCGTTGCAAGCGGGTTTTTAAGTGCTCTGGAGTCATTTCGTTGCAAGCGGGTTTTTAAGTGCTCTGGAGTCATTTCTTTGCAAGCGGGTTTTTAAGTGCTCTGGAGTCATTTCGTTGCAAGTGGGTTTTTAAGTGCTCTGGAGTCATTTCGTTGCAAGCGGGTTTTTACGTGTTCTGGAGTCATTTCGTTACAAACTGGTTTTTACATACTTCTCAGACATTTCACTGGAAGCGGGTTTTTTAAGTGCTCTGTAGGCATTTCGTTGCAAGCGTGTTTTTAAGTACTCTGGAGTCATTTCGTTGCAAGCGGGTTTTTACGTGCTCTGGAGTCATTTCGTTACATATTTCTCGGACATTTAACTGGAAGTGAGTATTTTAAGTGCTCTGGAGTCATTTCATTGCAAGCGGGTTTTTACGTGCTCTGGAGTCATTTCATTGGAAGCGGGTTTTTACATACTTCTCAGACATTTCACTGGAAGCGGGTTTTTTAAGTGCTCTGGAGTCATTTCGTTGCAAGCGGGTTTTTAAGTACTCTGGAGTCATTTCGTTGCACGCGGGTTTTTAAGTGCTCGGGAGTCATTTCATTGCAAGCGGGTTTTTAAGTGCTCTGGAGTCATTTCGTTGCAAGCGGGTGTTTAAGTGCTCTGGAGTCATTTCGTTGCAAGCGGGTTTTTACGTGCTCTGGAGTCATTTCGTTACATATTTCTCGGACATTTAACTGGAAGTGAGTATTTTAAGTGCTCTGGAGTCATTTCGTTGCAAGCGGGTTTTTACGTGCTCTGGAGTCATTTCATTGGAAGCGGGTTTTTACATACTTCTCAGACATTTCACTGGAAGCGGGTTTTTTAAGTGCTCTGGAGTCATTTCGTTGCAAGCGGGTTTTTAAGTGCTCTGGAGTCATTTCGTTGCAAGCTTTTTTTTAAGTGCTCTGGAGTTATTTCGTTGCAAGAGGGTTTTTACGTGTTCTGGAGTCATTTCGTTGCAAGCGGGTTTTTACATACTTCTCAGACATTTCACTGGAAGCAGGTTTTTTAAGTGCTCTGTAGGCATTTCGTTGCAAGCGGGTTTTTAAGTGCTCTGGAGTCATTTCGTTGCAAGCGGGTTTTTAAGTGCTCTGAAGGCATTTCGTTGTAAGCGGGTTTTTAAGTGCTCTGGAGTCATTTCGTTGCAAGCGGGTTTTTAAGTGCTCTGGAGTCATTTCGTTGCAAGCGGGTTTTTAAGTGCTCTGGAGTCATTTCGTTTCAAGCGGGTTTTTAAGTGTTCTGGAGTCATTTCGTTGGAAGCGGGTTTTTAAGTGCTCTGGAGTCATTTCGTTGCAAGCGGGTTTTTAAGTGCTCTGGAGTCATTTCGTTGCAA
This sequence comes from Meriones unguiculatus, assembly GCF_030254825.1. NCBI lineage: Eukaryota > Metazoa > Chordata > Mammalia > Rodentia > Muridae > Meriones > Meriones unguiculatus. The sequence goes on along the minus strand of NC_083352.1, from coordinate 65,368,632 downwards.
GCGGGTTTTTAAGTGCTCTGGAGTCATTTAGTTGCAAGCGGGTTTTTAAGTGCTCTGGAGTCATTTCGTTGCAAGCGGGTTTTTAAGTGCTCTGGAGTCATTTCTTTGCAAGCGGGTTTTTAAGTGCTCTGGAGTCATTTCTTTGCAAGCGGGTTTTTAAGTGCTCTGGAGTCATTTCGTTGCAAGTGGGTTTTTAAGTGCTCTGGAGTCATTTCGTTGCAAGCGGGTTTTTACGTGTTCTGGAGTCATTTCGTTACAAACTGGTTTTTACATACTTCTCAGACATTTCACTGGAAGCGGGTTTTTTAAGTGCTCTGTAGGCATTTCGTTGCAAGCGTGTTTTTAAGTACTCTGGAGTCATTTCGTTGCAAGCGGGTTTTTACGTGCTCTGGAGTCATTTCGTTACATATTTCTCGGACATTTAACTGGAAGTGAGTATTTTAAGTGCTCTGGAGTCATTTCGTTGCAAGCGGGTTTTTACGTGCTCTGGAGTCATTTCATTGGAAGCGGGTTTTTACATACTTCTCAGACATTTCACTGGAAGCGGGTTTTTTAAGTGCTCTGGAGTCATTTCGTTGCAAGCGGGTTTTTAAGTACTCTGGAGTCATTTCGTTGCACGCGGGTTTTTAAGTGCTCGGGAGTCATTTCATTGCAAGCGGGTTTTTAAGTGCTCTGGAGTCATTTCGTTGCAAGCGGGTGTTTAAGTGCTCTGGAGTCATTTCGTTGCAAGCGGATTTTTAAGTGCTCTGGAGTCATTTCGTTGCAAGCGGGTTTTTAAGTGCTCTGGAGTCATTTCGTTGCAAGCGGGTTTTTAAGTGCTCTGGAGTCATTTCGTTGCAAGCGGGTTTTTAAGTGCTCTGGAGTCATTTCGTTGCAAGCGGGTTTTTAAGTGCTCTGGAGTCATTTCGTTGCAAGCGGGTTTTTAAGTGCTCTGGAGTCATTTCGTTGCAAGCGGGTTTTTAAGTGCTCTGGAGTCATTTCGTTGCAAGCGGGTTTTTAAGTGCTCTGAAGGCATTTCGTTGTAAGCGGGTTTTTAAGTGCTCTTGAGTCATTTAGTTGCAAGAGGGTTTTTACGTGTTCTGGAGTCATTTCGTTGTAAACGGGTTTTTACATACTTCTCAGACATTTCACTGGAAGCGGGTTTTTTAAGTGCTCTCTAGGCATTTCATTGCAAGCGGTTTTTTAAGTACTCTGGAGTCATTTCGTTGCAAGCGGGTTTTTAAGTGTTCTGGAGTCATTTCGTTGCAAGCGGGTTTTTAAGTGCTCTGGAGTCAGATCGTTGCAAGCTTTTTTTTAAGTGCTCTGGAGTTATTTCGTTGCAAGCGGGTTTTTACGTGTTCTGGAGTCATTTCGTTGCAAGCGGGTTTTTACATACTTCTCAGACATTTCACTGGAAGCGGGTTTTTTAAGTGCTCTGTAGGCATTTCGTTGCAAGCGGGTTTTTATGTGCTCTGGAGTCATTTCGTTGCAAGCGGGTTTTTAAGTGCTCTGGAGTCATTTCGTTGCAAGCGGGTTTTTAAGTGCTCTGGAGTCATTTCGTTGCAAGCGGGTTTTTAAGTGTTCTGGAGTCATTTCGTTGCAAGCGGGTTTTTAAGTGCTCTGGAGTCATTTCGTTGCAAGCGGGTTTTTAAGTGCTCTGGAGTCATTACGTTGCAAGCGGGTTTTTAAGTGCTCTGGAGTCATTTCGTTGCAAGCGGGTTTTTAAGTGCTCTGGATTCATTTCGTTGCAAGCGGGTTTTTAAGTGCTCTGGAGTCATTTCGTTGCAAGCGGGTTTTTAAGTGCTCTGGAGTCATTTCGTTGCAAGCGGGTTTTTAAATGCTCTGGAGTCATTTCGTTGCAAGCGGGTTTTTAAGTGCTCTGGAGTCATTTCGTTGCAAGCGGGTTTTTAAGTGCTCTGGAGTCATTTCGTTGCAAGCGGGTTTTCAAGTGCTCTGAAGTCATTTCGTTGCAAGCGGGTTTTCAAGTGTTCTGGAGTCATTTCGTTGCAAGCGGGTTTTTAAGTGCTCTGGAGTCATTTCGTTGCAAGCGGGTTTTTACGTGTTCTGGAGTCATTTCGTTGCAAGCGGATTTTTACATACTTCTCAGACATTTCACTGGAAGCGGGTTTTTTAAGTGCTCTGTAGGCATTTCGTTGCAAGCGGGTTTTTAAGTGCTCTGGAGTCATTTCGTTGCAAGCGGGTTTTTAAGTGCTCTGAAGGCATTTCGTTGTAAGCGGGTTTTTAAGTGCTCTGGAGTCATTTCGTTGCAAGCGGGTTTTTAAGTGCTCTGGAGTCATTTCGTTGCAAGCGGGTTTTTAAGTGCTCTGGAGTCATTTCGTTGCAAGCGGGTTTTTAAGTGCTCTGGAGTCATTTCGTTGCAAGCGGGTTTTTAAGTGCTCTGGAGTCATTTCGTTGCAAGCGGGTTTTTAAGTGCTCTGGAGTCAATTCGTTGCAAGCGGGTTTTTAAGTGCTCTGGAGTCATTTCGTTGCAAGCGGGTTTTTAAGTGCTCTGGAGTCATTTCGTTCCAAGCGGGTTTTTAAGTGCTCTGGAGTCATTTCGTTGCAAGCGGGTTTTTAAGTGCTCTGGAGTCATTTCGTTCCAAGCGGGTTTTTAAGTGCTCTGGAGTCATTTCGTTGCAAGCGGGTTTTTAAGTGTTCTGGAGTCATTTCGTTGCAAGCGGGTTTTTAAGTGCTCTGGAGTCATTTCGTTGCAAGCGGGTTTTTAAGTGCTCTGGAGTCATTTCGTTGCAAGTGGGTTTTTAAGTGCTCTGGAGTCATTTCGTTGCAAGCGGATTTTTACGTGTTCTGGAGTCATTTCGTTAAAAGCGGGTTTTTACATACTTCTCAGACATTTCACTGGAAGCGGGTTTTTTAAGTGCTCTGTAGGCATTTCGTTGCAAGCGTGTTTTTAAGTACTCTGGAGTCATTTCGTTGCAAGCGGGTTTTTACGTGCTCTGGAGTCATTTCGTTGCAAGCTTTTTTTTAAGTGCTCTGGAGTTATTTCGTTGCAAGAGGGTTTTTACGTGTTCTGGAGTCATTTCGTTGCAAGCGGGTTTTTACATACTTCTCAGACATTTCACTGGAAGCAGGTTTTTTAAGTGCTCTGTAGGCATTTCGTTGCAAGCGGGTTTTTAAGTGCTCTGGAGTCATTTCGTTGCAAGCGGGTTTTTAAGTGCTCTGAAGGCATTTCGTTGTAAGCGGGTTTTTAAGTGCTCTGGAGTCATTTCGTTGCAAGCGGGTTTTTAAGTGCTCTGGAGTCATTTCGTTGCAAGCGGGTTTTTAAGTGCTCTGGAGTCATTTCGTTTCAAGCGGGTTTTTAAGTGTTCTGGAGTCATTTCGTTGGAAGCGGGTTTTTAAGTGCTCTGGAGTCATTTCGTTGCAAGCGGGTTTTTAAGTGCTCTGGAGTCATTTCGTTGCAAGCGGGTTTTTAAGTGCTCTGGAGTCATTTAGTTGCAAGCGGGTTTTTAAGTGCTCTGGAGTCATTTCGTTGCAAGCGGGTTTTTAAGTGCTCTGGAGTCATTTCGTTGCAAGCGGGTTTTTAAGTGCTCTGGAGTCATTTCTTTGCAAGCGGGTTTTTAAGTGCTCTGGAGTCATTTCGTTGCAAGTGGGTTTTTAAGTGCTCTGGAGTCATTTCGTTGCAAGCGGGTTTTTACGTGTTCTGGAGTCATTTCGTTACAAACTGGTTTTTACATACTTCTCAGACATTTCACTGGAAGCGGGTTTTTTAAGTGCTCTGTAGGCATTTCGTTGCAAGCGTGTTTTTAAGTACTCTGGAGTCATTTCGTTGCAAGCGGGTTTTTACGTGCTCTGGAGTCATTTCGTTACATATTTCTCGGACATTTAACTGGAAGTGAGTATTTTAAGTGCTCTGGAGTCATTTCGTTGCAAGCGGGTTTTTACGTGCTCTGGAGTCATTTCATTGGAAGCGGGTTTTTACATACTTCTCAGACATTTCACTGGAAGCGGGTTTTTTAAGTGCTCTGGAGTCATTTCGTTGCAAGCGGGTTTTTAAGTACTCTGGAGTCATTTCGTTGCACGCGGGTTTTTAAGTGCTCGGGAGTCATTTCATTGCAAGCGGGTTTTTAAGTGCTCTGGAGTCATTTCGTTGCAAGCGGGTGTTTAAGTGCTCTGGAGTCATTTCGTTGCAAGCGGATTTTTAAGTGCTCTGGAGTCATTTCGTTGCAAGCGGGTTTTTAAGTGCTCTGGAGTCATTTCGTTGCAAGCGGGTTTTTAAGTGCTCTGGAGTCATTTCGTTGCAAGCGGGTTTTTAAGTGCTCTGGAGTCATTTCTTTGCAAGCGGGTTTTTAAGTGCTCTGGAGTCATTTCGTTGCAAGCGGGTTTTTAAGTGCTCTGGAGTCATTTCGTTGCAAGCGGGTTTTTAAGTGCTCTGGAGTCATTTCGTTGCAAGCGGGTTTTTAAGTGCTCTGAAGGCATTTCGTTGTAAGCGGGTTTTTAAGTGCTCTTGAGTCATTTAGTTGCAAGCGGGTTTTTACGTGTTCTGGAGTCATTTCGTTGTAAACGGGTTTTTACATACTTCTCAGACATTTCACTGGAAGCAGGTTTTTTAAGTGCTCTCTAGGCATTTCATTGCAAGCGGTTTTTAAGTACTCTGGAGTCATTTCGTTGCAAGCGGGTTTTTAAGTGTTCTGGAGTCATTTCGTTGCAAGCGGGTTTTTAAGTGCTCTGGAGTCATATCGTTGCAAGCTTTTTTTTAAGTGCTCTGGAGTTATTTCGTTGCAAGCGGGTTTTTACGTGTTCTGGAGTCATTTCGTTGCAAGCGGGTTTTTACATACTTCTCAGACATTTCACTGGAAGCGGGTTTTTTAAGTGCTCTGTAGGCATTTCGTTGCAAGCGGGTTTTTAAATGCTCTGGAGTCATTTCGTTGCAAGCGGGTTTTTAAGTGCTCTGGAGTCATTTCGTTGCAAGCGGGTTTTTAAGTGCTCTGGATTCATTTCGTTGCAAGCGGGTTTTTAAGTGCTCTGGAGTCATTTCGTTGCAAGCGGGTTTTCAAGTGTTCTGGAGTCATTTCGTTGCAAGCGGGTTTTTAAGTGCTCTGGAGTCATTTCGTTGCAAGCAGGTTTTTACGTGTTCTGGAGTCATTTCGTTGCAAGCGGATTTTTACATACTTCTCAGACATTTCACTGGAAGCGGGTTTTTTAAGTGCTCTGTAGGCATTTCGTTGCAAGCGGGTTTTTAAGTGCTCTGGAGTCATTTCGTTGCAAGCGGGTTTTCAAGTGCTCTGAAGTCATTTCGTTGCAAGCGGGTTTTTATGTGCTCTGGAGTCATTTCGTTGCAAGCGGGTTTTTAAGTGCTCTGGAGTCATTTCGTTGCAAGCGGGTTTTTAAGTGCTCTGGAGTCATTTCGTTGCAAGAGGATTTTTAAGTGCTCTGAAGGCATTTCGTGGTAAGCGGGTTTTTAAGTGCTCTGGAGTCATTTCGTTGCAAGCGGGTTTTTAAGTGCTCTGGAGTCATTTCGTTGCAAGCGGGTTTTTAAGTGCTCTGGAGTCATTTCGTTGCAAGCGGGTTTTTAAGTGCTCTGGAGTCATTTCGTTGCAAGCGGGTTTTTAAGTGCTCTGGAGTCATTTCGTTGCAAGCGGGTTTTTAAGTGCTCTGGAGTCAATTCGTTGCAAGCGGGTTTTTAAGTGCTCTGGAGTCATTTCGTTGCAAGCGGGTTTTTAAGTGCTCTGGAGTCATTTCGTTCCAAGCGGGTTTTTAAGTGCTCTGGAGTCATTTCGTTGCAAGCGGGTTTTTAAGTGCTCTGGAGTCATTTCGTTGCAAGCGGGTTTTTAAGTGCTCTGGAGTCATTTCGTTGCAAGCGGGTTTTTAAGTGTTCTGGAGTCATTTCGTTGCAAGCGGGTTTTTAAGTGCTCTGGAGTCATTTCGTTGCAAGCAGGTTTTTAAGTGCTCTGGAGTCATTTCGTTGCAAGTGGGTTTTTAAGTGCTCTGGAGTCATTTCGTTGCAAGCGGATTTTTACGTGTTCTGGAGTCATTTCGTTAAAAGCGGGTTTTTACATACTTCTCAGACATTTCACTGGAAGCGGGTTTTTTAAGTGCTCTGTAGGCATTTCGTTGCAAGCGTGTTTTTAAGTACTCTGGAGTCATTTCGTTGCAAGCGGGTTTTTACGTGCTCTGGAGTCATTTCGTTACAAGCGGGTTTTTACATATTTCTCTGACATTTAACTGGAAGCGAGTATTTTAAGTGCTCTGGAGTCATTTCGTTGCAAGCAGGTTTTTACGTGCTCTGGAGCCATTTCATTGGAAGCGGGTTTTTACATACTTCTCAGACATTTCACTGGAAGCGGGTTTTATAAGTGATCTAGAGTCATTAAGTTGCAAACGGGTTTTTAAGTACTCTGGAGTCATTTCGTTGCACGCGGGTTTTTAAGTGCTCGGGAGTCATTTCATTGCAAGCGGGTTTTTAAGTGCTCTGGAGTCATTTCGTTGCAAGCAGGTGTTTAAGTGCTCTGGAGTCATTTCGTTGCAAGCGGAATTTTAAGTGCTCTGGAGTCATTTCGTTCCAAGCGGGTTTTTAAGTGTTCTGGAGTCATTTCGTGGCAAGCGGGTTTTTAAGTGCTCTTGAGTCATTTCGTTGCAAGCGGGTTTTTAAGTGCTCTGAAGGCATTTCGTTGTGAGCGCGTTTTTATATGCTGTGGAGTCATTTCGTTGCAAGCGGGTTTTTAAGTGCTCTGGAGTCATTTCGTTGCAAGCGGGTTTTTAAGTGCTCTGGAGTCATTTCGTTGCAAGCGGGTTTTTAAGTGCTCTGGAGTCATTTCGTTGCAAGCGGGTTTTTAAGTGCTCTGGAGTCATTTCGTTGCAAGCGGGTTTTTAAGTGCTCTGGAGTCATTTCGTTGCAAGCGGGTTTTTAAATGCTCTGGAGTCATTTCGTTGCAAGCGGGTTTTTAAGTGCTCTGGAGTCATTTCGTTGCAAGCGGGTTTTTAAGTGCTCTGGAGTCATTTCGTTGCAATCGGGTTTTTAAGTGCTCTGAAGGCATTTCGTTGTAAGCCGGTTTTTAAGTGCTCTTGAGTCATTTCGTTGCAAGCGGGTTTTTACGTGTTCTGGAGTCATTTCGTTGCAAGCGGGTTTTTACATACTTCTCAGACATTTCAATGGAAGCGGGTTTTTTAAGTGCTCTCTAGTCATTTCGTTGCAAGTGGTTTTATAAGTACTCTGGAGTCATTTCGTTGCAAGCGGGTTTTTAAGTGCTCTGAAGGCATTTCGTTGTAAGCGGGTTTTTAAGTGCTCTGGAGTCAATTCGTTTCAAGCGGGTTTTTAAGTGCTCTAGAGTCATTTCGTTGCAAGCTTTTTTTTAAGTGCTCTGGAGTTATTTCATTGCAAGCAGGTTTTTACGTGTTCTGGAGTCATTTCGTTGCAAGCGGGTTTTTACATACTTCTCAGACATTTCACTGGAAGCGGGTTTTTTAAGTGCTCTGTAGGCATTTCGTTGCAAGCGGGTTTTTAAGTGCTCTGGAGTCATTTCGTTGCAAGCGGGTTTTTAAGTGCTCTGGAGTCATTTCGTTGCAAGCGGGTTTTTAAGTGCTCTGGAGTCATTTCGTTGCAAGCGGGTTTTTAAGTGTTCTGGAGTCATTTCGTTGCAAGCGGGTTTTTAAGTGCTCTGGAGTCATTTCGTTGCAAGCGGATTTTTAAGTGCTCTGGAGTCATTTGGTTGCAAGCGGGTTTTCAAGGGTTCTGGAGTCATTTCGTTGCAAGCGGGTTTTTAAGTGCTCTGGATTCATTTCGTTGCAAGCGGGTTTTTAAGTGCTCTGGAGTCATTTCGTTGCAAGCGGGTTTTTAAGTGCTCTGGAGTCATTTCGTTGCAAGCGGGTTTTTAAATGCTCTGGAGTCATTTCGTTGCAAGCGGGTTTTTAAGTGCTCTGGAGTCATTTCGTTGCAAGCGGGTTTTTAAGTGCTCTGGAGTCATTTCGTTGCAAGCGGGTTTTCAAGTGCTCTGAAGTCATTTCGTTGCAAGCGGGTTTTCAAGTGTTCTGGAGTCATTTCGTTGCAAGCGGGTTTTTAAGTGCTCTGGAGTCATTTCGTTGCAAGCGGGTTTTTACGTGTTCTGGAGTCATTTCGTTGCAAGCGGATTTTTACATACTTCTCAGACATTTCACTGGAAGCGGGTTTTTTAAGTGCTCTGTAGGCATTTCGTTGCAAGCGGGTTTTTAAGTGCTCTGGAGTCATTTCGTTGCAAGCGGGTTTTTAAGTGCTCTGAAGGCATTTCGTTGTAAGCGGGTTTTTAAGTGCTCTGGAGTCATTTCGTTGCAAGCGGGTTTTTAAGTGCTCTGGAGTCATTTCGTTGCAAGCGGGTTTTTAAGTGCTCTGGAGTCATTTCGTTGCAAGCGGGTTTTTAAGTGCTCTGGAGTCATTTCGTTGCAAGCGGGTTTTTAAGTGCTCTGGAGTCAATTCGTTGCAAGCGGGTTTTTAAGTGCTCTGGAGTCATTTCGTTGCAAGCGGGTTTTTAAGTGCTCTGGAGTCATTTCGTTCCAAGCGGGTTTTTAAGTGCTCTGGAGTCATTTCGTTGCAAGCGGGTTTTTAAGTGCTCTGGAGTCATTTCGTTCCAAGCGGGTTTTTAAGTGCTCTGGAGTCATTTCGTTGCAAGCGGGTTTTTAAGTGCTCTGGAGTCATTTCGTTGCAAGCGGGTTTTTAAGTGCTCTGGAGTCATTTCGTTGCAAGCAGGTTTTTAAGTGCTCTGGAGTCATTTCGTTGCAAGTGGGTTTTTAAGTGCTCTGGAGTCATTTCGTTGCAAGCGGATTTTTACGTGTTCTGGAGTCATTTCGTTAAAAGCGGGTTTTTACATACTTCTCAGACATTTCACTGGAAGCGGGTTTTTTAAGTGCTCTGTAGGCATTTCGTTGCAAGCGTGTTTTTAAGTACTCTGGAGTCATTTCGTTGCAAGCGGGTTTTTACGTGCTCTGGAGTCATTTCGTTACAAGCGGGTTTTTACATATTTCTCTGACATTTAACTGGAAGCGAGTATTTTAAGTGCTCTGGAGTCATTTCGTTGCAAGCAGGTTTTTACGTGCTCTGGAGCCATTTCATTGGAAGCGGGTTTTTACATACTTCTCAGACATTTCACTGGAAGCGGGTTTTATAAGTGATCTAGAGTCATTAAGTTGCAAACGGGTTTTTAAGTACTCTGGAGTCATTTCGTTGCACGCGGGTTTTTAAGTGCTCGGGAGTCATTTCATTGCAAGCGGGTTTTTAAGTGCTCTGGAGTCATTTCGTTGCAAGCAGGTGTTTAAGTGCTCTGGAGTCATTTCGTTGCAAGCGGAATTTTAAGTGCTCTGGAGTCATTTCGTTCCAAGCGGGTTTTTAAGTGTTCTGGAGTCATTTCGTTGCAAGCGGGTTTTTAAGTGCTCTGGAGTCATTTCGTTGCAAGCGGAATTTTAAGTGCTCTGGAGTCATTTCGTTCCAAGCGGGTTTTTAAGTGTTCTGGAGTCATTTCGTTGCAAGCGGGTTTTTAAGTGCTCTGGAGTCATTTCGTTGCAAGCGGGTTTTTAAGTGCTCTTGAGTCATTTCGTTGCAAGCGGGTTTTTAAGTGCTCTGAAGGCATTTCGTTGTGAGCGCGTTTTTATATGCTGTGGAGTCATTTCGTTGCAAGCGGGTTTTTAAGTGCTCTGGAGTCATTTCGTTGCAAGCGGGTTTTTAAGTGCTCTGGAGTCATTTCGTTGCAAGCGGGTTTTTAAGTGCTCTGGAGTCATTTCGTTGCAAGCGGGTTTTTAAATGCTCTGGATTCATTTCGTTGCAAGCGGGTTTTTAAGTGCTCTGGAGTCATTTCGTTGCAAGCGGGTTTTTAAATGCTCTGGAGTCATTTCGTTGCAAGCGGGTTTTTAAGTGCTCTGGAGTCATTTCGTTGCAAGCGGGTTTTTAAGTGCTCTGGAGTCATTTCGTTGCAATCGGGTTTTTAAGTGCTCTGCAGGCATTTCGTTGTAAGCCGGTTTTTAAGTGCTCTTGAGTCATTTCGTTGCAAGCGGGTTTTTACGTGTTCTGGAGTCATTTCGTTGCAAGCGGGTTTTTACATACTTCTCAGACATTTCAATGGAAGCGGGTTTTTTAAGTGCTCTCTAGTCATTTCGTTGCAAGCGGTTTTATAAGTACTCTGGAGTCATTTCGTTGCAAGCGGGTTTTTAAGTGCTCTGAAGGCATTTCGTTGTAAGCGGGTTTTTAAGTGCTCTGGAGTCAATTCGTTTCAAGCGGGTTTTTAAGTGCTCTAGAGTCATTTCGTTGCAAGCTTTTTTTTAAGTGCTCTGGAGTTATTTCGTTGCAAGCAGGTTTTTACGTGTTCTGGAGTCATTTCGTTGCAAGCGGGTTTTTACATACTTCTCAGACATTTCACTGGAAGCGGGTTTTTTAAGTGCTCTGTAGGCATTTCGTTGCAAGCGGGTTTTTAAGTGCTCTGGAGTCATTTCGTTGCAAGCGGGTTTTTAAGTGCTCTGGAGTCATTTCGTTGCAAGCGGGTTTTTAAGTGCTCTGGAGTCATTTCGTTGCAAGCGGATTTTTAAGTGCTCTGGAGTCATTTGGTTGCAAGCGGGTTTTCAAGTGTTCTGGAGTCATTTCGTTGCAAGCGGGTTTTTAAGTGCTCTGGAGTCATTTGGTTGCAAGCGGGTTTTCAAGTGCTCTGGATTCATTTCGTTGCAAGCGGGTTTTTAAGTGCTCTGGAGTCATTTCGTTGCAAGCGGGTTTTTAAGTGCTCTGGAGTCATTTCGTTGCAAGCGGGTTTTTAAATGCTCTGGAGTCATTTCGTTGCAAGCGGGTTTTTAAGTGCTCTGGAGTCATTTCGTTGCAAGCGGGTTTTTAAGTGCTCTGGAGTCATTTCGTTGCAAGCGGGTTTTCAAGTGCTCTGAAGTCATTTCGTTGCAAGCGGGTTTTCAAGTGTTCTGGAGTCATTTCGTTGCAAGCGGGTTTTTAAGTGCTCTGGAGTCATTTCGTTGCAAGCGGGTTTTTACGTGTTTTGGAGTCATTTCGTTGCAAGCGGATTTTTACATACTTCTCAGACATTTCACTGGAAGCGGGTTTTTTAAGTGCTCTGTAGGCATTTCGTTGCAAGCGGGTTTTTAAGTGCTCTGGAGTCATTTCGTTGCAAGCGGGTTTTTAAGTGCTCTGAAGGCATTTCGTTGTAAGCGGGTTTTTAAGTGCTCTGGAGTCATTTCGTTGCAAGCGGGTTTTTAAGTGCTCTGGAGTCATTTCGTTGCAAGCGGGTTTTTAAGTGCTCTGGAGTCATTTCGTTGCAAGCGGGTTTTTAAGTGCTCTGGAGTCATTTCGTTGCAAGCGGGTTTTTAAGTGCTCTGGAGTCATTTCGTTGCAAGCGGGTTTTTAAGTGCTCTGGAGTCAATTCGTTGCAAGCGGGTTTTTAAGTGCTCTGGAGTCATTTCGTTGCAAGCGGGTTTTTAAGTGCTCTGGAGTCATTTCGTTCCAAGCGGGTTTTTAAGTGCTCTGGAGTCATTTCGTTGCAAGCGGGTTTTTAAGTGCTCTGGAGTCATTTCGTTCCAAGCGGGTTTTTAAGTGCTCTGGAGTCATTTCGTTGCAAGCGGGTTTTTAAGTGTTCTGGAGTCATTTCGTTGCAAGCGGGTTTTTACATATTTCTCTGACATTTAACTGGAAGCGAGTATTTTAAGTGCTCTGGAGTCATTTCGTTGCAAGCAGGTTTTTACGTGCTCTGGAGCCATTTCATTGGAAGCGGGTTTTTACATACTTCTCAGACATTTCACTGGAAGCGGGTTTTATAAGTGATCTAGAGTCATTAAGTTGCAAACGGGTTTTTAAGTACTCTGGAGTCATTTCGTTGCACGCGGGTTTTTAAGTGCTCGGGAGTCATTTCATTGCAAGCGGGTTTTTAAGTGCTCTGGAGTCATTTCGTTGCAAGCAGGTGTTTAAGTGCTCTGGAGTCATTTCGTTGCAAGCGGAATTTTAAGTGCTCTGGAGTCATTTCGTTCCAAGCGGGTTTTTAAGTGTTCTGGAGTCATTTCGTTGCAAGCGGGTTTTTAAGTGCTCTGGAGTCATTTCGTTGCAAGCGGGTTTTTAAGTGCTCTTGAGTCATTTCGTTGCAAGCGGGTTTTTAAGTGCTCTGAAGGCATTTCGTTGTGAGCGCGTTTTTATATGCTGTGGAGTCATTTCGTTGCAAGCGGGTTTTTAAGTGCTCTGGAGTCATTTCGTTGCAAGCGGGTTTTTAAGTGCTCTGGAGTCATTTCGTTGCAAGCGGGTTTTTAAGTGCTCTGGAGTCATTTCGTTGCAAGCGGGTTTTTAAATGCTCTGGAGTCATTTCGTTGCAAGCGGGTTTTTAAGTGCTCTGGAGTCATTTCGTTGCAAGCGGGTTTTTAAATGCTCTGGAGTCATTTCGTTGCAAGCGGGTTTTTAAGTGCTCTGGAGTCATTTCGTTGCAAGCGGGTTTTTAAGTGCTCTGGAGTCATTTCGTTGCAATCGGGTTTTTAAGTGCTCTGCAGGCATTTCGTTGTAAGCCGGTTTTTAAGTGCTCTTGAGTCATTTCGTTGCAAGCGGGTTTTTACGTGTTCTGGAGTCATTTCGTTGCAAGCGGGTTTTTACATACTTCTCAGACATTTCAATGGAAGCGGGTTTTTTAAGTGCTCTCTAGTCATTTCGTTGCAAGCGGTTTTATAAGTACTCTGGAGTCATTTCGTTGCAAGCGGGTTTTTAAGTGCTCTGAAGGCATTTCGTTGTAAGCGGGTTTTTAAGTGCTCTGGAGTCAATTCGTTTCAAGCGGGTTTTTAAGTGCTCTAGAGTCATTTCGTTGCAAGCTTTTTTTTAAGTGCTCTGGAGTTATTTCGTTGCAAGCAGGTTTTTACGTGTTCTGGAGTCATTTCGTTGCAAGCGGGTTTTTACATACTTCTCAGACATTTCACTGGAAGCGGGTTTTTTAAGTGCTCTGTAGGCATTTCGTTGCAAGCGGGTTTTTAAGTGCTCTGGAGTCATTTCGTTGCAAGCGGGTTTTTAAGTGCTCTGGAGTCATTTCGTTGCAAGCGGGTTTTTAAGTGCTCTGGAGTCATTTCGTTGCAAGCGGGTTTTTAAGTGTTCTGGAGTCATTTCGTTGCAAGCGGGTTTTTAAGTGCTCTGGAGTCATTTCGTTGCAAGCGGATTTTTAAGTGCTCTGGAGTCATTTGGTTGCAAGCGGGTTTTCAAGTGTTCTGGAGTCATTTCGTTGCAAGCGGGTTTTTAAGTGCTCTGGAGTCATTTCGTTGTAAGCGGGTTTTCAAGTGCTCTGGAGTCATTTCGTTGCAAGCGGGTTTTCAAGTGCTCTGGAGTCATTTCGTTGCAAGCGGGTTTTCAAGTGCTCTGGAGTCATTTCGTTGCAAGCGGGTTTTTAAGTGCTCTGGAGTCATTTCGTTTCAAGTGGGTTTTTAAGTGCTCTGGAGTCATTTCGTTGCAAGCGGGTTTTTAAGTGCTCTGAAGGCATTTCGTTGTAAGTGGGTTTTTAAGTGCTCTGGAGTCATTTCGTTGCAAGCGGGTTTTTACGTGTTCTGGAGTCATTTCGTTGCAAGCGGGTTTTTACATACCTCTCAGACATTTCACTGGAAGCGGGTTTTTTAAGAGCTCTGTAGGCATTTTGTTGCAAGCGTGTTTTTAAGTACTCTGGAGTCATTTCGTTGCAAGCAGGTTTTTACGTGCTCTGGAGTCATTTCGTTACAAGCGGGTTTTTACATATTTCTCTGACATTTAACTGGAAGCGAGTATTTTAAGTGCTCTGGAGTCATTTCGTTGCAAGCGGGTTTTTACGTGCTCTGGAGTCATTTCATTGGAAGCGGGTTTTTACATACTTCTCAGACATTTCACTGGAAGCGGGTTTTTTAAGTGCTCTGGAGTCATTTCGTTGCAAGCGGTTTTTTAAGTACTCTGGAGTCATTTAGTTGCACGCGGGTGTTTAAGTGCTCTGGAGTCATTTCGTTGCAAGCGGTTTTTTAAGTACTCTGGAGTCATTTCGTTGCAAGCGGGTGTTTAAGTGCTCTGGAGTCATTTCGTTGCAAGCAGATTTTTAAGTGTTCTGGAGTCATTTCGTTGCAAGCGGGTTTTTAAGTGCTCTTGAGTCATTTCGTTGCAAGCGGGTTTTTAAGTGCTCTGGAGGCATTTCGTTGTAAGCGGGTTTTTAAGTGAACTGGAGTCATTTCGTTGCAAGCGGGTTTTTAAGTGTTCTGGAGTCATTTCGTTGCAAGCGGATTCTTAAGTGCTCTGGAGTCATTTCGTTGCAAGCGGGTTTTTAAGTGCTCTGGAGTCATTTCGTTGCAAGCGTGTTTTTAAGTGCTCTGGAGTCATTTTGTTTCTAGCTTTTTTTTAAGTGCTCTGGAGTTATTTCGTTGCAAGCGGGTTTTTACGTGTTCTGGAGTCATTTCGTTGCAAGCGGGTTTTTACATACTTCTCAGACATTTCACTGGAAGCGGGTTTTTCAAGTGCTCTGTAGGCATTTCGTTGCAAGCAGGTTTTTAAGTGCTCTGGAGTCATTTCGTTGCAAGCGGGTTTTAAAGTGCTCTGGAGTCATTTCGTTCCAAGCGGGTTTTTAAGTGCTCTGGAGTCATTTCGTTGCAAACGGGTTTTTAAGTGTTCTGGAGTCATTTCGTTGCAAGCGGGTTTTTAAGTGCTCTGGAGTCATTTCGTTGCAAGCGGGTTTTTAAGTGCTCTGGAGTCATTTCGTTGCAAGTGGGTTTTTAAGTGCTCTGGAGTCATTTCGTTGCAAGCGGGTTTTTACGTGTTCTGGAGTCATTTCGTTACAAGCGGATTTTTACATACTTCTCAGACATTTCACTGGAAGCTAGTTTTTTAAGTGCTCTGTAGGCATTTCGTTGCAAGCGTGTTTTTAAGTACTCTGGAGTCATTTCGTTGCAAGCGGGTTTTTACCTGCTCTGGAGTCATTTCGTTACATATTTCTCAGACATTTAACTGGAAGCGAGTATTTTAAGTGCTCTGGAGTCATTTCGTTGCAAGCGGGTGTTTAAGTGCTCTGGAGTCATTTCGTTGCAAGCGGGTTTTTAAGTGCTCTGCAGTCATTTCGTTGCAAGCGGGTTTTTACACACTTCTCAGACATTTCACTGGAAGCGGGTTTTTTAAGTGCTCTGGAGTCATTTCGTTGCAAGCGGGTTTTTAAGTGCTCTGGAGTCATTTCGTTGCAAGCTTTTTTTTAAGTGCTCTGGAGTTATTTCGTTGCAAGAGGGTTTTTACGTGTTCTGGAGTCATTTCGTTGCAAGCGGGTTTTTACATACTTCTCAGACATTTCACTGGAAGCGGGTTTTTTAAGTGCTCTGTAGGCATTTCGTTGCAAGCGGGTTTTTAAGTGCTCTGGAGTCATTTCGTTGCAAGCGGGTTTTTAAGTGCTCTGAAGGCATTTCGTTGTAAGCGGGTTTTTAAGTGCTCTGGAGTCATTTCGTTCCAAGCGGGTTTTTAAGTGTTCTGGAGTCATTTCTTTGGAAGCGGGTTTTTAAGTGCTCTGGAGTCATTTCGTTGCAAGCGAGTTTTTAAGTGCTCTGGAGTCATTTCGTTGCAAGCGGGTTTTTAAGTGCTCTGGAGTCATTTAGTTGCAAGCGGGTTTTTAAGTGCTCTGGAGTCATTTCGTTGCAAGCGGGTTTTTAAGTGCTCTGGAGTCATTTCGTTGCAAGCGGGTTTTTAACTGCTCTGGAGTCATTTCGTTGCAATCGGGTTTTTAAGTGCTCTGGAGTCATTTCGTTCCAAGCGGGTTTTTAAGTGCTCTGGAGTCATTTCGTTGCAAGCGGGTTTTTAAGTGCTCTGGAGTCATTTCGTTGCAAGCGGGTTTTTAAGTGCTCTGGAGTCATTTCTTTGCAAGCGGGTTTTTAAGTGCTCTGGAGTCATTTCGTTGCAAGTGGGTTTTTAAGTGCTCTGGAGTCATTTCGTTGCAAGCGGGTTTTTACGTGTTCTGGAGTCATTTCGTTACAAGCGGGTTTTTACATACTTCTCAGACATTTCACTGGAAGCGGGTTTTTTAAGTGCTCTGTAGGCATTTCGTTGCAAGCGTGTTTTTAAGTACTCTGGAGTCATTTCGTTGCAAGCGGGTTTTTACGTGCTCTGGAGTCATTTCGTTACATATTTCTCGGACATTTAACTGGAAGTGAGTATTTTAAGTGCTCTGGAGTCATTTCGTTGCAAGCGGGTTTTTACGTGCTTTGGAGTCATTTCATTGGAAGCGGGTTTTTACATACTTCTCAGACATTTCACTGGAAGCGGGTTTTTTAAGTGCTCTGGAGTCATTTCGTTGCAAGCGGGTTTTTAAGTACTCTGGAGTCATTTCGTTGCACGCGGGTTTTTAAGTGCTCGGGAGTCATTTCATTGCAAGCGGGTTTTTAAGTGCTCTGGAGTCATTTCGTTGCAAGCGGGTGTTTAAGTGCTCTGGAGTCATTTCGTTGCAAGCGGATTTTTAAGTGCTCTGGAGTCATTTCGTTGCAAGCGGGTTTTTAAGTGCTCTGGAGTCATTTCGTTGCAAGCGGGTTTTTAAGTGCTCTGGAGTCATTTCGTTGCAAGCGGGTTTTTAAGTGCTCTGGAGTCATTTCGTTGCAAGTGGGTTTTTAAGTGCTCTGGAGTCATTTCGTTGCAAGCGGGTTTTTAAGTGCTCTGAAGGCATTCTTTGTAAGCGGGTTTTTAAGTGCTCTTGAGTCATTTAGTTGCAAGCGGGTTTTTACGTGTTCTGGAGTCATTTCGTTGCAAGCGGGTTTTTACATACTTCTCAGACATTTCACTGGAAGCGGGTTTTTTAAGTGCTCTCTAGGCATTTCATTGCAAGCGGTTTTTTAAGTACTCTGGAGTCATTTCGTTGCAAGCGGGTTTTTAAGTATTCTGGAGTCATTTCGTTGCAAGCGGGTTTTTAAGTGCTCTGGAGTCATATTGTTGCAAGCTTTTTTTTAAGTGCTCTGGAGTTATTTCGTTGCAAGCGGGTTTTTACGTGTTCTGGAGTCATTTCGTTGCAAGCGGGTTTTTACATACTTCTCAGACATTTCACTGGAAGCGGGTTTTTTAAGTGCTCTGTAGGCATTTCGTTGCAAGCGGGTTTTTAAGTGCTCTGGAGTCATTTCGTTGCAAGCGGGTTTTTAAGTGCTCTGGAGTCATTTCGTTGCAAGCGGGTTTTTAAGTGCTCTGGAGTCATTTCGTTGCAAGCGGGTTTTTAAGTGCTCTGGAGTCATTTCGTTGCAAGCGGGTTTTTAAGTGCTCTGGAGTCATTTCGTTGCAAGTGGGTTTTTAAGTGCTCTGGAGTCATTTCATTGCAAGCGGGTTTTTAAGTGCTCTGAAGGCATTTCGTTGTAAGCGGGTTTTTAAGTGCTCTTGAGTCATTTAGTTGCAAGCGGGTTTTTACGTGTTCTGGAGTCATTTCGTTGCAAGCGGGTTTTTACATACTTCTCAGACATTTCACTGGAAGCGGGTTTTTTAAGTGCTCTCTAGGCATTTCATTGCAAGCGGTTTTTTAAGTACTCTGGAGTCATTTCGTTGCAAGCGGGTTTTTAAGTATTCTGGAGTCCTTTCGTTGCAAGCGGGTTTTTAAGTGCTCTGGAGTCATTTCGTTGCAAGCGGGTTTTTAAGTGCTCTGGAGTCATATCGTTGCAAGCTTTTTTTTAAGTGCTCTGGAGTTATTTCGTTGCAAGTGGGTTTTTACGTGTTCTGGAGTCATTTCGTTGCAAGCGGGTTTTTACATACTTCTCAGACATTTCACTGGAAGCGGGTTTTTTAAGTGCTCTGTAGGCATTTCGTTGCAAGCGGGTTTTTAAGTGCTCTGGAGTCATTTCATTGCAAGCGGGTTTTTAAGTGCTCTGGAGTCATTTCGTTGCAAGCGGGTTTTTAAGTGCTCTGGAGTCATTTCGTTGCAAGCGGGTTTTTACGTGCTCTGGAGTCATTTCGTTGCAAGCGGGTTTTTAAGTGCTCTGGAGTCATTTCGTTGCAAGCGGGTTTTTAAGTGCTCTGGAGTCATTTGGTTGCAAGCGGGTTTTCAAGTGTTCTGGAGTCATTTCGTTGCAAGCGGGTTTTTAAGTGCTCTGGAGTCATTTCGTTGCAAGCGGGTTTTTAAGTGCTCTGGAGTCATTTCGTTGCAAGCGGGTTTTTAAGTGCTCTGGAGTCATTTCGTTGCAAGCGGGTTTTTAACTGCTCTGGAGTCATTTCGTTGCAATCGGGTTTTTAAGTGCTCTGGAGTCATTTCGTTCCAAGCGGGTTTTTAAGTGCTCTGGAGTCATTTCGTTGCAAGCGGGTTTTTAAGTGCTCTGGAGTCATTTCGTTGCAAGAGGGTTTTTAAGAGCTCTGGAGTCATTTCTTTGCAAGCGGGTTTTTAAGTGCTCTGGAGTCATTTCGTTGCAAGTGGGTTTTTAAGTGCTCTGGAGTCATTTCGTTGCAAGCGGGTTTTTACGTGTTCTGGAGTCATTTCGTTACAAGCGGGTTTTTACATACTTCTCAGACATTTCACTGGAAGCGGGTTTTTTAAGTGCTCTGTAGGCATTTCGTTGCAAGCGTGTTTTTAAGTACTCTGGAGTCATTTCGTTGCAAGTGGGTTTTTACGTGCTCTGGAGTCATTTCGTTACATATTTCTCGGACATTTAACTGGAAGCGAGTATTTTAAGTGCTCTGGAGTCATTTCGTTGCAAGCGGGTTTTTACGTGCTCTGGAGTCATTTCATTGGAAGCGGGTTTTTACATACTTCTCAGACATTTCACTGG
This sequence comes from Meriones unguiculatus, assembly GCF_030254825.1. Lineage (NCBI taxonomy): Eukaryota > Metazoa > Chordata > Mammalia > Rodentia > Muridae > Meriones > Meriones unguiculatus. The sequence continues at coordinate 65,350,011 of NC_083352.1, read as the reverse complement.
AAGCGGGTTTTTTAAGTGCTCTGGAGTCATTTCGTTGCAAGCGGGTTTTTAAGTACTCTGGAGTCATTTCGTTGCACGCGGGTTTTTAAGTGATCGGGAGTCATTTCATTGCAAGCGGGTTTTTAAGCGCTCTGGAGTCATTTCGTTGCAAGCGGGTGTTTAAGTGCTCTGGAGTCATTTCGTTGCAAGCGGATTTTTAAGTGCTCTGGAGTCATTTCGTTGCAAGCGGGTTTTTAAGTGTTCTGGAGTCATTTCGTTGCAAGCGGGTTTTTAAGTGCTCTGGAGTCATTTCGTTGCAAACGGGTTTTTAAGTGCTCTGGAGTCATTTCGTTGCAAGCGGGTTTTTAAGTGCTCTGGAGTCATTTCGTTGCAAGCGGGTTTTAAGTGTTCTGGAGTCATTTCGTTGCAAGCGGGTTTTTAAGTGCTCTGGAGTCATTTCGTTGCAAGCGGGTTTTTAAGTGCTCTGAAGGCATTTCGTTGTAAGCGGGTTTTTAAGTGCTCTTGAGTCATTTAGTTGCAAGCGGGTTTTACGTGTTCTGGAGTCATTTCGTTGCAAGCGGGTTTTTACATACTTCTCAGACATTTCACTGGAAGCGGGTTTTTTAATTGCTCTCTAGGCATTTCATTGCAAGCGGTTTTTTAAGTACTCTGGAGTCATTTCGTTGCAAGCGGGTTTTTAAGTGCTCTGGAGTCATTTCGTTGCAAGAGGGTTTTTAAGTGCTCTGGAGTCATATCGTTGCAAGCTTTTTTTTAAGTGCTCTGGAGTTATTTCGTTGCAAGCGGGTTTTTACGTGTTCTGGAGTCATTTCGTTGCAAGCGAATTTTTACATACTTCTCAGACATTTCCCTGGAAGCGGGTTTTTTAAGTGCTCTGTAGGCATTTCGTTGCAAGCGGGTTTTTAAGTGCTCTGGAGTCATTTCGTTGCAAGCGGGTTTTTAAGTGTTCTGGAGTCTTTTCGTTGCAAGCGGGTTTTTAAGTGCTCTGGAGTCATTTCGTTGCAAGCGGGTTTTTAAGTGCTCTGGAGTCATTTCGTTGCAAGCGGGTTTTCAAGTTCTCTGGAGTCATTTGGTTGCAAGCGGGTTTTCAAGTGTTCTGGAGTCATTTCGTTGCAAGCGGGTTTTTAAGTGCTCTGGAGTCATTTCGTTGCAAGCGGGTTTTTAAGTGCTCTGGAGTCATTTCGTTGCAAGCGGGTTTTCAAGTGCTCTGGAGTCATTTCGTTGCAAGCGGGTTTTCAAGTGCTCTGGAGTCATTTCGTTGCAAGCGGGTTTTTAAGTGCTCTGGAGTCATTTCGTTGCAAGCGGGTTTTTAAGTGCTCTGGAGTCATTTCGTTGCAAGCGGGTTTTTAAGTGCTCTGGAGTCATTTCGTTGCAAGCGGGTTTTTAAGTGCTCTGAAGGCATTTCGTTGTAAGTGGGTTTTTAAGTGCTCTGGAGTCATTTCGTTGCAAGCGGGTTTTTAAGTGTTCTGGAGTCATTTCGTTGCAAGCGGGTTTTTAAGTGCTCTGGAGTCATTTCGTTGCAAGCGGGTTTTTAAGTGCTCTGGAGTCATTTCGTTGCAAGCTTTTTTTTAAGTGCTCTGGAGTTATTTCGTTGCAAGCGGGTTTTTACGTGTTCTGGAGTCATTTCGTTGCAAGCGGGTTTTTACATACTTCTCAGACATTTCACTGGAAGCGGGTTTTTTAAGTGCTCTCTAGGCATTTCATTGCAAGCGGTTTTTTAAGTACTCTGGAGTCATTTCGTTGCAAGCGGGTTTTTAAGTATTCTGGAGTCATTTCGTTGCAAGCGGGTTTTTAAGTGCTCTGGAGTCATATTGTTGCAAGCTTTTTTTTAAGTGCTCTGGAGTTATTTCGTTGCAAGCGGGTTTTTACGTGTTCTGGAGTCATTTCGTTGCAAGCGGGTTTTTACATACTTCTCAGACATTTCACTGGAAGCGGGTTTTTTAAGTGCTCTGTAGGCATTTCGTTGCAAGCGGGTTTTTAAGTGCTCTGGAGTCATTTCGTTGCAAGCGGGTTTTTAAGTGCTCTGGAGTCATTTCGTTGCAAGCGGGTTTTTAAGTGCTCTGGAGTCATTTCGTTGCAAGCGGGTTTTTAAGTGCTCTGGAGTCATTTCGTTGCAAGCGGGTTTTTAAGTGCTCTGGAGTCATTTCGTTGCAAGTGGGTTTTTAAGTGCTCTGGAGTCATTTCATTGCAAGCGGGTTTTTAAGTGCTCTGAAGGCATTTCGTTGTAAGCGGGTTTTTAAGTGCTCTTGAGTCATTTAGTTGCAAGCGGGTTTTTACGTGTTCTGGAGTCATTTCGTTGCAAGCGGGTTTTTACATACTTCTCAGACATTTCACTGGAAGCGGGTTTTTTAAGTGCTCTCTAGGCATTTCATTGCAAGCGGTTTTTTAAGTACTCTGGAGTCATTTCGTTGCAAGCGGGTTTTTAAGTATTCTGGAGTCCTTTTGTTGCAAGCGGGTTTTTAAGTGCTCTGGAGTCATTTCGTTGCAAGCGGGTTTTTAAGTGCTCTGGAGTCATATCGTTGCAAGCTTTTTTTTAAGTGCTCTGGAGTTATTTCGTTGCAAGTGGGTTTTTACGTGTTCTGGAGTCATTTCGTTGCAAGCGGGTTTTTACATACTTCTCAGACATTTCACTGGAAGCGGGTTTTTTAAGTGCTCTGTAGGCATTTCGTTGCAAGCGGGTTTTTAAGTGCTCTGGAGTCATTTCATTGCAAGCGGGTTTTTAAGTGCTCTGGAGTCATTTCGTTGCAAGCGGGTTTTTAAGTGCTCTGGAGTCATTTCGTTGCAAGCGGGTTTTTAAGTGTTCTGGAGTCATTTCGTTGCAAGCGGGTTTTTACGTGCTCTGGAGTCATTTCGTAGCAAGCGGGTTTTTAAGTGCTCTGGAGTCATTTCGTTGCAAGCGGGTTTTTAAGTGCTCTGGAGTCATTTGGTTGCAAGCGGGTTTTCAAGTGTTCTGGAGTCATTTCGTTGCAAGCGGGTTTTTAAGTGCTCTGGAGTCATTTCGTTGCAAGCGGGTTTTTAAGTGCTCTGGAGTCATTTCGTTGCAAGCGGGTTTTTAAGTGCTCTGGAGTCATTTCGTTGCAAGCGGGTTTTTAACTGCTCTGGAGTCATTTCGTTGCAATCGGGTTTTTAAGTGCTCTGGAGTCATTTCGTTCCAAGCGGGTTTTTAAGTGCTCTGGAGTCATTTCGTTGCAAGCGGGTTTTTAAGTGCTCTGGAGTCATTTCGTTGCAAGCGGGTTTTTAAGAGCTCTGGAGTCATTTCTTTGCAAGCGGGTTTTTAAGTGCTCTGGAGTCATTTCGTTGCAAGTGGGTTTTTAAGTGCTCTGGAGTCATTTCGTTGCAAGCGGGTTTTTACGTGTTCTGGAGTCATTTCGTTACAAGCGGGTTTTTACATACTTCTCAGACATTTCACTGGAAGCGGGTTTTTTAAGTGCTCTGTAGGCATTTCGTTGCAAGCGTGTTTTTAAGTACTCTGGAGTCATTTCGTTGCAAGTGGGTTTTTACGTGCTCTGGAGTCATTTCGTTACATATTTCTCGGACATTTAACTGGAAGCGAGTATTTTAAGTGCTCTGGAGTCATTTCGTTGCAAGCGGGTTTTTACGTGCTCTGGAGTCATTTCATTGGAAGCGGGTTTTTACATACTTCTCAGACATTTCACTGGAAGCGGGTTTTTTAAGTGCTCTGGAGTCATTTCGTTGCAAGCGGGTTTTTAAGTACTCTGGAGTCATTTCGTTGCACGCGGGTTTTTAAGTGATCGGGAGTCATTTCATTGCAAGCGGGTTTTTAAGCGCTCTGGAGTCATTTCGTTGCAAGCGGGTGTTTAAGTGCTCTGGAGTCATTTCGTTGCAAGCGGATTTTTAAGTGCTCTGGAGTCATTTCGTTGCAAGCGGGTTTTTAAGTGTTCTGGAGTCATTTCGTTGCAAGCGGGTTTTTAAGTGCTCTGGAGTCATTTCGTTGCAAACGGGTTTTTAAGTGCTCTGGAGTCATTTCGTTGCAAGCGGGTTTTTAAGTGCTCTGGAGTCATTTCGTTGCAAGCGGGTTTTAAGTGTTCTGGAGTCATTTCGTTGCAAGCGGGTTTTTAAGTGCTCTGGAGTCATTTCGTTGCAAGCGGGTTTTTAAGTGCTCTGAAGGCATTTCGTTGTAAGCGGGTTTTTAAGTGCTCTTGAGTCATTTAGTTGCAAGCGGGTTTTACGTGTTCTGGAGTCATTTCGTTGCAAGCGGGTTTTTACATACTTCTCAGACATTTCACTGGAAGCGGGTTTTTTAATTGCTCTCTAGGCATTTCATTGCAAGCGGTTTTTTAAGTACTCTGGAGTCATTTCGTTGCAAGCGGGTTTTTAAGTGCTCTGGAGTCATTTCGTTGCAAGAGGGTTTTTAAGTGCTCTGGAGTCATATCGTTGCAAGCTTTTTTTTAAGTGCTCTGGAGTTATTTCGTTGCAAGCGGGTTTTTACGTGTTCTGGAGTCATTTCGTTGCAAGCGAATTTTTACATACTTCTCAGACATTTCCCTGGAAGCGGGTTTTTTAAGTGCTCTGTAGGCATTTCGTTGCAAGCGGGTTTTTAAGTGCTCTGGAATCATTTCGTTGCAAGCGGGTTTTTAAGTGTTCTGGAGTCTTTTCGTTGCAAGCGGGTTTTTAAGTGCTCTGGAGTCATTTCGTTGCAAGCGGGTTTTTAAGTGCTCTGGAGTCATTTCGTTGCAAGCGGGTTTTCAAGTGCTCTGGAGTCATTTGGTTGCAAGCGGGTTTTCAAGTGTTCTGGAGTCATTTCGTTGCAAGCGGGTTTTTAAGTGCTCTGGAGTCATTTCGTTGCAAGCGGGTTTTTAAGTGCTCTGGAGTCATTTCGTTGCAAGCGGGTTTTCAAGTGCTCTGGAGTCATTTCGTTGCAAGCGGGTTTTCAAGTGCTCTGGAGTCATTTCGTTGCAAGCGGGTTTTTAAGTGCTCTGGAGTCATTTCGTTGCAAGCGGGTTTTTAAGTGCTCTGGAGTCATTTCGTTGCAAGCGGGTTTTTAAGTGCTCTGGAGTCATTTCGTTGCAAGCGGGTTTTTAAGTGCTCTGAAGGCATTTCGTTGTAAGTGGGTTTTTAAGTGCTCTGGAGTCATTTCGTTGCAAGCGGGTTTTTAAGTGTTCTGGAGTCATTTCGTTGCAAGCGGGTTTTTAAGTGCTCTGGAGTCATTTCGTTGCAAGCGGGTTTTTAAGTGCTCTGGAGTCATTTCGTTGCAAGCTTTTTTTTAAGTGCTCTGGAGTTATTTCGTTGCAAGCGGGTTTTTACGTGTTCTGGAGTCATTTCGTTGCAAGCGGGTTTTTACATACTTCTCAGACATTTCACTGGAAGCGGGTTTTTTAAGTGCTCTGTAGGCATTTCGTTGCAAGCGGGTTTTTAAGTGCTCTGGAGTCATTTCGTTGCAAGCGGGTTTTTAAGTGCTCTGGAGTCAATTCGTTGCAACCGGGTTTTTAAGTGCTCTGGAGTCATTTCGTTGCAAGCGGGTTTTTAAATGCTCTGGAGTCATTTCGTTGCAATCGGGTTTTTAAGTGCTCTGGAGTCATTTCGTTCCAAGCGGGTTTTTAAGTGCTCTGGAGTCATTTCGTTGCAAACGGGTTTTTAAGTGTTCTGGAGTCATTTCGTTGCAAGCGGGTTTTTAAGTGCTCTGGAGTCATTTCGTTGCAAGCGGGTTTTTAAGTGCTCTGGAGTCATTTCGTTGCAAGTGGGTTTTTAAGTGCTCTGGAGTCATTTCGTTGCAAGCGGGTTTTTACGTGTTCTGGAGTCATTTCGTTACAAGCGGATTTTTACATACTTCTCAGACATTTCACTGGAAGCTAGTTTTTTAAGTGCTCTGTAGGCATTTCGTTGCAAGCGTGTTTTTAAGTACTCTGGAGTCATTTCGTTGCAAGCGGGTTTTTACCTGCTCTGGAGTCATTTCGTTACATATTTCTCAGACATTTAACTGGAAGCGAGTATTTTAAGTGCTCTGGAGTCATTTCGTTGCAAGCGGGTTTTTACGTGCTCTGGAGTCATTTCATTGGAAGCGGGTTTTTACATACTTCTCAGACATTTCACTGGAAGCGGGTTTTTTAAGTGCTCTGGAGTCATTTCGTTGCAAGCGGGTTTTTAAGTACTCTGGAGTCATTTCGTTGCACACGGGTTTTTAAGTGCTCTGGAGTCATTTCGTTGCAAGCGGGTTTTTCAGTGCTCTGGAGTCATTTCGTTGCAAGCGGGTATTTATGTGCTCTGGAGTCATTTCGTTGCAAGCGGGTTTTTAAGTGCTCTCCAGTCATTTCGTTGCAAGCGGGTTTTTACACACTTCTCAGACATTTCACTGGAAGCGGGTTTTTTAAGTGCTCTGGAGTCATTTCGTTGCAAGCGGGTTTTTAAGTGCTCTGGAGTCATATCGTTGCAAGCTTTTTTTTAAGTGCTCTGGAGTTATTTCGTTGCAAGCGGGTTTTTACGTGTTCTGGAGTCATTTCGTTGCAAGCGGGTTTTTACATACTTCTCAGACATTTCCCTGGAAGCGGGTTTTTTAAGTGCTCTGTAGGCATTTCGTTGCAAGCGGGTTTTTAAGTGCTCTGTAGTCATTTCGTTGCAAGCGGGTTTTTAAGTGCTCTGGAGTCATTTCGTTGCAAGCGGGTTTTTAAGTGCTCTGGAATCATTTCGTTGCAAGCGGGTTTTTAAGTGTTCTGGAGTCATTTCGTTGCAAGCGGGTTTTTAAGTGCTCTGGAGTCATTTCGTTGCAAGCGGGTTTTTAAGTGCTCTGGAGTCATTTCGTTGCAAGCGGGTTTTCAAGTGCTCTGGAGTCATTTGGTTGCAAGCGGGTTTTCAAGTGTTCTGGAGTCATTTCGTTGCAAGCGGGTTTTTAAGTGCTCTGGAGTCATTTCGTTGCAAGCGGGTTTTTAAGTGCTCTGGAGTCATTTCGTTGCAAGCGGGTTTTCAAGTGCTCTGGAGTCATTTCGTTGCAAGCGGGTTTTCAAGTGCTCTGGAGTCATTTCGTTGCAAGCGGGTTTTTAAGTGCTCTGGAGTCATTTCGTTGCAAGCGGGTTTTTAAGTGCTCTGGAGTCATTTCGTTGCAAGAGGGTTTTTAAGTGCTCTGAAGGCATTTCGTTGTAAGTGGGTTTTTAAGTGCTCTGGAGTCATTTCGTTGCAAGCGGGTTTTTAAGTGTTCTGGAGTCATTTCGTTGCAAGCGGGTTTTTAAGTGCTCTGGAGTCATTTCGTTGCAAGCGGGTTTTTAAGTGCTCTGGAGTCATTTCGTTGCAAGCTTTTTTTTAAGTGCTCTGGAGTTATTTCGTTGCAAGCGGGTTTTTACGTGTTCTGGAGTCATTTCGTTGCAAGCAGGTTTTTACATACTTCTCAGACATTTCACTGGAAGCGGGTTTTTTAAGTGTTCTGTAGGCATTTCGTTGCAAGCGGGTTTTTAAGTGCTCTGGAGTCATTTCGTTGCAAGCGGGTTTTTAAGTGCTCTGGAGTCAATTCGTTGCAACCGGGTTTTTAAGTGCTCTGGAGTCATTTCGTTGCAAGCGGGTTTTTAAATGCTCTGGAGTCATTTCGTTGCAATCGGGTTTTTAAGTGCTCTGGAGTCATTTCGTTCCAAGCGGGTTTTTAAGTGCTCTGGAGTCATTTCGTTGCAAACGGGTTTTTAAGTGTTCTGGAGTCATTTCGTTGCAAGCGGGTTTTTAAGTGCTCTGGAGTCATTTCGTTGCAAGCGGGTTTTTAAGTGCTCTGGAGTCATTTCGTTGCAAGTGGGTTTTTAAGTGCTCTGGAGTCATTTCGTTGCAAGCGGGTTTTTACGTGTTCTGGAGTCATTTCGTTACAAGCGGATTTTTACATACTTCTCAGACATTTCACTGGAAGCTAGTTTTTTAAGTGCTCTGTAGGCATTTCGTTGCAAGCGTGTTTTTAAGTACTCTGGAGTCATTTCGTTGCAAGCCGGTTTTTACCTGCTCTGGAGTCATTTCGTTACATATTTCTCAGACATTTAAATGGAAGCGAGTATTTTAAGTGCTCTGGAGTCATTTCGTTGCAAGCGGGTTTTTACGTGCTCTGGAGTCATTTCATTGGAAGCGGGTTTTTACATACTTCTCAGACATTTCACTGGAAGCGGGTTTTTTAAGTGCTCTGGAGTCATTTCGTTGCAAGCGGGTTTTTAAGTACTCTGGAGTCATTTCGTTGCACGCGGGTTTTTAAGTGCTCTGGAGTCATTTCGTTGCAAGCGGGTTTTTAAGTGCTCTGGAGTCATTTCGTTGCAAGCGGGTGTTTAAGTGCTCTGGAGTCATTTCGTTGCAAGCGGGTTTTTAAGTGCTCTGCAGTCATTTCGTTGCAAGCGGGTTTTTACACACTTCTCAGACATTTCACTGGAAGCGGGTTTTTTAAGTGCTCTGGAGTCATTTCGTTGCAAGCGGGTTTTTAAGTGCTCTGGAGTCATTTCGTTGCAAGCTTTTTTTTAAGTGCTCTGGAGTTATTTCGTTGCAAGAGGGTTTTTACGTGTTCTGGAGTCATTTCGTTGCAAGCGGGTTTTTACATACTTCTCAGACATTTCACTGGAAGCGGGTTTTTTAAGTGCTCTGTAGGCATTTCGTTGCAAGCGGGTTTTTAAGTGCTCTGGAGTCATTTCGTTGCAAGCGGGTTTTTAAGTGCTCTGAAGGCATTTCGTTGTAAGCGGGTTTTTAAGTGCTCTGGAGTCATTTCGTTGCAAGCGGGTTTTTAAGTGCTCTGGAGTCATTTCGTTGCAAGCGGGTTTTTAAGTGCTCTGGAGTCATTTCGTTTCCAGCGGGTTTTTAAGTGTTCTGGAGTCATTTCTTTGGAAGCGGGTTTTTAAGTGCTCTGGAGTCATTTCGTTGTAAGCGAGTTTTTAAGTGCTCTGGAGTCATTTCGTTGCAAGCGGGTTTTTAAGTGCTCTGGAGTCATTTCGTTGCAAGCGGGTTTTTAAGTGCTCTGGAGTCATTTCGTTGCAAGCGGGTTTTTAAGTGCTCTGGAGTCATTTCGTTGCAAGCGGGTTTTTAACTGCTCTGGAGTCATTTCGTTGCAATCGGGTTTTTAAGTGCTTTGGAGTCATTTCGTTGCAAGCGGGTTTTTAAGTGCTCTGGAGTCATTTCGTTGCAAGGGGGTTTTTAAGTGCTCTGGAGTCATTTCGTTGCAAGCGGGTTTTTAAGTGCTCTGGAGTCATTTCTTTGCAAGCGGGTTTTTAAGTGCTCTGGAGTCATTTCGTTGCAAGTGGGTTTTTAAGTGCTCTGGAGTCATTTCGTTGCAAGCGGGTTTTTACGTGTTCTGGAGTCATTTCGTTACAAGCGGGTTTTTACATACTTCTCAGACATTTCACTGGAAGCGGGTTTTTTAAGTGCTCTGTAGGCATTTCGTTGCAAGCGTGTTTTTAAGTACTCTGGAGTCATTTCGTTGCAAGCGGGTTTTTACGTGCTCTGGAGTCATTTCGTTACATATTTCTCGGACATTTAACTGGAAGTGAGTATTTTAAGTGCTCTGGAGTCATTTCGTTGCAAGCGGGTTTTTACGTGCTTTGGAGTCATTTCATTGGAAGCGGGTTTTTACATACTTCTCAGACATTTCACTGGAAGCGGGTTTTTTAAGTGCTCTGGAGTCATTTCGTTGCAAGCGGGTTTTTAAGTACTCTGGAGTCATTTCGTTGCACGCGGGTTTTTAAGTGCTCGGGAGTCATTTCATTGCAAGCGGGTTTTTAAGTGCTCTGGAGTCATTTCGTTGCAAGCGGGTTTTTAAGTGCTCTGGAGTCATTTTGTTGCAAGCGGGTTTTTAAGTGCTCTGGAGTCATTTCGTTGCAAGTGGGTTTTTAAGTGCTCTGGAGTCATTTCGTTGCAAGCGGGTTTTTAAGTGCTCTGAAGGCATTCTTTGTAAGCGGGTTTTTAAGTGCTCTTGAGTCATTTAGTTGCAAGCGGGTTTTTACGTGTTCTGGAGTCATTTCGTTGCAAGCGGGTTTTTACATACTTCTCAGACATTTCACTGGAAGCGGGTTTTTTAAGTGCTCTCTAGGCATTTCATTGCAAGCGGTTTTTTAAGTACTCTGGAGTCATTTCGTTGCAAGCGGGTTTTTAAGTATTCTGGAGTCATTTCGTTGCAAGCGGGTTTTTAAGTGCTCTGGAGTCATTTCGTTGTAAGCAGGTTTTTAAGTGCTCTGGAGTCATATTGTTGCAAGCTTTTTTTTAAGTGCTCTGGATTTATTTCGTTGCAAGCGGGTTTTTACGTGTTCTGGAGTCATTTCGTTGCAAGCGGGTTTTTACATACTTCTCAGACATTTCACTGGAAGCGGGTTTTTTAAGTGCTCTGTAGGCATTTCGTTGCAAGCGGGTTTTTAAGTGCTCTGGAGTCATTTCGTTGCAAGCGGGTTTTTAAGTGCTCTGGAGTCATTTCGTTGCAAGCGGGTTTTTAAGTGCTCTGGAGTCATTTCGTTGCAAGCGGGTTTTTAAGTGCTCTGGAGTCATTTCGTTGCAAGCGGGTTTTTAAGTGCTCTGGAGGCATTTCGTTGCAAGTGGGTTTTTAAGTGCTCTGGAGTCATTTCATTGCAAGCGGGTTTTTAAGTGCTCTGAAGGCATTTCGTTGTAAGCGGGTTTTTAAGTGCTCTTGAGTCATTTAGTTGCAAGCGGGTTTTTACGTGTTCTGGAGTCATTTCGTTGCAAGCGGGTTTTTACATACTTCTCAGACATTTCACTGGAAGCGGGTTTTTTAAGTGCTCTCTAGGCATTTCATTGCAAGCGGTTTTTTAAGTACTCTGGAGTCATTTCGTTGCAAGCGGGTTTTTAAGTATTCTGGAGTCATTTCGTTGCAAGCGGGTTTTTAAGTGCTCTGGAGTCATTTCGTTGCAAGCGGGTTTTTAAGTGCTCTGGAGTCATATCGTTGCAAGCTTTTTTTTAAGTGCTCTGGAGTTATTTCGTTGCAAGCGGGTTTTTACGTGTTCTGGAGTCATTTCGTTGCAAGCGGGTTTTTACATACTTCTCAGACATTTCACTGGAAGCGGGTTTTTTAAGTGCTCTGTAGGCATTTCGTTGCAAGCGGGTTTTTAAGTGCTCTGGAGTCATTTCGTTGCAAGCGGGTTTTTAAGTGCTCTGGATTCATTTCGTTGCAAGCGGGTTTTTAAGTGCTCTGGAGTCATTTCGTTGCAAGCGGGTTTTTAAGTGATCTGGAGTCATTTCGTTGCAAGCGGGTTTTTAAGTGCTCTGGAGTCATTTCGTTGCAAGCGGGTTTTTAAGTGCTCTGGAGTCATTTCGTTGCAAGCGGGTTTTCAAGTGCTCTGGAGTCATTTGGTTGCAAGCGGGTTTTCAAGTGTTCTGGAGTCATTTCGTTGCAAGCGGGTTTTTAAGTGCTCTGAAGGCATTTCGTTGTAAGCGGGTTTTTAAGTGCTCTTGAGTCATTTAGTTGCAAGCGGGTTTTTACGTGTTCTGGAGTCATTTCGTTGCAAGCGGGTTTTTACATACTTCTCAGACATTTCACTGGAAGCGGGTTTTTTAAGTGCTCTCTAGGCATTTCATTGCAAGCGGTTTTTTAAGTACTCTGGAGTCATTTCGTTGCAAGCGGGTTTTTAAGTATTCTGGAGTCATTTCGTTGCAAGCGGGTTTTTAAGTGCTCTGGAGTCATTTCGTTGCAAGCGGGTTTTTAAGTGCTCTGGAGTCATTTCGTTGCAAGCGGGTTTTTAAGTGCTCTGGAGTCATATCGTTGCAAGCTTTTTTTTAAGTGCTCTGGAGTTATTTCGTTGCAAGCGGGTTTTTACGTGTTCTGGAGTCATTTCGTTGCAAGCGGGTTTTTACATACTTCTCAGACATTTCACTGGAAGCGGGTTTTTTAAGTGCTCTGTAGGCATTTCGTTGCAAGCGGGTTTTTAAGTGCTCTGGAGTCATTTCATTGCAAGCGGGTTTTTAAGTGCTCTGGAGTCATTTCGTTGCAAGCGGGTTTTTAAGTGCTCTGGAGTCATTTCGTTGCAAGCGGGTTTTTAAGTGTTCTGGAGTCATTTCGTTGCAAGCGGGTTTTTAAGTGCTCTGGAGTCATTTCGTTGCAAGCGGGTTTTTAAGTGCTCTGGAGTCATTTCGTTGCAAGCGGGTTTTTAAGTGCTCTGGAGTCATTTGGTTGCAAGCGGGTTTTCAAGTGTTCTGGAGTCATTTCGTTGCAAGCGGGTTTTTAAGTGCTCTGGAGTCATTTCGTTGCAAGCGGGTTTTTACGTGTTCTGGAGTCATTTCGTTGCAAGCGGGTTTTTACATACTTCTCAGACATTTCACTGGAAGCGGGTTTTTTAAGTGCTCTCTAGGCATTTCATTGCAAGCGGTTTTTTAAGTACTCTGGAGTCATTTCGTTGCAAGCGGGTTTTTAAGTATTCTGGAGTCATTTCGTTGCAAGCGGGTTTTTAAGTGCTCTGGAGTCATTTCGTTGCAAGCGGGTTTTTAAGTGCTCTGGAGTCATATCGTTGCAAGCTTTTTTTTAAGTGCTCTGGAGTTATTTCGTTGCAAGCGGGTTTTTACGTGTTCTGGAGTCATTTCGTTGCAAGCGGGTTTTTACATACTTCTCAGACATTTCACTGGAAGCGGGTTTTTTAAGTGCTCTGTAGGCATTTCGTTGCAAGCGGGTTTTTAAGTGCTCTGGAGTCATTTCGTTGCAAGCGGGTTTTTAAGTGCTCTGGAGTCATTTCGTTGCAAGCGGGTTTTTAAGTGCTCTGGAGTCATTTCGTTGCAAGCGGGTTTTTAAGTGTTCTGGAGTCATTTCGTTGCAAGCGGGTTTTTAAGTGCTCTGGAGTCATTTCGTTGCAAGCGGGTTTTTAAGTGCTCTGGAGTCATTTCGTTGCAAGCGGGTTTTTAAGTGCTCTGGAGTCATTTGGTTGCAAGCGGGTTTTCAAGTGTTCTGGAGTCATTTCGTTGCAAGCGGGTTTTTAAATGCTCTGGAGTCATTTCGTTGCAAGCGGGTTTTTAAGTGCTCTGTAGGCATTTCGTTGCAAGCGGGTTTTTAAGTGCTCTGGAGTCATTTCATTGCAAGCGGGTTTTTAAGTGCTCTGGAGTCATTTCGTTGCAAGCGGGTTTTTAAGTGCTCTGGAGTCATTTCGTTGCAAGCGGGTTTTTAAGTGTTCTGGAGTCATTTCGTTGCAAGCGGGTTTTTAAGTGCTCTGGAGTCATTTCGTTGCAAGCGGGTTTTTAAGTGCTCTGGAGTCATTTCGTTGCAAGCGGGTTTTTAAGTGCTCTGGAGTCATTTCGTTGCAAGCGAGTTTTTACGTGCTCTGGAGTCATTTCGTTACATATTTCTCGGACATTTAACTGGAAGCGAGTATTTTAAGTGCTCTGGAGTCATTTCGTTGCAAGCGGGTTTTTACGTGCTCTGGAGTCATTTCATTGGAAGCGGGTTTTTACATACTTCTCAGACATTTCACTGGAAGCGGGTTTTTTAAGTGCTCTGGAGTCATTTCGTTGCAAGCGGGTTTTTAAGTACTCTGGAGTCATTTCGTTGCACGCGGGTTTTTAAGTGATCGGGAGTCATTTCATTGCAAGCGGGTTTTTAAGCGCTCTGGAGTCATTTCGTTGCAAGCGGGTGTTTAAGTGCTCTGGAGTCATTTCGTTGCAAGCGGATTTTTAAGTGCTCTGGAGTCATTTCGTTGCAAGCGGGTTTTTAAGTGTTCTGGAGTCATTTCGTTGCAAGCGGGTTTTTAAGTGCTCTGGAGTCATTTCGTTGCAAGCGGGTTTTTAAGTGCTCTGGAGTCATTTCGTTGCAAGCGGGTTTTTAAGTGCTCTGGAGTCATTTCGTTGCAAGCGGGTTTTAAGTGCTCTGGAGTCATTTCGTTGCAAGCGGGTTTTTAAGTGCTCTGGAGTCATTTCGTTGCAAGCGGGTTTTTAAGTGCTCTGAAGGCATTTCGTTGTAAGCGGGTTTTTTAATTGCTCTTGAGTCATTTAGTTGCAAGCGGGTTTTACGTGTTCTGGAGTCATTTCGTTGCAAATGGGTTTTTACATACTTCTCAGACATTTCACTGGAAGCGGGTTTTTTAATTGCTCTCTAGGCATTTCATTGCAAGCGGTTTTTTAAGTACTCTGGAGTCATTTCGTTGCAAGCGGGTTTTTAAGTGTTCTGGAGTCATTTCGTTGCAAGCGGGTTTTTAAGTGCTCTGGAGTCATTTCGTTGCAAGAGGGTTTTTAAGTGCTCTGGAGTCATATCGTTGCAAGCTTTTTTTTAAGTGCTCTGGAGTTATTTCGTTGCAAGCGGGTTTTTACGTGTTCTGGAGTCATTTCGTTGCAAGCGGGTTTTTACATACTTCTCAGACATTTCCCTGGAAGCGGGTTTTTTAAGTGCTCTGTAGGCATTTCGTTGCAAGCGGGTTTTTAAGTGCTCTGTAGTCATTTCGTTGCAAGCGGGTTTTTAAGTGCTCTGGAGTCATTTCGTTGCAAGCGGGTTTTTAAGTGCTCTGGAATCATTTCGTTGCAAGCGGGTTTTTAAGTGTTCTGGAGTCATTTCGTTGCAAGCGGGTTTTTAAGTGCTCTGGAGTCATTTCGTTGCAAGCGGGTTTTTAAGTGCTCTGGAGTCATTTCGTTGCAAGCGGGTTTTCAAGTGCTCTGGAGTCATTTGGTTGCAAGCGGGTTTTCAAGTGTTCTGGAGTCATTTCGTTGCAAGCGGGTTTTTAAGTGCTCTGGAGTCATTTCGTTGCAAGCGGGTTTTCAAGTGCTCTGGAGTCATTTCGTTGCAAGTGGGTTTTCAAGTGCTCTGGAGTCATTTCGTTGCAAGCGGGTTTTCAAGTGCTCTGGAGTCATTTCGTTGCAAGCGGGTTTTTAAGTGCTCTGGAGTCATTTCGTTGCAAGCGGGTTTTTAAGTGCTCTGGAGTCATTTCGTTGCAAGCGGGTTTTTAAGTGCTCTGAAGGCATTTCGTTGTAAGTGGGTTTTTAAGTGCTCTGGAGTCATTTCGTTGCAAGCGGGTTTTTAAGTGTTCTGGAGTCATTTCGTTGCAAGCGGGTTTTTAAGTGCTCTGGAGTCATTTCGTTGCAAGCGGGTTTTTAAGTGCTCTGGAGTCATTTCGTTGCAAGCTTTTTTTTAAGTGCTCTGGAGTTATTTCGTTGCAAGCGGGTTTTTACGTGTTCTGGAGTCATTTCGTTGCAAGCGGGTTTTTACATACTTCTCAGACATTTCACTGGAAGCGGGTTTTTTAAGTGCTCTGTAGGCATTTCGTTGCAAGCGGGTTTTTAAGTGCTCTGGAGTCATTTCGTTGCAAGCGGGTTTTTAAGTGCTCTGGAGTCATTTCGTTGCAAGCGGGTTTTTAAGTGCTCTGGAGTCATTTCGTTGCAAGCGGGTTTTTAAGTGTTCTGGAGTCATTTCGTTGCAAGCGGGTTTTTAAGTGCTCTGGAGTCATTTGGTTGCAAGCGGATTTTTAAGTGCTCTGGAGTCATTTGGTTGCAAGCGGGTTTTCAAGTGTTCTGGAGTCATTTCGTTGCACGCGGGTTTTTAAGTGCTCTGGAGTCATTTCGTTGCAAGCGGGTTTTCAAGTGCTCTGGAGTCATTTCGTTGCAAGCGGGTTTTCAAGTGCTCTGGAGTCATTTCGTTGCAAGCGGGTTTTCAAGTGCTCTGGAGTCATTTCGTTGCAAGCGGGTTTTTAAGTGCTCTGGAGTCATTTCGTTGCAAGTGGGTTTTTAAGTGCTCTGGAGTCATTTCGTTGCAAGCGGGTTTTTAAGTGCTCTGAAGGCATTTCGTTGTAAGTGGGTTTTTAAGTGCTCTGGAGTCATTTCGTTGCAAGCGGGTTTTTACGTGTTCTGGAGTCATTTCGTTGCAAGCGGGTTTTTACATACCTCTCAGACATTTCACTGGAAGCGGGTTTTTTAAGAGCTCTGTAGGCATTTTGTTGCAAGCGTGTTTTTAAGTACTCTGGAGTCATTTCGTTGCAAGCAGGTTTTTACGTGCTCTGGAGTCATTTCGTTACAAGCGGGTTTTTACATATTTCTCTGACATTTAACTGGAAGCGAGTATTTTAAGTGCTCTGGAGTCATTTCCTTGCAAGCGGGTTTTTACCTGCTCTGGAGTCATTTCATTGGAAGCGGGTTTTTACATACTTCTCAGACATTTCACTGGAAGCGGCTTTTTTAAGTGCTCTGGAGTCATTTCGTTGCAAGCGGTTTTTTAAGTACTCTGGAGTCATTTCGTTGCACGCGGGTTTTTAAGTGCTCTGGAGTCATTTCGTTGCAAGCGGGTTTTTAAGTGCTCTGGAGTCATTTCGTTGCAAGCGGGTGTTTAAGTGCTCTGGAGTCATTTCTTTGCAAGCAGATTTTTAAGTGTTCTGGAGTCATTTCGTTGCAAGCGGGTTTTTAAGTGCTCTTGAGTCATTTCGTTGCAAGCGGGTTTTTAAGTGCTCTGGAGGCATTTCGTTGTAAGCGGGTTTTTAAGTGAACTGGAGTCATTTCGTTGCAAGTGGGTTTTTAAGTGTTCTGGAGTCATTTCGTTGCAAGCGGATTCTTAAGCGCTCTGGAGTCATTTCGTTGCAAGCGGGTTTTTAAGTGCTCTGGAGTCATTTCGTTGCAAGCGTGTTTTTAAGTGCTCTGGAGTCATTTTGTTTCTAGCTTTTTTTTAAGTGCTCTGGAGTTATTTCGTTGCAAGCGGGTTTTTACGTGTTCTGGAGTCATTTCGTTGCAAGCGGGTTTTTACATACTTCTCAGACATTTCACTGGAAGCGGGTTTTTTAAGTGCTCTGTAGGCTTTTCGTTGCAAGCGGGTTTTTAAGTGCTCTGGAGTCATTTCGTTGCAAGCGGGTTTTTAAGTGCTCTGAAGGCATTTCGTTGTAAGCGGGTTTTTAAGTGCTCTGGAGTCATTTCGTTGCAAGCGGGTTTTTAAGTGCTCTGGAGTCATTTCGTTGCAAGCGGGTTTTAAAGTGCTCTGGAGTCATTTCGTTGCAAGCGGGTTTTTAAGTGCTCTGGAGTCATTTCGTTGCAAGCGGGTTTTTAAGTGCTCTGGAGTCATTTCGTTGCAAGCGGGTTTTTAAGTGCTCTGGAGTCATTTCGTTGCAAGCGGGGTTTTAAGTGCTCTGGAGTCAATTCGTTGCAACCGGGTTTTTAAGTGCTCTGGAGTCATTTCGTTGCAAGCGGGTTTTTAAATGCTCTGGAGTCATTTCGTTGCAATCGGGTTTTTAAGTGCTCTGGAGTCATTTCGTTCCAAGCGTGTTTTTAAGTGCTCTGGAGTCATTTCGTTGCAAACGGGTTTTTAAGTGTTCTGGAGTCATTTCGTTGCAAGCGGCTTTTTAAGTGCTCTGGAGTCATTTCGTTGCAAGCGGGTTTTTAAGTGCTCTGGAGTCATTTCGTTGCAAGTGGGTTTTTAAGTGCTCTGGAGTCATTTCGTTGCAAGCGGGTTTTTACGTGTTCTGGAGTCATTTCGTTACAAGCAGGTTTTTACATACTTCTCAGACATTTCACTGGAAGCTAGTTTTTTAAGTGCTCTGTAGGCATTTCGTTGCAAGCGTGTTTTTAAGTACTCTGGAGTCATTTCGTTGCAAGCGGGTTTTTACGTGCTCTGGAGTCATTTCGTTACATATTTCTCAGACATTTAACTGGAAGCGAGTATTTTAAGTGCTCTGGAGTCATTTCGTTGCAAGCGGGTTTTTACGTGCTCTGGAGTCATTTCATTGGAAGCGGGTTTTTACATACTTCTCAGACATTTCACTGGAAGCGGGTTTTTTAAGTGCTCTGGAGTCATTTCGTTGCAAGCGGGTTTTTAAGTACTCTGGAGTCATTTCGTTGCACGCGGGTTTTTAAGTGCTCTGGAGTCATTTCGTTGCAAGCGGGTTTTTAAGTGCTCTGGAGTCATTTCGTTGCAAGCGGGTGTTTAAGTGCTCTGGAGTCATTTCGTTGCAAGCGGGTTTTTAAGTGCTCTGCAGTCATTTCGTTGCAAGCGGGTTTTTCCATACTTCTCAGACATTTCACTGGAAGCGGGTTTTTTAAGTGCTCTGGAGTCATTTCGTTGCAAGCGGGTTTTTAAGTGCTCTGGAGTCATTTCGTTGCAAGCTTTTTTTTAAGTGCTCTGGAGTTATTTCATTGCAAGAGGGTTTTTACATGTTCTGGAGTCATTTCGTTGCAAGCGGGTTTTTACATACTTCTCAGACATTTCACTGGAAGCGGGTTTTTTAAGTGCTCTGTAGGCATTTCGTTGCAAGCGGGTTTTTAAGTGCTCTGGAGTCATTTCGTTGCAAGAGGGTTTTTAAGTG
Source organism: Meriones unguiculatus (assembly GCF_030254825.1). NCBI lineage: Eukaryota > Metazoa > Chordata > Mammalia > Rodentia > Muridae > Meriones > Meriones unguiculatus. The sequence continues at coordinate 65,331,868 of NC_083352.1, read as the reverse complement.
CTCTGAAGGCATTTCGTTGTAAGCGGGTTTTTAAGTGCTCTGGAGTCATTTCGTTGCAAGCGGGTTTTTAAGTGCTCTGGAGTCATTTCGTTGCAAGCGGGTTTTTAAGTGCTCTGGAGTCATTTCGTTTCAAGCGGGTTTTTAAGTGTTCTGGAGTCATTTCGTTGGAAGCGGGTTTTTAAGTGCTCTGGAGTCATTTCGTTGCAAGCGGGTTTTTAAGTGCTCTGGAGTCATTTCGTTGCAAGCGGGTTTTTAAGTGCTCTGGAGTCATTTAGTTGCAAGCGGGTTTTTAAGTGCTCTGGAGTCATTTCGTTGCAAGCGGGTTTTTAAGTGCTCTGGAGTCATTTCGTTGCAAGCGGGTTTTTAACTGCTCTGGAGTCATTTCGTTGCAATCGGGTTTTTAAGTGCTCTGGAGTCATTTCGTTCCAAGCGGGTTTTTAAGTGCTCTGGAGTCATTTCGTTGCAAGCGGGTTTTTAAGTGCTCTGGAGTCATTTCGTTGCAAGCGGGTTTTTAAGTGCTCTGGAGTCATTTCTTTGCAAGCGGGTTTTTAAGTGCTCTGGAGTCATTTCGTTGCAAGTGGGTTTTTAAGTGCTCTGGAGTCATTTCGTTGCAAGCGGGTTTTTACGTGTTCTGGAGTCATTTCGTTACAAGCGGGTTTTTACATACTTCTCAGACATTTCACTGGAAGCGGGTTTTTTAAGTGCTCTGTAGGCATTTCGTTGCAAGCGTGTTTTTAAGTACTCTGGAGTCATTTCGTTGCAAGCGGGTTTTTACGTGCTCTGGAGTCATTTCGTTACATATTTCTCGGACATTTAACTGGAAGCGAGTATTTTAAGTGCTCTGGAGTCATTTCGTTGCAAGCGGGTTTTTACGTGCTCTGGAGTCATTTCATTGGAAGCGGGTTTTTACATACTTCTCAGACATTTCACTGGAAGCGGGTTTTTTAAGTGCTCTGGAGTCATATCGTTGCAAGCGGGTTTTTAAGTACTCTGGAGTCATTTCGTTGCAGGCGGGTTTTTAAGTGCTCGGGAGTCATTTCATTGCAAGCGGGTTTTTAAGTGCTCTGGAGTCATTTCGTTGCAAGCGGGTGTTTAAGTGCTCTGGAGTCATTTCGTTGCAAGCGGATTTTTAAGTGCTCTGGAGTCATTTCGTTGCAAGCGGGTTTTTAAGTGCTCTGGAGTCATTTCGTTGCAAGCGGGTTTTTAAGTGCTCTGGAGTCATTTCGTTGCAAGCGGGTTTTTAAGTGCTCTGGAGTCATTTCGTTGCAAGCGGGTTTTTAAGTGCTCTGGAGTCATTTCGTTGCAAGCGGGTTTTTAAGTGCTCTGGAGTCATTTCGTTGCAAGTGGGTTTTTAAGTGCTCTGGAGTCATTTCGTTGCAAGCGGGTTTTTAAGTGCTCTGAAGGCATTTCGTTGTAAGCGGGTTTTTAAGTTCTCTTGAGTCATTTAGTTGCAAGCGGGTTTTTACGTGTTCTGGAGTCATTTCGTTGCAAGCGGGTTTTTAAGTGCTCTGGAGTCATTTCGTTGCAAGCGGGTTTTTAAGTGCTCTGGAGTCATTTCGTTGCAAGCGGGTTTTTAAGTGCTCTGGAGTCATTTGGTTGCAAGCGGGTTTTCAAGTGTTCTGGAGTCATTTCGTTGCAAGCGGGTTTTCAAGTGCTCTGGAGTCATTTCGTTGCAAGCGGGTTTTCAAGTGCTCTGGAGTCATTTCGTTGCAAGCGGGTTTTCAAGTGCTCTGGAGTCATTTCGTTGCAAGCGGGTTTTCAAGTGCTCTGGAGTCATTTCGTTGCAAGCGGGTTTTTAAGTGCTCTGGAGTCATTTCGTTGCAAGCGGGTTTTTAAGTGCTCTGGAGTCATTTCGTTGCAAGCGGGTTTTTAAGTGCTCTGGAGTCATTTCGTTGCAAGCGGGTTTTTAAGTGCTCTGGAGTCATTTCGTTTCAAGCGGGTTTTTAAGTGTTCTGGAGTCATTTCGTTGGAAGCGGGTTTTTAAGTGCTCTGGAGTCATTTCGTTGCAAGCGGGTTTTTAAGTGCTCTGGAGTCATTTCGTTGCAAGCGGGTTTTTAAGTGCTCTGGAGTCATTTCGTTGCAAGCGGGTGTTTAAGTGCTCTGGAGTCATTTCGTTGCAAGCGGGTTTTTAAGTGCTCTGGAGTCATTTCGTTGCAAGCGGGTTTTTAACTGCTCTGGAGTCATTTCGTTGCAATCGGGTTTTTAAGTGCTCTGGAATCATTTCGTTCCAAGCGGGTTTTTAAGTGCTCTGGAGTCATTTCGTTGCAAGCGGGTTTTTACGTGTTCTGGAGTCATTTCGTTACAAGCGGGTTTTTACATACTTCTCAGACATTTCACTGGAAGCGGGTTTTTTAAGTGCTCTGTAGGCATTTCGTTGCAAGCGTGTTTTTAAGTACTCTGGAGTCATTTCGTTGCAAGCGGGTTTTTACGTGCTCTGGAGTCATTTCGTTACATATTTCTCGGACATTTAACTGGAAGCGAGTATTTTAAGTGCTCTGGAGTCATTTCGTTGCAAGCGGGTTTTTACGTGCTCTGGAGTCATTTCATTGGAAGCGGGTTTTTACATACTTCTCAGACATTTCACTGGAAGCGGGTTTTTTAAGTGCTCTGGAGTCATTTCGTTGCAAGCGGGTTTTTAAGTACTCTGGAGTCATTTCGTTGCACGCGGGTTTTTAAGTGATCGGGAGTCATTTCATTGCAAGCGGGTTTTTAAGCGCTCTGGAGTCATTTCGTTGCAAGCGGGTGTTTAAGTGCTCTGGAGTCATTTCGTTGCAAGCGGATTTTTAAGTGCTCTGGAGTCATTTCGTTGCAAGCGGGTTTTTAAGTGCTCTGGAGTCATTTCGTTGCAAGCGGGTTTTTAAGTGCTCTGGAGTCATTTCGTTGCAAGCGGGTTTTTAAGTGCTCTGGAATCATTTCGTTGCAAGCGGGTTTTTAAGTGTTCTGGAGTCATTTCGTTGCAAGCGGGTTTTTAAGTGCTCTGGAGTCATTTCGTTGCAAGCGGGTTTTTAAGTGCTCTGGAGTCATTTCGTTGCAAGCGGGTTTTCAAGTGCTCTGGAGTCATTTGGTTGCAAGCGGGTTTTCAAGTGTTCTGGAGTCATTTCGTTGCAAGCGGGTTTTCAAGTGCTCTGGAGTCATTTCGTTGCAAGCGGGTTTTTACGTGTTCTGGAGTCATTTCGTTGCAAGCGGGTTTTTAAGTGCTCTGGAGTCATTTCGTTGCAAGCGGGTTTTTAAGTGCTCTGGAGTCATTTCGTTGCAAGCTTTTTTTTAAGTGCTCTGGAGTTATTTCGTTGCAAGCGGGTTTTTACGTGTTCTGGAGTCATTTCGTTGCAAGCGGGTTTTTACATACTTCTCAGACATTTCACTGGAAGCGGGTTTTTTAAGTGCTCTGTAGGCATTTCGTTGCAAGCGGGTTTTTAAGTGCTCTGGAGTCATTTCGTTGCAAGCGGGTTTTTAAGTGCTCTGGAGTCATTTCGTTGCAAGCGGGTTTTTAAGTGTTCTGGAGTCATTTCGTTGCAAGCGGGTTTTTAAGTGCTCTGGAGTCATTTCGTTGCAAGCGGGTTTTTAAGTGCTCTGGAGTCATTTCGTTGCAAGCGGGTTTTTAAGTGCTCTGGAGTCATTTCGTTGCAAGCGAGTTTTTACGTGCTCTGGAGTCATTTCGTTACATATTTCTCGGACATTTAACTGGAAGCGAGTATTTTAAGTGCTCTGGAGTCATTTCGTTGCAAGCGGGTTTTTACGTGCTCTGGAGTCATTTCATTGGAAGCGGGTTTTTACATACTTCTCAGACATTTCACTGGAAGCGGGTTTTTTAAGTGCTCTGGAGTCATTTCGTTGCAAGCGGGTTTTTAAGTACTCTGGAGTCATTTCGTTGCACGCGGGTTTTTAAGTGATCGGGAGTCATTTCATTGCAAGCGGGTTTTTAAGCGCTCTGGAGTCATTTCGTTGCAAGCGGGTGTTTAAGTGCTCTGGAGTCATTTCGTTGCAAGCGGATTTTTAAGTGCTCTGGAGTCATTTCGTTGCAAGCGGGTTTTTAAGTGTTCTGGAGTCATTTCGTTGCAAGCGGGTTTTTAAGTGCTCTGGAGTCATTTCGTTGCAAGCGGGTTTTTAAGTGCTCTGGAGTCATTTCGTTGCAAGCGGGTTTTTAAGTGCTCTGGAGTCATTTCGTTGCAAGCGGGTTTTAAGTGCTCTGGAGTCATTTCGTTGCAAGCGGGTTTTTAAGTGCTCTGGAGTCATTTCGTTGCAAGCGGGTTTTTAAGTGCTCTGAAGGCATTTCGTTGTAAGCGGGTTTTTTAATTGCTCTTGAGTCATTTAGTTGCAAGCGGGTTTTACGTGTTCTGGAGTCATTTCGTTGCAAATGGGTTTTTACATACTTCTCAGACATTTCACTGGAAGCGGGTTTTTTAATTGCTCTCTAGGCATTTCATTGCAAGCGGTTTTTTAAGTACTCTGGAGTCATTTCGTTGCAAGCGGGTTTTTAAGTGTTCTGGAGTCATTTCGTTGCAAGCGGGTTTTTAAGTGCTCTGGAGTCATTTCGTTGCAAGAGGGTTTTTAAGTGCTCTGGAGTCATATCGTTGCAAGCTTTTTTTTAAGTGCTCTGGAGTTATTTCGTTGCAAGCGGGTTTTTACGTGTTCTGGAGTCATTTCGTTGCAAGCGGGTTTTTACATACTTCTCAGACATTTCCCTGGAAGCGGGTTTTTTAAGTGCTCTGTAGGCATTTCGTTGCAAGCGGGTTTTTAAGTGCTCTGTAGTCATTTCGTTGCAAGCGGGTTTTTAAGTGCTCTGGAGTCATTTCGTTGCAAGCGGGTTTTTAAGTGCTCTGGAATCATTTCGTTGCAAGCGGGTTTTTAAGTGTTCTGGAGTCATTTCGTTGCAAGCGGGTTTTTAAGTGCTCTGGAGTCATTTCGTTGCAAGCGGGTTTTTAAGTGCTCTGGAGTCATTTCGTTGCAAGCGGGTTTTCAAGTGCTCTGGAGTCATTTGGTTGCAAGCGGGTTTTCAAGTGTTCTGGAGTCATTTCGTTGCAAGCGGGTTTTTAAGTGCTCTGGAGTCATTTCGTTGCAAGCGGGTTTTCAAGTGCTCTGGAGTCATTTCGTTGCAAGTGGGTTTTCAAGTGCTCTGGAGTCATTTCGTTGCAAGCGGGTTTTCAAGTGCTCTGGAGTCATTTCGTTGCAAGCGGGTTTTTAAGTGCTCTGGAGTCATTTCGTTGCAAGCGGGTTTTTAAGTGCTCTGGAGTCATTTCGTTGCAAGCGGGTTTTTAAGTGCTCTGAAGGCATTTCGTTGTAAGTGGGTTTTTAAGTGCTCTGGAGTCATTTCGTTGCAAGCGGGTTTTTAAGTGTTCTGGAGTCATTTCGTTGCAAGCGGGTTTTTAAGTGCTCTGGAGTCATTTCGTTGCAAGCGGGTTTTTAAGTGCTCTGGAGTCATTTCGTTGCAAGCTTTTTTTTAAGTGCTCTGGAGTTATTTCGTTGCAAGCGGGTTTTTACGTGTTCTGGAGTCATTTCGTTGCAAGCGGGTTTTTACATACTTCTCAGACATTTCACTGGAAGCGGGTTTTTTAAGTGCTCTGTAGGCATTTCGTTGCAAGCGGGTTTTTAAGTGCTCTGGAGTCATTTCGTTGCAAGCGGGTTTTTAAGTGCTCTGGAGTCATTTCGTTGCAAGCGGGTTTTTAAGTGCTCTGGAGTCATTTCGTTGCAAGCGGGTTTTTAAGTGTTCTGGAGTCATTTCGTTGCAAGCGGGTTTTTAAGTGCTCTGGAGTCATTTGGTTGCAAGCGGATTTTTAAGTGCTCTGGAGTCATTTGGTTGCAAGCGGGTTTTCAAGTGTTCTGGAGTCATTTCGTTGCACGCGGGTTTTTAAGTGCTCTGGAGTCATTTCGTTGCAAGCGGGTTTTCAAGTGCTCTGGAGTCATTTCGTTGCAAGCGGGTTTTCAAGTGCTCTGGAGTCATTTCGTTGCAAGCGGGTTTTCAAGTGCTCTGGAGTCATTTCGTTGCAAGCGGGTTTTTAAGTGCTCTGGAGTCATTTCGTTGCAAGTGGGTTTTTAAGTGCTCTGGAGTCATTTCGTTGCAAGCGGGTTTTTAAGTGCTCTGAAGGCATTTCGTTGTAAGTGGGTTTTTAAGTGCTCTGGAGTCATTTCGTTGCAAGCGGGTTTTTACGTGTTCTGGAGTCATTTCGTTGCAAGCGGGTTTTTACATACCTCTCAGACATTTCACTGGAAGCGGGTTTTTTAAGAGCTCTGTAGGCATTTTGTTGCAAGCGTGTTTTTAAGTACTCTGGAGTCATTTCGTTGCAAGCAGGTTTTTACGTGCTCTGGAGTCATTTCGTTACAAGCGGGTTTTTACATATTTCTCTGACATTTAACTGGAAGCGAGTATTTTAAGTGCTCTGGAGTCATTTCCTTGCAAGCGGGTTTTTACCTGCTCTGGAGTCATTTCATTGGAAGCGGGTTTTTACATACTTCTCAGACATTTCACTGGAAGCGGCTTTTTTAAGTGCTCTGGAGTCATTTCGTTGCAAGCGGTTTTTTAAGTACTCTGGAGTCATTTCGTTGCACGCGGGTTTTTAAGTGCTCTGGAGTCATTTCGTTGCAAGCGGGTTTTTAAGTGCTCTGGAGTCATTTCGTTGCAAGCGGGTGTTTAAGTGCTCTGGAGTCATTTCTTTGCAAGCAGATTTTTAAGTGTTCTGGAGTCATTTCGTTGCAAGCGGGTTTTTAAGTGCTCTTGAGTCATTTCGTTGCAAGCGGGTTTTTAAGTGCTCTGGAGGCATTTCGTTGTAAGCGGGTTTTTAAGTGAACTGGAGTCATTTCGTTGCAAGTGGGTTTTTAAGTGTTCTGGAGTCATTTCGTTGCAAGCGGATTCTTAAGCGCTCTGGAGTCATTTCGTTGCAAGCGGGTTTTTAAGTGCTCTGGAGTCATTTCGTTGCAAGCGTGTTTTTAAGTGCTCTGGAGTCATTTTGTTTCTAGCTTTTTTTTAAGTGCTCTGGAGTTATTTCGTTGCAAGCGGGTTTTTACGTGTTCTGGAGTCATTTCGTTGCAAGCGGGTTTTTACATACTTCTCAGACATTTCACTGGAAGCGGGTTTTTTAAGTGCTCTGTAGGCTTTTCGTTGCAAGCGGGTTTTTAAGTGCTCTGGAGTCATTTCGTTGCAAGCGGGTTTTTAAGTGCTCTGAAGGCATTTCGTTGTAAGCGGGTTTTTAAGTGCTCTGGAGTCATTTCGTTGCAAGCGGGTTTTTAAGTGCTCTGGAGTCATTTCGTTGCAAGCGGGTTTTAAAGTGCTCTGGAGTCATTTCGTTGCAAGCGGGTTTTTAAGTGCTCTGGAGTCATTTCGTTGCAAGCGGGTTTTTAAGTGCTCTGGAGTCATTTCGTTGCAAGCGGGTTTTTAAGTGCTCTGGAGTCATTTCGTTGCAAGCGGGGTTTTAAGTGCTCTGGAGTCAATTCGTTGCAACCGGGTTTTTAAGTGCTCTGGAGTCATTTCGTTGCAAGCGGGTTTTTAAATGCTCTGGAGTCATTTCGTTGCAATCGGGTTTTTAAGTGCTCTGGAGTCATTTCGTTCCAAGCGTGTTTTTAAGTGCTCTGGAGTCATTTCGTTGCAAACGGGTTTTTAAGTGTTCTGGAGTCATTTCGTTGCAAGCGGCTTTTTAAGTGCTCTGGAGTCATTTCGTTGCAAGCGGGTTTTTAAGTGCTCTGGAGTCATTTCGTTGCAAGTGGGTTTTTAAGTGCTCTGGAGTCATTTCGTTGCAAGCGGGTTTTTACGTGTTCTGGAGTCATTTCGTTACAAGCAGGTTTTTACATACTTCTCAGACATTTCACTGGAAGCTAGTTTTTTAAGTGCTCTGTAGGCATTTCGTTGCAAGCGTGTTTTTAAGTACTCTGGAGTCATTTCGTTGCAAGCGGGTTTTTACGTGCTCTGGAGTCATTTCGTTACATATTTCTCAGACATTTAACTGGAAGCGAGTATTTTAAGTGCTCTGGAGTCATTTCGTTGCAAGCGGGTTTTTACGTGCTCTGGAGTCATTTCATTGGAAGCGGGTTTTTACATACTTCTCAGACATTTCACTGGAAGCGGGTTTTTTAAGTGCTCTGGAGTCATTTCGTTGCAAGCGGGTTTTTAAGTACTCTGGAGTCATTTCGTTGCACGCGGGTTTTTAAGTGCTCTGGAGTCATTTCGTTGCAAGCGGGTTTTTAAGTGCTCTGGAGTCATTTCGTTGCAAGCGGGTGTTTAAGTGCTCTGGAGTCATTTCGTTGCAAGCGGGTTTTTAAGTGCTCTGCAGTCATTTCGTTGCAAGCGGGTTTTTCCATACTTCTCAGACATTTCACTGGAAGCGGGTTTTTTAAGTGCTCTGGAGTCATTTCGTTGCAAGCGGGTTTTTAAGTGCTCTGGAGTCATTTCGTTGCAAGCTTTTTTTTAAGTGCTCTGGAGTTATTTCATTGCAAGAGGGTTTTTACATGTTCTGGAGTCATTTCGTTGCAAGCGGGTTTTTACATACTTCTCAGACATTTCACTGGAAGCGGGTTTTTTAAGTGCTCTGTAGGCATTTCGTTGCAAGCGGGTTTTTAAGTGCTCTGGAGTCATTTCGTTGCAAGAGGGTTTTTAAGTGCTCTGAAGGCATTTCGTTGTAAGCGGGTTTTTAAGTGCTCTGGAGTCATTTCGTTGCAAGCGGGTTTTTAAGTGCTCTGGAGTCATTTCGTTGCAAGCGGGTTTTTAAGTGCTCTGGAGTCATTTCGTTTCAAGCGGGTTTTTAAGTGTTCTGGAGTCATTTCGTTGGAAGCGGGTTTTTAAGTGCTCTGGAGTCATTTCGTTGCAAGCGGGTTTTTAAGTGCTCTGGAGTCATTTCGTTGCAAGCGGGTTTTTAAGTGCTCTGGAGTCATTTAGTTGCAAGCGGGTTTTTAAGTGCTCTGGAGTCATTTCGTTGCAAGCGGGTTTTTAAGTGCTCTGGAGTCATTTCGTTGCAAGCGGGTTTTTAACTGCTCTGGAGTCATTTCGTTGCAATCGGGTTTTTAAGTGCTCTGGAGTCATTTCGTTCCAAGCGGGTTTTTAAGTGCTCTGGAGTCATTTCGTTGCAAGCGGGTTTTTAAGTGCTCTGGAGTCATTTCGTTGCAAGCGGGTTTTTAAGTGCTCTGGAGTCATTTCTTTGCAAGCGGGTTTTTAAGTGCTCTGGAGTCATTTCGTTGCAAGTGGGTTTTTAAGTGCTCTGGAGTCATTTCGTTGCAAGCGGGTTTTTACGTGTTCTGGAGTCATTTCGTTACAAGCGGGTTTTTACATACTTCTCAGACATTTCACTGGAAGCGGGTTTTTTAAGTGCTCTGTAGGCATTTCGTTGCAAGCGTGTTTTTAAGTACTCTGGAGTCATTTCGTTGCAAGCGGGTTTTTACGTGCTCTGGAGTCATTTCGTTACATATTTCTCGGACATTTAACTGGAAGCGAGTATTTTAAGTGCTCTGGAGTCATTTCGTTGCAAGCGGGTTTTTACGTGCTCTGGAGTCATTTCATTGGAAGCGGGTTTTTACATACTTCTCAGACATTTCACTGGAAGCGGGTTTTTTAAGTGCTCTGGAGTCATATCGTTGCAAGCGGGTTTTTAAGTACTCTGGAGTCATTTCGTTGCAGGCGGGTTTTTAAGTGCTCGGGAGTCATTTCATTGCAAGCGGGTTTTTAAGTGCTCTGGAGTCATTTCGTTGCAAGCGGGTGTTTAAGTGCTCTGGAGTCATTTCGTTGCAAGCGGATTTTTAAGTGCTCTGGAGTCATTTCGTTGCAAGCGGGTTTTTAAGTGCTCTGGAGTCATTTCGTTGCAAGCGGGTTTTTAAGTGCTCTGGAGTCATTTCGTTGCAAGCGGGTTTTTAAGTGCTCTGGAGTCATTTCGTTGCAAGCGGGTTTTTAAGTGCTCTGGAGTCATTTCGTTGCAAGCGGGTTTTTAAGTGCTCTGGAGTCATTTCGTTGCAAGTGGGTTTTTAAGTGCTCTGGAGTCATTTCGTTGCAAGCGGGTTTTTAAGTGCTCTGAAGGCATTTCGTTGTAAGCGGGTTTTTAAGTTCTCTTGAGTCATTTAGTTGCAAGCGGGTTTTTACGTGTTCTGGAGTCATTTCGTTGCAAGCGGGTTTTTAAGTGCTCTGGAGTCATTTCGTTGCAAGCGGGTTTTTAAGTGCTCTGGAGTCATTTCGTTGCAAGCGGGTTTTTAAGTGCTCTGGAGTCATTTGGTTGCAAGCGGGTTTTCAAGTGTTCTGGAGTCATTTCGTTGCAAGCGGGTTTTCAAGTGCTCTGGAGTCATTTCGTTGCAAGCGGGTTTTCAAGTGCTCTGGAGTCATTTCGTTGCAAGCGGGTTTTCAAGTGCTCTGGAGTCATTTCGTTGCAAGCGGGTTTTCAAGTGCTCTGGAGTCATTTCGTTGCAAGCGGGTTTTTAAGTGCTCTGGAGTCATTTCGTTGCAAGCGGGTTTTTAAGTGCTCTGGAGTCATTTCGTTGCAAGCGGGTTTTTAAGTGCTCTGGAGTCATTTCGTTGCAAGCGGGTTTTTAAGTGCTCTGGAGTCATTTCGTTTCAAGCGGGTTTTTAAGTGTTCTGGAGTCATTTCGTTGGAAGCGGGTTTTTAAGTGCTCTGGAGTCATTTCGTTGCAAGCGGGTTTTTAAGTGCTCTGGAGTCATTTCGTTGCAAGCGGGTTTTTAAGTGCTCTGGAGTCATTTCGTTGCAAGCGGGTGTTTAAGTGCTCTGGAGTCATTTCGTTGCAAGCGGGTTTTTAAGTGCTCTGGAGTCATTTCGTTGCAAGCGGGTTTTTAACTGCTCTGGAGTCATTTCGTTGCAATCGGGTTTTTAAGTGCTCTGGAATCATTTCGTTCCAAGCGGGTTTTTAAGTGCTCTGGAGTCATTTCGTTGCAAGCGGGTTTTTACGTGTTCTGGAGTCATTTCGTTACAAGCGGGTTTTTACATACTTCTCAGACATTTCACTGGAAGCGGGTTTTTTAAGTGCTCTGTAGGCATTTCGTTGCAAGCGTGTTTTTAAGTACTCTGGAGTCATTTCGTTGCAAGCGGGTTTTTACGTGCTCTGGAGTCATTTCGTTACATATTTCTCGGACATTTAACTGGAAGCGAGTATTTTAAGTGCTCTGGAGTCATTTCGTTGCAAGCGGGTTTTTACGTGCTCTGGAGTCATTTCATTGGAAGCGGGTTTTTACATACTTCTCAGACATTTCACTGGAAGCGGGTTTTTTAAGTGCTCTGGAGTCATTTCGTTGCAAGCGGGTTTTTAAGTGCTCTGGAGTCATTTCGTTGCACGCGGGTTTTTAAGTGATCGGGAGTCATTTCGTTGCAAGCGGGTTTTTAAGCGCTCTGGAGTCATTTCGTTGCAAGCGGGTGTTTAAGTGCTCTGGAGTCATTTCGTTGCAAGCGGATTTTTAAGTGCTCTGGAGTCATTTCGTTGCAAGCGGGTTTTTAAGTGCTCTGGAGTCATTTCGTTGCAAGCGGGTTTTTAAGTGCTCTGGAGTCATTTCGTTGCAAGCGGGTTTTTAAGTGCTCTGGAATCATTTCGTTGCAAGCGGGTTTTTAAGTGTTCTGGAGTCATTTCGTTGCAAGCGGGTTTTTAAGTGCTCTGGAGTCATTTCGTTGCAAGCGGGTTTTTAAGTGCTCTGGAGTCATTTCGTTGCAAGCGGGTTTTCAAGTGCTCTGGAGTCATTTGGTTGCAAGCGGGTTTTCAAGTGTTCTGGAGTCATTTCGTTGCAAGCGGGTTTTCAAGTGCTCTGGAGTCATTTCGTTGCAAGCGGGTTTTTACGTGTTCTGGAGTCATTTCGTTGCAAGCGGGTTTTTAAGTGCTCTGGAGTCATTTCGTTGCAAGCGGGTTTTTAAGTGCTCTGGAGTCATTTCGTTGCAAGCTTTTTTTTAAGTGCTCTGGAGTTATTTCGTTGCAAGCGGGTTTTTACGTGTTCTGGAGTCATTTCGTTGCAAGCGGGTTTTTACATACTTCTCAGACATTTCACTGGAAGCGGGTTTTTTAAGTGCTCTGTAGGCATTTCGTTGCAAGCGGGTTTTTAAGTGCTCTGGAGTCATTTCGTTGCAAGCGGGTTTTTAAGTGCTCTGGAGTCATTTCGTTGCAAGCGGGTTTTTAAGTGCTCTGGAGTCATTTCGTTGCAAGCGGGTTTTTAAGTGTTCTGGAGTCATTTCGTTGCAAGCGGGTTTTTAAGTGAACTGGAGTCATTTCGTTGCAAGCGGATTTTTAAGTGCTCTGGAGTCATTTGGTTGCAAGCGGGTTTTCAAGTGTTCTGGAGTCATTTCGTTGCAAGCGGGTTTTTAAGTGCTCTGGAGTCATTTCGTTGCAAGCGGGTTTTCAAGTGCTCTGGATTCATTTCGTTGCAAGCGGGTTTTTACGTGCTCTGGAGTCATTTCATTGGAAGCGGGTTTTTACATACTTCTCAGACATTTCACTGGAAGCGGCTTTTTTAAGTGCTCTGGAGTCATTTCGTTGCAAGTGGTTTTTTAAGTACTCTGGAGTCATTTCGTTGCACGCGGGTTTTTAAGTGCTCTGGAGTCATTTCGTTGCAAGCGGGTTTTTAAGAGCTCTGGAGTCATTTCGTTGCAAGCGGGTGTTTAAGTGCTCTGGAGTCATTTCGTTGCAAGCAGATTTTTAAGTGTTCTGGAGTCATTTCGTTGCAAGCGGGTTTTTAAGTGCTCTTGAGTCATTTCGTTGCAAGCGGGTTTTTAAGTGCTCTGGAGGCATTTCGTTGTAAGCGGGTTTTTAAGTGAACTGGAGTCATTTCGTTGCAAGTGGGTTTTTAAGTGTTCTGGAGTCATTTCGTTGCAAGCGGATTCTTAAGTGCTCTGGAGTCATTTCGTTGCAAGCGGGTTTTTAAGTGCTCTGGAGTCATTTCGTTGCAAGCGTGTTTTTAAGTGCTCTGGAGTCATTTTGTTTCTAGCTTTTTTTTAAGTGCTCTGGAGTTATTTCGTTGCAAGCGGGTTTTTACGTGTTCTGGAGTCATTTCGTTGCAAGCGGGTTTTTACATACTTCTCAGACATTTCACTGGAAGCGGGTTTTTTAAGTGCTCTGTAGGCATTTCGTTGCAAGCGGGTTTTTACGTGCTCTGGAGTCATTTCGTTGCAAGCGGGTGTTTAAGTGCTCTGGAGTCATTTCGTTGCAAGCGGGTTTTTAAGTGCTCTGGAGTCATTTCGTTGCAAGCGGGTTTTTAACTGCTCTGGAGTCATTTCGTTGCAATCGGGTTTTTAAGTGCTCTGGAGTCATTTCGTTCCAAGCGGGTTTTTAAGTGCTCTGGAGTCATTTCGTTGCAAGCGGGTTTTTACGTGTTCTGGAGTCATTTCGTTACAAGCGGGTTTTTACATACTTCTCAGACATTTCACTGGAAGCGGGTTTTTTAAGTGCTCTGTAGGCATTTCGTTGCAAGCGTGTTTTTAAGTACTCTGGAGTCATTTCGTTGCAAGCGGGTTTTTACGTGCTCTGGAGTCATTTCGTTACATATTTCTCGGACATTTAACTGGAAGCGAGTATTTTAAGTGCTCTGGAGTCATTTCGTTGCAAGCGGGTTTTTACGTGCTCTGGAGTCATTTCATTGGAAGCGGGTTTTTACATACTTCTCAGACATTTCACTGGAAGCGGGTTTTTTAAGTGCTCTGGAGTCATTTCGTTGCAAGCGGGTTTTTAAGTACTCTGGAGTCATTTCGTTGCACGCGGGTTTTTAAGTGATCGGGAGTCATTTCATTGCAAGCGGGTTTTTAAGCGCTCTGGAGTCATTTCGTTGCAAGCGGGTGTTTAAGTGCTCTGGAGTCATTTCGTTGCAAGCGGATTTTTAAGTGCTCTGGAGTCATTTCGTTGCAAGCGGGTTTTTAAGTGTTCTGGAGTCATTTCGTTGCAAGCGGGTTTTTAAGTGCTCTGGAGTCATTTCGTTGCAAGCGGGTTTTTAAGTGCTCTGGAGTCATTTCGTTGCAAGCGGGTTTTTAAGTGCTCTGGAGTCATTTCGTTGCAAGCGGGTTTTTAAGTGCTCTGGAGTCATTTCGTTGCAAGCGGGTTTTTAAGTGCTCTGAACACATTTCGTTGTAAGCGGGTTTTTAAGTGCTCTTGAGTCATTTAGTTGCAAGCGGGTTTTACGTGTTCTGGAGTCATTTCGTTGCAAGCGGGTTTTTACATACTTCTCAGACATTTCACTGGAAGCGGGTTTTTTAATTGCTCTCTAGGCATTTCATTGCAAGCGGTTTTTTAAGTACTCTGGAGTCATATCGTTGCAAGCTTTTTTTTAAGTGCTCTGGAGTTATTTCGTTGCAAGCGGGTTTTTACGTGTTCTGGAGTCATTTCGTTGCAAGCGGGTTTTTACATACTTCTCAGACATTTACTGGAAGCGGGTTTTTTAAGTGCTCTGTAGGCATTTCGTTGCAAGCGGGTTTTTAAGTGCTCTGGAGTCATTTCGTTGCAAGCGGGTTTTTAAGTGCTCTGGAGTCATTTCGTTGCAAGCGGGTTTTTAAGTGCTCTGGAATCATTTCGTTGCAAGCGGGTTTTTAAGTGTTCTGGAGTCATTTCGTTGCAAGCGGGTTTTTAAGTGCTCTGGAGTCATTTCGTTGCAAGCGGGTTTTTAAGTGCTCTGGAGTCATTTCGTTGCAAGCGGGTTTTCAAGTGCTCTGGAGTCATTTGGTTGCAAGCGGGTTTTCAAGTGTTCTGGAGTCATTTCGTTGCAAGCGGGTTTTTAAGTGCTCTGGAGTCATTTCGTTGCAAGCGGGTTTTTAAGTGCTCTGGAGTCATTTCGTTGCAAGCGGGTTTTCAAGTGCTCTGGAGTCATTTCGTTGCAAGCGGGTTTTCAAGTGCTCTGGAGTCATTTCGTTGCAAGCGGGTTTTTAAGTGCTCTGGAGTCATTTCGTTGCAAGAGGGTTTTTAAGTGCTCTGGAGTCATTTCGTTGCAAGCGGGTTTTTAAGTGCTCTGAAGGCATTTCGTTGTAAGTGGGTTTTTAAGTGCTCTGGAGTCATTTCGTTGCAAGCGGGTTTTTACGTGTTCTGGAGTCATTTCGTTGCAAGCGGGTTTTTAAGTGCTCTGGAGTCATTTCATTGCAAGCGGGTTTTTAAGTGCTCTGGAGTCATTTCGTTGCAAGCTTTTTTTTAAGTGCTCTGGAGTTATTTCGTTGCAAGCGGGTTTTTACGTGTTCTGGAGTCATTTCGTTGCAAGCGGGTTTTTACATACTTCTCAGACATTTCACTGGAAGCGGGTTTTTTAAGTGCTCTGTAGGCATTTCGTTGCAAGCGGGTTTTTAAGTGCTCTGGAGTCATTTCGTTGCAAGCGGGTTTTTAAGTGCTCTGGAGTCATTTCGTTGCAAGCGGGTTTTTAAGTGCTCTGGAGTCATTTCGTTGCAAGCGGGTTTTTAAGTGTTCTGGAGTCATTTCGTTGCAAGCGGGTTTTTAAGTGAACTGGAGTCATTTCGTTGCAAGCGGATTTTTAAGTGCTCTGGAGTCATTTGGTTGCAAGCGGGTTTTCAAGTGTTCTGGAGTCATTTAGTTGCAAGCGGGTTTTTAAGTGCTCTGGAGTCATTTCGTTGCAAGCGGGTTTTCAAGTGCTCTGGAGTCATTTCGTTGCAAGCGGGTTTTCAAATGCTCTGGAGTCATTTCGTTGCAAGCGGGTTTTCAAGTGCTCTGGAGTCATTTCGTTGCAAGCGGGTTTTTAAGTGCTCTGGAGTCATTTCGTTGCAAGTGGGTTTTTAAGTGCTCTGGAGTCATTTCGTTGCAAGCGGGTTTTTAAGTGCTCTGAAGGCATTTCGTTGTAAGTGGGTTTTTAAGTGCTCTGGAGTCATTTCGTTGCAAGCGGGTTTTTACGTGTTCTGGAGTCATTTCGTTGCAAGCGGGTTTTTACATACCTCTCAGACATTTCACTGGAAGCGGGTTTTTTAAGAGCTCTGTAGGCATTTTGTTGCAAGCGTGTTTTTAAGTACTCTGGAGTCATTTCGTTGCAAGCAGGTTTTTACGTGCTCTGGAGTCATTTCGTTACAAGCGGGTTTTTACATATTTCTCTGACATTTAACTGGAAGCGAGTATTTTAAGTGCTCTGGAGTCATTTCGTTGCATGCGGGTTTTTACGTGCTCTGGAGTCATTTCATTGGAAGCGGGTTTTTACATACTTCTCAGACATTTCACTGGAAGCGGCTTTTTTAAGTGCTCTGGAGTCATTTCGTTGCAAGCGGTTTTTTAAGTACTCTGGAGTCATTTCGTTGCACGCGGGTTTTTAAGTGCTCTGGAGTCATTTCGTTGCAAGCGGGTTTTTAAGAGCTCTGCAGTCATTTCGTTGCAAGCGGGTGTTTAAGTGCTCTGGAGTCATTTCGTTGCATGCAGATTTTTAAGTGTTCTGGAGTCATTTCGTTGCAAGCGGGTTTTTAAGTGCTCTTGAGTCATTTCGTTGCAAGCGGGTTTTTAAGTGCTCTGGAGGCATTTCGTTGTAAGCGGGTTTTTAAGTGAACTGGAGTCATTTCGTTGCAAGTGGGTTTTTAAGTGTTCTGGAGTCATTTCGTTGCAAGCGAATTCTTAAGTGCTCTGGAGTCATTTCGTTGCAAGCGGGTTTTTAAGTGCTCTGGAGTCATTTCGTTGCAAGCGTGTTTTTAAGTGCTCTGGAGTCATTTTGTTTCTAGCTTTTTTTTAAGTGCTCTGGAGTTATTTCGTTGCAAGCGGGTTTTTACGTGTTCTGGAGTCATTTCGTTGCAAGCGGGTTTTTACATACTTCTCAGACATTTCACTGGAAGCGGGTTTTTTAAGTGCTATGTAGGCATTTCGTTGCAAGCGGGTTTTTAAGTGCTCTGGAGTCATTTCGTTGCAAGCGGGTTTTTAAGTGCTCTGAAGGCATTTCGTTGTAAGCGGGTTTTTAAGTGCTCTGGAGTCATTTCGTTGCAAGCGGGTTTTTAAGTGCTCTGGAGTCATTTCGTTGCAAGCGGGTTTTAAAGTGCTCTGGAGTCATTTCGTTGCAAGCGGGTTTTTAAGTGTTCTGGAGTCATTTCGTTGCAAGCGGGTTTTTAAGTGCTCTGGAGTCATTTCGTTGCAAGCGGGTTTTTATGTGCTCTGGAGTCATTTCGTTGCAAGCGGGTTTTTAAGTGCTCTGGAGTCATTTCGTTGCAAGCGGGTTTTTAAGTGCTCTGGAGTCAATTCGTTGCAACCGGGTTTTTAAGTGCTCTGGAGTCATTTCCTTGCAAGCGGGTTTTTAAATGCTCTGGAGTCATTTCGTTGCAATCGGGTTTTTAAGTGCTCTGGAGTCATTTCGTTCCAAGCGGGTTTTTAAGTGCTCTGGAGTCATTTCAGTGCAAAAGGGTTTTTAAGTGTTCTGGAGTCATTTCGTTGCAAGCGGCTTTTTAAGTGCTCTGGAGTCATTTCGTTGCAAGCGGGTTTTTAAGTGCTCTGGAGTCATTTCGTTGCAAGTGGGTTTTTAAGTGCTCTGGAGTCATTTCGTTGCAAGCGGGTTTTTACGTGTTCTGGAGTCATTTCGTTACAAGCAGGTTTTTACATACTTCTCAGACATTTCACTGGAAGCTAGTTTTTTAAGTGCTCTGTAGGCATTTCGTTGCAAGCGTGTTTTTAAGTACTCTGGAGTCATTTCGTTGCAAGCGGGTTTTTACGTGCTCTGGAGTCATTTCGTTACATATTTCTCAGACATTTAACTGGAAGCGAGTATTTTAAGTGCTCTGGAGTCATTTCATTGCAAGCGGGTTTTTACGTGCTCTGGAGTCATTTCATTGGATTCGGGTTTTTACATACTTCTCAGACATTTCACTGGAAGCGGGTTTTTTAAGTGCTCTGGAGTCATTTCGTTGCAAGCGGGTTTTTAAGTACTCTGGAGTCATTTCGTTGCACGCGGGTTTTTAAGTGCTCTGGAGTCATTTCGTTGCAAGCGGGTTTTTAAGTGCTCTGGAGTCATTTCGTTGCAAGCGGGTGTTTAAGTGCTCTGGAGTCATTTCGTTGCAAGCGGGTTTTTAAGTGCTCTGCAGTCATTTCGTTGCAAGCGGGTTTTTCCATACTTCTCAGACATTTCACTGGAAGCGGGTTTTTTAAGTGCTCTGGAGTCTTTTCGTTGCAAGCGGGTTTTTAAGTGCTCTGGAGTCATTTCGTTGCAAGCTTTTATTTAAGTGCTCTGGAGTTATTTCATTGCAAGAGGGTTTTTACGTGTTCTGGAGTCATTTCGTTGCAAGCGGGTTTTTACATACTTCTCAGACATTTCACTGGAAGCGGGTTTTTTAAGTGCTCTGTAGGCATTTCGTTGCAAGCGGGTTTTTAAGTGCTCTGGAGTCATTTCGTTGCAAGAGGGTTTTTAAGTGCTCTGAAGGCATTTCGTTGTAAGCGGGTTTTTAAGTGCTCTGGAGTCATTTCGTTGCAAGCGGGTTTTTAAGTGCTCTGGAGTCATTTCGTTGCAAGCGGGTTTTTAAGTGCTCTGGAGTCATTTCGTTTCAAGCGGGTTTTTAAGTGTTCTGGAGTCATTTCGTTGGAAGCGGGTTTTTAAGTGCTCTGGAGTCATTTCGTTGCAAGCGGGTTTTTAAGTGCTCTGGAGTCATTTCGTTGCAAGCGGGTTTTTAAGTGCTCTGGAGTCATTTAGTTGCAAGCGGGTTTTTAAGTGCTCTGGAGTCATTTCGTTGCAAGCGGGTTTTTAAGTGCTCTGGAGTCATTTCGTTGCAAGCGGGTTTTTAACTGCTCTGGAGTCATTTCGTTGCAATCGGGTTTTTAAGTGCTCTGGAGTCATTTCGTTCCAAGCGGGTTTTTAAGTGCTCTGGAGTCATTTCGTTGCAAGCGGGTTTTTAAGTACTCTGGAGTCATTTCGTTGCAAGCGGGTTTTTAAGTGCTCTGGAGTCATTTCTTTGCAAGCGGGTTTTTAAGTGCTCTGGAGTCATTTCGTTGCAAGTGGGTTTTTAAGTGCTCTGGAGTCATTTCGTTGCAAGCGGGTTTTTACGTGTTCTGGAGTCATTTCGTTACAAGCGGGTTTTTACATACTTCTCAGACATTTCACTGGAAGCTGGTTTTTTAAGTGCTCTGTAGGCATTTCGTTGCAAGCGTGTTTTTAAGTACTCTGGAGTCATTTCGTTGCAAGCGGGTTTTTACGTGCCCTGGAGTCATTTCGTTACATACTTCTCGGACATTTAACTGGAAGCGAGTATTTTAAGTGCTCTGGAGTCATTTCGTTGCAAGCGGGTTTTTACGTGCTCTGGAGTCATTTCATTGGAAGCGGGTTTTTACATACTTCTCAGACATTTCACTGGAAGCGGGTTTTTTAAGTGCTCTGGAGTCATATCGTTGCAAGCGGGTTTTTAAGTACTCTGGAGTCATTTCGTTGCACGCGGGTTTTTAAGTGCTCGGGAGTCATTTCATTGCAAGCGGGTTTTTAAGTGCTCTGGAGTCATTTCGTTGCAAGCGGGTTTTTAAGTGCTCTGGAGTCATTTCGTTGCAAGCGGATTTTTAAGTGCTCTGGAGTCATTTCGTTGCAAGCGGGTTTTTAAGTGCTCTGGAGTCATTTCGTTGCAAGCGGGTTTTTAAGTGCTCTGGAGTCATTTCGTTGCAAGCGGGTTTTTAAGTGCTCTGGAGTCATTTCGTTGCAAGCGGGTTTTTAAATGCTCTGGAGTCATTTCGTTGCAAGCGGGTTTTTAAGTGCTCTGGAGTCATTTCGTTGCAAGCGGGTTTTTAAGTGCTCTGGAGTCATTTCGTTGCAAGCGGGTTTTTAAGTGCTCTGAAGGCATTTCGTTGTAAGCGGGTTTTTAAGTGCTCTTGAGTCATTTAGTTGCAAGCGGGTTTTTACGTGTTCTGGAGTCATTTCGTTGCAAGCGGGTTTTTACATACTTCTCAGACATTTCACTGGAAGCGGGTTTTTTAAGTGCTCTCTAGGCATTTCATTGCAAGCGGTTTTTTAAGTACTCTGGAGTCATTTCGTTGCAAGCGGGTTTTTAAGTGCTCTGGAGTCATTTCATTGGAAGCGGGTTTTTACATACTTCTCAGACATTTCACTGGAAGCGGGTTTTTTAAGTGCTCTGGAGTCATTTCGTTGCAAGCGGGTTTTAAGTACTCTGGAATCATTTCGTTGCACGCGGGTTTTTAAGTGCTCTGGAGTCATTTCTTTGCAAGCGGGTGTTTAAGTGCTCTGGAGTCATTTCGTTGCAAGCGGGTTTTTAAGTGCTCTGGAGTCATTTCGTTGCAAGCGGGTTTTTAAGTGTTCTGGAGTCATTTCGTTGCAAGCGGGTTTTTAAGTGCTCTTGAGTCATTTCGTTGCAAGCGGGTTTTTAAGTGCTCTGAAGGCATTTCGTTGCGAGCGGGTTTTTAAGTGCTCTGGAGTCATTTCGTTGCAAGCGGGTTTTTAAGTGCTCTGGAGTCATTTCGTTGTAAGCGGGTTTTTAATTGCTCTGGAGTCATTTCGTTGCAAGCGGGTTTTTAAGTGCTCTGAAGGCATTTCGTTGTAAGCGGGTTTTTAAGTGCTCTTGAGTCATTTAGTTGCAAGCGGGTTTTTACGTGTTCTGGAGTCATTTCGTTGCAAGCGGGTTTTTACATACTTCTCAGACATTTCACTGGAAGCGGGTTTTTTAATTGCTCTCTAGGCATTTCATTGCAAGCGGTTTTTTAAGTACTCTGGAGTCATTTCGTTGCAAGCGGGTTTTTAAATGCTCTGGAGTCATTTCGTTGCAATCGGGTTTTTAAGTGCTCTGGAGTCATTTCGTTCCAAGCGGGTTTTTAAGTGCTCTGGAGTCATTTCGTTGCAAACGGGTTTTTAAGTGTTCTGGAGTCATTTCGTTGCAAGCGGCTTTTTAAGTGCTCTGGAGTCATTTCGTTGCAAGCGGGTTTTTAAGTGCTCTGGAGTCATTTCGTTGCAAGTGGGTTTTTAAGTGCTCTGGAGTCATTTGGTTGCAAGCGGGTTTTTACGTGTTCTGGAGTCATTTCGTTACAAGCAGGTTTTTACATACTTCTCAGACATTTCACTGGAAGCTAGTTTTTTAAGTGCTCTGTAGGCATTTCGTTGCAAGCGTGTTTTTAAGTACTCTGGAGTCATTTCGTTGCAAGCGGGTTTTTACGTGCTCTGGAGTCATTTCGTTACATATTTCTCAGACATTTAACTGGAAGCGAGTATTTTAAGTGCTCTGGAGTCATTTCGTTGCAAGCGGGTTTTTACGTGCTCTGGAGTCATTTCATTGGATTCGGGTTTTTACATACTTCTCAGACATTTCACTGGAAGCGGGTTTTTTAAGTGCTCTGGAGTCATTTCGTTGCAAGCGGGTTTTTAAGTACTCTGGAGTCATTTCGTTGCACGCGGGTTTTTAAGTGCTCTGGAGTCATTTCGTTGCAAGCGGGTTTTTAAGTGCTCTGGAGTCATTTCGTTGCAAGCGGGTGTTTAAGTGCTCTGGAGTCATTTCGTTGCAAGCGGGTTTTTAAGTGCTCTGCAGTCATTTCGTTGCAAGCGGGTTTTTCCATACTTCTCAGACATTTCACTGGAAGCGGGTTTTTTAAGTGCTCTGGAGTCTTTTCGTTGCAAGCGGGTTTTTAAGTGCTCTGGAGTCATTTCGTTGCAAGCTTTTATTTAAGTGCTCTGGAGTTATTTCATTGCAAGAGGGTTTTTACGTGTTCTGGAGTCATTTCGTTGCAAGCGGGTTTTTACATACTTCTCAGACATTTCACTGGAAGCGGGTTTTTTAAGTGCTCTGTAGGCATTTCGTTGCAAGCGGGTTTTTAAGTGCTCTGGAGTCATTTCGTTGCAAGAGGGTTTTTAAGTGCTCTGAAGGCATTTCGTTGTAAGCGGGTTTTTAAGTGCTCTGGAGTCATTTCGTTGCAAGCGGGTTTTTAAGTGCTCTGGAGTCATTTCGTTGCAAGCGGGTTTTTAAGTGCTCTGGAGTCATTTCGTTTCAAGCGGGTTTTTAAGTGTTCTGGAGTCATTTCGTTGGAAGCGGGTTTTTAAGTGCTCTGGAGTCATTTCGTTGCAAGCGGGTTTTTACATACTTCTCAGACATTTCACTGGAAGCGGGTTTTTTAAGTGCTCTGGAGTCATTTCGTTGCAAGCGGGTTTTTACGTGTTCTGGAGTCATTTCGTTACAAGCGGGTTTTTACATACTTCTCAGACATTTCACTGGAAGCGGGTTTTTTAAGTGCTCTGTAGGCATTTCGTTGCAAGTGTGTTTTTAAGTACTCTGGAGTCATTTCGTTGCAAGCGGGTTTTTACGTGCTCTGGAGTCATTTCGTTACATATTTCTCGGACATTTAACTGGAAGCGAGTATTTTAAGTGCTCTGGAGTCATTTCGTTGCAAGCGGGTTTTTACGTGCTCTGGAGTCATTTCATTGGAAGCGGGTTTTTACATACTTCTCAGACATTTCACTGGAAGCGGGTTTTTTAAGAGCTCTGGAGTCATTTCGTTGCAAGCGGGTTTTTAAGTGCTCTGGAGTCATTTCGTTCCAAGCGGGTGTTTAAGTGCTCTGGAGTCATTTCGTTGCAAGCGGGTTTTTAAGTGCTCTGGAGTCATTTCGTTGCAAGCGGGTTTTTACATACTTCTCAGACATTTCACTGGAAGCGGGTTTTTTAAGTGCTCTGGAGTCATTTCGTTGCAAGCGGGTTTTTAAGTGCTCTGGAGTCATTTTGTTGCAAGCTTTTTTTTAAGTGCTCTGGAGTTATTTCGTTGCAAGAGGGTTTTTAGGTGTTCTGGAGTCATTTCTTTGCAAGCGGGTTTTTACATACTTCTCAGACATTTCACTGGAAGCGGGTTTTTTAAGTGCTCTGGAGTCATTTCGTTGCAAGCGGGTTTTTACGTGTTCTGGAGTCATTTCGTTGCAAGCGGGTTTTTAAGTGCTCTGGAGTCATTTCGTTGCAAGCGGGTTTTTGAGTGCTCTGGAGTCATTTCGTTGCAAGTGGGTTTTTAAGTGCTCTGGAGTCATTTCGTTGCAAGCGGGTTTTTACGTGTTCTGGAGTCATTTCGTTACAAGCGGGTTTTTACATACTTCTCAGACATTTCACTGGAAGCGGGTTTTTTAAGTGCTCTGTAGGCATTTCGTTGCAAGTGAGTTTTTAAGTACTCTGGAGTCATTTCGTTGCAAGCGGGTTTTTACGTGCTCTGGAGTCATTTCGTTACATATTTCTCGGACATTTAACTGGAAGCGAGTATTTTAAGTGCTCTGGAGTCATTTCGTTGCAAGCGGGTTTTTACGTGCTCTGGAGTCATTTCATTGGAAGCGGGCTTTTACATACTTCTCAGACATTTCACTGGAAGCAGGTTTTTTAAGTGCTCTGGAGTCATTTCGTTGCAAGCGGGTTTTTAAGTACTCTGGAGTCATTTCGTTGCACGTGGGTTTTTAAGTGCTCTGGAGTCATTTCGTTGCAAGCGGGTTTTTAAGTGCTCTGGAGTCATTTCGTTCCAAGCGGGTTTTTACGTGCTCTGGAGTCATTTCATTGGAAGCGGGTTTTTACATACTTCTCAGACATTTCACTGGAAGCGGGTATTTTAAGTGCTCTGGAGTCATTTCGTTGCAAGCGGTTTTTTAAGTACTCTGGAGTCATTTCGTTGCACGCGGGTTTTTAAGTGCTCTGGAGTCATTTCGTTGCAAGCGGGTTTTTAAGTGCTCTGGAGTCATTTCATTGCAAGCGGGTGTTTAAGTGCTCTGGAGTCATTTCGTTGCAAGCGGGTTTTTAAGTGCTCTTGAGTCATTTCGTTGCAAGCGGGTTTTTACGTGTTCTGGAGTCATTTCGTTGCAAGCGGGTTTTTAAGTGCTCTTGAGTCATTTCGTTGCAAGCGGGTGTTTAAGTGCTCTGGAGTCATTTCATTGCAGGCGGGTGTTTAAGTGCTCTGGAATCATTTCGTTGCAAGCGGGTTTTTAAGTACTCTGGAGTCATTTCGTTGCAAGCGGGTTTTTAAGTGCTCTTGAGTCATTTCGTTGCAAGCGGGTTTTTACATATTTCTCTGACATTTAACTGGAATCGAGTATTTTAAGTGCTCTGGAGTCATTTCGTTGCAAGCGGGTTTTTACATACTTCTCAGACATTTCACTGGAAGCGGGTTTTTTAAGTGCTCTGGAGTCATTTCGTTGCAAGCGGGTTTTTAAGTGCACTGGAGTCATTTCGTTGCAAGCGGGTTTTTAAGTGCTCTGGAGTCATTTTGTAGCAAGCGGGTGTTTAAGTGCTCTGGAGTCATTTCGTTGCAAGCGGGTTTTTAAGTTCTCTGGAGTCATTTCGTTGCAAGCGGTTTTTTTAGTGCTCTGGAGTGATTTCGTTGCAAGCGGATTTTTAAGTGCTCTGGAGTCATTTCGTTGCAAGCGGGTTTTTAAGTGTTCTGGAGTCATTTCGTTGCAAGCGGGTTTTTACGTGTTCTGGAGTCATTTCGTTGCAAGCGGGTTTTTACATACTTCTCAGACATTTCACTGGAAGCGGGTATTTTAAGTGCTCTGTAGGCATTTCGTTGCAAGCGGGTCTTTAAGTACTCTGGAGTCATTTTGTTGCAAGCGGGTTTTTACGTGCTCTGGAGTCATTTCGTTGCAAGCGGGTTTTTACATATTTCTCTGACATTTAACTGGAATCGAGTATTTTAAGTGCTCTGGAGTCATTTCGTTGCAAGCGGGTTTTTAAGTGAACTGGAGTCATTTCGTTGCATGCGGGTTTTTAAGTGTTCTGGATTCATTTCGTTGCAAGCGGGTTTTTAAGTGCTCTGGAGTCATTTCGTTGCAAGCGGGTTTTTAAGTGCTCTGGAGTCATTTCGTTGGAAGCCGGTTTTTAAGTGCTCTGAAGGCATTTCGTTGCAAGCGGGTTTTTAAGTGCTCTGGAGTCATTTCGTTGCAAGCGGGTTTTTAAGTGCTCTGGAGTCATTTCGTTGGAAGCCGGTTTTTAAGTGCTCTGAAGGCATTTCGTTGTAAGCGTGTTTTTAAGTGCTCTGGAGTCATTTCGTTGCAAGCGGGTTTTTAAGTTCTCTGGAGTCATTTCGTTGCAAGCGGTTTTTTTAGTGCTCTGGAGTGATTTCGTTGCAAGCGGATTTTTAAGTGCTCTGGAGTCATTTCGTTGCAAGCGGGTTTTTAAGTGTTCTGGAGTCATTTCGTTGCAAGCGGGTTTTTACGTGTTCTGGAGTCATTTCGTTGCAAGCGGGTTTTTACATACTTCTCAGACATTTCACTGGAAGCGGGTATTTTAAGTGCTCTGTAGGCATTTCGTTGCAAGCGGGTCTTTAAGTACTCTGGAGTCATTTTGTTGCAAGCGGGTTTTTACGTGCTCTGGAGTCATTTCGTTGCAAGCGGGTTTTTACATATTTCTCTGACATTTAACTGGAATCGAGTATTTTAAGTGCTCTGGAGTCATTTCGTTGCAAGCGGGTTTTTAAGTGAACTGGAGTCATTTCGTTGCATGCGGGTTTTTAAGTGTTCTGGATTCATTTCGTTGCAAGCGGGTTTTTAAGTGCTCTGGAGTCATTTCGTTGCAAGCGGGTTTTTAAGTGCTCTGGAGTCATTTCGTTGGAAGCCGGTTTTTAAGTGCTCTGAAGGCATTTCGTTGCAAGCGGGTTTTTAAGTGCTCTGGAGTCATTTCGTTGCAAGCGGGTTTTTAAGTGCTCTGGAGTCATTTCGTTGTAAGCGGGTTTTTAAGTGCTCTGGAGTCATTTCGTTGCAAGCGGGTTTTTAAGTGCTCTGAAGGCATTTCGTTGTAAGCGTGTTTTTAAGTGCTCTGGAGTCATTTCGTTGCAAGCGGGTTTTTACGTGTTCTGGAGTCATTTCGTTGCAAGCGGGTTTTTACATATTTCTCTGACATTTAACTGGAATCGAGTATTTTAAGTGCTCTGGAGTCATTTCGTTGCAAGCGGGTTTTTAAGTGAACTGGAGTCATTTCGTTGCATGCGGGTTTTTAAGTGTTCTGGATTCATTTCGTTGCAAGCGGGTTTTTAAGTGCTCTGGAGTCATTTCGTTGCAAGCGGGTTTTTAAGTGCTCTGGAGTCATTTCGTTGGAAGCCGGTTTTTAAGTGCTCTGAAGGCATTTCGTTGCAAGCGGGTTTTTAAGTGCTCTGGAGTCATTTCGTTGCAAGCGGGTTTTTAAGTGCTCTGGAGTCATTTCGTTGGAAGCCGGTTTTTAAGTGCTCTGAAGGCATTTCGTTGTAAGCGTGTTTTTAAGTGCTCTGGAGTCATTTCGTTGCAAGCGGGTTTTTAAGTTCTCTGGAGTCATTTCGTTGCAAGCGGTTTTTTTAGTGCTCTGGAGTGATTTCGTTGCAAGCGGATTTTTAAGTGCTCTGGAGTCATTTCGTTGCAAGCGGGTTTTTAAGTGTTCTGGAGTCATTTCGTTGCAAGCGGGTTTTTACGTGTTCTGGAGTCATTTCGTTGCAAGCGGGTTTTTACATACTTCTCAGACATTTCACTGGAAGCGGGTATTTTAAGTGCTCTGTAGGCATTTCGTTGCAAGCGGGTCTTTAAGTACTCTGGAGTCATTTTGTTGCAAGCGGGTTTTTACGTGCTCTGGAGTCATTTCGTTGCAAGCGGGTTTTTACATATTTCTCTGACATTTAACTGGAATCGAGTATTTTAAGTGCTCTGGAGTCATTTCGTTGCAAGCGGGTTTTTAAGTGAACTGGAGTCATTTCGTTGCATGCGGGTTTTTAAGTGTTCTGGATTCATTTCGTTGCAAGCGGGTTT
Organism: Meriones unguiculatus; assembly: GCF_030254825.1. NCBI lineage: Eukaryota > Metazoa > Chordata > Mammalia > Rodentia > Muridae > Meriones > Meriones unguiculatus. Next base: position 65,305,332 of record NC_083352.1, on the reverse strand, counting down.
TTAAGTGCTCTGGAGTCATTTCGTTGCAAGCGGGTTTTTAAGTGCTCTGGAGTCATTTCGTTGGAAGCCGGTTTTTAAGTGCTCTGAAGGCATTTCGTTGCAAGCGGGTTTTTAAGTGCTCTGGAGTCATTTCGTTGCAAGCGGGTTTTTAAGTGCTCTGGAGTCATTTCGTTGTAAGCGGGTTTTTAAGTGCTCTGGAGTCATTTCGTTGCAAGCGGGTTTTTAAGTGCTCTGAAGGCATTTCGTTGTAAGCGTGTTTTTAAGTGCTCTGGAGTCATTTCGTTGCAAGCGGGTTTTTACGTGTTCTGGAGTCATTTCGTTGCAAGCGGGTTTTTACATACTTCTCAGACATTTCACTGGAAGCGGGTTTTTTAAGTGCTCTGTAGGCATTTCGTTGCAAGTGGTTTTTTAAGTACTCTGGAGTCATTTCGTTGCAAGCGGGTTTTTAAGTGCTCTGAAGGCATTTCATTGTAAGCGGGTTTTTAAGTGCTCTGGAGTCATTTCGTTGCAAGCGGGTTTTTAAGTGCTCTGGAGTCATTTCGTTGCAAGCTTTTTTTTAAGTGCTCTGGAGTTATTTCGTTGCAAGCGGGTTTTTAAGTGCTCTGGAGTCATTTCGTTGCAAGCGGGTTTTTAAGTGTTCTGGAGTCATTTCGTTGCAAGCGGGTTTTTACGTGTTCTGGAGTCATTTCGTTGCAAGCGGGTTTTTACATACTTCTCAGACATTTCACTGGAAGCGGGTTTTTTAAGTGCTCTGTAGGCATTTCGTTGCAAGCGGGTCTTTAAGTACTCTGGAGTCATTTCGTTGCAAGCGGGTTTTTACGTGCTCTGGAGTCATTTCGTTGCAAGCGGGTTTTTACATATTTCTCTGACATTTAACTGGAATCGAGTATTTTAAGTGCTCTGGAGTCATTTCGTTGCAAGCGGGTTTTTAAGTGAACTGGAGTCATTTCGTTGCATGCGGGTTTTTAAGTGTTCTGGATTCATTTCGTTGCAAGCGGGTTTTTAAGTGCTCTGGAGTCATTTCGTTGCAAGCGGGTTTTTAAGTGCTCTGGAGTCATTTCGTTGGAAGCCGGTTTTTAAGTGCTCTGAAGGCATTTCGTTGCAAGCGGGTTTTTAAGTGCTCTGGAGTCATTTCGTTGCAAGCGGGTTTTTAAGTGCTCTGGAGTCATTTCGTTGTAAGCGGGTTTTTAAGTGCTCTGGAGTCATTTCGTTGCAAGCGGGTTTTTAAGTGCTCTGAAGGCATTTCGTTGTAAGCGTGTTTTTAAGTGCTCTGGAGTCATTTCGTTGCAAGCGGGTTTTTACGTGTTCTGGAGTCATTTCGTTGCAAGCCGGTTTTTACATACTTCTCAGACATTTCACTGGAAGCGGGTTTTTTAAGTGCTCTGTAGGCATTTCGTTGCAAGTGGTTTTTTAAGTACTCTGGAGTCATTTCGTTGCAAGCGGGTTTTTAAGTGCTCTGAAGGCATTTCATTGTAAGCGGGTTTTTAAGTGCTCTGGAGTCATTTGGTTGCAAGCGGGTTTTTAAGTGCTCTGGAGTCATTTCGTTGCAAGCGGGTTTTTAAGTGCTCTGGAGTCATTTCGTTGCAAGCGGGTTTTTCCGTGTTCTGGAGTCATTTCGTTGCAAGCGGGTTTTTACATACTTCTCAGACATTTCACTGGAAGCGGGTTTTTTAAGTGCTCTGTAGGCATTTCGTTGCAAGTGTGTTTTTAAGTACTCTGGAGTCATTTCGTTGCAAGCGGGTTTTTACGTGCTCTGGAGTCATTTCGTTACATATTTCTCGGACATTTAACTGGAAGCGAGTATTTTAAGTGCTCTGGAGTCATTTCGTTGCAAGCGGGTTTTTACGTGCTCTGGAGTCATTTCATTGGAAGCGGGTTTTTACATACTTCTCAGACATTTCAGTGGAAGCGGGTTTTTTAAGAGCTCTGGAGTCATTTCGTTGCAAGCGGGTTTTTAAGTGCTCTGGAGTCATTTCGTTCCAAGCGGGTGTTTAAGTGCTCTGGAGTCATTTCGTTGCAAGCGGGTTTTTAAGTGCTCTGGAGTCATTTTGTTGCAAGCTTTTTTTTAAGTGCTCTGGAGTTATTTCGTTGCAAGAGGGTTTTTAGGTGTTCTGGCGTCATTTCTTTGCAAGCGGGTTTTTACATACTTCTCAGACATTTCACTGGAAGCGGGTTTTTTAAGTGCTCTGGAGTCATTTCGTTGCAAGCGGGTTTTTACGTGTTCTGGAGTCATTTCGTTGCAAGCGGGTTTTTAAGTGCTCTGGAGTCATTTCGTTGCAAGCGGGTTTTTGAGTGCTCTGGAGTCATTTCGTTGCAAGTGGGTTTTTAAGTGCTCTGGAGTCATTTCGTTGCAAGCGGGTTTTTACGTGTTCTGGAGTCATTTCGTTACAAGCGGGTTTTTACATACTTCTCAGACATTTCACTGGAAGCGGGTTTTTTAAGTGCTCTGTAGGCATTTCGTTGCAAGTGTGTTTTTAAGTACTCTGGAGTCATTTCGTTGCAAGCGGGTTTTTACGTGCTCTGGAGTCATTTCGTTACATATTTCTCGGACATTTAACTGGAAGCGAGTATTTTAAGTGCTCTGGAGTCATTTCGTTGCAAGCGGGTTTTTACGTGCTCTGGAGTCATTTCATTGGAAGCGGGCTTTTACATACTTCTCAGACATTTCACTGGAAGCGGGTTTTTTAAGTGCTCTGGAGTCATTTCGTTGCAAGCGGGTTTTTAAGTACTCTGGAGTCATTTCGTTGCACGTGGGTTTTTAAGTGCTCTGGAGTCATTTCGTTGCAAGCGGGTTTTTAAGTGCTCTGGAGTCATTTCGTTCCAAGCGGGTTTTTACGTGCTCTGGAGTCATTTCATTGGAAGCGGGTTTTTACATACTTCTCAGACATTTCACTGGAAGCGGGTTTTTTAAGTGCTCTGGAGTCATTTTGTTGCAAGCGGTTTTTTAAGTACTCTGGAGTCATTTCGTTGCACGCGGGTTTTTAAGTGCTCTGGAGTCATTTCGTTGCAAGCGGGTTTTTAAGTGCTCTGGAGTCATTTCATTGCAAGCGGGTGTTTAAGTGCTCTGGAGTCATTTCGTTGCAAGCGGGTTTTTAAGTGCTCTTGAGTCATTTCGTTGCAAGCGGGTTTTTACGTGTTCTGGAGTCATTTCGTTGCAAGCGGGTTTTTAAGTGCTCTTGAGTCATTTCGTTGCAAGCGGGTGTTTAAGTGCTCTGGAGACATTTCATTGCAGGCGGGTGTTTAAGTGCTCTGGAATCATTTCGTTGCAAGCGGGTTTTTAAGTACTCTGGAGTCATTTCGTTGCAAGCGGGTTTTTAAGTGCTCTTGAGTCATTTCGTTGCAAGCGGGTTTTTACATATTTCTCTGACATTTAACTGGAATCGAGTATTTTAAGTGCTCTGGAGTCATTTCGTTGCAAGCGGGTTTTTACATACTTCTCAGACATTTCACTGGAAGCGGGTTTTTTAAGTGCTCTGTAGGCATTTCGTTGCAAGCGGTTTTTTAAGTACTCTGGAGTCATTTCGTTGCAAGCGAGTTTTTAAGTGCTCTGAAGGCATTTCGTTGTAAGCGGGTTTTTAAGTGCTCTGGAGTCATTTCGTTGCAAGCGGGTTTTTACGTGTTCTGGAGTCATTTCGTTGCAAGCGGGTTTTTACATACTTCTCAGACATTTCACTGGAAGCGGGTTTTTTAAGTGCTCTGGAGTCATTTCGTTGCAAGCGGGTTTTTAAGTGCACTGGAGTCATTTCGTTGCAAGCGGGTTTTTAAGTGCTCTGGAGTCATTTTGTAGCAAGCGGGTGTTTAAGTGCTCTGGAGTCATTTCGTTGCAAGCGGGTTTTTAAGTTCTCTGGAGTCATTTCGTTGCAAGCGGTTTTTTTAGTGCTCTGGAGTGATTTCGTTGCAAGCGGATTTTTAAGTGCTCTGGAGTCATTTCGTTGCAAGCGGGTTTTTAAGTGTTCTGGAGTCATTTCGTTGCAAGCGGGTTTTTACGTGTTCTGGAGTCATTTCGTTGCAAGCGGGTTTTTACATACTTCTCAGACATTTCACTGGAAGCGGGTTTTTTAAGTGCTCTGTAGGCATTTCGTTGCAAGCGGGTCTTTAAGTACTCTGGAGTCATTTCGTTGCAAGCGGGTTTTTACGTGCTCTGGAGTCATTTCGTTGCAAGCGGGTTTTTACATATTTCTCTGACATTTAACTGGAATCGAGTATTTTAAGTGCTCTGGAGTCATTTCGTTGCAAGCGGGTTTTTAAGTGAACTGGAGTCATTTCGTTGCATGCGGGTTTTTAAGTGTTCTGGATTCATTTCGTTGCAAGCGGGTTTTTAAGTGCTCTGGAGTCATTTCGTTGCAAGCGGGTTTTTAAGTGCTCTGGAGTCATTTCGTTGGAAGCCGGTTTTTAAGTGCTCTGAAGGCATTTCGTTGCAAGCGGGTTTTTAAGTGCTCTGGAGTCATTTCGTTGCAAGCGGGTTTTTAAGTGCTCTGGAGTCATTTCGTTGTAAGCGGGTTTTTAAGTGCTCTGGAGTCATTTCGTTGCAAGCGGGTTTTTAAGTGCTCTGAAGGCATTTCGTTGTAAGCGTGTTTTTAAGTGCTCTGGAGTCATTTCGTTGCAAGCGGGTTTTTACGTGTTCTGGAGTCATTTCGTTGCAAGCGGGTTTTTACATACTTCTCAGACATTTCACTGGAAGCGGGTTTTTTAAGTGCTCTGTAGGCATTTCGTTGCAAGTGGTTTTTTAAGTACTCTGGAGTCATTTCGTTGCAAGCGGGTTTTTAAGTGCTCTGAAGGCATTTCAGTGTAAGCGGGTTTTTAAGTGCTCTGGAGTCATTTCGTTGCAAGCGGGTTTTTAAGTGCTCTGGAGTCATTTCGTTGCAAGCTTTTTTTTAAGTGCTCTGGAGTTATTTCGTTGCAAGCGGGTTTTTAAGTGCTCTGGAGTCATTTCGTTGCAAGCGGGTTTTTAAGTGTTCTGGAGTCATTTCGTTGCAAGCGGGTTTTTACGTGTTCTGGAGTCATTTCGTTGCAAGCGGGTTTTTACATACTTCTCAGACATTTCACTGGAAGCGGGTTTTTTAAGTGCTCTGTAGGCATTTCGTTGCAAGCGGGTCTTTAAGTACTCTGGAGTCATTTCGTTGCAAGCGGGTTTTTACGTGCTCTGGAGTCATTTCGTTGCAAGCGGGTTTTTACATATTTCTCTGACATTTAACTGGAATCGAGTATTTTAAGTGCTCTGGAGTCATTTCGTTGCAAGCGGGTTTTTAAGTGAACTGGAGTCATTTCGTTGCATGCGGGTTTTTAAGTGTTCTGGATTCATTTCGTTGCAAGCGGGTTTTTAAGTGCTCTGGAGTCATTTCGTTGCAAGCGGGTTTTTAAGTGCTCTGGAGTCATTTCGTTGGAAGCCGGTTTTTAAGTGCTCTGAAGGCATTTCGTTGCAAGCGGGTTTTTAAGTGCTCTGGAGTCATTTCGTTGCAAGCGGGTTTTTAAGTGCTCTGGAGTCATTTCGTTGTAAGCGGGTTTTTAAGTGCTCTGGAGTCATTTCGTTGCAAGCGGGTTTTTAAGTGCTCTGAAGGCATTTCGTTGTAAGCGTGTTTTTAAGTGCTCTGGAGTCATTTCGTTGCAAGCGGGTTTTTACGTGTTCTGGAGTCATTTCGTTGCAAGCCGGTTTTTACATACTTCTCAGACATTTCACTGGAAGCGGGTTTTTTAAGTGCTCTGTAGGCATTTCGTTGCAAGTGGTTTTTTAAGTACTCTGGAGTCATTTCGTTGCAAGCGGGTTTTTAAGTGCTCTGAAGGCATTTCATTGTAAGCGGGTTTTTAAGTGCTCTGGAGTCATTTGGTTGCAAGCGGGTTTTTAAGTGCTCTGGAGTCATTTCGTTGCAAGCGGGTTTTTAAGTGCTCTGGAGTCATTTCGTTGCAAGCGGGTTTTCAAGTGCTCTGGAGTCATTTCGTTGCAAGCGGGTTTTCAAGTGCTCTGGAGTCATTTCGTTGCAAGCGGGTTTTTAAGTGCTCTGGAGTCATTTCGTTGTAAGCGGGTTTTTAAGTGCTCTGGAGTCATTTCGTTGCAAGCGAGTTTTTAAGTGCTCTGAAGGCATTTCGTTGTAAGCGTGTTTTTAAGTGCTCTGGAGTCATTTCGTTGCAAGCGGGTTTTTACGTGTTCTGGAGTCATTTCGTTGCAAGCGGGTTTTTACATACTTCTCAGACATTTCACTGGAAGCGGGTTTTTTAAGTGCTCTGTAGGCATTTCGTTGCAAGTGGTTTTTTAAGTACTCTGGAGTCATTTCGTTGCAAGCGGGTTTTTAAGTGCTCTGAAGGCATTTCATTGTAAGCGGGTTTTTAAGTGCTCTGGAGTCATTTCGTTGCAAGCGGGTTTTTAAGTGCTCTGGAGTCATTTCGTTGCAAGCTTTTTTTTAAGTGCTCTGGAGTTATTTCGTTGCAAGCGGGTTTTTAAGTGCTCTGGAGTCATTTCGTTGCAAGCGGGTTTTTAAGTGTTCTGGAGTCATTTCGTTGCAAGCGGGTTTTTACGTGTTCTGGAGTCATTTCGTTGCAAGCGGGTTTTTACATACTTCTCAGACATTTCACTGGAAGCGGGTTTTTTAAGTGCTCTGTAGGCATTTCGTTGCAAGCGGGTCTTTAAGTACTCTGGAGTCATTTCGTTGCAAGCGGGTTTTTACGTGCTCTGGAGTCATTTCGTTGCAAGCGGGTTTTTACATATTTCTCTGACATTTAACTGGAATCGAGTATTTTAAGTGCTCTGGAGTCATTTCGTTGCAAGCGGGTTTTTAAGTGAACTGGAGTCATTTCGTTGCATGCGGGTTTTTAAGTGTTCTGGATTCATTTCGTTGCAAGCGGGTTTTTAAGTGCTCTGGAGTCATTTCGTTGCAAGCGGGTTTTTAAGTGCTCTGGAGTCATTTCGTTGGAAGCCGGTTTTTAAGTGCTCTGAAGGCATTTCATTGCAAGCGGGTTTTTAAGTGCTCTGGAGTCATTTCGTTGCAAGCGGGTTTTTAAGTGCTCTGGAGTCATTTCGTTGTAAGCGGGTTTTTAAGTGCTCTGGAGTCATTTCGTTGCAAGCGGGTTTTTAAGTGCTCTGAAGGCATTTCGTTGTAAGCGTGTTTTTAAGTGCTCTGGAGTCATTTCGTTGCAAGCGGGTTTTTACGTGTTCTGGAGTCATTTCGTTGCAAGCCGGTTTTTACATACTTCTCAGACATTTCACTGGAAGCGGGTTTTTTAAGTGCTCTGTAGGCATTTCGTTGCAAGTGGTTTTTTAAGTACTCTGGAGTCATTTCGTTGCAAGCGGGTTTTTAAGTGCTCTGAAGGCATTTCATTGTAAGCGGGTTTTTAAGTGCTCTGGAGTCATTTCGTTGCAAGCGGGTTTTTAAGTGCTCTGGAGTCATTTCGTTGCAAGCTTTTTTTTAAGTGCTCTGGAGTTATTTCGTTGCAAGCGGGTTTTTAAGTGCTCTGGAGTCATTTTGTTGCAAGCGGGTTTTCAAGTGCTCTGGAGTCATTGCGTTGCAGGCGGGTTTTCAAGTGCTCTGGAGTCATTTCGTTGCAAGCGGGTTTTCAAGTGCTCTGGAGTCATTTCGTTGTAAGCGGGTTTTTAAGTGCTCTGGAGTCATTTCGTTGCAAGCGGGTTTTTAAGTGCTCTGGAGTCATTTCGTTGCAAGCGGGTTTTTAAGTGCTCTGAAGGCATTTCGTTGTAAGTGGGTTTTTAAGTGCTCTGGAGTCATTTCGTTGCAAGCGGGTTTTTACGTGTTCTGGAGTCATTTCGTTGCAAGCGGGTTTTTACATACTTCTCAGACATTTCACTGGAAGCGGGTTTTTTAAGTGCTCTGTAGGCATTTCGTTGCAAGTGGTTTTTTAAGTACTCTGGAGTCATTTCGTTGCAAGCGGGTTTTTAAGTGCTCTGAAGGCATTTCATTGTAAGCGGGTTTTTAAGTGCTCTGGAGTCATTTCGTTGCAAGCGGGTTTTTAAGTGCTCTGGAGTCATTTCGTTGCAAGCTTTTTTTTAAGTGCTCTGGAGTTATTTCGTTGCAAGCGGGTTTTTAAGTGCTCTGGAGTCATTTCGTTGCAAGCGGGTTTTCAAGTGCTCTGGAGTCATTTCGTTGCAAGCGGGTTTTCAAGTGCTCTGGAGTCATTTCGTTGCAAGCGGGTTTTCAAGTGCTCTGGAGTCATTTCGTTGCAAGCGGGTTTTTAAGTGCTCTGGAGTCATTTCGTTGCAAGCGGGTTTTTAAGTGCTCTGGAGTCATTTCGTTGCAAGCGGGTTTTTAAGTGCTCTGAAGGCATTTCGTTGTAAGTGGGTTTTTAAGTGCTCTGGAGTCATTTCGTTGCAAGCGGGTTTTTACGTGTTCTGGAGTCATTTCGTTGCAAGCGGGTTTTTAAGTGCTCTGGAGTCATTTCGTTGCAAGCGGGTTTTTGAGTGCTCTGGAGTCATTTCGTTGCAAGTGGGTTTTTAAGTGCTCTGGAGTCATTTCGTTGCAAGCGGGTTTTTACGTGTTCTGGAGTCATTTCGTTACAAGCGGGTTTTTACATACTTCTCAGACATTTCACTGGAAGCGGGTTTTTTAAGTGCTCTGTAGGCATTTCGTTGCAAGTGTGTTTTTAAGTACTCTGGAGTCATTTCGTTGCAAGCGGGTTTTTACGTGCTCTGGAGTCATTTCGTTACATATTTCTCGGACATTTAACTGGAAGCGAGTATTTTAAGTGCTCTGGAGTCATTTCGTTGCAAGCGGGTTTTTACGTGCTCTGGAGTCATTTCATTGGAAGCGGGTTTTTACATACTTCTCAGACATTTCACTGGAAGCGGGTTTTTTTAAGTGCTCTGGAGTCATTTCGTTGCAAGCGGTTTTTTAAGTACTCTGGAGTCATTTCGTTCCAAGCGGGTGTTTAAGTGCTCTGGAGTCATTTCGTTGCAAGCGGGTTTTTAAGTGCTCTGGAGTCATTTCGTTGCAAGCGGGTTTTTACATACTTCTCAGACATTTCACTGGAAGCGGGTTTTTTAAGTGCTCTGGAGTCATTTCGTTGCAAGCGGGTTTTTACGTGTTCTGGAGTCATTTCGTTACAAGCGGGTTTTTACATACTTCTCAGACATTTCACTGGAAGCGGGTTTTTTAAGTGCTCTGTAGGCATTTCGTTGCAAGTGTGTTTTTAAGTACTCTGGAGTCATTTCGTTGCAAGCGGGTTTTTACGTGCTCTGGAGTCATTTCGTTACATATTTCTCGGACATTTAACTGGAAGCGAGTATTTTAAGTGCTCTGGAGTCATTTCGTTGCAAGCGGGTTTTTACGTGCTCTGGAGTCATTTCATTGGAAGCGGGTTTTTACATACTTCTCAGACATTTCACTGGAAGCGGGTTTTTTAAGAGCTCTGGAGTCATTTCGTTGCAAGCGGGTTTTTAAATGCTCTGGAGTCATTTCGTTCCAAGCGGGTGTTTAAGTGCTCTGGAGTCATTTCGTTGCAAGCGGGTTTTTAAGTGCTCTGGAGTCATTTCGTTGCAAGCGGGTTTTTACATACTTCTCAGACATTTCACTGGAAGCGGGTTTTTTAAGTGCTCTGGAGTCATTTCGTTGCAAGCGGGTTTTTAAGTGCTCTGGAGTCATTTTGTTGCAAGCTTTTATTTAAGTGCTCTGGAGTTATTTCGTTGCAAGAGGGTTTTTACGTGTTCTGGAGTCATTTCTTTGCAAGCGGGTTTTTACATACTTCTCAGACATTTCACTGGAAGCGGGTTTTTTAAGTGCTCTGGAGTCATTTCGTTGCAAGCGGGTTTTTACGTGTTCTGGAGTCATTTCGTTGCAAGCGGGTTTTTAAGTGCTCTGGAGTCATTTCGTTGCAAGCGGGTTTTTGAGTGCTCTGGAGTCATTTCGTTGCAAGTGGGTTTTTAAGTGCTCTGGAGTCATTTCGTTGCAAGCGGGTTTTTACGTGTTCTGGAGTCATTTCGTTACAAGCGGATTTTTACATACTTCTCAGACATTTCACTGGAAGCGGGTTTTTTAAGTGCTCTGTAGGCATTTCGTTGCAAGTGTGTTTTTAAGTACTCTGGAGTCATTTCGTTGCAAGCGGGTTTTTACGTGCTCTGGAGTCATTTCGTTACATATTTCTCGGACATTTAACTGGAAGCGAGTATTTTAAGTGCTCTGGAGTCATTTCGTTGCAAGCGGGTTTTTACGTGCTCTGGAGTCATTTCATTGGAAGCGGGTTTTTACATACTTCTCAGACATTTCACTGGAAGCGGGTTTTTTAAGTGCTCTGGAGTCATTTCGTTGCAAGCGGGTTTTTAAGTACTCTGGAGTCATTTCGTTGCACGTGGGTTTTTAAGTGCTCTGGAGTCATTTCGTTGCAAGCGGGTTTTTAAGTGCTCTGGAGTCATTTCGTTCCAAGCGGGTGTTTAAGTGCTCTGGAGTCATTTCGTTGCAAGCGGGTTTTTACATACTTCTCAGACATTTCACTGGAAGCGGGTTTTTTAAGTGCTCTGGAGTCATTTCGTTGCAAGCGGGTTTTTAAGTGCTCTGGAGTCATTTTGTTGCAAGCTTTTTTTTAAGTGCTCTGGAGTTATTTCGTTGCAAGAGGGTTTTTACGTGTTCTGGAGTCATTTCTTTGCAAGCGGGTTTTTACATACTTCTCAGACATTTCATTGGAAGCGGGTTTTTTAAGTGCTCTGGAGTCATTTCGTTGCAAGCGGGTTTTTAAGTGCTCTGGAGTCATTTCGTTGCAATCGGGTTTTTAAGTGCTCTGGAGTCATTTCGTTCCAAGCGGGTTTTTAAGTGCTCTGGAGTCATTTCGTTGCAAGCGGGTTTTTAAGTGTTCTGGAGTCATTTCGTTGCAAGCGGGTTTTTAAGTGCTCTGGAGTCATTTCGTTGCAAGCGGGTTTTTAAGTGCTCTGGAGTCATTTCGTTGCAAGCGGGTTTTTACGTGTTCTGTAGTCACTTCGTTACAAGCGGGTTTTTACATACTTCTCAGACATTTCACTGGAAGCGGGTTTTTTAAGTGCTCTGGAGTCATTTCGTTGCAAGCGGGTTTTTAAGTGCTCTGGAGTCATTTCGTTGCAATCGGGTTTTTAAGTGCTCTGGAGTCATTTCGTTCCAAGCGGGTTTTTAAGTGCTCTGGAGTCATTTCGTTGCAAGCGGGTTTTTAAGTGCTCTGTAGGCATTTCGTTGCAAGCGTGTTTTTAAGTACTCTGGAGTCATTTCGTTGCAAGCGGGTTTTTACGTGCTCTGGAGTCATTTCGTTACATATTTCTCGGACATTTAACTGGAAGCGAGTATTTTAAGTGCTCTGGAGTCATTTCGTTGCAAGCGGGTTTTTACGTGCTCTGGAGTCATTTCATTGGAAGCGGGTTTTTACATACTTCTCAGACATTTCACTGGAAGCGGGTTTTTTAAGTGCTCTGGAGTCATTTCGTTGCAAGCGGGTTTTTAAGTACTCTGGAGTCATTTCGTTGCACGCGGGTTTTTAAGTGCTCTGGAGTCATTTCGTTGCAAGCGGGTTTTTAAGTGCTCTGGAGTCATTTCGTTGCAAGCGGGTGTATAAGTGCTCTGGAGTCATTTCGTTGCAAGCGGGTTTTTAAGTGCTCTGGAGTCATTTCGTTGCAAGCGGGTTTTTAAGTGTTCTGGAGTCATTTCGTTGCAAGCGGGTTTTTAAGTGCTCTTGAGTCATTTCGTTGCAAGCGGGTTTTTAAGTGCTCTGAAGGCATTTCGTTGCGAGCGGGTTTTTAAGTGCTCTGGAGTCATTTCGTTACAAGCGGGTTTTTAAGTGCTCTGGAGTCATTTCGTTGCAAGCGGGTTTTTAAGTACTCTGGAGTCATTTCGTTGCAAGAGGGTTTTAAGTGCTCTGGTGTCATTTCATTGCAAGCCGGTTTTTAAGTGCTCTGGAGTCATTTCGTTGCAAACGAGTTTTTACGTGCTCTGGAGTCATTTCGTTGCAAGCGGGTTTTTAAGTGCTCTGGAGTCATTTCGTTGCAAGCAGGTTTTTAAGTGCTCTGGAGTCATTTCGTTGCAAGCAGGTTTTTAAGTGCTCTGGAGTCTTTTCGTTGCAAGCGGGTTTTTAAGTGTTCTGGAGTCATTTCGTTGCAAGCGGGTTTTTAAGTGCTCAGAAGGCATTTCGTTGTAAGCGGGTTTTTAAGTGCTCCGGATTCATTTCATTGCAAGCGGGTTTTTACGTGTTCTGGAGTCATTTCGTTGCAATCGGGTTTTTAGATACTTCTCAGACATTTCACTGGAAGCGTTTTTTTTAAGTGCTTTGGAGGCATTTCATTGCAAGCAGGTTTTTAAGTACTCTGGAGTCATTTCGTTGCAAGCGGGTTTTTACGTGCTCTGGAGTCATTTCGTTGCAAGCGGGTTTTTACATACTTCTCTGACATTTAACTGGAAGCGGGTTTTTTAAGTGCTCTGGAGTCATTTCGTTGCAAGCGGGTTTTTAATTGCTATGGAGTCATTTCGTTGCAAGCGGGTTTTTAAGTGCTCTGGAGTCATTTCGTTGCAAGCGGGTTTTTACGTGCTCTGGAGTCATTTCATTGGAAGCGGGTTTTTACATACTTCTCAGACATTTCACTGGAAGCGGGTTTTTTAAGTGCTCTGGAGTCATTTCGTTGCAAGCGGTTTTTTGAGTACTCTGGAGTCATTTCGTTGCACGCGGGTTTTTAAGTGCTCTGGAGTCATTTCGTTGCAAGCGGGTTTTTAAGTGCTCTGGAGTCATTTCATTGCAAGCGGGTGTTTAAGTGCTCTGGAGTCATTTCGTTGCAAGCGGGTTTTTAAGTGCTCTTGAGTCATTTCGTTGCAAGCGGGTTTTTACGTGTTGTGGAGTCATTTCGTTGCAAGCGGGTTTTTAAGTGCTCTTGAGTCATTTCGTTGCAAGCGGGTGTTTAAGTGCTCTGGAGTCATTTCATTGCAGGCGGGTGTTTAAGTGCTCTGGAATCATTTCGTTGCAAGCGGGTTTTTAAGTACTCTGGAGTCATTTCGTTGCAAGCGGGTTTTTAAGTGCTCTTGAGTCATTTCGTTGCAAGCGGGTTTTTACGTGTTCTGGAGTAATTTCGTTGCAAGCGGGTTTTTACATACTTCTCAGACATTTCACTGGAAGCGGGTTTTTTAAGTGCTCTGTAGGCATTTCGTTGCAAGCGGTTTTTTAAGTACTCTGGAGTCATTTCGTTGCAAGCGAGTTTTTAAGTGCTCTGAAGGCATTTCGTTGTAAGCGGGTTTTTAAGTGCTCTGGAGTCATTTCGTTGCAAGCGGGTTTTTACGTGTTCTGGAGTCATTTCGTTGCAAGCGGGTTTTTACATACTTCTCAGACATTTCACTGGAAGCGGGTTTTTTAAGTGCTCTGGAGTCATTTCGTTGCAAGCGGGTTTTTAAGTGCACTGGAGTCATTTCGTTGCAAGCGGGTTTTTAAGTGCTCTGGAGTCATTTTGTTGCAAGCGGGTGTTTAAGTGCTCTGGAGTCATTTCGTTGCAAGCGGGTTTTTAAGTTCTCTGGAGTCATTTCGTTGCAAGCGGTTTTTTTAGTGCTCTGGAGTGATTTCGTTGCAAGCGGATTTTTAAGTGCTCTGGAGTCATTTCGTTGCAAGCGGGTTTTTAAGTGCTCTGGAGTCATTTCGTTGCAAGCTTTTTTTTAAGTGCTCTGGAGTCATTTCGTTGCAAGCGGGTTTTTAAGTGCTCTGGAGTCATTTCGTTGCAAGCGGGTTTTCAAGTGCTCTGGAGTCATTTCGTTGCAAGCGGGTTTTCAAGTGCTCTGGAGTCATTTCGTTGCAAGCGGGTTTTCAAGTGCTCTGGAGTCATTTCGTTGCAAGCGGGTTTTTAAGTGCTCTGGAGTCATTTCGTTGCAAGCGGGTTTTTAAGTGCTCTGGAGTCATTTCGTTGCAAGCGGGTTTTTAAGTGCTCTGAAGGCATTTCGTTGTAAGTGGGTTTTTAAGTGCTCTGGAGTCATTGCGTTGCAAGCGGGTTTTTACGTGATCTGGAGTCATTTCGTTGCAAGCGGGTTTTTAAGTGCTCTGGAGTCATTTCGTTGCAAGCGGGTTTTTGAGTGCTCTGGAGTCATTTCGTTGCAAGTGGGTTTTTAAGTGCTCTGGAGTCATTTCGTTGCAAGCGGGTTTTTACGTGTTCTGGAGTCATTTCGTTACAAGCGGGTTTTTACATACTTCTCAGACATTTCACTGGAAGCGGGTTTTTTAAGTGCTCTGTAGGCATTTCGTTGCAAGTGTGTTTTTAAGTACTCTGGAGTCATTTCGTTGCAAGCGGGTTTTTACGTGCTCTGGAGTCATTTCGTTACATATTTCTCGGACATTTAACTGGAAGCGAGTATTTTAAGTGCTCTGGAGTCATTTCGTTGCAAGCGGGTTTTTACGTGCTCTGGAGTCATTTCATTGGAAGCGGGTTTTTACATACTTCTCAGACATTTCACTGGAAGCGGGTTTTTTAAGTGCTCTGGAGTCATTTCGTTGCAAGCGGGTTTTTAAGTACTCTGGAGTCATTTCGTTCCAAGCGGGTGTTTAAGTGCTCTGGAGTCATTTCGTTGCAAGCGGGTTTTTAAGTGCTCTGGAGTCATTTCGTTGCAAGCGGGTTTTTACATACTTCTCAGACATTTCACTGGAAGCGGGTTTTTTAAGTGCTCTGGAGTCATTTCGTTGCAAGCGGGTTTTTACGTGTTCTGGAGTCATTTCGTTACAAGCGGGTTTTTACATACTTCTCAGACATTTCACTGGAAGCGGTTTTTTTAAGTGCTCTGTAGGCATTTCGTTGCAAGTGTGTTTTTAAGTACTCTGGAGTCATTTCGTTGCAAGCGGGTTTTTACGTGCTCTGGAGTCATTTCGTTACATATTTCTCGGACATTTAACTGGAAGCGAGTATTTTAAGTGCTCTGGAGTCATTTCGTTGCAAGCGGGTTTTTACGTGCTCTGGAGTCATTTCATTGGAAGCGGGTTTTTACATACTTCTCAGACATTTCACTGGAAGCGGGTTTTTTAAGAGCTCTGGAGTCATTTCGTTGCAAGCGGGTTTTTATGTGCTCTGGAGTCATTTCGTTCCAAGCGGGTGTTTAAGTGCTCTGGAGTCATTTCGTTGCAAGCGGGTTTTTAAGTGCTCTGGAGTCATTTCGTTGCAAGCGGGTTTTTACATACTTCTCAGACATTTCACTGGAAGCGGGTTTTTTAAGTGCTCTGGAATCATTTCGTTGCAAGCGGGTTTTTAAGTGCTCTGGAGTCATTTTGTTGCAAGCTTTTTTTTAAGTGCTCTGGAGTTATTTCGTTGCAAGAGGGTTTTTACGTGTTCTGGAGTCATTTCTTTGCAAGCGGGTTTTTACATACTTCTCAGACATTTCACTGGAAGCGGGTTTTTTAAGTGCTCTGGAGTCATTTCGTTGCAAGCGGGTTTTTACGTGTTCTGGAGTCATTTCGTTGCAAGCGGGTTTTTAAGTGCTCTGGAGTCATTTCGTTGCAAGCGGGTTTTTGAGTGCTCTGGAGTCATTTCGTTGCAAGTGGGTTTTTAAGTGCTCTGGAGTCATTTCATTGCAAGCGGGTTTTTACGTGTTCTGGAGTCATTTCGTTACCAGCGGGTTTTTACATACTTCTCAGACATTTCACTGGAAGCGGGTTTTTTAAGTGCTCTGTAGGCATTTCGTTGCAAGTGTGTTTTTAAGTACTCTGGAGTCATTTCGTTGCAAGCGGGTTTTTACGTGCTCTGGAGTCATTTCGTTACATATTTCTCGGACATTTAACTGGAAGCGAGTATTTTAAGTGCTCTGGAGTCATTTCGTTGCAAGCGGGTTTTTACGTGCTCTGGAGTCATTTCATTGGAAGCGGGTTTTTACATACTTCTCAGACATTTCACTGGAAGCGGGTTTTTTAAGTGCTCTGGAGTCATTTCGTTGCAAGCGGGTTTTTAAGTACTCTGGAGTCATTTCGTTGCACGTGGGTTTTTAAGTGCTCTGGAGTCATTTCGTTGCAAGCGGGTTTTTAAGTGCTCTGGAGTCATTTCGTTCCAAGCGGGTGTTTAAGTGCTCTGGAGTCATTTCGTTGCAAGCGGGTTTTTAAGTGCTCTGGAGTCATTTCGTTGCAAGCGGGTTTTTACATACTTCTCAGACATTTCACTGGAAGCGGGTTTTTTAAGTGCTCTGGAGTCATTTCGTTGCAAGCGGGTTTTTAAGTGCTCTGGAGTCATTTTGTTGCAAGCTTTTTTTTAAGTGCTCTGGAGTTATTTCGTTGCAAGAGGGTTTTTACGTGTTCTGGAGTCATTTCTTTGCAAGCGGGTTTTTACATACTTCTCAGACATTTCACTGGAAGCGGGTTTTTTAAGTGCTCTGGAGTCATTTCGTTGCAAGCGGGTTTTTAAGTGCTCTGGAGTCATTTCGTTGCAATCGGGTTTTTAAGTGCTCTGGAGTCATTTCGTTCCAAGCGGGTTTTTAAGTGCTCTGGAGTCATTTCGTTGCAAGCGGGTTTTTAAGTGTTCTGGAGTCATTTCGTTGCAAGCGGGTTTTTAAGTTCTCTGGAGTCATTTCGTTGCAAGCGGGTTTTTAAGTGCTCTGGAGTCATTTCGTTGCAAGCGGGTTTTTACGTGTTCTGTAGTCACTTCGTTACAAGCGGGTTTTTAGATACTTCTCAGACATTTCACTGGAAGCGTTTTTTTTAAGTGCTTTGGAGGCATTTCGTTGCAAGCAGGTTTTTAAGTACTCTGGAGTCATTTCGTTGCAAGCGGGTTTTTACGTGCTCTGGAGTCATTTCGTTGCAAGCGGGTTTTTACATACTTCTCTGACATTTAACTGGAAGCGGGTTTTTTAAGTGCTCTGGAGTCATTTCGTTGCAAGCGGGTTTTTAATTGCTATGGAGTCATTTCGTTGCAAGCGGGTTTTTAAGTGCTCTGGAGTCATTTCGTTGCAAGCGGGTTTTTACGTGCTCTGGAGTCATTTCATTGGAAGCGGGTTTTTACATACTTCTCAGACATTTCACTGGAAGCGGGTTTTTTAAGTGCTCTGGAGTCATTTCGTTGCAAGCGGTTTTTTGAGTACTCTGGAGTCATTTCGTTGCACGCGGGTTTTTAAGTGCTCTGGAGTCATTTCGTTGCAAGCGGGTTTTTAAGTGCTCTTGAGTCATTTCGTTGCAAGCGGGTTTTTACGTGTTCTGGAGTCATTTCGTTGCAAGCGGGTTTTTAAGTGCTCTTGAGTCATTTCGTTGCAAGCGGGTGTTTAAGTGCTCTGGAGTCATTTCATTGCAGGCGGGTGTTTAAGTGCTCTGGAATCATTTCATTGCAAGCGGGTTTTTAAGTACTCTGGAGTCATTTCGTTGCAAGCGGGTTTTTAAGTGCTCTTGAGTCATTTCGTTGCAAGCGGGTTTTTACGTGTTCTGGAGTCATTTCGTTGCAAGCGGGTTTTTTCATACTTCTCAGACATTTCACTGGAAGCGGGTTTTTTAAGTGCTCTGTAGGCATTTCGTTGCAAGCGGTTTTTTAAGTACTCTGGAGTCATTTCGTTGCAAGCGAGTTTTTAAGTGCTCTGAAGGCATTTCGTTGTAAGCGGGTTTTTAAGTGCTCTGGAGTCATTTCGTTGCAAGCGGGTTTTTACGTGTTCTGGAGTCATTTCGTTGCAAGCGGGTTTTTACATACTTCTCAGACATTTCACTGGAAGCATGTTTTTTAAGTGCTCTGGAGTCATTTCGTTGCAAGCGGGTTTTTAAGTGCACTGGAGTCATTTCGTTGCAAGCGGGTTTTTAAGTGCTCTGGAGTCATTTTGTTGCAAGCGGGTGTTTAAGTGCTCTGGAGTCATTTCGTTGCAAGCGGGTTTTTAAGTTCTCTGGAGTCATTTCGTTGCAAGCGGTTTTTTTAGTGCTCTGGAGTGATTTCATTGCAAGCGGATTTTTAAGTGCTCTGGAGTCATTTCGTTGCAAGCGGGTTTTTAAGTGCTCTGGAGTCATTTCGTTGCAAGCTTTTTTTTAAGTGCTCTGGAGTTATTTCGTTGCAAGCGGGTTTTTAAGTGCTCTGGAGTCATTTCGTTGCAAGCGGGTTTTCAAGTGCTCTGGAGTCATTTCGTTGCAAGCGGGTTTTCAAGTGCTCTGGAGTCATTTCGTTGCAAGCGGGTTTTCAAGTGCTCTGGAGTCATTTCGTTGCAAGCGGGTTTTTAAGTGCTCTGGAGTCATTTCGTTGCAAGCGGGTTTTTAAGTGCTCTGGAGTCATTTCGTTGCAAGCGGGTTTTTAAGTGCTCTGAAGGCATTTCGTTGTAAGTGGGTTTTTAAGTGCTCTGGAGTCATTGCGTTGCAAGCGGGTTTTTACGTGATCTGGAGTCATTTCGTTGCAAGCGGGTTTTTAAGTGCTCTGGAGTCATTTCGTTGGAAGCGGGTTTTTGAGTGCTCTGGAGTCATTTCGTTGCAAGTGGGTTTTTAAGTGCTCTGGAGTCATTTCGTTGCAAGCGGGTTTTTACGTGTTCTGGAGTCATTTCGTTACAAGCGGGTTTTTACATACTTCTCAGACATTTCACTGGAAGCGGGTTTTTTAAGTGCTCTGTAGGCATTTCGTTGCAAGTGTGTTTTTAAGTACTCTGGAGTCATTTCGTTGCAAGCGGGTTTTTACGTGCTCTGGAGTCATTTCGTTACATATTTCTCGGACATTTAACTGGAAGCGAGTATTTTAAGTGCTCTGGAGTCATTTCGTTGCAAGCGGGTTTTTACGTGCTCTGGAGTCATTTCATTGGAAGCGGGTTTTTACATACTTCTCAGACATTTCACTGGAAGCGGGTTTTTTAAGTGCTCTGGAGTCATTTCGTTGCAAGCGGGTTTTTAAGTACTCTGGAGTCATTTCGTTCCAAGCGGGTGTTTAAGTGCTCTGGAGTCATTTCGTTGCAAGCGGGTTTTTAAGTGCTCTGGAGTCATTTCGTTGCAAGCGGGTTTTTACATACTTCTCAGACATTTCACTGGAAGCGGGTTTTTTAAGTGCTCTGTAGGCATTTCGTTGCAAGTGTGTTTTTAAGTACTCTGGAGTCATTTCGTTGCAAGCGGGTTTTTACGTGCTCTGGAGTCATTTCGTTACATATTTCTCGGACATTTAACTGGAAGCGAGTATTTTAAGTGCTCTGGAGTCATTTCGTTGCAAGCGGGTTTTTACGTGCTCTGGAGTCATTTCATTGGAAGCGGGTTTTTACATACTTCTCAGACATTTCACTGGAAGCGGGTTTTTTAAGAGCTCTGGAATCATTTCGTTGCAAGCGGGTTTTTATGTGCTCTGGAGTCATTTCGTTCCAAGCGGGTGTTTAAGTGCTCTGGAGTCATTTCGTTGCAAGCGGGTTTTTAAGTGCTCTGGAGTCATTTTGTTGCAAGCGGGTTTTTACATACTTCTCAGACATTTCACTGGAAGCGGGTTTTTTAAGTGCTCTGGAATCATTTCGTTGCAAGCGGGTTTTTAAGTGCTCTGGAGTCATTTTGTTGCAAGCTTTTTTTTAAGTGCTCTGGAGTTATTTCATTGCAAGAGGGTTTTTACGTGTTCTGGAGTCATTTCTTTGCAAGCGGGTTTTTACATACTTCTCAGACATTTCACTGGAAGCGGGTTTTTTAAGTGCTCTGGAGTCATTTCGTTGCAAGCGGGTTTTTACGTGTTCTGGAGTCATTTCGTTGCAAGCGGGTTTTTAAGTGCTCTGGAGTCATTTCGTTGCAAGCGGGTTTTTGAGTGCTCTGGAGTCATTTCGTTGCAAGTGGGTTTTTAAGTGCTCTGGAGTCATTTCGTTGCAAGCGGGTTTTTACGTGTTCTGGAGTCATTTCGTTACAAGCGGGTTTTTACATACTTCTCAGACATTTCACTGGAAGCGGGTTTTTTAAGTGCTCTGTAGGCATTTCGTTGCAAGTGTGTTTTTAAGTACTCTGGAGTCATTTCGTTGCAAGCGGGTTTTTACGTGCTCTGGAGTCATTTCGTTACATATTTCTCGGACATTTAACTGGAAGCGAGTATTTTAAGTGCTCTGGAGTCATTTCGTTGCAAGCGGGTTTTTACGTGCTCTGGAGTCATTTCATTGGAAGCGGGTTTTTACATACTTCTCAGACATTTCACTGGAAGCGGGTTTTTTAAGTGCTCTGGAGTCATTTCGTTGCAAGCGGGTTTTTAAGTACTCTGGAGTCATTTCGTTGCACGTGGGTTTTTAAGTGCTCTGGAGTCATTTCGTTGCAAGCGGGTTTTTAAGTGCTCTGGAGTCATTTCGTTCCAAGCGGGTGTTTAAGTGCTCTGGAGTCATTTCGTTGCAAGCGGGTTTTTAAGTGCTCTGGAGTCATTTCGTTGCAAGCGGGTTTTTACATACTTCTCAGACATTTCACTGGAAGCGGGTTTTTTAAGTGCTCTGGAGTCATTTCGTTGCAAGCGGGTTTTTAAGTGCTCTGGAGTCATTTTGTTGCAAGCTTTTTTTTAAGTGCTCTGGAGTTATTTCGTTGCAAGCGGGTTTTTAAGTGCTCTGGAGTCATTTCGTTGCAAGCGGGTGTTTAAGTGCTCTGGAGTCATTTCGTTGCTAGCGGGTTTTTAAGTGCTCTGGAGTCATTTCGTTGCAAGCGGGTTTTTAAGTGTTCTGGAGTCATTTCGTTGCAAGCGGGTTTTTAAGTGCTCTTGAGTCATTTCGTTGCAAGCGGGTTTTTAAGTGCTCTGAAGGCATTTCGTTGCGAGCGGGTTTTTAAGTGCTCTGGAGACATTTCGTTACAAGCGGGTTTTTAAGTGCTCTGGAGTCATTTCGTTGCAAGCGGGTTTTTAATTGCTCTGGAGTCATTTAGTTGCAAGCGGGTTTTTAAGTGCTCTGGAGTCATTTAGTTGCAAGCGGGTTTTTAAGTGCTCTGGAGTCATTTCGTTGCAAGCGGGTTTTTAAGTGCTCTGGAGTCATTTCGTTGCAAGCGGGTTTTTAAGTGCTCTGGAGTCATTTCGTTGCAAGCGGGTTTTTAAGTTTTCTGGAGTCATTTCGTTGCAAGTGGGTTTTTAAGTACTCTGGAGTCATTTCGTTGCAAGCGGATTTTTCAGTACTCTGGAGTCATTTCGTTGCAAGCGGGTTTTTAAGTGTTCAGGAGTCATTTCGTTGCAAGCGGGTTTTTAAGTACTCTGGAGTCATTTCGTTGCAAGAGGGTTTTAAGTGCTCTGGTGTCATTTCATTGCAAGCCGGTTTTTAAGTGCTCTGGAGTCATTTCGTTGCAAGCGAGTTTTTACGTGCTCTGGAGTCATTTCGTTGCAAGCGGGTTTTTAAGTGCTCTGGAGTCATTTCGTTGCAAGCAGGTTTTTAAGTGCTCTGGAGTCATTTCGTTGCAAGCGGGTTTTTAAGTGCTCTGGAGTCTTTTCGTTGCAAGCAGGTTTTTAAGTGTTCTGGAGTCATTTCGTTGCAAGCGGGTTTTTAAGTGCTCAGAAGGCATTTCGTTGTAAGCGGGTTTTTAAGTGCTCCGGATTCATTTCATTGCAAGCGGGTTTTTACGTGTTCTGGAGTCATTTCGTTGCAATCGGGTTTTTAGATACTTCTCAGACATTTCACTGGAAGCGTTTTTTTTAAGTGCTTTGGAGGCATTTCGTTGCAAGCAGGTTTTTAAGTACTCTGGAGTCATTTCGTTGCAAGCGGGTTTTTACGTGCTCTGGAGTCATTTCGTTGCAAGCGGGTTTTTACATACTTCTCTGACATTTAACTGGAAGCGGGTTTTTTAAGTGCTCTGGAGTCATTTCGTTGCAAGCGGGTTTTTAATTGCTATGGAGTCATTTCGTTGCAAGCGGGTTTTTAAGTGCTCTGGAGTCATTTCGTTGCAAGCGGGTTTTTACGTGCTCTGGAGTCATTTCATTGGAAGCGGGTTTTTACATACTTCTCAGACATTTCACTGGAAGCGGGTTTTTTAAGTGCTCTGGAGTCATTTCGTTGCAAGCGGTTTTTTGAGTACTCTGGAGTCATTTCGTTGCACGTGGGTTTTTAAGTGCTCTGGAGTCATTTCGTTGCAAGCGGGTTTTTAAGTGCTCTGGAGTCATTTCATTGCAAGCGGGTGTTTAAGTGCTCTGGAGTCATTTCGTTGAAAGCGGGTTTTTAAGTGCTCTTGAGTCATTTCGTTGCAAGCGGGTTTTTACGTGTTCTGGAGTCATTTCGTTGCAAGCGGGTTTTTAAGTGCTCTTGAGTCATTTCGTTGCAAGCGGGTGTTTAAGTGCTCTGGAGTCATTTCATTGCAGGCGGGTGTTTAAGTGCTCTGGAATCATTTCGTTGCAAGCGGGTTTTTAAGTACTCTGGAGTCATTTCGTTGCAAGCGGGTTTTTAAGTGCTCTTGAGTCATTTCGTTGCAAGCGGGTTTTTACGTGTTCTGGAGTCATTTCGTTGCAAGCGGGTTTTTACATACTTCTCAGACATTTCACTGGAAGCGGGTTTTTTAAGTGCTCTGTAGGCATTTCGTTGCAAGCGGTTTTTTAAGTACTCTGGAGTCATTTCGTTGCAAGCGAGTTTTTAAGTCCTCTGAAGGCATTTCGTTGTAAGCGGGTTTTTAAGTGCTCTGGAGTCATTTCGTTGCAAGCGGGTTTTTACGTGTTCTGGAGTCATTTCGTTGCAAGCGGGTTTTTACATACTTCTCAGACATTTCACTGGAAGCGGGTTTTTTAAGTGCTCTGGAGTCATTTCGTTGCAAGCGGGTTTTTAAGTGCACTGGAGTCATTTCGTTGCAAGCGGGTTTTTAAGTGCTCTGGAGTCATTTTGTTGCAAGCGGGTGTTTAAGTGCTCTGGAGTCATTTCGTTGCAAGCGGGTTTTTAAGTTCTCTGGAGTCATTTCGTTGCAAGTGGTTTTTTTAGTGCTCTGGAGTGATTTCGTTGCAAGCGGATTTTTAAGTGCTCTGGAGTCATTTCGTTGCAAGCGGGTTTTTAAGTGTTCTGGAGTCATTTCGTTGCATGCGGGTTTTTACGTGTTCTGGAGTCATTTCGTTGCAAGCGGGTTTTTACATACTTCTCAGACATTTCACTGGAAGCGGGTTTTTTAAGTGCTCTGTAGGCATTTCGTTGCAAGCGGGTCTTTAAGTACTCTGGAGTCATTTCGTTGCAAGCGGGTTTTTACGTGCTCTGGAGTCATTTCGTTGCAAGCGGGTTTTTACATATTTCTCTGACATTTAACTGGAATCGAGTATTTTAAGTGCTCTGGAGTCATTCCGTTGCAAGCGGGTTTTTAAGTGAACTGGAGTCATATCGTTGCATGCGGGTTTTTAAGTGTTCTGGATTCATTTCGTTGCAAGCGGGTTTTTAAGTGCTCTGGAGTCATTTCGTTGGAAGCCGGTTTTTAAGTGCTCTGAAGGCATTTCGTTGCAAGCGGGTTTTTAAGTGCTCTGGAGTCATTTCGTTGCAAGCGGGTTTTTAAGTGCTCTGGAGTCATTTCGTTGTAAGCGGGTTTTTAAGTGCTCTGGAGTCATTTCGTTGCAAGCGGGTTTTTAAGTCCTCTGAAGGCATTTCGTTGTAAGCGTGTTTTTAAGTGCTCTGGAGTCATTTCGTTGCAAGCGGGTTTTTACGTGTTCTGGAGTCATTTCGTTGCAAGCGGGTTTTTACATACTTCTCAGACATTTCACTGGAAGCGGGTTTTTTAAGTGCTCTGTAGGCATTTCGTTGCAAGTGGTTTTTTAAGTACTCTGGAGTCATTTCGTTGCAAGCGGGTTTTTAAGTGCTCTGAAGGCATTTCATTGTAAGCGGGTTTTTAAGTGCTCTGGAGTCATTTCGTTGCAAGCGGGTTTTTAAGTGCTCTGGAGTCATTTCGTTGCAAGCTTTTTTTTAAGTGCTCTGGAGTTATTTCGTTGCAAGCGGGTTTTTACGTGTTCTGGAGTCATTTCGTTGCAGGCGGGTTTTTACATACTTCTCAGACATTTCACTGGAAGCGGGTTTTTAAGTGCTCTGTAGGCATTTCGTTGCAAGTGGGTTTTTAAGTGCTCTGGAGTCATTTCGTTGCAAGCGGGTTTTTAAGTCCTCTGAAGGCATTTCGTTGTAAGCGGGTTTTTAAGTGCTCTGGAGTCATTTCGTTGCAAGCGGGTTTTTAAGTGCTCTGAAGGCATTTCGTTGTAAGCGGGTTTTTAAGTGCTCTGGAGTCATTTCGTTGCAAGCAGGTTTTTAAGTGCTCTGGAGTCATTTCGTTGCAAGCGGGTGTTTAAGTGCTCTGGAGTCATTTCGTTGCAAGTGGGTTTTTAAGTTCTCTGGAGTCATTTCGTTGCAAGCGGGTTTTTTAGTGCTCTGGAGTGATTTCGTTGCAAGCGGATTTTTAAGTGCTCTGGAGTCATTTCGTTGCAAGCGGGTTTTTAAGTGTTCTGGAGTCATTTCGTTGCAAGCGGGTTTTTACGTGTTCTGGAGTCATTTCGTTGCACGAGGGTTTTTACATACTTCTCAGACATTTCACTGGAAGCGGGTTTTTTAAGTGCTCTGTAGGCATTTCGTTGCAAGCGGGTTTTTAAGTACTCTGGAGTCATTTCGTTGCAAGCGGGTTTTTACGTGCTCTGGAGTCATTTCGTTGCAAGCGGGTTTTTACATATTTCTCTGACATTTAACTGGAAGCGAGTATTTTAAGTGCTCTGGAATCATTTCGTTGAAAGCGGGTTTTTAAGTGAACTGGAGTCATTTCGTTGCATGCGGATTTTTAAGTGTTCTGGATTCATTTCGTTGCAAGCGGGTTTTTAAGTGCTCTGGAGTCATTTCGTTGCAAGCGGGTTTTTAAGTGCTCTGGAGTCATTTCGTTGTAAGCTGGTTTTTAAGTGCTCTGGAGTCATTTCGTTGCAAGCGGGTTTTTAAGTGCTCTGGAGTCATTTCGTTGCTAGCGGGTTTTTAAGTGCTCTGGAGTCATTTAGTTGCAAGCGGGTTTTTAAGTGCTCTGGAGTCATTTCATTGCAATCGGGTTTTTAAGTGCTCTGGAGTCATTTCGTTGCAAGCGGGTTTTTAAGTGCTCTTTAGTCATTTTGTTGCAAGCGGGTTTTTAAGTGTTCTGGAGTCATTTCGTTGCAAGCGGGTTTTTAAGTGCTCTGGAGTCATTTCGTTGCAAGCGGGTTTTTAAGTGCTCTGGTGTCATTTCGTTGCAAGCGGGTTTTTAAGTGCTCTGGAGTCATTTCGTTGCAATCGGGTTTTTAAGTGCTCTGGAGTCATTTCGTTGCAAGCGGGTTTTTAAGTGCTCTGTAGGCATTTTGTTGCAAGCGTGTTTTTAAGTACTCTGGAGTCATTTCGTTGCAAGCGGGTTTTTATGTGCTCTGGAGTCATTTCGTTACAAGCGGGTTTTTACATATTTCTCTGACATTTAACTGGAAGCGAGTATTTTAAGTGCTCTGGAGTCATTTCGTTGCAAGCGGGTTTTTACGTGCTCTGGAGTCATTTCATTGGAAGCGGGTTTTTACATACTTCTCAGACATTTCACTGGAAGCGGGTTTTTAAGTGAACTGGAGTCATTTCGTTGCAAGCGGGTTTTTAAGTGTTCTGGAGTCATTTCGTTGCAAGCGGGTTTTTAAGTGAACTGGAGTCATTTCGTTGCAAGCGGGTTTTTAAGTGCTCTGGAGTCATTTCGTTGCAAGCGGGTTTTTAAGTGTTCTGGAGTCATTTCGTTGCAAGCGGGTTTTTAAGTGCTCTGGAGTCATTTCGTTGCAAGCGGGTTTTTAAGTGTTCTGGAGTCATTTCGTTGCAAGCGGGTTTTTAAGTGCTCTGGAGTCATTTCGTTGCAAGCGGGTTTTTAAGTGCTCTGGAGTCATTTCGTTGCAAGCGGGTTTTTACGTGTTCTGTAGTCACTTCGTTACAAGCGGGTTTTTACATACTTCTCAGACATTTCACTGGAAGCGGGTTTTTTAAGTGCTCTGTAGGCATTTCGTTGCAAGCGTGTTTTTAAGTACTCTGGAGTCATTTCGTTGCAAGCGGGTTTTTACGTGCTCTGGAGTCATTTCGTTACATATTTCTCGGACATTTAACTGGAAGCGAGTATTTTAAGTGCTCTGGAGTCATTTCGTTGCAAGCGGGTTTTTACGTGCTCTGGAGTCATTTCATTGGAAGCGGGTTTTTACATACTTCTCAGACATTTCACTGGAAGCGGGTTTTTTAAGTGCTCTGGAGTCATTTCGTTGCAAGCGGGTTTTTAAGTACTCTGGAGTCATTTCGTTGCACGCGGGTTTTTAAGTGCTCTGGAGTCATTTCGTTGCAAGCGGGTTTTTAAGTGCTCTGGAGTCATTTCGTTGCAAGCGGGTGTTTAAGTGCTCTGGAGTCATTTCGTTGCAAGAGGGTTTTTAAGTGCTCTGGAGTCATTTCGTTGCAAGCGGGTTTTTAAGTGCTCTGGAGTCATTTCGTTGCAAGCGGGTTTTTAAGTGCTCTTGAGTCATTTCGTTGCAAGCGGGTTTTTAAGTGCTCTGAAGGCATTTCGTTGCGAGCGGGTTTTTAAGTGCTCTGGAGTCATTTCGTTACAAGCGGGTTTTTAAGTGCTCTGGAGTCATTTCGTTGCAAGCGGGTTTTTAATTGCTCTGGAGTCATTTAGTTGCAAGCGGGTTTTTAAGTGCTCTGGAGTCATTTAGTTGCAAGCGGGTTTTTAAGTGCTCTGGAGTCATTTCGTTGCAAGCGGGTTTTTAAGTGCTCTGGAGTCATTTCGTTGCAAGCGGGTTTTTAAGTGCTCTGGAGTCATTTCGTTGCAAGCGGGTTTTTAAGTGTTCTGGAGTCATTTCGTTGCAAGTGGGTTTTTAAGTACTCTGGAGTCATTTCGTTGCAAGCGGATTTTTCAGTACTCTGGAGTCATTTCGTTGCAAGCGGGTTTTTAAGTGTTCAGGAGTCATTTCGTTGCAAGCGGGTTTTTAAGTACTCTGGAGTCATTTCGTTGCAAGAGGGTTTTAAGTGCTCTGGTGTCATTTCATTGCAAGCCGGTTTGTAAGTGCTCTGGAGTCATTTCGTTGCAAGCGAGTTTTTATGTGCTCTGGAGTCATTTCGTTGCAAGCGGGTTTTTAAGTGCTCTGGAGTCATTTCGTTGCAAGCAGGTTTTTAAGTGCTCTGGAGTCATTTCGTTGCAAGCAGGTTTTTAAGTGCTCTGGAGTCTTTTCGTTGCAAGCGGGTTTTTAAGTGTTCTGGAGTCATTTCGTTGCAAGCGGGTTTTTAAGTGCTCAGAAGGCATTTCGTTGTAAGCGGGTTTTTAAGTGCTCCGGATTCATTTCATTGCAAGCGGGTTTTTACGTGTTCTGGAGTCATTTCGTTGCAATCGGGTTTTTAGATACTTCTCAGACATTTCACTGGAAGCGTTTTTTTTAAGTGCTTTGGAGGCATTTCGTTGCAAGCAGGTTTTTAAGTACTCTGGAGTCATTTCGTTGCAAGCGGGTTTTTACGTGCTCTGGAGTCATTTCGTTGCAAGCGGGTTTTTACATACTTCTCTGACATTTAACTGGAAGCGGGTTTTTTAAGTGCTCTGGAGTCATTTCGTTGCAAGCGGGTTTTTAATTGCTATGGAGTCATTTCGTTGCAAGCGGGTTTTTAAGTGCTCTGGAGTCATTTCATTGCAAGCGGGTTTTTACATGCTCTGGAGTCATTTCATTGGAAGCGGGTTTTTACATACTTCTCAGACATTTCACTGGAAGCGGGTTTTTTAAGTGCTCTGGAGTCATTTCGTTGCAAGCGGTTTTTTAAGTACTCTGGAGTCATTTCGTTGCACGCGGGTTTTTAAGTGCTCTGGAGTCATTTCGTTGCAAGCGGGTTTTTAAGTGCTCTGGAGTCATTTCATTGCAAGCGGGTGTTTAAGTGCTCTGGAGTCATTTCGTTGCAAGCGGGTTTTTAAGTGCTCTTGAGTCATTTCGTTGCAAGCGGGTTTTTACGTGTTCTGGAGTCATTTCGTTGCAAGCGGGTTTTTAAGTGCTCTTGAGTCATTTCGTTGCAAGCGGGTGTTTAAGTGCTCTGGAGTCATTTCATTGCAGGCGGGTGTTTAAGTGCTCTGGAATCATTTCGTTGCAAGCGGGTTTTTAAGTACTCTGGAGTCATTTCGTTGCAAGCGGGTTTTTAAGTGCTCTTGAGTCATTTCGTTGCAAGCGGGTTTTTACGTGTTCTGGAGTCATTTCGTTGCAAGCGGGTTTTTACATACTTCTCAGACATTTCACTGGAAGCGGGTTTTTTAAGTGCTCTGTAGGCATTTCTTTGCAAGCGGTTTTTTAAGTACTCTGGAGTCATTTCGTTGCAAGCGAGTTTTTAAGTGCTCTGAAGGCATTTCGTTGTAAGCGGGTTTTTAAGTGCTCTGGAGTCATTTCGTTGCAAGCGGGTTTTTACGTGTTCTGGAGTCATTTCGTTGCAAGCGGGTTTTTACATACTTCTCAGACATTTCACTGGAAGCGGGTTTTTTAAGTGCTCTGGAGTCATTTCGTTGCAAGCGGGTTTTTAAGTGCACTGGAGTCATTTCGTTGCAAGCGGGTTTTTAAGTGCTCTGGAGTCATTTTGTTGCAAGCGGGTGTTTAAGTGCTCTGGAGTCATTTCGTTGCAAGCGGGTTTTTAAGTTCTCTGGAGTCATTTCGTTGCAAGCGGTTTTTTTAGTGCTCTGGAGTGATTTCGTTGCAAGCGGATTTTTAAGTGCTCTGGAGTCATTTCGTTGCAAGCGGGTTTTTAAGTGTTCTGGAGTCATTTCGTTGCAAGCGGGTTTTTACGTGTTCTGGAGTCATTTCGTTGCAAGCGGGTTTTTACATACTTCTCAGACATTTCACTGGAAGCGGGTTTTTTAAGTGCTCTGTAGGCATTTCGTTGCAAGCGGGTCTTTAAGTACTCTGGAATCATTTCGTTGCAAGCGGGTTTTTACGTGCTCTGGAGTCATTTCGTTGCAAGCGGGTTTTTACATATTTCTCTGACATTTAACTGGAATCGAGTATTTTAAGTGCTCTGGAGTCATTTCGTTGCAAGCGGGTTTTTAAGTGAACTGGAGTCATTTCGTTGCATGCGGGTTTTTAAGTGTTCTGGATTCATTTCGTTGCAAGCGGGTTTTTAAGTGCTCTGGAGTCATTTCGTTGCAAGCGGGTTTTTAAGTGCTCTGGAGTCATTTCGTTGGAAGCCGGTTTTTAAGTGCTCTGAAGGCATTTCGTTGCAAGCGGGTTTTTAAGTGCTCTGGAGTCATTTCGTTGCAAGCGGGTTTTTAAGTGCTCTGGAGTCATTTCGTTGTAAGCGGGTTTTTAAGTGCTCTGGAGTCATTTCGTTGCAAGCGGGTTTTTAAGTGCTCTGAAGGCATTTCGTTGTAAGCGTGTTTTTAAGTGCTCTGGAGTCATTTCGTTGCAAGCGGGTTTTTACGTGTTCTGGAGTCATTTCGTTGCAAGCGGGTTTTTACATACTTCTCAGACATTTCACTGGAAGCGGGTTTTTTAAGTGCTCTGTAGGCATTTCGTTGCAAGTGGTTTTTTAAGTACTCTGGAGTCATTTCGTTGCAAGCGGGTTTTTAAGTGCTCTGAAGGCATTTCATTGTAAGCGGGTTTTTAAGTGCTCTGGAGTCATTTCGTTGCAAGCGGGTTTTTAAGTGCTCTGGAGTCATTTCGTTGCAAGCTTTTTTTTAAGTGCTCTGGAGTTATTTCGTTGCAAGCGGGTTTTTACGTGTTCTGGAGTCATTTCGTTGCAAGCGGGTTTTTACATACTTCTCAGACATTTCACTGGAAGCGGGTTTTTTAAGTGCTCTGTAGGCATTTCGTTGCAAGTGGGTTTTTAAGTGCTCTGGAGTCATTTCGTTGCAAGCGGGTTTTTAAGTCCTCTGAAGGCATTTCGTTGTAAGCGGGTTTTTAAGTGCTCTGGAGTCATTTCGTTGCAAGCGGGTTTTTAAGTGCTCCGGAGTCATTTCGTTGCAAGCGGGTTTTTACGTGTTCTGGAGTCATTTCGTTGCAAGCGGGTTTTTACATACTTCTCAGACATTTCACTGGAAGCGGGTTTTTTAAGTGCTCTGGAGTCATTTCGTTGCAAGCGGGTTTTTAAGTGCACTGGAGTCATTTCGTTGCAAGCGGGTTTTTAAGTGCTCTGGAGTCATTTTGTTGCAAGCGGGTGTTTAAGTGCTCTGGAGTCATTTCGTTGCAAGCGGGTTTTTAAGTTCTCTGGAGTCATTTCGTTGCAAGCGGTTTTTTTAGTGCTCTGGAGTGATTTCGTTGCAAGCGGATTTTTAAGTGCTCTGGAGTCATTTCGTTGCAAGCGGGTTTTTAAGTGTTCTGGAGTCATTTCGTTGCAAGCGGGTTTTTACGTGTTCTGGAGTCATTTCGTTGCAAGCGGGTTTTTACATACTTCTCAGACATTTCACTGGAAGCGGGTTTTTTAAGTGCTCTGTAGGCATTTCGTTGCAAGCGGGTCTTTAAGTACTCTGGAGTCATTTCGTTGCAAGCGGGTTTTTACGTGCTCTGGAGTCATTTCGTTGCAAGCGGGTTTTTACATATTTCTCTGACATTTAACTGGAATCGAGTATTTTAAGTGCTCTGGAGTCAATACGTTGCAAGCGGGTTTTTAAGTGAACTGGAGTCATTTCGTTGCATGCGGGTTTTTAAGTGTTCTGGATTCATTTCGTTGCAAGCGGGTTTTTAAGTGCTCTGGAGTCATTTCGTTGCAAGCGGGTTTTTAAGTGCTCTGGAGTCATTTCGTTGGAAGCCGGTTTTTAAGTGCTCTGAAGGCATTTCGTTGCAAGCGGGTTTTTAAGTGCTCTGGAGTCATTTCGTTGCAAGCGGGTTTTTAAGTGCTCTGGAGTCATTTCGTTGTAAGCGGGTTTTTAAGTGCTCTGGAGTCATTTCGTTGCAAGCGGGTTTTTAAGTGCTCTGAAGGCATTTCGTTGTAAGCGTGTTTTTAAGTGCTCTGGAGTCATTTCGTTGCAAGCGGGTTTTTACGTGTTCTGGAGTCATTTCGTTGCAAGCGGGTTTTTACATACTTCTCAGACATTTCACTGGAAGCGGGTTTTTAAGTGCTCTGTAGGCATTTCGTTGCAAGTGGTTTTTTAAGTACTCTGGAGTCATTTCGTTGCAAGCGGGTTTTTAAGTGCTCTGAAGGCATTTCATTGTAAGCGGGTTTTTAAGTGCTCTGGAGTCATTTCGTTGCAAGCGGGTTTTTAAGTGCTCTGGAGTCATTTCGTTGCAAGCTTTTTTTTAAGTGCTCTGGAGTTATTTCGTTGCAAGCGGGTTTTTACGTGTTCTGGAGTCATTTCGTTGCAAGCGGGTTTTTACATACTTCTCAGACATTTCACTGGAAGCGGGTTTTTTAAGTGCTCTGTAGGCATTTCGTTGCAAGTGGGTTTTTAAGTGCTCTGGAGTCATTTCGTTGCAAGCGGGTTTTTAAGTCCTCTGAAGGCATTTCGTTGTAAGCGGGTTTTTAAGTGCTCTGGAGTCATTTCGTTGCAAGCGGGTTTTTAAGTGCTCTGAAGGCATTTCGTTGTAAGCGGGTTTTTAAGTGCTCTGGAGTCATTTCGTTGCAAGCGGGTTTTTAAGTGCTCTGGAGTCATTTCGTTGCAAGCGGGTGTTTAAGTGCTCTGGAGTCATTTCGTTGCAAGCGGGTTTTTAAGTTCTCTGGAGTCATTTCGTTGCAAGCGGGTTTTTTAGTGCTCTGGAGTGATTTCGTTGCAAGCGGATTTTTAAGTGCTCTGGAGTCATTTCGTTGCAAGCGGGATTTTAAGTGTTCTGGAGTCATTTCGTTGCAAGCGGGTTTTTACGTGTTCTGGAGTCATTTCGTTGCACGAGGGTTTTTACATACTTCTCAGACATTTCACTGGAAGCGGGTTTTTTAAGTACTCTGGAGTCATTTCGTTGCAAGCGGATTTTTCAGTACTCTGGAGTCATTTCGTTGCAAGCGGGTTTTTAAGTGTTCAGGAGTCATTTCGTTGCAAGCGGATTTTTAAGTACTCTGGAGTCATTTCGTTGCAAGAGGGTTTTAAGTGCTCTGGTGTCATTTCATTGCAAACCGGTTTGTAAGTGCTCTGGAGTCATTTCGTTGCAAGCGAGTTTTTACGTGCTCTGGAGTCATTTCGTTGCAAGCGGGTTTTTAAGTGCTCTGGAGTCATTTCGTTGCAAGCAGGTTTTTAAGTGCTCTGGAGTCATTTCGTTGCAAGCAGGTTTTTAAGTGCTCTGGAGTCTTTTCGTTGCAAGCGGGTTTTTAAGTGTTCTGGAGTCATTTCGTTGCAAGCGGGTTTTTAAGTGCTCAGAAGGCATTTCGTTGTAAGCGGGTTTTTAAGTGCTCCGGATTCATTTCATTGCAAGCGGGTTTTTACGTGTTCTGGAGTCATTTCGTTGCAATCGGGTTTTTAGATACTTCTCAGACATTTCACTGGAAGCGTTTTTTTTAAGTGCTTTGGAGGCATTTCGTTGCAAGCAGGTTTTTAAGTACTCTGGAGTCATTTCGTTGCAAGCGGGTTTTTACGTGCTCTGGAGTCATTTCGTTGCAAGCGGGTTTTTACATACTTCTCTGACATTTAACTGGAAGCGGGTTTTTTAAGTGCTCTGGAGTCATTTCGTTGCAAGCGGGTTTTTAATTGCTATGGAGTCATTTCGTTGCAAGCGGGTTTTTAAGTGCTCTGGAGTCATTTCGTTGCAAGCGGGTTTTTACGTGCTCTGGAGTCATTTCATTGGAAGCGGGTTTTTACATACTTCTCAGACATTTCACTGGAAGCGGGTTTTTTAAGTGCTCTGGAGTCATTTCGTTGCAAGCGGTTTTTTAAGTACTCTGGAGTCATTTCGTTGCACGCGGGTTTTTAAGTGCTCTGGAGTCATTTCGTTGCAAGCGGGTTTTTAAGTGCTCTGGAGTCATTTCATTGCAAGCGGGTGTTTAAGTGCTCTGGAGTCATTTCGTTGCAAGCGGGTTTTTAAGTGCTCTTGAGTCATTTCGTTGCAAGCGGGTTTTTACGTGTTCTGGAGTCATTTCGTTGCAAGCGGGTTTTTAAGTGCTCTTGAGTCATTTCGTTGCAAGCGGGTGTTTAAGTGCTCTGGAGTCATTTCATTGCAGGCGGGTGTTTAAGTGCTCTGGAATCATTTCGTTGCAAGCGGGTTTTTAAGTACTCTGGAGTCATTTCGTTGCAAGCGGGTTTTTAAGTGCTCTTGAGTCATTTCGTTGCAAGCGGGTTTTTACGTGTTCTGGAGTCATTTCGTTGCAAGCGGGTTTTTACATACTTCTCAGACATTTCACTGGAAGCGGGTTTTTTAAGTGCTCTGTAGGCATTTCGTTGCAAGCGGTTTTTTAAGTACTCTGGAGTCATTTCGTTGCAAGCGAGTTTTTAAGTGCTCTGAAGGCATTTCGTTGTAAGCGGGTTTTTAAGTGCTCTGGAGTCATTTCGTTGCAAGCGGGTTTTTACGTGTTCTGGAGTCATTTCGTTGCAAGCGGGTTTTTACATACTTCTCAGACATTTCACTGGAAGCGGGTTTTTTAAGTGCTCTGGAGTCATTTCGTTGCAAGCGGGTTTTTAAGTGCACTGGAGTCATTTCGTTGCAAGCGGGTTTTTAAGTGCTCTGGAGTCATTTTGTTGCAAGCGGGTGTTTAAGTGCTCTGGAGTCATTTCGTTGCAAGCGGGTTTTTAAGTTCTCTGGAGTCATTTCGTTGCAAGCGGTTTTTTTAGTGCTCTGGAGTGATTTCGTTGCAAGCGGATTTTTAAGTGCTCTGGAGTCATTTCGTTGCAAGCGGGTTTTTAAGTGATCTGGAGTCATTTCGTTGCAAGCGGGTTTTTACGTGTTCTGGAGTCATTTCGTTGCAAGCGGGTTTTTACATACTTCTCAGACATTTCACTGGAAGCGGGTTTTTTAAGTGCTCTGTAGGCATTTCGTTGCAAGCGGGTCTTTAAGTACTCTGGAGTCATTTCGTTGCAAGCGGGTTTTTACGTGCTCTGGAGTCATTTCGTTGCAAGCGGGTTTTTACATATTTCTCTGACATTTAACTGGAATCGAGTATTTTAAGTGCTCTGGAGTCATTTCGTTGCAAGCGGGTTTTTATGTGAACTGGAGTCATTTCGTTGCATGCGGGTTTTTAAGAGTTCTGGATTCATTTCGTTGCAAGCGGGTTTTTAAGTGCTCTGGAGTCATTTCGTTGCAAGCGGGTTTTTAAGTGCTCTGGAGTCATTTCGTTGGAAGCCGGTTTTTAAGTGCTCTGAAGGCATTTCGTTGCAAGCGGGTTTTTAAGTGCTCTGGAGTCATTTCGTTGCAAGCGGGTTTTTAAGTGCTCTGGAGTCATTTCGTTGTAAGCGGGTTTTTAAGTGCTCTGCAGTCATTTCGTTGCAAGCGGGTTTTTAAGTGCTCTGAAGGCATTTCGTTGTAAGCGTGTTTTTAAGTGCTCTGGAGTCATTTCGTTGCAAGCGGGTTTTTACGTGTTCTGGAGTCATTTCGTTGCAAGCGGGTTTTTACATACTTCTCAGACATTTCACTGGAAGCGGGTTTTTTAAGTGCTCTGTAGGCATTTCGTTGCAAGTGGTTTTTTAAGTACTCTGGAGTCATTTCGTTGCAAGCGGGTTTTTAAGTGCTCTGAAGGCATTTCGTTGTAAGCGGGTTTTTAAGTGCTCTGGAGTCATTTCGTTGCAAGCGGGTTTTTAAGTGCTCTGGAGTCATTTCGTTGCAAGCTTTTTTTTAAGTGCTCTGGAGTTATTTCGTTGCAAGCGGGTTTTTACGTGTTCTGGAGTCATTTCGTTGCAAGCGGGTTTTTACATACTTCTCAGACATTTCACTGGAAGCGGGTTTTTTAAGTGCTCTGTAGGCATTTCGTTGCAAGTGGGTTTTTAAGTGCTCTGGAGTCATTTCGTTGCAAGCGGGTTTTTAAGTCCTCTGAAGGCATTTCGTTGTAAGCGGGTTTTTAAGTGCTCTGGAGTCATTTCGTTGCAAGCGGGTTTTTAAGTGCTCTGAAGGCATTTCGTTGTAAGCGGGTTTTTAAGTGCTCTGGAGTCATTTCGTTGCAAGCGGGTTTTTAAGTGCTCTGGAGTCATTTCGTTGCAAGCGGGTGTTTAAGTGCTCTGGAGTCATTTCGTTGCAAGCGGGTTTTTAAGTTCTCTGGAGTCATTTCGTTGCAAGCGGGTTTTTTAGTGCTCTGGAGTGATTTCGTTGCAAGCGGATTTTTAAGTGCTCTGGAGTCATTTCGTTGCAAGCGGGTTTTTAAGTGTTCTGGAGTCATTTCGTTGCAAGCGGGTTTTTACGTGTTCTGGAGTCATTTCGTTGCACGAGGGTTTTTACATACTTCTCAGACATTTCACTGGAAGCGGGTTTTTTAAGTGCTCTGTAGGCATTTCGTTGCAAGCGGGTTTTTATGTACTCTGGAGTCATTTCGTTGCAAGCGGGTTTTTACGTGCTCTGGAGTCATTTCGTTGCAAGCGGGTTTTTACATATTTCTCTGACATTTAACTGGAAGCGAGTATTTTAAGTGCTCTGGAATCATTTCGTTGCAAGCGGGTTTTTAAGTGAACTGGAGTCATTTCGTTGCATGCGGATTTTTAAGTGTTCTGGATTCATTTCGTTGCAAGCGGGTTTTTAAGTGCTCTGGAGTCATTTCGTTGCAAGCGGGTTTTTAAGTGCTCTGGAGTCATTTCGTTGTAAGCTGGTTTTTAAGTGCTCTGGAGTCATTTCGTTGCAAGCGGGTTTTTAAGTGCTCTGGAGTCATTTCGTTGCTAGCGGGTTTTTAAGTGCTCTGGAGTCATTTCGTTGCAAGCGGGTTTTTAAGTGCTCTGGAGTCATTTCGTTGCTAGCGGGTTTTTAAGTGCTCTGGAGTCATTTAGTTGCAAGCGGGTTTTTAAGTGCTCTGGAGTCATTTCATTGCAATCGGGTTTTTAAGTGCTCTGGAGTCATTTCGTTGCTAGCGGGTTTTTAAGTGCTCTGGAGTCATTTCGTTGCAATCGGGTTTTTAAGTGCTCTGGAGTCATTTCGTTGCAAGCGGGTTTTTAAGTGCTCTGGAGTCATTTCGTTGCAAGCGGGTTTTTAAGTGCTCTGGAGTCATTTCGTTGCAATCGGGTTTTTAAGTGCTCTGGAGTCATTTCGTTGCAAGCGGGTTTTTAAGTGCTCTGTAGGCATTTTGTTGCAAGCGTGTTTTTAAGTACTCTGGAGTCATTTCGTTGCAAGCGGGTTTTTATGTGCTCTGGAGTCATTTCGTTACAAGCGGGTTTTTACATATTTCTCTGACATTTAACTGGAAGCGAGTATTTTAAGTGCTCTGGAGTCATTTCGTTGCAAGCGGGTTTTTACGTGCTCTGGAGTCATTTCATTGGAAGCGGGTTTTTACATACTTCTCAGACATTTCACTGGAAGCGGGTTTTTTAAGTGCTCTGGAGTCATTTCGTTGCAAGTGGGTTTTTAAGTACTCTGGAGTCATTTCGTTACAAGCGGGTTTTTACATATTTCTCTGACATTTAACTGGAAGCGAGTATTTTAAGTGCTCTGGAGTCATTTCGTTGCAAGCGGGTTTTTACGTGCTCTGGAGTCATTTCATTGGAAGCGGGTTTTTACATACTTCTCAGACATTTCACTGGAAGCGGGTTTTTAAGTGAACTGGAGTCATTTCGTTGCAAGCGGGTTTTTAAGTGTTCTGGAGTCATTTCGTTGCAAGCGGGTTTTTAAGTGAACTGGAGTCATTTCGTTGCAAGCGGGTTTTTAAGTGCTCTGGAGTCATTTCGTTGCAAGCGGGTTTTTAAGTGTTCTGGAGTCATTTCGTTGCAAGCGGGTTTTTAAGTGCTCTGGAGTCATTTCGTTGCAAGCCGGTTTTTAAGTACTCTGGAGTCATTTCGTTGCAAGCGGGTTTTTAAGTGCTCTGGAGTCATTTCGTTGCAAGGTGGTTTTTAAGTGCTCTGGAGTCATTTCGTTGCAAGCGGGTTTTTAAGTGCTCTGAAGGCATTTAGTTGTAAGCGGGTTTTTAAGTGCTCTTGAGTCATTTAGTTGCAAGCGGGTTTTTACGTGTTCTGGAGTCATTTAGTTGCAAGCGGGTTTTTACATGCTTCTCAGACATTTCACTGGATGCGGGTTTTTTAAGTGCTCTGTAGGCATTTCGTTGCAAGCGGGTTTTTAAGTACTCTGGAGTCATTTTGTTGCAAGCGGGTTTTTAAGTGCTCTGGAGTCATTTCGTTGCAAGCGGCTTTTTATGTGATCTGGAGTCATTTCGTTGCAAGCGGGTTTTTAAGTGCTCTGGAGTCAGTTCGTTGCAACCGGTTTTTAAGTGCTCTGGAGTCTTTTCGTTGCAAGCGGGTTTTTAAGTGTTCTGGAGTCATTTCTTTGCAAGCGGGTTTTTAAGTGCTCTGAAGGCATTTCGTTGCGAGCGGGTTTTTAAATGCTCTGGAGTCATTTCGTTGCAAGCGGGTTTTTAAGTGCTCTGGAGTCATTTCGTTGCAAGCGGGTTTTTAAATGCTCTGGAGTCATTTCGTTGCAAGCGGGTTTTTAAGTGCTCTGGAGTCATTTCGTTGCAAGCGGGTTTTTAAGTGCTCTGGAGTCATTTCGTTGCAAGCGGGTTTTTAAGTGCTCTGGAGTCATTTCGTTGCAAGCGGGTTTTTAAGTGCTCTGGAGTCATTTCGTTGCAAGCGGGTTTTTAAGTGCTCTGAAGGCATTTCGTTGTAAGCGGGTTTTTAAGTCCTCTTGAGTCATTTAGTTGCAAGCGGGTTTTTACGTGTTCTGGAGTCATTTCGTTGCAAGCGGGTTTTTACATACTTCTCAGACATTTCACTCGAAGCGGGTTTTTTAAGTGCTCTCTAGGCATTTCGTTGCAAGCGGTTTTTTAAGTACTGTGGAGTCATTTCGTTGCAATCTGGTTTTTAAGTGCTCTGAAGTCATTTCGTTGTAAGCGGGTTTTTAAGTGCTCTGGAGTCATTTCGTTGCAAGCGGGTTTTTAAGTGCTCTGGAGTCATTTCGTTGCAAGCTTTTTTTTAAGTGCTCTGGAGTTATTTCGTTGCAAGCGGGTTTTTACGTGTTCTGGAGTCATTTCGTTGCAAGCGGGTTTTTACATACTTCTCAGACATTTCACTGGAAGCGAGTTTTTTAAGTGCTCTGTAGGCATTTCGTTGCAAGAGGGTTTTTAAGTTCTCTGGAGTCATTTCGTTGCAAGCGGGTTTTTAAGTGCTCTGAAGGCATTTCGTTGTAAGTGGGTTTTTAAGTGCTCTGGAGTCATTTCGTTGCAAGCAGGTTTTTAAGTGCTCTGGAGTCATTTCGTTGCAAGCGGGTTTTTAAGTGCTCTGGAGTCATTTCGTTGCAAGCGGGTTTTTAAGTGTTCTGGAGTCATTTCGTTGCAAGCGGGTTTTTAAGTGCTCTGGAGTCATTTCGTTGCAAGCGGGTTTTTAAGTGCTCTGGAGTCATTTCGTTGCAAGCGGGTTTTTAAGTGCTATGGAGTCATTTCGTTGCAAGCGGGTTTTTAAGTGTTCTGGAGTCATTTCGTTGCAAGCGGGTTTTTAAGTGCTCTGGAGTCATTTCGTTGCGAGCGGGTTTTTAAGTGCTCTGGAGTCATTTCGTTGCAAGTGGGTTTTTAAGTGCTCTGGAGTCATTTCGTTGCAAGCGGGTTTTTAAGTGCTCTGAAGGCATTTCGTTACAAGTGGGTTTTTACATATTTCTCTGACATTTAACTGGAAGCGAGTATTTTAAGTGCTCTGGAGTCATTTCGTTACAAGCGGGTTTTTACGTGCTCTGGAGTCATTTCATTGGAAGCGGGTTTTTACATACTTCTCAGATATTTCACTGGCAGCGGGTTTTTTAAGTGCTCTGGAGTCATTTCGTTGCACGCGGGTTTTTAAGTGCTCTGGAGTCATTTCGTTGCAAGCGGGTTTTTAAGTGCTCTGGAGTCATTTCGTTGCAAGCGGGTTTTTAAGTGCTCTTGATTCATTTCGTTTCAAGCGGGTGTTTAAGTGCTCTGGAGTCATTTCGTTGCAAGCGGGTTTTTAAGTGTTCTGGAGTCATTTCGTTGCACGCGGGTTTTTAAGTGCTCTGGAGTCATTAAGTTGCAAGTGGGTTTTTAAGTGCTCTGGAGTCATTTCGTTGCAAGCGGGTGTTTAAGTGCTCTGGAGTCATTTCGTTGCAAGCGGATTTTTAAGTGCTCTGGAGTCATTTCGTTGCAAACGGGTTTTTAAGTGTTCTGGAGTCATTTCGTTGCAAGCGGGTTTTTAAGTGTTCTGGAGTCATTTCGTTGCAAGCGGGTTTTTAAGTGCTCTGGAGTCATTTCGTTGCAAGCCGGTTTTTAAGTACTCTGGAGTCATTTCGTTGCAAGCGGGTTTTTAAGTGCTCTGGAGTCATTTCGTTGCAAGGTGGTTTTTAAGTGCTCTGGAGTCATTTCGTTGCAAGCGGGTTTTTAAGTGCTCTGAAGGCATTTAGTTGTAAGCGGGTTTTTAAGTGCTCTTGAGTCATTTAGTTGCAAGCGGGTTTTTACGTGTTCTGGAGTCATTTAGTTGCAAGCGGGTTTTTACATGCTTCTCAGACATTTCACTGGATGCGGGTTTTTTAAGTGCTCTGTAGGCATTTCGTTGCAAGCGGGTTTTTAAGTACTCTGGAGTCATTTTCTTGCAAGCGGGTTTTTAAGTGCTCTGGAGTCATTTCGTTGCAAGCGGCTTTTTATGTGATCTGGAGTCATTTCGTTGCAAGCCGGTTTTTAAGTGCTCTGGAGTCAGTTCGTTGCAACCGGTTTTTAAGTGCTCTGGAGTCTTTTCGTTGCAAACGGGTTTTTAAGTGTTCTGGAGTCATTTCTTTGCAAGCGGGTTTTTAAGTGCTCTGAAGGCATTTCGTTGCGAGCGGGTTTTTAAGTGCTCTGGAGTCATTTCGTTGCAAGCGGGTTTTTAAGTGCTCTGGAGTCATTTCGTTGCAAGCGGGTTTTTAAATGCTCTGGAGTCATTTCGTTGCAAGCGGGTTTTTAAGTGCTCTGGAGTCATTTCGTTGCAAGCGGGTTTTTAAGTGCTCTGGAGTCATTTCGTTTCAAGCGGGTTTTTAAGTGCTCTGGAGTCATTTCGTTGCAAGCGGGTTTTTAAGTGCTCTGGAGTCATTTCGTTGCAAGCGGATTTTTAAGTGCTCTGGAGTCATTTCGTTGCAAGCGGGTTTTTAAGTGCTCTGGAGTCATTTCGTTGCAAGCGGGTTTTTAAGTGCTCTGGAGTCATTTCGATGCAAGCGGGTTTTTAAGTGCTCTGAAGGCATTTCGTTGTAAGCGGGTTTTTAAGTCCTCTTGAGTCATTTAGTTGCAAGCGGGTTTTTACGTGTTCTGGAGTCATTTCGTTGCAAGCGGGTTTTTGCATACTTCTCAGACATTTCACTCGAAGCGGGTTTTTTAAGTGCTCTCTAAGCATTTCGTTGCAAGCGGTTTTTTAAGTACTGTGGAGTCATTTCGTTGCAATCGGGTTTTTAAGTGCTCTGAAGTCATTTCGTTGTAAGCGGGTTTTTAAGTGCTCTGGAGTTATTTCGTTGCAAGCGGGTTTTTACGTGTTCTGGAGTCATTTCGTTGCAAGCGGGTTTTTACATACTTCTCAGACATTTCACTGGAAGCGAGTTTTTTAAGTGCTCTGTAGGCATTTCGTTGCAAGAGGGTTTTTAAGTGCTCTGGAGTCATTTCGTTGCAAGCGGGTTTTTAAGTGCTCTGAAGGCATTTCGTTGTAAGTGGGTTTTTAAGTGCTCTGGAGTCATTTCGTTGCAAGCAGGTTTTTAAGTGCTCTGGAGTCATTTCGTTGCAAGCGGGTTTTTAAGTGCTCTGGAGTCATTTCGTTGCAAGCGGGTTTTTAAGTGTTCTGGAGTCATTTCGTTGCAAGCGGGTTTTTAAGTGCTCTGGAGTCATTTCGTTGCAAGCGGGTTTTTAAGTGCTCTGGAGTCATTTCGTTGCAAGCGGGTTTTTAAGTGCTATGGAGTCATTTCGTTGCAAGCGGGTTTTTAAGTGTTCTGGAGTCATTTCGTTGCAAGCGGGTTTTTAAGTGCTCTGGAGTCATTTCGTTGCAAGCGGGTTTTTAAGTGCTCTGGAGTCATTTCGTTGCAAGTGGGTTTTTAAGTGCTCTGGAGTCATTCCGTTGCAAGCGGGTTTTTAAGTGCTCTGAAGGCATTTCGTTACAAGTGGGTTTTTACATATTTCTCTGACATTTAACTGGAAGCGAGTATTTTAAGTGCTCTGGAGTCATTTCGTTACAAGCGGGTTTTTACGTGCTCTGGAGTCATTTCATTGGAAGCGGGTTTTTACATACTTCTCAGATATTTCACTGGCAGCGGGTTTTTTAAGTGCTCTGGAGTCATTTCGTTGCAAGCGGGTTTTTAAGTGCTCTGGAGTCATTTCGTTGCAAGCGGGTTTTTAAGTGCTCTGGAGTCATTTCGTTGCAAGCGGGTTTTTAAGTGCTCTGGAGTCATTTCGATGCAAGCGGGTTTTTAAGTGCTCTGAAGGCATTTCGTTGTAAGCGGGTTTTTAAGTCCTCTTGAGTCATTTAGTTGCAAGCGGGTTTTTACGTGTTCTGGAGTCATTTCGTTGCAAGCGGGTTTTTACATACTTCTCAGACATTTCACTCGAAGCGGGTTTTTTAAGTGCTCTCTAAGCATTTCGTTGCAAGCTGTTTTTTAAGTACTGTGGAGTCATTTCGTTGCAATCGGGTTTTTAAGTGCTC
The DNA here is from genome assembly GCF_030254825.1 of Meriones unguiculatus. Classification (NCBI taxonomy): domain Eukaryota; kingdom Metazoa; phylum Chordata; class Mammalia; order Rodentia; family Muridae; genus Meriones; species Meriones unguiculatus. The sequence goes on along the minus strand of NC_083352.1, from coordinate 65,263,974 downwards.
TGAAGTCATTTCGTTGTAAGCGGGTTTTTAAGTGCTCTGGAGTCATTTCGTTGCAAGCGGGTTTTTAAGTGCTCTGGAGTCATTTCGTTGCAAGCTTTTTTTTAAGTGCTCTGGAGTTATTTCGTTGCAAGCGGGTTTTTACGTGTTCTGGAGTCATTTCGTTGCAAGCGGGTTTTTACATACTTCTCAGACATTTCACTGGAAGCGAGTTTTTTAAGTGCTCTGTAGGCATTTCGTTGCAAGAGGGTTTTTAAGTGCTCTGGAGTCATTTCGTTGCAAGCGGGTTTTTAAGTGCTCTGAAGGCATTTCGTTGTAAGTGGGTTTTTAAGTGCTCTGGAGTCATTTCGTTGCAAGCAGGTTTTTAAGTGCTCTGGAGTCATTTCGTTGCAAGCGGGTTTTTAAGTGCTCTGGAGTCATTTCGTTGCAAGCGGGTTTTTAAGTGTTCTGGAGTCATTTCGTTGCAAGCGGGTTTTAAGTGCTCTGGAGTCATTTCGTTGCAAGCGGGTTTTTAAGTGCTCTGGAGTCATTTCGTTGCAAGCGGGTTTTTAAGTGCTATGGAGTCATTTCGTTGCAAGCGGGTTTTTAAGTGTTCTGGAGTCATTTCGTTGCAAGCGGGTTTTTAAGTGCTCTGGAGTCATTTCGTTGCAAGCGGGTTTTTAAGTGCTCTGGAGTCATTTCGTTGCAAGTGGGTTTTTAAGTGCTCTGGAGTCATTTCGTTGCAAGCGGGTTTTTAAGTGCTCTGAAGGCATTTCGTTACAAGTGGGTTTTTACATATTTCTCTGATATTTAACTGGAAGCGAGTATTTTAAGTGCTCTGGAGTCATTTCGTTACAAGCGGGTTTTTACGTGCTCTGGAGTCATTTCATTGGAAGCGGGTTTTTACATACTTCTCAGATATTTCACTGGCAGCGGGTTTTTTAAGTGCTCTGGAGTCATTTCGTTGCAAGCGGGTTTTTAAGTACTCTGGAGTCATTTCGTTGCACGCGGGTTTTTAAGTGCTCTGGAGTCATTTCGTTGCAAGCGGGTTTTTAAGTGCTCTGGAGTCATTTCGTTGCAAGCGGGTTTTTAAGTGCTCTGGATTCATTTCGTTGCAAGCGGGTGTTTAAGTGCTCTGGAGTCATTTCGTTGCAAGCGGGTTTTTAAGTGTTCTGGAGTCATTTCATTGCACGCGGGTTTTTAAGTGCTCTGGAGTCATTAAGTTGCAAGCGGGTTTTTAAGTGCTCTGGAGTCATTTCGTTGCAAGCGGGTGTTTAAGTGCTCTGGAGTCATTTCGTTGCAAGCGGGTTTTTAAGTGCTCTGGAGTCATTTCGTTGCAAACGGGTTTTTAAGTGCTCTGGAGTCATTTCGTTGCAAGCGGGTTTTTAAGTACTCTGGAGTCATTTCGTTGCAAGCGGGTTTTTAAGTGCTCTGGAGTCATTTCGTTGCAAGCGGGTTTTTACGTGTTCTGGAGTCATTTCGTTGCAAGCGGGTTTTTACATACTTCTCAGACATTTCACTGGAAGCGGGTTTTTTAAGTGCTCTGTAGGCATTTCGTTGCAAGTGGTTTTTTAAGTACTCTGGAGTCATTTCGTTGCAAGCGGGTTTTTAAGTGCTCTGAAGGCATTTCATTGTAAGCGGGTTTTTAAGTGCTCTGGAGTCATTTCGTTGCAAGCGGGTTTTTAAGTGCTCTGGAGTCATTTCGTTGCAAGCTTTTTTTTAAGTGCTCTGGAGTTATTTCGTTGCAAGCGGGTTTTTACGTGTTCTGGAGTCATTTCGTTGCAAGCGGGTTTTTACATACTTCTCAGACATTTCACTGGAAGCGGGTTTTTTAAGTGCTCTGTAGGCATTTCGTTGCAAGTGGGTTTTTAAGTGCTCTGGAGTCATTTCGTTGCAAGCGGGTTTTTAAGTCCTCTGAAGGCATTTCGTTGTAAGCGGGTTTTTAAGTGCTCTGGAGTCATTTCGTTGCAAGCGGGTTTTTAAGTGCTCTGAAGGCATTTCGTTGTAAGCGGGTTTTTAAGTGCTCTGGAGTTATTTCGTTGCAAGCGGGTTTTTACGTGTTCTGGAGTCATTTCGTTGCAAGCGGGTTTTTACATACTTCTCAGACATTTCACTGGAAGCGGGTTTTTTAAGTGCTCTGTAGGCATTTCGTTGCAAGTGGGTTTTTAAGTGCTCTGGAGTCATTTCGTTGCAAGCGGGTTTTTAAGTCCTCTGAAGGCATTTCGTTGTAAGCGGGTTTTTAAGTGCTCTGGAGTCATTTCGTTGCAAGCGGGTTTTTAAGTGCTCTGAAGGCATTTCGTTGTAAGCGGGTTTTTAAGTGCTCTGGAGTCATTTCGTTGCAAGCGGGTTTTTAAGTGCTCTGGAGTCATTTCGTTGCAAGCGGGTGTTTAAGTGCTCTGGAGTCATTTCGTTGCAAGCGGGTTTTTAAGTTCTCTGGAGTCATTTCGTTGCAAGCGGGTTTTTTAGTGCTCTGGAGTGATTTCGTTGCAAGCGGATTTTTAAGTGCTCTGGAGTCATTTCGTTGCAAGCGGGTTTTTAAGTGTTCTGGAGTCATTTCGTTGCAAGCGGGTTTTTACGTGTTCTGGAGTCATTTCGTTGCACGAGGGTTTTTACATACTTCTCAGACATTTCACTGGAAGCGGGTTTTTTAAGTGCTCTGTAGGCATTTCGTTGCAAGCGGGTTTTTATGTACTCTGGAGTCATTTCGTTGCAAGCGGGTTTTTACGTGCTCTGGAGTCATTTCGTTGCAAGCGGGTTTTTACATATTTCTCTGACATTTAACTGGAAGCGAGTATTTTAAGTGCTCTGGAATCATTTCGTTGCAAGCGGGTTTTTAAGTGAACTGGAGTCATTTCGTTGCATGCGGATTTTTAAGTGTTCTGGATTCATTTCGTTGCAAGCGGGTTTTTAAGTGCTCTGGAGTCATTTCGTTGCAAGCGGGTTTTTAAGTGCTCTGGAGTCATTTCGTTGTAAGCTGGTTTTTAAGTGCTCTGGAGTCATTTCGTTGCAAGCGGGTTTTTAAGTGCTCTGGAGTCATTTCGTTGCTAGCGGGTTTTTAAGTGCTCTGGAGTCATTTCGTTGCAAGCGGGTTTTTAAGTGCTCTGGAGTCATTTCGTTGCTAGCGGGTTTTTAAGTGCTCTGGAGTCATTTAGTTGCAAGCGGGTTTTTAAGTGCTCTGGAGTCATTTCATTGCAATCGGGTTTTTAAGTGCTCTGGAGTCATTTCGTTGCAAGCGGGTTTTTAAGTGCTCTGGAGTCATTTCGTTGCAAGCGGGTTTTTAAGTGTTCTGGAGTCATTTCGTTGCAAGCGGGTTTTTAAGTGCTCTGGAGTCATTTCGTTGCAAGCGGGTTTTTAAGTGCTCTGGAGTCATTTCGTTGCAAGCGGGTTTTTAAGTGCTCTGGAGTCATTTCGTTGCAATCGGGTTTTTAAGTGCTCTGGAGTCATTTCGTTGCAAGCGGGTTTTTAAGTGCTCTGTAGGCATTTTGTTGCAAGCGTGTTTTTAAGTACTCTGGAGTCATTTCGTTGCAAGCGGGTTTTTATGTGCTCTGGAGTCATTTCGTTACAAGCGGGTTTTTACATATTTCTCTGACATTTAACTGGAAGCGAGTATTTTAAGTGCTCTGGAGTCATTTCGTTGCAAGCGGGTTTTTACGTGCTCTGGAGTCATTTCATTGGAAGCGGGTTTTTACATACTTCTCAGACATTTCACTGGAAGCGGGTTTTTTAAGTGCTCTGGAGTCATTTCGTTGCAAGTGGGTTTTTAAGTACTCTGGAGTCATTTCGTTACAAGCGGGTTTTTACATATTTCTCTGACATTTAACTGGAAGCGAGTATTTTAAGTGCTCTGGAGTCATTTCGTTGCAAGCGGGTTTTTACGTGCTCTGGAGTCATTTCATTGGAAGCGGGTTTTTACATACTTCTCAGACATTTCACTGGAAGCGGGTTTTTAAGTGAACTGGAGTCATTTCGTTGCAAGCGGGTTTTTAAGTGTTCTGGAGTCATTTCGTTGCAAGCGGGTTTTTAAGTGAACTGGAGTCATTTCGTTGCAAGCGGGTTTTTAAGTGCTCTGGAGTCATTTCGTTGCAAGCGGGTTTTTAAGTGTTCTGGAGTCATTTCGTTGCAAGCGGGTTTTTAAGTGCTCTGGAGTCATTTCGTTGCAAGCCGGTTTTTAAGTACTCTGGAGTCATTTCGTTGCAAGCGGGTTTTTAAGTGCTCTGGAGTCATTTCGTTGCAAGGTGGTTTTTAAGTGCTCTGGAGTCATTTCGTTGCAAGCGGGTTTTTAAGTGCTCTGAAGGCATTTAGTTGTAAGCGGGTTTTTAAGTGCTCTTGAGTCATTTAGTTGCAAGCGGGTTTTTACGTGTTCTGGAGTCATTTAGTTGCAAGCGGGTTTTTACATGCTTCTCAGACATTTCACTGGATGCGGGTTTTTTAAGTGCTCTGTAGGCATTTCGTTGCAAGCGGGTTTTTAAGTACTCTGGAGTCATTTTGTTGCAAGCGGGTTTTTAAGTGCTCTGGAGTCATTTCGTTGCAAGCGGCTTTTTATGTGATCTGGAGTCATTTCGTTGCAAGCGGGTTTTTAAGTGCTCTGGAGTCAGTTCGTTGCAACCGGTTTTTAAGTGCTCTGGAGTCTTTTCGTTGCAAGCGGGTTTTTAAGTGTTCTGGAGTCATTTCTTTGCAAGCGGGTTTTTAAGTGCTCTGAAGGCATTTCGTTGCGAGCGGGTTTTTAAATGCTCTGGAGTCATTTCATTGCAAGCGGGTTTTTAAGTGCTCTGGAGTCATTTCGTTGCAAGCGGGTTTTTAAATGCTCTGGAGTCATTTCGTTGCAAGCGGGTTTTTAAGTGCTCTGGAGTCATTTCGTTGCAAGCGGGTTTTTAAGTGCTCTGGAGTCATTTCGTTGCAAGCGGGTTTTTAAGTGCTCTGGAGTCATTTCGTTGCAAGCGGGTTTTTAAGTGCTCTGGAGTCATTTCGTTGCAAGCGGGTTTTTAAGTGCTCTGAAGGCATTTCGTTGTAAGCGGGTTTTTAAGTCCTCTTGAGTCATTTAGTTGCAAGCGGGTTTTTACGTGTTCTGGAGTCATTTCGTTGCAAGCGGGTTTTTACATACTTCTCAGACATTTCACTCGAAGCGGGTTTTTTAAGTGCTCTCTAGGCATTTCGTTGCAAGCGGTTTTTTAAGTACTGTGGAGTCATTTCGTTGCAATCTGGTTTTTAAGTGCTCTGAAGTCATTTCGTTGTAAGCGGGTTTTTAAGTGCTCTGGAGTCATTTCGTTGCAAGCGGGTTTTTAAGTGCTCTGGAGTCATTTCGTTGCAAGCTTTTTTTTAAGTGCTCTGGAGTTATTTCGTTGCAAGCGGGTTTTTACGTGTTCTGGAGTCATTTCGTTGCAAGCGGGTTTTTACATACTTCTCAGACATTTCACTGGAAGCGAGTTTTTTAAGTGCTCTGTAGGCATTTCGTTGCAAGAGGGTTTTTAAGTGCTCTGGAGTCATTTCGTTGCAAGCGGGTTTTTAAGTGCTCTGAAGGCATTTCGTTGTAAGTGGGTTTTTAAGTGCTCTGGAGTCATTTCGTTGCAAGCAGGTTTTTAAGTGCTCTGGAGTCATTTCGTTGCAAGCGGGTTTTTAAGTGCTCTGGAGTCATTTCGTTGCAAGCGGGTTTTTAAGTGTTCTGGAGTCATTTCGTTGCAAGCGGGTTTTTAAGTGCTCTGGAGTCATTTCGTTGCAAGCGGGTTTTTAAGTGCTCTGGAGTCATTTCGTTGCAAGCGGGTTTTTAAGTGCTATGGAGTCATTTCGTTGCAAGCGGGTTTTTAAGTGTTCTGGAGTCATTTCGTTGCAAGCGGGTTTTTAAGTGCTCTGGAGTCATTTCGTTGCGAGTGGGTTTTTAAGTGCTCTGGAGTCATTTCGTTGCAAGTGGGTTTTTAAGTGCTCTGGAGTCATTTCGTTGCAAGCGGGTTTTTAAGTGCTCTGAAGGCATTTCGTTACAAGTGGGTTTTTACATATTTCTCTGACATTTAACTGGAAGCGAGTATTTTAAGTGCTCTGGAGTCATTTCGTTACAAGCGGGTTTTTACGTGCTCTGGAGTCATTTCATTGGAAGCGGGTTTTTACATACTTCTCAGATATTTCACTGGCAGCGGGTTTTTTAAGTGCTCTGGAGTCATTTCGTTGCACGCGGGTTTTTAAGTGCTCTGGAGTCATTTCGTTGCAAGCGGGTTTTTAAGTGCTCTGGAGTCATTTCGTTGCAAGCGGGTTTTTAAGTGCTCTTGATTCATTTCGTTTCAAGCGGGTGTTTAAGTGCTCTGGAGTCATTTCGTTGCAAGCGGGTTTTTAAGTGTTCTGGAGTCATTTCGTTGCACGCGGGTTTTTAAGTGCTCTGGAGTCATTAAGTTGCAAGTGGGTTTTTAAGTGCTCTGGAGTCATTTCGTTGCAAGCGGGTGTTTAAGTGCTCTGGAGTCATTTCGTTGCAAGCGGATTTTTAAGTGCTCTGGAGTCATTTCGTTGCAAACGGGTTTTTAAGTGTTCTGGAGTCATTTCGTTGCAAGCGGGTTTTTAAGTGTTCTGGAGTCATTTCGTTGCAAGCGGGTTTTTAAGTGCTCTGGAGTCATTTCGTTGCAAGCCGGTTTTTAAGTACTCTGGAGTCATTTCGTTGCAAGCGGGTTTTTAAGTGCTCTGGAGTCATTTCGTTGCAAGGTGGTTTTTAAGTGCTCTGGAGTCATTTCGTTGCAAGCGGGTTTTTAAGTGCTCTGAAGGCATTTAGTTGTAAGCGGGTTTTTAAGTGCTCTTGAGTCATTTAGTTGCAAGCGGGTTTTTACGTGTTCTGGAGTCATTTAGTTGCAAGCGGGTTTTTACATGCTTCTCAGACATTTCACTGGATGCGGGTTTTTTAAGTGCTCTGTAGGCATTTCGTTGCAAGCGGGTTTTTAAGTACTCTGGAGTCATTTTCTTGCAAGCGGGTTTTTAAGTGCTCTGGAGTCATTTCGTTGCAAGCGGCTTTTTATGTGATCTGGAGTCATTTCGTTGCAAGCCGGTTTTTAAGTGCTCTGGAGTCAGTTCGTTGCAACCGGTTTTTAAGTGCTCTGGAGTCTTTTCGTTGCAAACGGGTTTTTAAGTGTTCTGGAGTCATTTCTTTGCAAGCGGGTTTTTAAGTGCTCTGAAGGCATTTCGTTGCGAGCGGGTTTTTAAGTGCTCTGGAGTCATTTCGTTGCAAGCGGGTTTTTAAGTGCTCTGGAGTCATTTCGTTGCAAGCGGGTTTTTAAATGCTCTGGAGTCATTTCGTTGCAAGCGGGTTTTTAAGTGCTCTGGAGTCATTTCGTTGCAAGCGGGTTTTTAAGTGCTCTGGAGTCATTTCGTTTCAAGCGGGTTTTTAAGTGCTCTGGAGTCATTTCGTTGCAAGCGGGTTTTTAAGTGCTCTGGAGTCATTTCGTTGCAAGCGGATTTTTAAGTGCTCTGGAGTCATTTCGTAGCAAGCGGGTTTTTAAGTGCTCTGGAGTCATTTCGTTGCAAGCGGGTTTTTAAGTGCTCTGGAGTCATTTCGATGCAAGCGGGTTTTTAAGTGCTCTGAAGGCATTTCGTTGTAAGCGGGTTTTTAAGTCCTCTTGAGTCATTTAGTTGCAAGCGGGTTTTTACGTGTTCTGGAGTCATTTCGTTGCAAGCGGGTTTTTGCATACTTCTCAGACATTTCACTCGAAGCGGGTTTTTTAAGTGCTCTCTAAGCATTTCGTTGCAAGCGGTTTTTTAAGTACTGTGGAGTCATTTCGTTGCAATCGGGTTTTTAAGTGCTCTGAAGTCATTTCGTTGTAAGCGGGTTTTTAAGTGCTCTGGAGTTATTTCGTTGCAAGCGGGTTTTTACGTGTTCTGGAGTCATTTCGTTGCAAGCGGGTTTTTACATACTTCTCAGACATTTCACTGGAAGCGAGTTTTTTAAGTGCTCTGTAGGCATTTCGTTGCAAGAGGGTTTTTAAGTGCTCTGGAGTCATTTCGTTGCAAGCGGGTTTTTAAGTGCTCTGAAGGCATTTCGTTGTAAGTGGGTTTTTAAGTGCTCTGGAGTCATTTCGTTGCAAGCAGGTTTTTAAGTGCTCTGGAGTCATTTCGTTGCAAGCGGGTTTTTAAGTGCTCTGGAGTCATTTCGTTGCAAGCGGGTTTTTAAGTGCTATGGAGTCATTTCGTTGCAAGCGGGTTTTTAAGTGTTCTGGAGTCATTTCGTTGCAAGCGGGTTTTTAAGTGCTCTGGAGTCATTTCGTTGCAAGCGGGTTTTTAAGTGCTCTGGAGTCATTTCGTTGCAAGTGGGTTTTTAAGTGCTCTGGAGTCATTCCGTTGCAAGCGGGTTTTTAAGTGCTCTGAAGGCATTTCGTTACAAGTGGGTTTTTACATATTTCTCTGACATTTAACTGGAAGCGAGTATTTTAAGTGCTCTGGAGTCATTTCGTTACAAGCGGGTTTTTACGTGCTCTGGAGTCATTTCATTGGAAGCGGGTTTTTACATACTTCTCAGATATTTCACTGGCAGCGGGTTTTTTAAGTGCTCTGGAGTCATTTCGTTGCAAGCGGGTTTTTAAGTGCTCTGGAGTCATTTCGTTGCAAGCGGGTTTTTAAGTGCTCTGGAGTCATTTCGTTGCAAGCGGGTTTTTAAGTGCTCTGGAGTCATTTCGATGCAAGCGGGTTTTTAAGTGCTCTGAAGGCATTTCGTTGTAAGCGGGTTTTTAAGTCCTCTTGAGTCATTTAGTTGCAAGCGGGTTTTTACGTGTTCTGGAGTCATTTCGTTGCAAGCGGGTTTTTACATACTTCTCAGACATTTCACTCGAAGCGGGTTTTTTAAGTGCTCTCTAAGCATTTCGTTGCAAGCTGTTTTTTAAGTACTGTGGAGTCATTTCGTTGCAATCGGGTTTTTAAGTGCTCTGAAGTCATTTCGTTGTAAGCGGGTTTTTAAGTGCTCTGGAGTCATTTCGTTGCAAGCGGGTTTTTAAGTGCTCTGGAGTCATTTCGTTGCAAGCTTTTTTTTAAGTGCTCTGGAGTTATTTCGTTGCAAGCGGGTTTTTACGTGTTCTGGAGTCATTTCGTTGCAAGCGGGTTTTTACATACTTCTCAGACATTTCACTGGAAGCGAGTTTTTTAAGTGCTCTGTAGGCATTTCGTTGCAAGAGGGTTTTTAAGTGCTCTGGAGTCATTTCGTTGCAAGCGGGTTTTTAAGTGCTCTGAAGGCATTTCGTTGTAAGTGGGTTTTTAAGTGCTCTGGAGTCATTTCGTTGCAAGCAGGTTTTTAAGTGCTCTGGAGTCATTTCGTTGCAAGCGGGTTTTTAAGTGCTCTGGAGTCATTTCGTTGCAAGCGGGTTTTTAAGTGTTCTGGAGTCATTTCGTTGCAAGCGGGTTTTAAGTGCTCTGGAGTCATTTCGTTGCAAGCGGGTTTTTAAGTGCTCTGGAGTCATTTCGTTGCAAGCGGGTTTTTAAGTGCTATGGAGTCATTTCGTTGCAAGCGGGTTTTTAAGTGTTCTGGAGTCATTTCGTTGCAAGCGGGTTTTTAAGTGCTCTGGAGTCATTTCGTTGCAAGCGGGTTTTTAAGTGCTCTGGAGTCATTTCGTTGCAAGTGGGTTTTTAAGTGCTCTGGAGTCATTTCGTTGCAAGCGGGTTTTTAAGTGCTCTGAAGGCATTTCGTTACAAGTGGGTTTTTACATATTTCTCTGACATTTAACTGGAAGCGAGTATTTTAAGTGCTCTGGAGTCATTTCGTTACAAGCGGGTTTTTACGTGCTCTGGAGTCATTTCATTGGAAGCGGGTTTTTACATACTTCTCAGATATTTCACTGGCAGCGGGTTTTTTAAGTGCTCTGGAGTCATTTCGTTGCAAGCGGGTTTTTAAGTACTCTGGAGTCATTTCGTTGCACGCGGGTTTTTAAGTGCTCTGGAGTCATTTCGTTGCAAGCGGGTTTTTAAGTGCTCTGGAGTCATTTCGTTGCAAGCGGGTTTTTAAGTGCTCTGGATTCATTTCGTTGCAAGCGGGTGTTTAAGTGCTCTGGAGTCATTTCGTTGCAAGCGGGTTTTTAAGTGTTCTGGAGTCATTTCATTGCACGCGGGTTTTTAAGTGCTCTGGAGTCATTAAGTTGCAAGCGGGTTTTTAAGTGCTCTGGAGTCATTTCGTTGCAAGCGGGTGTTTAAGTGCTCTGGAGTCATTTCGTTGCAAGCGGGTTTTTAAGTGCTCTGGAGTCATTTCGTTGCAAACGGGTTTTTAAGTGCTCTGGAGTCATTTCGTTGCAAGCGGGTTTTTAAGTACTCTGGAGTCATTTCGTTGCAAGCGGGTTTTTAAGTGCTCTTGAGTCATTTTGTTGCAAGCGGGCTTTTAAGTGCTCTGGAGTCATTTTGTTGCAAGCGGGTTTTTAAGTGCTCTGAAGGCATTTCGTTGTAAGCGTGTTTTTAAGTGCTCTGGAGTCATTTCGTTGCAAGCGGGTTTTTACGTGTTCTGGAGTCATTTCGTTGCAAGCGGGTTTTTACATACTTCTCAGACATTTCACTGGAAGCGGGTTTTTTAAGTGCTCTGTAGGCATTTCGTTGCAAGTGGTTTTTTAAGTACTCTGGAGTCATTTCGTTGCAAGCGGGTTTTTAAGTGCTCTGAAGGCATTTCATTGTAAGCGGGTTTTTAAGTGCTCTGGAGTCATTTCGTTGCAAGCGGGTTTTTAAGTGCTCTGGAGTCATTTCGTTGCAAGCTTTTTTTTAAGTGCTCTGGAGTTATTTCGTTGCAAGCGGGTTTTTACGTGTTCTGGAGTCATTTCGTTGCAAGCGGGTTTTTACATACTTCTCAGACATTTCACTGGAAGCGGGTTTTTTAAGTGCTCTGTAGGCATTTCGTTGCAAGTGGGTTTTTAAGTGCTCTGGAGTCATTTCGTTGCAAGCGGGTTTTTAAGTCCTCTGAAGGCATTTCGTTGTAAGCGGGTTTTTAAGTGCTCTGGAGTCATTTCGTTGCAAGCGGGTTTTTAAGTGCTCTGAAGGCATTTCGTTGTAAGCGGGTTTTTAAGTGCTCTGGAGTCATTTCGTTGCAAGCGGGTTTTTAAGTGCTCTGGAGTCATTTCGTTGCAAGCGGGTGTTTAAGTGCTCTGGAGTCATTTCGTTGCAAGCGGGTTTTTAAGTTCTCTGGAGTCATTTCGTTGCAAGCGGGTTTTTTAGTGCTCTGGAGTGATTTCGTTGCAAGCGGATTTTTAAGTGCTCTGGAGTCATTTCGTTGCAAGCGGGTTTTTAAGTGTTCTGGAGTCATTTCGTTGCAAGCGGGTTTTTACGTGTTCTGGAGTCATTTCGTTGCACGAGGGTTTTTACATACTTCTCAGACATTTCACTGGAAGCGGGTTTTTTAAGTGCTCTGTAGGCATTTCGTTGCAAGCGGGTTTTTAAGTACTCTGGAGTCATTTCGTTGCAAGCGGGTTTTTACGTGCTCTGGAGTCATTTCGTTGCAAGCGGGTTTTTACATATTTCTCTGACATTTAACTGGAAGCGAGTATTTTAAGTGCTCTGGAATCATTTCGTTGCAAGCGGGTTTTTAAGTGAACTGGAGTCATTTCGTTGCATGCGGATTTTTAAGTGTTCTGGATTCATTTCGTTGCAAGCGGGTTTTTAAGTGCTCTGGAGTCATTTCGTTGCAAGCGGGTTTTTAAGTGCTCTGGAGTCATTTCGTTGTAAGCTGGTTTTTAAGTGCTCTGGAGTCATTTCGTTGCAAGCGGGTTTTTAAGTGCTCTGGAGTCATTTCGTTGCTCGCGGGTTTTTAAGTGCTCTGGAGTCATTTAGTTGCAAGCGGGTTTTTAAGTGCTCTGGAGTCATTTCATTGCAATCGGGTTTTTAAGTGCTCTGGAGTCATTTCGTTGCAAGCGGGTTTTTAAGTGCTCTGGAGTCATTTCGTTGCAAGCGGGTTTTTAATTGTTCTGGAGTCATTTCGTTGCAAGCGGGTTTTTAAGTGCTCTGGAGTCATTTCGTTGCAAGCGGGTTTTTAAGTGCTCTGGAGTCATTTCGTTGCAAGCGGGTTTTTAAGTGCTCTGGAGTCATTTCGTTGCAATCGGGTTTTTAAGTGCTCTGGAGTCATTTCGTTGCAAGGGGGTTTTTAAGTGCTCTGTAGGCATTTTGTTGCAAGCGTGTTTTTAAGTACTCTGGAGTCATTTCGTTGCAAGCGGGTTTTTATGTGCTCTGGAGTCATTTCGTTACAAGCGGGTTTTTACATATTTCTCTGACATTTAACTGGAAGCGAGTATTTTAAGTGCTCTGGAGTCATTTCGTTGCAAGCGGGTTTTTACGTGCTCTGGAGTCATTTCATTGGAAGCGGGTTTTTACATACTTCTCAGACATTTCACTGGAAGCGGGTTTTTTAAGTGCTCTGGAGTCATTTCGTTGCAAGTGGGTTTTTAAGTACTCTGGAGTCATTTCGTTACAAGCGGGTTTTTACATATTTCTCTGACATTTAACTGGAAGCGAGTATTTTAAGTGCTCTGGAGTCATTTCGTTGCAAGCGGGTTTTTACGTGCTCTGGAGTCATTTCATTGGAAGTGGGTTTTTACATACTTCTCAGACATTTCACTGGAAGCGGGTTTTTAAGTGAACTGGAGTCATTTCATTGCAAGCGGGTTTTTAAGTGTTCTGGAGTCATTTCGTTGCAAGCGGGTTTTTAAGTGAACTGGAGTCATTTCGTTGCAAGCGGGTTTTTAAGTGCTCTGGAGTCATTTCGTTGCAAGCGGGTTTTTAAGTGTTCTGGAGTCATTTCGTTGCAAGCGGGTTTTTAAGTGCTCTGGAGTCATTTCGTTGCAAGCCGGTTTTTAAGTACTCTGGAGTCATTTCGTTGCAAGCGGGTTTTTAAGTGCTCTGGAGTCATTTCGTTGCAAGGTGGTTTTTAAGTGCTCTGGAGTCATTTCGTTGCAAGCGGGTTTTTAAGTGCTCTGAAGGCATTTAGTTGTAAGCGGGTTTTTAAGTGCTCTTGAGTCATTTAGTTGCAAACGGGTTTTTACGTGTTCTGGAGTCATTTAGTTGCAAGCGGGTTTTTACATGCTTCTCAGACATTTCACTGGATGCGGGTTTTTTAAGTGCTCTGTAGGCATTTCGTTGCAAGCGGGTTTTTAAGTACTCTGGAGTCATTTTGTTGCAAGCGGGTTTTTAAGTGCTCTGGAGTCATTTCGTTGCAAGCGGCTTTTTATGTGATCTGGAGTCATTTCGTTGCAAGCGGGTTTTTAAGTGCTCTGGAGTCAGTTCGTTGCAACCGGTTTTTGAGTGCTCTGGAGTCTTTTCGTTGCAAGCGGGTTTTTAAGTGTTCTGGAGTCATTTCTTTGCAAGCGGGTTTTTAAGTGCTCTGAAGGCATTTCGTTGCGAGCGGGTTTTTAAATGCTCTGGAGTCATTTCGTTGCAAGCGGGTTTTTAAGTGCTCTGGAGTCATTTCGTTGCAAGCGGGTTTTTAAATGCTCTGGAGTCATTTCGTTGCAAGCGGGTTTTTAAGTGCTCTGGAGTCATTTCGTTGCAAGCGGGTTTTTAAGTGCTCTGGAGTCATTTCGTTGCAAGCGGGTTTTTAAGTGCTCTGGAGTCATTTCGTTGCAAGCGGGTTTTTAAGTGCTCTGGAGTCATTTCGTTGCAAGCGGGTTTTTAAGTGCTCTGAAGGCATTTCGTTGTAAGCGGGTTTTTAAGTCCTCTTGAGTCATTTAGTTGCAAGCGGGTTTTTACGTGTTCTGGAGTCATTTCGTTGCAAGCGGGTTTTTACATACTTCTCAGACATTTCACTCGAAGCGGGTTTTTTAAGTGCTCTCTAGGCATTTCGTTGCAAGCGGTTTTTTAAATACTGTGGAGTCATTTCGTTGCAATCTGGTTTTTAAGTGCTCTGAAGTCATTTCGTTGTAAGCGGGTTTTTAAGTGCTCTGGAGTCATTTCGTTGCAAGCGGGTTTTTAAGTGCTCTGGAGTCATTTCGTTGCAAGCTTTTTTTTAAGTGCTCTGGAGTTATTTCGTTGCAAGCAGGTTTTTACGTGTTCTGGAGTCATTTCGTTGCAAGCGGGTTTTTACATACTTCTCAGACATTTCACTGGAAGCGAGTTTTTTAAGTGCTCTGTAGGCATTTCGTTGCAAGAGGGTTTTTAAGTGCTCTGGAGTCATTTCGTTGCAAGCGGGTTTTTAAGTGCTCTGAAGGCATTTCGTTGTAAGTGGGTTTTTAAGTGCTCTGGAGTCATTTCGTTGCAAGCGGGTTTTTAAGTGCTCTGGAGTCATTTCATTGCAAGCGGGTTTTTAAGTGTTCTGGAGTCATTTCGTTGCAAGCGGGTTTTTAAGTGCTCTGGAGTCATTTCGTTGCAAGCGGGTTTTTAATTGCTCTGGAGTCATTTCGTTGCAAGCGGGTTTTTAAGTGCTATGGAGTCATTTCGTTGCAAGCGGGTTTTTAAGTGTTCTGGAGTCATTTCGTTGCAAGCGGGTTTTTAAGTGCTCTGGAGTCATTTCGTTGCAAGCGGGTTTTTAAGTGCTCTGGAGTCATTTCGTTGCAAGTGGGTTTTTAAGTGCTCTGGAGTCATTTCGTTGCAAGCGGGTTTTTAAGTGCTCTGAAGGCATTTCGTTACAAGTGGGTTTTTACATATATCTCTGACATTTAACTGGAAGCGAGTATTTTAAGTGCTCTGGAGTCATTTCGTTACAAGCGGGTTTTTACGTGCTCTGGAGTCATTTCATTGGAAGCGGGTTTTTACATACTTCTCAGATATTTCACTGGCAGCGGGTTTTTTAAGTGCTCTGGAGTCATTTCGTTGCAATCGGGTTTTTAAGTACTCTGGAGTCATTTCGTTGCACGCGGGTTTTTAAGTGCTCTGGAGTCATTTCGTTGCAAGCGGGTTTTTAAGTGCTCTGGAGTCATTTCGTTGCAAGCGGGTTTTTAAGTGCTCTTGATTCATTTCGTTGCAAGCGGGTGTTTAAGTGCTCTGGAGTCATTTCGTTGCAAGCGGGTTTTTAAGTGTTCTGGAGTCATTTCGTTGCACGCGGGTTTTTAAGTGCTCTGGAGTCATTAAGTTGCAAGCGGGTTTTTAAGTGCTCTGGAGTCATTTCGTTGCAAGCGGGTGTTTAAGTGCTCTGGAGTCATTTCGTTGCAAGCGGATTTTTAAGTGCTCTGGAGTCATTTCGTTGCAAACGGGTTTTTAAGTGTTCTGGAGTCATTTCGTTGCAAGCGGGTTTTTAAGTGTTCTGGAGTCATTTCGTTGCAAGCGGGTTTTTAAGTGCTCTGGAGTCATTTCGTTGCAAGCCGGTTTTTAAGTACTCTGGAGTCATTTCGTTGCAAGCGGGTTTTTAAGTGCTCTGGAGTCATTTCGGTGCAAGGTGGTTTTTAAGTGCTCTGGAGTCATTTCGTTGCAAGCGGGTTTTTAAGTGCTCTGAAGGCATTTAGTTGTAAGCGGGTTTTTAAGTGCTCTTGAGTCATTTAGTTGCAAGCGGGTTTTTACGTGTTCTGGAGTCATTTAGTTGCAAGCGGGTTTTTACATGCTTCTCAGACATTTCACTGGATGCGGGTTTTTTAAGTGCTCTGTAGGCATTTCGTTGCAAGCGGGTTTTTAAGTACTCTGGAGTCATTTTGTTGCAAGCGGGTTTTTAAGTGCTCTGGAGTCATTTCGTTGCAAGCGGCTTTTTATGTGATCTGGAGTCATTTCGTTGCAAGCGGGTTTTTAAGTGCTCTGGAGTCAGTTCGTTGCAACCTGTTTTTAAGTGCTCTGGAGTCATTTCGTTGCAAGCGGGTTTTTAAGTGCTCTGGAGTCATTTCATTGCAAGCGGGTTTTTAAGTGTTCTGGAGTAATTTCGTTGCAAGCGGGTTTTTAAGTGCTCTGGAGTCATTTCTTTGCAAGCGGGTTTTTAAGTGCTCTGGAGTCATTTCGTTGCAAGCGGGTTTTTAAGTGCTCTGGAGTCATCTCGTTGCAAGCGGCTTTTTATATGATCTGGAGTCATTTCGTTGAAAGCGGGTTTTTAAGTGCTCTGGAGTCAGTTCGTTGCAACCGGTTTTTGAGTGCTCTGGAGTCTTTTCGTTGCAAGCGGGTTTTTAAGTGTTCTGGAGTCATTTCTTTGCAAGCGGGTTTTTAAGTGCTCTGAAGGCATTTCGTTGCGAGCGGGTTTTTAAATGCTCTGGAGTCATTTCGTTGCAAGCGGGTTTTTAAGTGCTCTGGAGTCATTTCGTTGCAAGCGGGTTTTTAAATGCTCTGGAGTCATTTCGTTGCAAGCGGGTTTTTAAGTGCTCTGGAGTCATTTCGTTGCAAGCGGGTTTTTAAGTGCTCTGGAGTCATTTCGTTGCAAGCGGGTTTTTAAGTGCTCTGGAGTCATTTCGTTGCAAGCGGGTTTTTAAGTGCTCTGGAGTCATTTCGTTGCAAGCGGGTTTTTAAGTGCTCTGAACGCATTTCGTTGTAAGCGGGTTTTTAAGTCCTCTTGAGTCATTTAGTTGCAAGCGGGTTTTTACGTGTTCTGGAGTCATTTCGTTGCAAGCGGGTTTTTACATACTTCTCAGACATTTCACTCGAAGCGGGTTTTTTAAGTGCTCTCTAGGCATTTCGTTGCAAGCGGTTTTTTAAGTACTGTGGAGTCATTTCGTTGCAATCTGGTTTTTAAGTGCTCTGAAGTCATTTCGTTGTAAGCGGGTTTTTAAGTGCTCTGGAGTCATTTCGTTGCAAGCGGGTTTTTAAGTGCTCTGGAGTCATTTCGTTGCAAGCTTTTTTTTAAGTGCTCTGGAGTTATTTCGTTGCAAGCAGGTTTTTACGTGTTCTGGAGTCATTTCGTTGCAAGCGGGTTTTTACATACTTCTCAGACATTTCACTGGAAGCGAGTTTTTTAAGTGCTCTGTAGGCATTTCGTTGCAAGAGGGTTTTTAAGTGCTCTGGAGTCATTTCATTGCAAGCGGGTTTTTAAGTGCTCTGAAGGCATTTCGTTGTAAGTGGGTTTTTAAGTGCTCTGGAGTCATTTCGTTGCAAGCAGGTTTTTAAGTGCTCTGGAGTCATTTCGTTGCAAGCGGGTTTTTAAGTGCTCTGGAGTCATTTCATTGCAAGCGGGTTTTTAAGTGTTCTGGAGTCATTTCGTTGCAAGCGGGTTTTTAAGTGCTCTGGAGTCATTTCGTTGCAAGCGGGTTTTTAAGTGCTCTGGAGTCATTTCGTTGCAAGCGGGTTTTTAAGTGCTATGGAGTCATTTCGTTGCAAGCGGGTTTTTAAGTGTTCTGGAGTCATTTCGTTGCAAGCGGGTTTTTAAGTGCTCTGGAGTCATTTCGTTGCAAGCGGGTTTTTAAGTGCTCTGGAGTCATTTCGTTGCAAGTGGGTTTTTAAGTGCTCTGGAGTCATTTCGTTGCAAGCGGGTTTTTAAGTGCTCTGAAGGCATTTCGTTACAAGTGGGTTTTTACATATATCTCTGACATTTAACTGGAAGCGAGTATTTTAAGTGCTCTGGAGTCATTTCGTTACAAGCGGGTTTTTACGTGCTCTGGAGTCATTTCATTGGAAGCGGGTTTTTACATACTTCTCAGATATTTCACTGGCAGCGGGTTTTTTAAGTGCTCTGGAGTCATTTCGTTGCAATCGGGTTTTTAAGTACTCTGGAGTCATTTCGTTGCACGTGGGTTTTTAAGTGCTCTGGAGTCATTTCGTTGCAAGCGGGTTTTTAAGTGCTCTGGAGTCATTTCGTTGCAAGCGGGTTTTTAAGTGCTCTTGATTCATTTCGTTGCAAGCGGGTGTTTAAGTGCTCTGGAGTCATTTCGTTGCAAGCGGGTTTTTAAGTGTTCTGGAGTCATTTCGTTGCACGCGGGTTTTTAAGTGCTCTGGAGTCATTAAGTTGCAAGCGGGTTTTTAAGTGCTCTGGAGTCATTTCGTTGCAAGCGGGTGTTTAAGTGCTCTGGAGTCATTTCGTTGCAAGCGGATTTTTAAGTGCTCTGGAGTCATTTCGTTGCAAACGGGTTTTTAAGTGTTCTGGAGTCATTTCGTTGCAAGCGGGTGTTTAAGTGCTCTGGAGTCATTTCGTTGCAAGCGGCTTTTTATGTGATCTGGAGTCATTTCGTTGCAAGCGGGTTTTTAAGTGCTCTGGAGTCAGTTCGTTGCAACCGGTTTTTGAGTGCTCTGGAGTCTTTTCGTTGCAAGCGGGTTTTTAAGTGTTCTGGAGTCATTTCTTTGCAAGCGGGTTTTTAAGTGCTCTGAAGGCATTTCGTTGCGAGCGGGTTTTTAAATGCTCTGGAGTCATTTCGTTGCAAGCGGGTTTTTAAGTGCTCTGGAGTCATTTCGTTGCAAGCGGGTTTTTAAATGCTCTGGAGTCATTTCGTTGCAAGCGGGTTTTTAAGTGCTCTGGAGTCATTTCGTTGCAAGCGGGTTTTTAAGTGCTCTGGAGTCATTTCGTTGCAAGCGGGTTTTTAAGTGCTCTGGAGTCATTTCGTTGCAAGCGGGTTTTTAAGTGCTCTGGAGTCATTTCGTTGCAAGCGGGTTTTTAAGTGCTCTGAAGGCATTTCGTTGTAAGCGGGTTTTTAAGTCCTCTTGAGTCATTTAGTTGCAAGCGGGTTTTTACGTGTTCTGGAGTCATTTCGTTGCAAGCGGGTTTTTACATACTTCTCAGACATTTCACTCGAAGCGGGTTTTTTAAGTGCTCTCTAGGCATTTCGTTGCAAGCGGTTTTTTAAGTACTGTGGAGTCATTTCGTTGCAATCTGGTTTTTAAGTGCTCTGAAGTCATTTCGTTGTAAGCGGGTTTTTAAGTGCTCTGGAGTCATTTCGTTGCAAGCGGGTTTTTAAGTGCTCTGGAGTCATTTCGTTGCAAGCTTTTTTTTAAGTGCTCTGGAGTTATTTCGTTGCAAGCAGGTTTTTACGTGTTCTGGAGTCATTTCGTTGCAAGCGGGTTTTTACATACTTCTCAGACATTTCACTGGAAGCGAGTTTTTTAAGTGCTCTGTAGGCATTTCGTTGCAAGAGGGTTTTTAAGTGCTCTGGAGTCATTTCGTTGCAAGCGGGTTTTTAAGTGCTCTGAAGGCATTTCGTTGTAAGTGGGTTTTTAAGTGCTCTGGAGTCATTTCGTTGCAAGCAGGTTTTTAAGTGCTCTGGAGTCATTTCGTTGCAAGCGGGTTTTTAAGTGCTCTGGAGTCATTTCATTGCAAGCGGGTTTTTAAGTGTTCTGGAGTCATTTCGTTGCAAGCGGGTTTTTAAGTGCTCTGGAGTCATTTCGTTGCAAGCGGGTTTTTAAGTGCTCTGGAGTCATTTCGTTGCAAGCGGGTTTTTAAGTGCTATGGAGTCATTTCGTTGCAAGCGGGTTTTTAAGTGTTCTGGAGTCATTTCGTTGCAAGCGGGTTTTTAAGTGCTCTGGAGTCATTTCGTTGCAAGCGGGTTTTTAAGTGCTCTGGAGTCATTTCGTTGCAAGTGGGTTTTTAAGTGCTCTGGAGTCATTTCGTTGCAAGCGGGTTTTTAAGTGCTCTGAAGGCATTTCGTTACAAGTGGGTTTTTACATATATCTCTGACATTTAACTGGAAGCGAGTATTTTAAGTGCTCTGGAGTCATTTCGTTACAAGCGGGTTTTTACGTGCTCTGGAGTCATTTCATTGGAAGCGGGTTTTTACATACTTCTCAGATATTTCACTGGCAGCGGGTTTTTTAAGTGCTCTGGAGTCATTTCGTTGCAATCGGGTTTTTAAGTACTCTGGAGTCATTTCGTTGCACGCGGGTTTTTAAGTGCTCTGGAGTCATTTCGTTGCAAGCGGGTTTTTAAGTGCTCTGGAGTCATTTCGTTGCAAGCGGGTTTTTAAGTGCTCTTGATTCATTTCGTTGCAAGCGGGTGTTTAAGTGCTCTGGAGTCATTTCGTTGCAAGCGGGTTTTTAAGTGTTCTGGAGTCATTTCGTTGCACGCGGGTTTTTAAGTGCTCTGGAGTCATTAAGTTGCAAGCGGGTTTTTAAGTGCTCTGGAGTCATTTCGTTGCAAGCGGGTGTTTAAGTGCTCTGGAGTCATTTCGTTGCAAGCGGATTTTTAAGTGCTCTGGAGTCATTTCGTTGCAAACGGGTTTTTAAGTGTTCTGGAGTCATTTCGTTGCAAGCGGGTTTTTAAGTGTTCTGGAGTCATTTCGTTGCAAGCGGGTTTTTAAGTGCTCTGGAGTCATTTCGTTGCAAGCCGGTTTTTAAGTACTCTGGAGTCATTTCGTTGCAAGCGGGTTTTTAAGTGCTCTGGAGTCATTTCGGTGCAAGGTGGTTTTTAAGTGCTCTGGAGTCATTTCGTTGCAAGCGGGTTTTTAAGTGCTCTGAAGGCATTTAGTTGTAAGCGGGTTTTTAAGTGCTCTTGAGTCATTTAGTTGCAAGCGGGTTTTTACGTGTTCTGGAGTCATTTAGTTGCAAGCGGGTTTTTACATGCTTCTCAGACATTTCACTGGATGCGGGTTTTTTAAGTGCTCTGTAGGCATTTCGTTGCAAGCGGGTTTTTAAGTACTCTGGAGTCATTTTGTTGCAAGCGGGTTTTTAAGTGCTCTGGAGTCATTTCGTTGCAAGCGGCTTTTTATGTGATCTGGAGTCATTTCGTTGCAAGCGGGTTTTTAAGTGCTCTGGAGTCAGTTCGTTGCAACCTGTTTTTAAGTGCTCTGGAGTCATTTCGTTGCAAGCGGGTTTTTAAGTGCTCTGGAGTCATTTCATTGCAAGCGGGTTTTTAAGTGTTCTGGAGTAATTTCGTTGCAAGCGGGTTTTTAAGTGCTCTGGAGTCATTTCGTTGCAAGCGGGTTTTTAAGTGCTCTGGAGTCATTTCGTTGCAAGCGGGTTTTTAAGTGCTATGGAGTCATTTCGTTGCAAGCGGGTTTTTAAGTGTTCTGGAGTCATTTCGTTGCAAGCGGGTTTTTAAGTGCTCTGGAGTCATTTCGTTGCAAGCGGGTTTTTAAGTGCTCTGGAGTCATTTCGTTGCAAGTGGGTTTTTAAGTGCTCTGGAGTCATTTCGTTGCAAGCGGGTTTTTAAGTGCTCTGAAGGCATTTCGTTACAAGTGGGTTTTTACATATTTCTCTGACATTTAACTGGAAGCGAGTATTTTAAGTGCTCTGGAGTCATTTCGTTACAAGCGGGTTTTTACGTGCTCTGGAGTCATTTCATTGGAAGCGGGTTTTTACATACTTCTCAGATATTTCACTGGCAGCGGGTTTTTTAAGTGCTCTGGAGTCATTTCGTTGCAAGCGGGTTTTTAAGTACTCTGGAGTCATTTCGTTGCACGCGGGTTTTTAAGTGCTCTGGAGTCATTTCGTTGCAAGCGGGTTTTTAAGTGCTCTGGAGTCATTTCGTTGCAAGCGGGTTTTTAAGTGCTCTTGATTCATTTCGTTGCAAGCGGGTGTTTAAGTGCTCTGGAGTCATTTCGTTGCAAGCGGGTTTTTAAGTGTTCTGGAGTCATTTCGTTGCACGCGGGTTTTTAAGTGCTCTGGAGTCATTAAGTTGCAAGCGGGTTTTTAAGTGCTCTGGAGTCATTTCGTTGCAAGCGGGTGTTTAAGTGCTCTGGAGTCATTTCGTTGCAAGCGGATTTTTAAGTGCTCTGGAGTCATTTCGTTGCAAACGGGTTTTTAAGTGTTCTGGAGTCATTTCGTTGCAAGCGGGTTTTTAAGTGTTCTGGAGTCATTTCGTTGCAAGCGGGTTTTTAAGTGCTCTGGAGTCATTTCGTTGCAAGCCGGTTTTTAAGTACTCTGGAGTCATTTCGTTGCAAGCGGGTTTTTAAGTGCTCTGGAGTCATTTCGTTGCAAGGTGGTTTTTAAGTGCTCTGGAGTCATTTCGTTGCAAGCGGGTTTTTAAGTGCTCTGAAGGCATTTAGTTGTAAGCGGGTTTTTAAGTGCTCTTGAGTCATTTAGTTGCAAGCGGGTTTTTACGTGTTCTGGAGTCATTTAGTTGCAAGCGGGTTTTTACATGCTTCTCAGACATTTCACTGGATGCGGGTTTTTTAAGTGCTCTGTAGGCATTTCGTTGCAAGCGGGTTTTTAAGTACTCTGGAGTCATTTCGTTGCAAGCGGGTTTTTACATACTTCTCAGACATTTCACTCGAAGCGGGTTTTTTAAGTGCTCTCTAGGCATTTCGTTGCAAGCGGTTTTTTAAGTACTGTGGAGTCATTTCGTTGCAATCTGGTTTTTAAGTGCTCTGAAGTCATTTCGTTGTAAGCGGGTTTTTAAGTGCTCTGGAGTCATTTCGTTGCAAGCGGGTTTTTAAGTGCTCTGGAGTCATTTCGTTGCAAGCTTTTTTTTAAGTGCTCTGGAGTTATTTCGTTGCAAGCAGGTTTTTACGTGTTCTGGAGTCATTTCGTTGCAAGCGGGTTTTTACATACTTCTCAGACATTTCACTGGAAGCGAGTTTTTTAAGTGCTCTGTAGGCATTTCGTTGCAAGAGGGTTTTTAAGTGCTCTGGAGTCATTTCGTTGCAAGCGGGTTTTTAAGTGCTCTGAAGGCATTTCGTTGTAAGTGGGTTTTTAAGTGCTCTGGAGTCATTTCGTTGCAAGCAGGTTTTTAAGTGCTCTGGAGTCATTTCGTTGCAAGCGGGTTTTTAAGTGCTCTGGAGTCATTTCATTGCAAGCGGGTTTTTAAGTGTTCTGGAGTCATTTCGTTGCAAGCGGGTTTTTAAGTGCTCTGGAGTCATTTCGTTGCAAGCGGGTTTTTAAGTGCTCTGGAGTCATTTCGTTGCAAGCGGGTTTTTAAGTGCTATGGAGTCATTTCGTTGCAAGCGGGTTTTTAAGTGTTCTGGAGTCATTTCGTTGCAAGCGGGTTTTTAAGTGCTCTGGAGTCATTTCGTTGCAAGCGGGTTTTTAAGTGCTCTGGAGTCATTTCGTTGCAAGTGGGTTTTTAAGTGCTCTGGAGTCATTTCGTTGCAAGCGGGTTTTTAAGTGCTCTGAAGGCATTTCGTTACAAGTGGGTTTTTACATATTTCTCTGACATTTAACTGGAAGCGAGTATTTTAAGTGCTCTGGATTCATTTCGTTACAAGCGGGTTTTTACGTGCTCTGGAGTCATTTCATTGGAAGCGGGTTTTTACATACTTCTCAGATATTTCACTGGCAGCGGGTTTTTTAAGTGCTCTGGAGTCATTTCGTTGCAAGCGGGTTTTTAAGTACTCTGGAGTCATTTCGTTGCACGCGGGTTTTTAAGTGCTCTGGAGTCATTTCGTTGCAAGCGGGTTTTTAAGTGCTCTGGAGTCATTTCGTTGCAAGCGGGTTTTTAAGTGCTCTTGATTCATTTCGTTGCAAGCAGGTGTTTAAGTGCTCTGGAGTCATTTCGTTGCAAGCGGGGTTTTAAGTGTTCTGGAGTCATTTCGTTGCACGCGGGTTTTTAAGTGCTCTGGAGTCATTAAGTTGCAAGCGGGTTTTTTAGTGCTCTGGAGTCATTTCGTTGCAAGCGGGTGTTTAAGTGCTCTGGAGTCATTTCGTTGCAAGCGGATTTTTAAGTGCTCTGGAGTCATTTCGTTGCAAACGGGTTTTTAAGTGTTCTGGAGTCATTTCATTGCAAGCGGGTTTTTAAGTGTTCTGGAGTCATTTCGTTGCAAGCGGGTTTTTAAGTGCTCTGGAGTCATTTCGTTGCAAGCCGGTTTTTAAGTACTCTGGAGTCATTTCGTTGCAAGCGGGTTTTTAATGCTCTGGAGTCATTTCGTTGCAAGGTGGTTTTTAAGTGCTCTGGAGTCATTTCGTTGCAAGCGGGTTTTTAAGTGCTCTGAAGGCATTTAGTTGTAAGCGAGTTTTTAAGTGCTCTTGAGTCATTTAGTTGCAAGCGGGTTTTTACGTGTTCTGGAGTCATTTAGTTGCAAGCGGGTTTTTACATGCTTCTCAGACATTTCACTGGATGCGGGTTTTTTAAGTGCTCTGTAGGCATTTCGTTGCAAGCGGGTTTTTAAGTACTCTGGAGTCATTTTGTTGCAAGCGGGTTTTTAAGTGCTCTGGAGTCATTTCGTTGCAAGCGGATTTTTATGTGATCTGGAGTCATTTCGTTGCAAGCGGGTTTTTAAGTGCTCTGGAGTCAGTTCGTTGCAACCGGTTTTTAAGTGCTCTGGAGTCTTTTCGTTGCAAGCGGGTTTTTAAGTGTTCTGGAGTCATTTCTTTGCAAGCGGGTTTTTAAGTGCTCTGAAGGCATTTCGTTGCGAGCGGGTTTTTAAGTGCTCTGGAGTCATTTCGTTGCAAGCGGGTTTTTAAGTGCTCTGGAGTCATTTCGTTGCAAGCGGGTTTTTAAATGCTCTGGAGTCATTTCGTTGCAAGCGGGTTTTTAAGTGCTCTGGAGTCATTTCGTTGCAAGCGGGTTTTTAAGTGCTCTGGAGTCATTTCGTTGCAAGCGGGTTTTTAAGTGCTCTGGAGTCATTTCGTTGCAAGCGGGTTTTTAAGTGCTCTGGAGTCATTTCGTTGCAAGGTGGTTTTTAAGTGCTCTGGAGTCATTTCGTTGCAAGCGGGTTTTTAAGTGCTCTGAAGGCATTTAGTTGTAAGCGGGTTTTTAAGTGCTCTTGAGTCATTTAGTTGCAAGCGGGTTTTTACGTGTTCTGGAGTCATTTAGTTGCAAGCGGGTTTTTACATGCTTCTCAGACATTTCACTGGATGCGGGTTTTTTAAGTGCTCTGTAGGCATTTCGTTGCAAGCGGGTTTTTAAGTACTCTGGAGTCATTTCGTTGCAAGCGGGTTTTTACATACTTCTCAGACATTTCACTCGAAGCGGGTTTTTTAAGTGCTCTCTAGGCATTTCGTTGCAAGCGGTTTTTTAAGTACTGTGGAGTCATTTCGTTGCAATCTGGTTTTTAAGTGCTCTGAAGTCATTTCGTTGTAAGCGGGTTTTTAAGTGCTCTGGAGTCATTTCGTTGCAAGCGGGTTTTTAAGTGCTCTGGAGTCATTTCGTTGCAAGCTTTTTTTTAAGTGCTCTGGAGTTATTTCGTTGCAAGCAGGTTTTTACGTGTTCTGGAGACATTTCGTTGCAAGCGGGTTTTTACATACTTCTCAGACATTTCACTGGAAGCGAGTTTTTTAAGTGCTCTGTAGGCATTTCGTTGCAAGAGGGTTTTTAAGTGCTCTGGAGTCATTTCGTTGCAAGCGGGTTTTTAAGTGCTCTGGAGTCATTTCGTTGCAAGCGGGTTTTTAAGTGCTCTGAAGGCATTTCGTTGTAAGTGGGTTTTTAAGTGCTCTGGAGTCATTTCGTTGCAAGCGGGTTTTTAAGTGCTCTGGAGTCATTTCGTTGCAAGCGGGTTTTTAAGTGCTCTGGAGTCATTTCATTGCAAGCGGGTTTTTAAGTGTTCTGGAGTCATTTCGTTGCAAGCGGGTTTTTAAGTGCTCTGGAGTCATTTCATTGCAAGCGGGTTTTTAAGTGTTCTGGAGTCATTTCGTTGCAAGCGGGTTTTTAAGTGCTCTGGAGTCATTTCGTTGCAAGCGGGTTTTTAAGTGCTCTGGAGTCATTTCGTTGCAAGCGGGTTTTTAAGTGCTATGGAGTCATTTCGTTGCAAGCGGGTTTTTAAGTGCTCTGGAGTCATTTCGTTGCAAGCGGGTTTTTAAGTGCTCTGAAGGCATTTAGTTGTAAGCGGGTTTTTAAGTGCTCTTGAGTCATTTAGTTGCAAGCGGGTTTTTACGTGTTCTGGAGTCATTTAGTTGCAAGCGGGTTTTTACATGCTTCTCAGACATTTCACTGGATGCGGGTTTTTTAAGTGCTCTGTAGGCATTTCGTTGCAAGCGGGTTTTTAAGTACTCTGGAGTCATTTCGTTGCAAGCGGGTTTTTACATACTTCTCAGACATTTCACTCGAAGCGGGTTTTTTAAGTGCTCTCTAGGCATTTCGTTGCAAGCGGTTTTTTAAGTACTGTGGAGTCATTTCGTTGCAATCTGGTTTTTAAGTGCTCTGAAGTCATTTCGTTGTAAGCGGGTTTTTAAGTGCTCTGGAGTCATTTCGTTGCAAGCGGGTTTTTAAGTGCTCTGGAGTCATTTCGTTGCAAGCTTTTTTTTAAGTGCTCTGGAGTTATTTCGTTGCAAGCAGGTTTTTACGTGTTCTGGAGTCATTTCGTTGCAAGCGGGTTTTTACATACTTCTCAGACATTTCACTGGAAGCGAGTTTTTTAAGTGCTCTGTAGGCATTTCGTTGCAAGAGGGTTTTTAAGTGCTCTGGAGTCATTTCGTTGCAAGCGGGTTTTTAAGTGCTCTGAAGGCATTTCGTTGTAAGTGGGTTTTTAAGTGCTCTGGAGTCATTTCGTTGCAAGCAGGTTTTTAAGTGCTCTGGAGTCATTTCGTTGCAAGCGGGTTTTTAAGTGCTCTGGAGTCATTTCATTGCAAGCGGGTTTTTAAGTGTTCTGGAGTCATTTCGTTGCAAGCGGGTTTTTAAGTGCTCTGGAGTCATTTCGTTGCAAGCGGGTTTTTAAGTGCTCTGGAGTCATTTCGTTGCAAGCGGGTTTTTAAGTGCTATGGAGTCATTTCGTTGCAAGCGGGTTTTTAAGTGTTCTGGAGTCATTTCGTTGCAAGCGGGTTTTTAAGTGCTCTGGAGTCATTTCGTTGCAAGCGGGTTTTTAAGTGCTCTGGAGTCATTTCGTTGCAAGTGGGTTTTTAAGTGCTCTGGAGTCATTTCGTTGCAAGCGGGTTTTTAAGTGCTCTGAAGGCATTTCGTTACAAGTGGGTTTTTACATATTTCTCTGACATTTAACTGGAAGCGAGTATTTTAAGTGCTCTGGATTCATTTCGTTACAAGCGGGTTTTTACGTGCTCTGGAGTCATTTCATTGGAAGCGGGTTTTTACATACTTCTCAGATATTTCACTGGCAGCGGGTTTTTTAAGTGCTCTGGAGTCATTTCGTTGCAAGCGGGTTTTTAAGTACTCTGGAGTCATTTCGTTGCACGCGGGTTTTTAAGTGCTCTGGAGTCATTTCGTTGCAAGCGGGTTTTTAAGTGCTCTGGAGTCATTTCGTTGCAAGCGGGTTTTTAAGTGCTCTTGATTCATTTCGTTGCAAGCGGGTGTTTAAGTGCTCTGGAGTCATTTCGTTGCAAGCGGGGTTTTAAGTGTTCTGGAGTCATTTCGTTGCACGCGGGTTTTTAAGTGCTCTGGAGTCATTAAGTTGCAAGCGGGTTTTTTAGTGCTCTGGAGTCATTTCGTTGCAAGCGGGTGTTTAAGTGCTCTGGAGTCATTTCGTTGCAAGCAGATTTTTAAGTGCTCTGGAGTCATTTCGTTGCAAACGGGTTTTTAAGTGTTCTGGAGTCATTTCATTGCAAGCGGGTTTTTAAGTGTTCTGGAGTCATTTCGTTGCAAGCGGGTTTTTAAGTGCTCTGGAGTCATTTCGTTGCAAGCCGGTTTTTAAGTACTCTGGAGTCATTTCGTTGCAAGCGGGTTTTTAATGCTCTGGAGTCATTTCGTTGCAAGGTGGTTTTTAAGTGCTCTGGAGTCATTTCGTTGCAAGCGGGTTTTTAAGTGCTCTGAAGGCATTTAGTTGTAAGCGGGTTTTTAAGTGCTCTTGAGTCATTTAGTTGCAAGCGGGTTTTTACGTGTTCTGGAGTCATTTAGTTGCAAGCGGGTTTTTACATGCTTCTCAGACATTTCACTGGATGCGGGTTTTTTAAGTGCTCTGTAGGCATTTCGTTGCAAGCGGGTTTTTAAGTACTCTGGAGTCATTTTGTTGCAAGCGGGTTTTTAAGTGCTCTGGAGTCATTTCGTTGCAAGCGGATTTTTATGTGATCTGGAGTCATTTCGTTGCAAGCGGGTTTTTAAGTGCTCTGGAGTCAGTTCGTTGCAACCGGTTTTTAAGTGCTCTGGAGTCTTTTCGTTGCAAGCGGGTTTTTAAGTGCTCTGGAGTCATTTCGTTGCAAGCGGGTTTTTAAATGCTCTGGAGTCATTTCGTTGCAAGCGGGTTTTTAAGTGCTCTGGAGTCATTTCGTTGCAAGCGGGTTTTTAAGTGCTCTGGAGTCATTTCGTTGCAAGCGGGTTTTTAAGTGCTCTGGAGTCATTTCGTTGCAAGGGGGTTTTTAAGTGCTCTGGAGTCATTTCGTTGCAAGCGGGTTTTTAAGTGCTCTGAAGGCATTTCGTTGTAAGCGGGTTTTTAAGTCCTCTTGAGTCATTTAGTTGCAATCGGGTTTTTACGTGTTCTGGAGTCATTTCGTTGCAAGCGGGTTTTTACATACTTCTCAGACATTTCACTCGAAGCGGGTTTTTTAAGTGCTCTCTAAGCATTTCGTTGCAAGCGGTTTTTTAAGTACTGTGGAGTCATTTCGTTGCAATCGGGTTTTTAAGTGCTCTGAAGTCATTTCGTTGTAAGCGGGTTTTTAAGTGCTCTGGAGTCATTTCGTTGCAAGCGGGTTTTTAAGTGCTCTGGAGTCATTTCGTTGCAAGCTTTTTTTTAAGTGCTCTGGAGTTATTTCGTTGCAAGCTGGTTTTTACGTGTTCTGGAGTCATTTCGTTGCAAGCGGGTTTTTACATACTTCTCAGACATTTCACTGGAAGCGAGTTTTTTAAGTGCTCTGT
Source organism: Meriones unguiculatus (assembly GCF_030254825.1). Taxonomy (NCBI): domain Eukaryota; kingdom Metazoa; phylum Chordata; class Mammalia; order Rodentia; family Muridae; genus Meriones; species Meriones unguiculatus. The sequence continues at coordinate 65,235,650 of NC_083352.1, read as the reverse complement.
AGGCATTTCGTTGCAAGAGGGTTTTTAAGTGCTCTGGAGTCATTTCGTTGCAAGCGGGTTTATAAGTGCTCTGAAGGCATTTCGTTGTAAGTGGGTTTTTAAGTGCTCTGGAGTCATTTCGTTGCAAGCAGGTTTTTAAGTGCTCTGGAGTCATTTCGTTGCAAGCGGGTTTTTAAGTGCTCTGGAGTCATTTCGTTGCAAGCGGGTTTTTAAGTGTTCTGGAGTCATTTCGTTGCAAGCGGGTTTTTAAGTGCTCTGGAGTCATTTCGTTGCAAGCGGGTTTTTAAGTGCTCTGGAGTCATTTCGTTGCAAGCGGGTTTTTAAGTGCTATGGAGTCATTTCGTTGCAAGCGGGTTTTTAAGTGTTCTGGAGTCATTTCGTTGCAAGCGGGTTTTTAAGTGCTCTGGAGTCATTTCGTTGCAAGCGGGTTTTTAAGTGCTCTGGAGTCATTTCGTTGCAAGTGGGTTTTTAAGTGCTCTGGAGTCATTTCGTTGCAAGCGGGTTTTTAAGTGCTCTGAAGGCATTTCGTTACAAGTGGGTTTTTACATATTTCTCTGACATTTAACTGGAAGCGAGTATTTTAAGTGCTCTGGAGTCATTTCGTTACAAGCGGGTTTTTACGTGCTCTGGAGTCATTTCATTGGAAGCGGGTTTTTACATACTTCTCAGATATTTCACTGGCAGCGGGTTTTTTAAGTGCTCTGGAGTCATTTCGTTGCAAGCGGGTTTTTAAGTACTCTGGAGTCATTTCGTTGCACGCGGGTTTTTAAGTGCTCTGGAGTCATTTCGTTGCAAGCGGGTTTTTAAGTGCTCTGGAGTCATGTCGTTGCAAGCGGGTTTTTAAGTGCTCTTGATTCATTTCGTTGCAAGCGGGTGTTTAAGTGCTCTGGAGTCATTTCGTTGCAAGCGGGTTTTTAAGTGTTCTGGAGTCATTTCGTTGCACGCGGGTTTTTAAGTGCTCTGGAGTCATTAAGTTGCAAGCGGGTTTTTAAGTGCTCTGGAGTCATTTCGTTGCAAGCGGGTGTTTAAGTGCTCTGGAGTCATTTCGTTGCAAGCGGATTTTTAAGTGCTCTGGAGTCATTTCGTTGCAAACGGGTTTTTAAGTGTTCTGGAGTCATTTCGTTGCAAGCGGGTTTTTAAGTGTTCTGGAGTCATTTCGTTGCAAGCGGGTTTTTAAGTGCTCTGGAGTCATTTCGTTGCAAGCCGGTTTTTAAGTACTCTGGAGTCATTTCGTTGCAAGCGGGTTTTTAAGTGCTCTGGAGTCATTTCGTTGCAAGGTGGTTTTTAAGTGCTCTGGAGTCATTTCGTTGCAAGCGGGTTTTTAAGTGCTCTGAAGGCATTTAGTTGTAAGCGGGTTTTTAAGTGCTCTTGAGTCATTTAGTTGCAAGCGGGTTTTTACGTGTTCTGGAGTCATTTAGTTGCAAGCGGGTTTTTACATGCTTCTCAGACATTTCACTGGATGCGGGTTTTTTAAGTGCTCTGTAGGCATTTCGTTGCAAGCGGGTTTTTAAGTACTCTGGAGTCATTTCGTTGCAAGCGGGTTTTTACATACTTCTCAGACATTTCACTCGAAGCGGGTTTTTTAAGTGCTCTCTAGGCATTTCGTTGCAAGCGGTTTTTTAAGTACTGTGGAGTCATTTCGTTGCAATCTGGTTTTTAAGTGCTCTGAAGTCATTTCGTTGTAAGCGGGTTTTTAAGTGCTCTGGAGTCATTTCGTTGCAAGCGGGTTTTTAAGTGCTCTGGAGTCATTTCGTTGCAAGCGGGTTTTTAAGTGCTATGGAGTCATTTCGTTGCAAGCAGGTTTTTAAGTGCTCTGGAGTCATTTCGTTGCAAGCGGGTGTTTAAGTGCTCTGGAGTCATTTCGTTGCAAGCGGGGTTTTAAGTGTTCTGGAGTCATTTCGTTGCACGCGGGTTTTTAAGTGCTCTGGAGTCATTAAGTTGCAAGCGGGTTTTTTAGTGCTCTGGAGTCATTTCGTTGCAAGCGGGTGTTTAAGTGCTCTGGAGTCATTTCGTTGCAAGCGGATTTTTAAGTGCTCTGGAGTCATTTCGTTGCAAACGGGTTTTTAAGTGTTCTGGAGTCATTTCATTGCAAGCGGGTTTTTAAGTGTTCTGGAGTCATTTTGTTGCAAGCGGGTTTTTAAGTGCTCTGGAGTCATTTCGTTGCAAGCCGGTTTTTAAGTACTCTGGAGTCATTTCGTTGCAAGCGGGTTTTTAATGCTCTGGAGTCATTTCGTTGCAAGGTGGTTTTTAAGTGCTCTGGAGTCATTTCGTTGCAAGCGGGTTTTTAAGTGCTCTGGAGTCATTTCGTTGCAAGCGGGTTTTTAAGTGCTCTGGAGTCATTTCGTTGCAAGCGGGTTTTTAAGTGCTCTGGAGTCATTTCGTTGCAAGGTGGTTTTTAAGTGCTCTGGAGTCATTTCGTTGCAAGCGGGTTTTTAAGTGCTCTGAAGGCATTTAGTTGTAAGCGGGTTTTTAAGTGCTCTTGAGTCATTTAGTTGCAAGCGGGTTTTTACATGCTTCTCAGACATTTCACTGGATGCGGGTTTTTTAAGTGCTCTGTAGGCATTTCGTTGCAAGCGGGTTTTTAAGTACTCTGGAGTCATTTCGTTGCAAGCGGGTTTTTACATACTTCTCAGACATTTCACTCGAAGCGGGTTTTTTAAGTGCTCTCTAGGCATTTCGTTGCAAGCGGTTTTTTAAGTACTGTGGAGTCATTTCGTTGCAATCTGGTTTTTAAGTGCTCTGAAGTCATTTCGTTGTAAGCGGGTTTTTAAGTGCTCTGGAGTCATTTCGTTGCAAGCGGGTTTTTAAGTGCTCTGGAGTCATTTCGTTGCAAGCTTTTTTTTAAGTGCTCTGGAGTTATTTCTTTGCAAGCAGGTTTTTACGTGTTCTGGAGTCATTTCGTTGCAAGCGGGTTTTTACATACTTCTCAGACATTTCACTGGAAGCGAGTTTTTTAAGTGCTCTGTAGGCATTTCGTTGCAAGAGGGTTTTTAAGTGCTCTGGAGTCATTTCGTTGCAAGCGGGTTTTTAAGTGCTCTGAAGGCATTTCGTTGTAAGTGGGTTTTTAAGTGCTCTGGAGTCATTTCGTTGCAAGAGGGTTTTTAAGTGCTCTGGAGTCATTTCGTTGCAAGCGGGTTTTTAAGTGCTCTGGAGTCATTTCATTGCAAGCGGGTTTTTAAGTGTTCTGGAGTCATTTCGTTGCAAGCGGGTTTTTAAGTGCTCTGGAGTCATTTCATTGCAAGCGGGTTTTTAAGTGTTCTGGAGTCATTTCGTTGCAAGCGGGTTTTTAAGTGCTCTGGAGTCATTTCGTTGCAAGCGGGTTTTTAAGTGCTCTGGAGTCATTTCGTTGCAAGCGGGTTTTTAAGTGCTATGGAGTCATTTCGTTGCAAGCGGGTTTTTAAGTGCTCTGGAGTCATTTCGTTGCAAGCGGGTTTTTAAGTGCTCTGAAGGCATTTAGTTGTAAGCGGGTTTTTAAGTGCTCTTGAGTCATTTAGTTGCAAGCGGGTTTTTACGTGTTCTGGAGTCATTTAGTTGCAAGCGGGTTTTTACATGCTTCTCAGACATTTCACTGGATGCGGGTTTTTTAAGTGCTCTGTAGGCATTTCGTTGCAAGCGGGTTTTTAAGTACTCTGGAGTCATTTCGTTGCAAGCGGGTTTTTACATACTTCTCAGACATTTCACTCGAAGCGGGTTTTTTAAGTGCTCTCTAGGCATTTCGTTGCAAGCGGTTTTTTAAGTACTGTGGAGTCATTTCGTTGCAATCTGGTTTTTAAGTGCTCTGAAGTCATTTCGTTGTAAGCGGGTTTTTAAGTGCTCTGGAGTCATTTCGTTGCAAGCGGGTTTTTAAGTGCTCTGGAGTCATTTCGTTGCAAGCTTTTTTTTAAGTGCTCTGTAGTTATTTCGTTGCAAGCAGGTTTTTACGTGTTCTGGAGTCATTTCGTTGCAAGCGGGTTTTTACATACTTCTCAGACATTTCACTGGAAGCGAGTTTTTTAAGTGCTCTGTAGGCTTTTCGTTGCAAGAGGGTTTTTAAGTGCTCTGGAGTCATTTCGTTGCAAGCGGGTTTTTAAGTGCTCTGAAGGCATTTCGTTGTAAGTGGGTTTTTAAGTGCTCTGGAGTCATTTCGTTGCAAGCAGGTTTTTAAGTGCTCTGGAGTCATTTCGTTGCAAGCGGGTTTTTAAGTGCTCTGGAGTCATTTCATTGCAAGCGGGTTTTTAAGTGTTCTGGAGTCATTTCGTTGCAAGCGGGTTTTTAAGTGCTCTGGAGTCATTTCGTTGCAAGCGGGTTTTTAAGTGCTCTGGAGTCATTTCGTTGCAAGCGGGTTTTTAAGTGCTATGGAGTCATTTCGTTGCAAGCGGGTTTTTAAGTGTTCTGGAGTCATTTCGTTGCAAGCGGGTTTTTAAGTGCTCTGGAGTCATTTCGTTGCAAGCGGGTTTTTAAGTGCTCTGGAGTCATTTCGTTGCAAGTGGGTTTTTAAGTGCTCTGGAGTCATTTCGTTGCAAGCGGGTTTTTAAGTGCTCTGAAGGCATTTCGTTACAAGTGGGTTTTTACATATTTCTCTGACATTTAACTGGAAGCGAGTATTTTAAGTGCTCTGGATTCATTTCGTTACAAGCGGGTTTTTACGTGCTCTGGAGTCATTTCATTGGAAGCGGGTTTTTACATACTTCTCAGATATTTCACTGGCAGCGGGTTTTTTAAGTGCTCTGGAGTCATTTCGTTGCAAGCGGGTTTTTAAGTACTCTGGAGTCATTTCGTTGCACGCGGGTTTTTAAGTGCTCTGGAGTCATTTCGTTGCAAGCGGGTTTTTAAGTGCTCTGGAGTCATTTCGTTGCAAGCGGGTTTTTAAGTGCTCTTGATTCATTTCGTTGCAAGCGGGTGTTTAAGTGCTCTGGAGTCATTTCGTTGCAAGCGGGGTTTTAAGTGTTCTGGAGTCATTTCGTTGCACGCGGGTTTTTAAGTGCTCTGGAGTCATTAAGTTGCAAGCGGGTTTTTTAGTGCTCTGGAGTCATTTCGTTGCAAGCGGGTGTTTAAGTGCTCTGGAGTCATTTCGTTGCAAGCAGATTTTTAAGTGCTCTGGAGTCATTTCGTTGCAAACGGGTTTTTAAGTGTTCTGGAGTCATTTCATTGCAAGCGGGTTTTTAAGTGTTCTGGAGTCATTTCGTTGCAAGCGGGTTTTTAAGTGCTCTGGAGTCATTTCGTTGCAAGCCGGTTTTTAAGTACTCTGGAGTCATTTCGTTGCAAGCGGGTTTTTAATGCTCTGGAGTCATTTCGTTGCAAGGTTGTTTTTAAGTGCTCTGGAGTCATTTCGTTGCAAGCGGGTTTTTAAGTGCTCTGAAGGCATTTAGTTGTAAGCGGGTTTTTAAGTGCTCTTGAGTCATTTAGTTGCAAGCGGGTTTTTACGTGTTCTGGAGTCATTTAGTTGCAAGCGGGTTTTTACATGCTTCTCAGACATTTCACTGGATGCGGGTTTTTTAAGTGCTCTGTAGGCATTTCGTTGCAAGCGGGTTTTTAAGTACTCTGGAGTCATTTTGTTGCAAGCGGGTTTTTAAGTGCTCTGGAGTCATTTCGTTGCAAGCGGATTTTTATGTGATCTGGAGTCATTTCGTTGCAAGCGGGTTTTTAAGTGCTCTGGAGTCAGTTCGTTGCAACCGGTTTTTAAGTGCTCTGGAGTCTTTTCGTTGCAAGCGGGTTTTTAAGTGTTCTGGAGTCATTTCTTTGCAAGCGGGTTTTTAAGTGCTCTGAAGGCATTTCGTTGCGAGCGGGTTTTTAAGTGCTCTGGAGTCATTTCGTTGCGAGCGGGTTTTTAAGTGCTCTGGAGTCATTTCGTTGCAAGCGGGTTTTTAAATGCTCTGGAGTCATTTCGTTGCAAGCGGGTTTTTAAGTGCTCTGGAGTCATTTCGTTGCAAGCGGGTTTTTAAGTGCTCTGGAGTCATTTCGTTGCAAGCGGGTTTTTAAGTGCTCTGGAGTCATTTCGTTGCAAGCGGGTTTTTAAGTGCTCTGGAGTCATTTCGTTGCAAGCGGGTTTTTAAGTGCTCTGGAGTCATTTCGTTGCAAGCGGGTTTTTAAGTGCTCTGGAGTCATTTCGTTGCAAGGGGGTTTTTAAGTGCTCTGGAGTCATTTCGTTGCAAGCGGGTTTTTAAGTGCTCTGAAGGCATTTCGTTGTAAGCGGGTTTTTAAGTCCTCTTGAGTCATTTAGTTGCAAGCGGGTTTTTACGTGTTCTGGAGTCATTTCGTTGCAAGCGGGTTTTTACATACTTCTCAGACATTTCACTCGAAGCGGGTTTTTTAAGTGCTCTCTAAGCATTTCGTTGCAAGCGGTTTTTTAAGTACTGTGGAGTCATTTCGTTGCAATCGGGTTTTTAAGTGCTCTGAAGTCATTTCGTTGTAAGCGGGTTTTTAAGTGCTCTGGAGTCATTTCGTTGCAAGCGGGTTTTTAAGTGCTCTGGAGTCATTTCGTTGCAAGCTTTTTTTTAAGTGCTCTGGAGTTATTTCGTTGCAAGCTGGTTTTTACGTGTTCTGGAGTCATTTCGTTGCAAGCGGGTTTTTACATACTTCTCAGACATTTCACTGGAAGCGAGTTTTTTAAGTGCTCTGTAGGCATTTCGTTGCAAGAGGGTTTTTAAGTGCTCTGGAGTCATTTCGTTGCAAGCGGGTTTTTAAGTGCTCTGAAGGCATTTCGTTGTAAGCAGGTTTTTAAGTGCTCTGGAGTCATTTCGTTGCAAGCGGGTTTTTAAGTGCTCTGGAGTCATTTCGTTGCAAGCGGGTTTTTAAGTGTTCTGGAGTCATTTCGTTGCAAGCGGGTTTTTAAGTGCTCTGGAGTCATTTCGTTGCAAGCGGGTTTTTAAGTGCTCTGGAGTCATTTCGTTGCAAGCGGGTTTTTAAGTACTCTGGAGTCATTTCGTTGCACGCGGGTTTTTAAGTGCTCTGGAGTCATTTCGTTGCAAGCGGGTTTTTAAGTGCTCTGGAGTCATTTCGTTGCAAGCGGGTTTTTAAGTGCTCTGGATTCATTTCGTTGCAAGCGGGTGTTTAAGTGCTCTGGAGTCATTTCGTTGCAAGCGGGTTTTTAAGTGTTCTGGAGTCATTTCGTTGCACGCGGGTTTTTAAGTGCTCTGGAGTCATTAAGTTGCAAGCGGGTTTTTAAGTGCTCTGGAGTCATTTCGTTGCAAGCGGGTGTTTAAGTGCTCTGGAGTCATTTCGTTGCAAGCGGGTGTTTAAGTGCTCTGGAGTCATTTCGTTGCAAACGGGTTTTTAAGTGCTCTGGAGTCATTTCGTTGCAAGCGGGTTTCTAAGTACTCTGGAGTCATTTCGTTGCAAGCGGGTTTTTAAGTGCTCTTGAGTCATTTTGTTGCAAGCGGGCTTTTAAGTGCTCTGGAGTCATTTTGTTGCAAGCGGGTTTTTAAGTGCTCTGAAGGCATTTCGTTGTAAGCGGGTTTTCAAGTGCTCTTGAGTCATTTAGTTGCAAGCGGGTTTTTACGTGTTCTGGAGTCATTTCGTTGCAAGCGGGTTTTGACATACTTCTCAGACATTTCACTGGAAGCGGGTTTTTTAAGTGCTCTGTAGGCATTTCGTTGCAAGTGTGTTTTTAAGTACTCTGGAGTCATTTCGTTGCAAGCGGGTTTTTACGTGCTCTGGAGTCATTTCGTTACATATTTCTCGGACATTTAACTAGAAGCGAGTATTTTAAGTGCTCTGGAGTCATTTCGTTGCAAGCGGGTTTTTACGTGCTCTGGAGTCATTTCATTGCAAGCGGGTTTTTAAGTGTTCTGGAGTCATTTCGTTGCAAGCGGGTTTTTAAGTGCTCTGGAGTCATTTCGTTGCAAGCCGGTTTTTAAGTACTCTGGAGTCATTTCGTTGCAAGCGGGTTTTTAATGCTCTGGAGTCATTTCGTTGCAAGGTGGTTTTTAAGTGCTCTGGAGTCATTTCGTTGCAAGCGGGTTTTTAAGTGCTCTGAAGGCATTTAGTTGTAAGCGGGTTTTTAAGTGCTCTTGAGTCATTTAGTTGCAAGCGGGTTTTTACGTGTTCTGGAGTCATTTAGTTGCAAGCGGGTTTTTACATGCTTCTCAGACATTTCACTGGATGCGGGTTTTTTAAGTGCTCTGTAGGCATTTCGTTGCAAGCGGGTTTTTAAGTACTCTGGAGTCATTTTGTTGCAAGCGGGTTTTTAAGTGCTCTGGAGTCATTTCGTTGCAAGCGGATTTTTATGTGATCTGGAGTCATTTCGTTGCAAGCGGGTTTTTAAGTGCTCTGGAGTCAGTTCGTTGCAACCGGTTTTTAAGTGCTCTGGAGTCTTTTCGTTGCAAGCGGGTTTTTAAGTGTTCTGGAGTCATTTCTTTGCAAGCGGGTTTTTAAGTGCTCTGAAGGCATTTCGTTGCGAGCGGGTTTTTAAGTGCTCTGGAGTCATTTCGTTGCGAGCGGGTTTTTAAGTGCTCTGGAGTCATTTCGTTGCAAGCGGGTTTTTAAATGCTCTGGAGTCATTTCGTTGCAAGCGGGTTTTTAAGTGCTCTGGAGTCATTTCGTTGCAAGCGGGTTTTTAAGTGCTCTGGAGTCATTTCGTTGCAAGCGGGTTTTTAAGTGCTCTGGAGTCATTTCGTTGCAAGCGGGTTTTTAAGTGCTCTGGAGTCATTTCGTTGCAAGCGGGTTTTTAAGTGCTCTGGAGTCATTTCGTTGCAAGCGGGTTTTTAAGTGCTCTGGAGTCATTTCGTTGCAAGGGGGTTTTTAAGTGCTCTGGAGTCATTTCGTTGCAAGCGGGTTTTTAAGTGCTCTGAAGGCATTTCGTTGTAAGCGGGTTTTTAAGTCCTCTTGAGTCATTTAGTTGCAAGCGGGTTTTTACGTGTTCTGGAGTCATTTCGTTGCAAGCGGGTTTTTACATACTTCTCAGACATTTCACTCGAAGCGGGTTTTTTAAGTGCTCTCTAAGCATTTCGTTGCAAGCGGTTTTTTAAGTACTGTGGAGTCATTTCGTTGCAATCGGGTTTTTAAGTGCTCTGAAGTCATTTCGTTGTAAGCGGGTTTTTAAGTGCTCTGGAGTCATTTCGTTGCAAGCGGGTTTTTAAGTGCTCTGGAGTCATTTCGTTGCAAGCTTTTTTTTAAGTGCTCTGGAGTTATTTCGTTGCAAGCTGGTTTTTACGTGTTCTGGAGTCATTTCGTTGCAAGCGGGTTTTTACATACTTCTCAGACATTTCACTGGAAGCGAGTTTTTTAAGTGCTCTGTAGGCATTTCGTTGCAAGAGGGTTTTTAAGTGCTCTGGAGTCATTTCGTTGCAAGCGGGTTTTTAAGTGCTCTGAAGGCATTTCGTTGTAAGTGGGTTTTTAAGTGCTCTGGAGTCATTTCGTTGCAAGCAGGTTTTTAAGTGCTCTGGAGTCATTTCGTTGCAAGCGGGTTTTTAAGTGCTCTGGAGTCATTTCGTTGCAAGCGGGTTTTTAAGTGTTCTGGAGTCATTTCGTTGCAAGCGGGTTTTTAAGTGCTCTGGAGTCATTTCGTTGCAAGCGGGTTTTTAAGTGCTCTGGAGTCATTTCGTTGCAAGCGGGTTTTTAAGTGCTATGGAGTCATTTCGTTGCAAGCGGGTTTTTAAGTGTTCTGGAGTCATTTCGTTGCAAGCGGGTTTTTAAGTGCTCTGGAGTCATTTCGTTGCAAGCGGGTTTTTAAGTGCTCTGGAGTCATTTCGTTGCAAGTGGGTTTTTAAGTGCTCTGGAGTCATTTCGTTGCAAGCGGGTTTTTAAGTGCTCTGAAGGCATTTCGTTACAAGTGGGTTTTTACATATTTCTCTGACATTTAACTGGAAGCGAGTATTTTAAGTGCTCTGGAGTCATTTCGTTACAAGCGGGTTTTTACGTGCTCTGGAGTCATTTCATTGGAAGCGGGTTTTTACATACTTCTCAGATATTTCACTGGCAGCGGGTTTTTTAAGTGCTCTGGAGTCATTTCGTTGCAAGCGGGTTTTTAAGTACTCTGGAGTCATTTCGTTGCACGCGGGTTTTTAAGTGCTCTGGAGTCATTTCGTTGCAAGCGGGTTTTTAAGTGCTCTGGAGTCATTTCGTTGCAAGCGGGTTTTTAAGTGCTCTGGATTCATTTCGTTGCAAGCGGGTGTTTAAGTGCTCTGGAGTCATTTCGTTGCAAGCGGGTTTTTAAGTGTTCTGGAGTCATTTCGTTGCACGCGGGTTTTTAAGTGCTCTGGAGTCATTAAGTTGCAAGCGGGTTTTTAAGTGCTCTGGAGTCATTTCGTTGCAAGCGGGTGTTTAAGTGCTCTGGAGTCATTTCGTTGCAAGCGGGTGTTTAAGTGCTCTGGAGTCATTTCGTTGCAAACGGGTTTTTAAGTGCTCTGGAGTCATTTCGTTGCAAGCGGGTTTTTAAGTACTCTGGAGTCATTTCGTTGCAAGCGGGTTTTTAAGTGCTCTTGAGTCATTTTGTTGCAAGCGGGCTTTTAAGTGCTCTGGAGTCATTTTGTTGCAAGCGGGTTTTTAAGTGCTCTGAAGGCATTTCGTTGTAAGCGGGTTTTCAAGTGCTCTTGAGTCATTTAGTTGCAAGCGGGTTTTTACGTGTTCTGGAGTCAAGTCGTTGCAAGCGGGTTTTGACATACTTCTCAGACATTTCACTGGAAGCGGGTTTTTTAAGTGCTCTGTAGGCATTTCGTTGCAAGTGTGTTTTTAAGTACTCTGGAGTCATTTCGTTGCAAGCGGGTTTTTACGTGCTCTGGAGTCATTTCGTTACATATTTCTCGGACATTTAACTGGAAGCGAGTATTTTAAGTGCTCTGGAGTCATTTCGTTGCAAGCGGGTTTTTACGTGCTCTGGAGTCATTTCATTGGAAGCGGGTTTTTACATACTTCTCAGACATTTCACTGGAAGCGGGTTTTTTAAGTGCTCTGGAGTCATTTCGTTGCAAGCGGGTTTTTAAGTACTCTGGAGTCATTTCGTTGCACGCGGGTTTTTAATTGCTCTGGAGTCATTTCGTTGCAAGAGGGTTTTTAAGTGCTCTGGAGTCATTTCATTGCAAGCGGGTGTTTAAGTGCTCTGGAGTCATTTCGTTGCAAGCGGGTTTTAAGTGCTCTGGAGTCACTTCGTTGCAAGCGGGTTTTTACATACTTCTCAGACATTTCACTGGAAGCGGGTTTTTTAAGTGCTCTGGAGTCATTTCGTTGCAAGCGGGTTTTTAAGTGCTCTGGAGTCATTTCGTTGCAAGCGGATTTTTAAGTGCTCTGGAGTTATTTCGTTGCAAGAGGGTTTTTACGTGTTCTGGAGTCATTTCGTTGCAAGCGGGTTTTTACATACTTCTCAGACATTTCACTGGAAGTGGGTTTTTTAAGTGCTCTGGAGTCATTTCGTTGCAAGCGGGTTTTTAAGTGCTCTGGAGTCATTTCGTTGCAATCGGGTTTTTAAGTGCTCTGGAGTCATTTCGTTCGAAGCGGGTTTTTAAGTGCTCTGGAGTCATTTCGTTGCAAGCGGGTTTTTAAGTGCTCTGGAGTCATTTCGTTGCAAGCGGGTTTTTAAGTGCTCTGGATTCATTTCGTTGCAAGCGGGTTTTTAAGTGCTCTGGAGTCATTTCGTTGCAAGCGGGTTTTTAAGTGCTCTGGAGTCATTTCGTTACAAGCGGGTTTTTACATACTTCTCAGACATTTCACTGGAAGCGGGTTTTTTAAGTGCTCTGTAGGCATTTCGTTGCAAGCGTGTTTTTAAATACTCTGGAGTCATTTCGTTGCAAGCGGGTTTTTACGTGCTCTGGAGTCATTTCGTTACATATTTCTCGGACATTTAACTGGAAGCGAGTATTTTAAGTGCTCTGGAGTCATTTCGTTGCAAGCGGGTTTTTACGTGCTCTGGAGTCATTTCATTGGAAGCGGGTTTTTACATACTTCTCAGACATTTCACTGGAAGCGGGTTTTTTAAGTGCTCTGGAGTCATTTCGTTGCAAGCGGGTTTTTAAGTACTCTGGAGTCATTTCGTTGCACGCGGGTTTTTAAGTGCTCTGGAGTCATTTCGTTGCAAGCGGGTTTTTAAGTGCTCTGGAGTCATTTCGTTGCAAGCGGGTTTTTACGTACTCTGGAGTCATTTCGTTGCAAGCGGGTTTTTAAGTGCTCTGGAGTCATTTCGTTGCAAGCGGGTTTTTAAGTGCTCTGGAGTCATTTCGTTGCAAGCGGGTTTTTAAGTACTCTGGAGTAATTTCGTTGTAAGCGGGTTTTTAAGTACTCTGGAGTCATTTCGTTGCAAGCGGGTTTTTAAGTGCTCTGGAGTCATTTCATTGCAAGCGGGTTTTTAAGTGCTCTGGAGTCATTTCGTTGCAAGCGGGTTTTTACGTGCTCTAGAGTCATTTCGTTGTAAGCGGTTTTTAAGTGCTCTGGAGTCATTTCGTTGCAAGCGGGTTTTTAAGTGTTCTTGGGTCATTTCGTTGCAAGTGGGTTTTTAAGTACTCTGGAGTCATTTCGTTGCAAGCGGGTTTTTCAGTACTCTGGAGTCATTTCGTTTCAAGCGGGTTTTTAAGTGTTCAGGAGTCATTTCGTTGCAAGCGAGTTTTTAAGTACTCTGGAGTCATTTCGTTGCAAGCGGGTTTTTAAGTACTCTGGAGTCATTTCGTTGCAAGCAGGTTTTTAAGTGCTCTGGAGTCATTTCGTTGCAAGCAGGTTTTTAAGTGCTCTGGAGTCTTTTCGTTGCAAGCGGGTTTTTAAGTGTTTTGGAGTCATTTCGTTGCAAGCGGGTTTTTAAGTGCTCAGAAGGCATTTCGTTGTAAGCGGGTTTTTAAGTGCTCCGGAGTCATTTCGTTGCAAGCGGGTTTTTACGTGTTCTGGAGTCATTTCGTTGCAATCGGGTTTTTAGATACTTCTCAGACATTTCACTGGAAGCGTTTTTTTTTAAGTGCTTTGGAGGCATTTCGTTGCAAGCAGGTTTTTAAGTACTCTGGACTCATTTCGTTGCAAGCGGGTTTTTACGTGCTCTGGAGTCATTTCGTTGCAAGCGGGTTTTTAAGTGCTCTGGAGTCATTTCGTTGCAAGCGGGTTTTTACGTGCTCTGGAGTCATTTCGTTGCAAGCGGGTTTTTAAGTGCTCTGGAGTCATTTCGTTGCAAGCCGGTTTTTAAGTACTCTGGAGTCATTTCGTTGCAAGCGGGTTTTTAAGTGCTCTGGAGTCATTTCGTTGCAAGGTGGTTTTTAAGTGCTCTGGAGTCATTTCGTTGCAAGCGGGTTTTTAAGTGCTCTGAAGGCATTTAGTTGTAAGCGGGTTTTTAAGTGCTCTTGAGTCATTTAGTTGCAAGCGGGATTTTACGTGTTCTGGAGTCATTTAGTTGCAAGCGGGTTTTTACATGCTTCTCAGACATTTCACTGGATGCGGGTTTTTTAAGTGCTCTGTAGGCATTTCGTTGCAAGCGGGTTTTTAAGTACTCTGGAGTCATTTTGTTGCAAGCGGGTTTTTAAGTGCTCTGGAGTCATTTCGTTGCAAGCGGCTTTTTATGTGATCTGGAGTCATTTCGTTGCAAGCGGGTTTTTAAGTGCTCTGGAGTCAGTTCGTTGCAAGCGGGTTTTTAAGTGCTCTGGAGTCTTTTCGTTGCAAGCGGGTTTTTAAGTGTTCTGGAGTCATTTCTTTGCAAGCGGGTTTTTAAGTGCTCTGAAGGCATTTCGTTGCGAGCGGGTTTTTAAGTGCTCTGGAGTCATTTCGTTGCAAGCGGGTTTTTAAGTGCTCTGGAGTCATTTGGTTGCAAGCGGGTTTTTAAGTGTTTTGGAGTCATTTCGTTGCAAGCGGGTTTTTACATACTTCTCAGACATTTCACTGGAAGCGGGTTTTTTAAGTGCTCTGTAGGCATTTCGTTGCAAGCGTGTTTTTAAGTACTCTGGAGTCATTTCGTTGCAAGCAGGTTTTTAAGTGCTCTGAAGGCATTTCGTTGTAAGCGGGTTTTTAAGTGTTCTGGAGTCATTTCGTTGCAAGCGGGTTTTTACGTGTTCTGGAGTCATTTCGTTGCAAGCGGGTTTTTAAATACTTCTCAGACATTTCACTGGAAGCGGGTTTTTTAAGTGCTATGTAGGCATTTCGTTGCAAGCGGGTTTTTAAGTACTCTGGAGTCATTTCGTTGCAAGCGGGTTTTTACGTGCTCTGGAGTCATTTCATTGCAAGCAGGTTTTTACATATTTCTCTGACATTTAACTGGAAGTGATTATTTTAAGTGCTCTGGAGTCATTTCATTGCAAGCGGGATTTTACATACTTCTCAGACATTTCACTGGAAGCGGGTTTTTTAAGTGCTCTGGAGTCATTTCGTTGCAATCGGGTTTTTTAGTGCTCTGGAGTCATTTCGTTGCAAGCGGGTTTTTAAGTGCTCTGGAGTCATTTCATTGGAAGCGGGTTTTTAAGAGCTCTGGAGTCATTTCGTTGCAAGCGGGTTTTTAAGTGCTCTGGAGTCATTTCGTTGCAAGCGGGTTTTTAAGTGTTTTCGAGTCATTTCGTTGCAAGCGGGTTTTTACATACTTCTCAGACATTTCACTGGAAGCGGTTTTTTTAAGTGCTCTGTAGGCATTTCGTTGCAAGCGTGTTTTTAAGTACTCTGGAGTCATTTCGTTGCAAGCGGGTTTTTACGTGCTCTGGATTCATTTCATTGCAAGCGGGTTTTTACATACTTCTCAGACATTTCACTGGAAGCGGGTTTTTTAAGTGCTCTGGAGTCATTTCGTTGCAAGCGGGATTTTAAGTACTCGAGTCATTTCGTTGCACGCGGGTTTTTAAGTGCTCTGGAGTCATTTCGTTGCAAGCGGGTTTTTAAGTGCTCTGGAGTCATTTCGTTGCAAGCGGGTCTTTAAGTGCTCTGGAGTCATTTCGTTGCAAGCGGGTTTTTAAGTGCTCTGGACTCATTTCGTTGCAAGCGGGTTTTTAAGTGTTCTGGAGTCATTTCGTTGCAAGCGGGTTTTTAAGTGCTCTGGAGTCATTTTGTTGCAAGCTGGTTTCTAGTGCTCTGGAGACATTTCGTTGCAAGCGGGTTTTTACATACTTCTCAGACATTTCACTGGAAGCGGGTTTTTTAAGTGCTCTGGAGTCAATTCGTTGCAAGCGGGTTTTTAAGTGTTCTGGATTCATTTCGTTGCAAGCGGGTTTTTAAGTGCTCTGGAGTCATTTCGTTGCAAGCGGGTGTTTACATATTTCTCTGACATTTAACTGGAAGCGAGTATTTTAAGTGCTCTGGAGTCATTTCGTTGCAAGCGGGTTTTTACGTGCTCTGGAGTCATTTCATTGCAAGCGGGTTTTTACATACTTCCCAGACATTTCACTGGAAGCGGGTTTTTTAAGTGCTCTGGAGTCATTTCGTTGCAAGCCGGTTTTTAAGTGCCCTGGAGTCATTTCGTTGCAAGCGGGTTTTTAAGTGCTCTGGAGTCATTTCGTTGCAAGCGGGTTTTTGAGTGTTCTGGAGTCATTTCGTTGCAAGCGGGTTTTTACGTGTTCTGGAGTCATTTCGTTGCAAGCGGGTTTTTACATACTTCTCAGACATTTCACTGGAAGCGGGTTTTTTAAGTGCTTTGTAGGCATTTCGTTGCAAGCGGGTTTTTACGTGCTCTGGAGTCATTTCGTTGCAAGCAGGTTTTTACATATTTCTCTGACATTTAACTGGAAGCGAGTATTTTAAGAGCTCTGGAGTCATTTCGTTGCAAGCGGGTTTTTAAGTGTTCTGGAGTCATTTCGTTGCAAGCGGGTTTTTACGTGTTCTGGAGTCATTTCGTTGCAAGCGGGTTTTTACATACTTCTCAGACATTTCACTGGAAGCGGGTTTTTAAGTGCTCTGTAGGCATTTCGTTGCCTGCGGGTTTTTAAGTACTCTGGAGTCATTTCGTTGCAAGCGGGTTTTTCATACTTCTCAGACATTTCACTGGAAGCGGGTTTTTTAAGTGCTCTGGAGTCATTTCGTTGCAAGCGGGTTTTTAAGTACTCTGGAGTCATTTCGTTGCAAGCGGGTTTTTAAGTACTCTGGAGTCATTTCGTTGCAAGCGGGTTTTTAAGTGCTCTGGACTCATTTCGTTGCAAGCGGGTTTTTAAGTGTTCTGGAGTCATTTCGTTGCAAGCGGGTTTTTAAGTGCTCTGGAGTCATTTCGTTGCAAGCGGGTTTTTAAGTGCTCTGGAGTCAATTCGTTGCAAGCGGGTTTTTAAGTGCTCTGAAGGCATTTCGTTGTAAGCGGGTTTTTAAGTGAACTGGAGTCATTTCGTTGCAAGCGGGTTTTTAAGTGTTCTGGAGTCAGTTCGTTGCAAGCGGGTTTTTAAGTGCTCTGGAGTCATTTCGTTGCAAGCGGGTTTTTAAGTGCTCTGGAGTCAATTCGTTGCAAGCGGGTTTTTAAGTGTTCTGGATTCATTTCGTTGCAAGCGGGTTTTTAAGTGCTCTGAAGTCATTTCGTTGCAAGCGGGTTTTAAGTACTCTGGAGTCATTTCGTTGCAAGCGGGTTTTTAAGTGCTCTGAAGTCATTTCGTTGCAAGCGGGTTTTTAAGTGCTCTGAAGGCATTTCGTTGTAAGCGGGTTTTTAAGTGCTCTGGAGTCATTTCGTTGCAAGCGGGTTTTTACGTGCTCTGGAGTCATTTCATTGCAAGCGGGTTTTTACATACTTCTCGGACATTTCACTGGAAGCGGGTTTTTTAATTGCTCTGGAGTCATTTCGTTGCAAGCGGGTGTTTAAGTGCTCTGGAGTCTTTTCGTTGCAAGCGGATTTTTCAGTGCTCTGGAGTCATTTCGTTGCAAGCTGGTTTTTAAGTGCTCTGAAGGCATTTCGTTGTAAGCGGGTTTTTAAGTGAACTGAAGTCATTGCGTTGCAAGCGGGTTTTTAAGTGTTCTGGAGTCATTTCGTTGCAAGCGGGTTTTTAAGTGCTCTGGAGTCATTTCGTTACAAGCGGGTTTTTACATACTTCTCAGACATTTCACTGGAAGCGGGTTTTTTAAGTGCTCTGTAGGCATTTCGTTGCAAGCGTGTTTTTAAATACTCTGGAGTCATTTCGTTGCAAGCGGGTTTTTACGTGCTCTGGAGTCATTTCGTTACATATTTCTCGGACATTTAACTGGAAGCGAGTATTTTAAGTGCTCTGGAGTCATTTCGTTGCAAGCGGGTTTTTACGTGCTCTGGAGTCATTTCATTGGAAGCGGGTTTTTACATACTTCTCAGACATTTCACTGGAAGCGGGTTTTTTAAGTGCTCTGGAGTCATTTCGTTGCAAGCGGGTTTTTAAGTACTCTGGAGTCATTTCGTTGCACGCGGGTTTTTAAGTGCTCTGGAGTCATTTCGTTGCAAGCGGGTTTTTAAGTGCTCTGGAGTCATTTCGTTGCAAGCGGGTTTTTACGTACTCTGGAGTCATTTCGTTGCAAGCGGGTTTTTAAGTGCTCTGGAGTCATTTCGTTGCAAGCGGGTTTTTAAGTGCTCTGGAGTCATTTCGTTGCAAGCGGGTTTTTACGTGCTCTAGAGTCATTTCGTTGTAAGCGGTTTTTAAGTGCTCTGGAGTCATTTCGTTGCAAGCGGGTTTTTAAGTGTTCTTGGGTCATTTCGTTGCAAGTGGGTTTTTAAGTACTCTGGAGTCATTTCGTTGCAAGCGGGTTTTTCAGTACTCTGGAGTCATTTCGTTTCAAGCGGGTTTTTAAGTGTTCAGGAGTCATTTCGTTGCAAGCGAGTTTTTAAGTACTCTGGAGTCATTTCGTTGCAAGCGGGTTTTTAAGTACTCTGGAGTCATTTCGTTGCAAGCAGGTTTTTAAGTGCTCTGGAGTCATTTCGTTGCAAGCAGGTTTTTAAGTGCTCTGGAGTCTTTTCGTTGCAAGCGGGTTTTTAAGTGTTTTGGAGTCATTTCGTTGCAAGCGGGTTTTTAAGTGCTCAGAAGGCATTTCGTTGTAAGCGGGTTTTTAAGTGCTCCGGAGTCATTTCGTTGCAAGCGGGTTTTTACGTGTTCTGGAGTCATTTCGTTGCAATCGGGTTTTTAGATACTTCTCAGACATTTCACTGGAAGCGTTTTTTTTTAAGTGCTTTGGAGGCATTTCGTTGCAAGCAGGTTTTTAAGTACTCTGGACTCATTTCGTTGCAAGCGGGTTTTTACGTGCTCTGGAGTCATTTCGTTGCAAGCGGGTTTTTAAGTGCTCTGGAGTCATTTCGTTGCAAGCGGGTTTTTAAGTGTTCTGGAGTCATTTCGTTGCAAGCGGGTTTTTAAGTGCTCTGGAGTCATTTCGTTGCAAGCCGGTTTTTAAGTACTCTGGAGTCATTTCGTTGCAAGCGGGTTTTTAAGTGCTCTGGAGTCATTTCGTTGCAAGGTGGTTTTTAAGTGCTCTGGAGTCATTTCGTTGCAAGCGGGTTTTTAAGTGCTCTGAAGGCATTTAGTTGTAAGCGGGTTTTTAAGTGCTCTTGAGTCATTTAGTTGCAAGCGGGATTTTACGTGTTCTGGAGTCATTTAGTTGCAAGCGGGTTTTTACATGCTTCTCAGACATTTCACTGGATGCGGGTTTTTTAAGTGCTCTGTAGGCATTTCGTTGCAAGCGGGTTTTTAAGTACTCTGGAGTCATTTTGTTGCAAGCGGGTTTTTAAGTGCTCTGGAGTCATTTCGTTGCAAGCGGCTTTTTATGTGATCTGGAGTCATTTCGTTGCAAGCGGGTTTTTAAGTGCTCTGGAGTCAGTTCGTTGCAAGCGGGTTTTTAAGTGCTCTGGAGTCTTTTCGTTGCAAGCGGGTTTTTAAGTGTTCTGGAGTCATTTCTTTGCAAGCGGGTTTTTAAGTGCTCTGAAGGCATTTCGTTGCGAGCGGGTTTTTAAGTGCTCTGGAGTCATTTCGTTGCAAGCGGGTTTTTAAGTGCTCTGGAGTCATTTGGTTGCAAGCGGGTTTTTAAGTGTTTTGGAGTCATTTCGTTGCAAGCGGGTTTTTACATACTTCTCAGACATTTCACTGGAAGCGGGTTTTTTAAGTTCTCTGTAGGCATTTCGTTGCAAGCGTGTTTTTAAGTACTCTGGAGTCATTTCGTTGCAAGTAGGTTTTTAAGTGCTCTGAAGGCATTTCGTTGTAAGCGGGTTTTTAAGTGTTCTGGAGTCATTTCGTTGCAAGCGGGTTTTTACGTGTTCTGGAGTCATTTCGTTGCAAGCGGGTTTTTAAATACTTCTCAGACATTTCACTGGAAGCGGGTTTTTTAAGTGCTATGTAGGCATTTCGTTGCAAGCGGGTTTTTAAGTACTCTGGAGTCATTTCGTTGCAAGCGGGTTTTTACGTGCTCTGGAGTCATTTCATTGCAAGCAGGTTTTTACATATTTCTCTGACATTTAACTGGAAGTGATTATTTTAAGTGCTCTGGAGTCATTTCATTGCAAGCGGGATTTTACATACTTCTCAGACATTTCACTGGAAGCGGGTTTTTTAAGTGCTCTGGAGTCATTTCGTTGCAATCGGATTTTTAGTGCTCTGGAGTCATTTCGTTGCAAGCGGGTTTTTAAGTGCTCTGGAGTCATTTCATTGGAAGCGGGTTTTTAAGAGCTCTGGAGTCATTTCGTTGCAAGCGGGTTTTTAAGTGCTCTGGAGTCATTTCGTTGCAAGCGGGTTTTTAAGTGTTTTGGAGTCATTTCGTTGCAAGCGGGTTTTTACATACTTCTCAGACATTTCACTGGAAGCGGTTTTTTTAAGTGCTCTGGAGGCATTTCGTTGCAAGCGTGTTTTTAAGTACTCTGGAGTCATTTCGTTGCAAGCGGGTTTTTACGTGCTCTGGATTCATTTCATTGCAAGCGGGTTTTTACATACTTCTCAGACATTTCACTGGAAGCGGGTTTTTTAAGTGCTCTGGAGTCATTTCGTTGCAAGCGGGATTTTAAGTACTCTGGAGTCATTTCGTTGCACGCGGGTTTTTAAGTGCTCTGGAGTCATTTCGTTGCAAGCGGGTTTTTAAGTGCTCTGGAGTCATTTCGTTGCAAGCGGGTCTTTAAGTGCTCTGGAGTCATTTCGTTGCAAGCGGGTTTTTAAGTGCTCTGGACTCATTTCGTTGCAAGCGGGTTTTTAAGTGTTCTGGAGTCATTTCGTTGCAAGCGGGTTTTTAAGTGCTCTGGAGTCATTTTGTTGCAAGCTGGTTTCTAGTGCTCTGGAGACATTTCGTTGCAAGCGGGTTTTTACATACTTCTCAGACATTTCACTGGAAGCGGGTTTTTTAAGTGCTCTGGAGTCAATTCGTTGCAAGCGGGTTTTTAAGTGTTCTGGATTCATTTCGTTGCAAGCGGGTTTTTAAGTGCTCTGGAGTCATTTCGTTGCAAGCGGGTGTTTACATATTTCTCTGACATTTAACTGGAAGCGAGTATTTTAAGTGCTCTGGAGTCATTTCGTTGCAAGCGGGTTTTTACGTGCTCTGGAGTCATTTCATTGCAAGCGGGTTTTTACATACTTCCCAGACATTTCACTGGAAGCGGGTTTTTTAAGTGCTCTGGAGTCATTTCGTTGCAAGCCGGTTTTTAAGTGCCCTGGAGTCATTTCGTTGCAAGCGGGTTTTTAAGTGCTCTGGAGTCATTTCGTTGCAAGCGGGTTTTTGAGTGTTCTGGAGTCATTTCGTTGCAAGCGGGTTTTTACGTGTTCTGGAGTCATTTCGTTGCAAGCGGGTTTTTACATACTTCTCAGACATTTCACTGGAAGCGGGTTTTTTAAGTGCTTTGTAGGCATTTCGTTGCAAGCGGGTTTTTACGTGCTCTGGAGTCATTTCGTTGCAAGCAGGTTTTTACATATTTCTCTGACATTTAACTGGAAGCGAGTATTTTAAGAGCTCTGGAGTCATTTCGTTGCAAGCGGGTTTTTAAGTGTTCTGGAGTCATTTCGTTGCAAGCGGGTTTTTACGTGTTCTGGAGTCATTTCGTTGCAAGCGGGTTTTTACATACTTCTCAGACATTTCACTGGAAGCGGGTTTTTAAGTGCTCTGTAGGCATTTCGTTGCCTGCGGGTTTTTAAGTACTCTGGAGTCATTTCGTTGCAAGCGGGTTTTTCATACTTCTCAGACATTTCACTGGAAGCGGGTTTTTTAAGTGCTCTGGAGTCATTTCGTTGCAAGCGGGTTTTTAAGTACTCTGGAGTCATTTCGTTGCAAGCGGGTTTTTAAGTACTCTGGAGTCATTTCGTTGCAAGCGGGTTTTTAAGTGCTCTGGACTCATTTCGTTGCAAGCGGGTTTTTAAGTGTTCTGGAGTCATTTCGTTGCAAGCGGGTTTTTAAGTGCTCTGGAGTCATTTCGTTGCAAGCGGGTTTTTAAGTGCTCTGGAGTCAATTCGTTGCAAGCGGGTTTTTAAGTGCTCTGAAGGCATTTCGTTGTAAGCGGGTTTTTAAGTGAACTGGAGTCATTTCGTTGCAAGCGGGTTTTTAAGTGTTCTGGAGTCAGTTCGTTGCAAGCGGGTTTTTAAGTGCTCTGGAGTCATTTCGTTGCAAGCGGGTTTTTAAGTGCTCTGGAGTCAATTCGTTGCAAGCGGGTTTTTAAGTGTTCTGGATTCATTTCGTTGCAAGCGGGTTTTTAAGTGCTCTGAAGTCATTTCGTTGCAAGCGGGTTTTAAGTACTCTGGAGTCATTTCGTTGCAAGCGGGTTTTTAAGTGCTCTGAAGTCATTTCGTTGCAAGCGGGTTTTTAAGTGCTCTGAAGGCATTTCGTTGTAAGCGGGTTTTTAAGTGCTCTGGAGTCATTTCGTTGCAAGCGGGTTTTTACGTGCTCTGGAGTCATTTCATTGCAAGCGGGTTTTTACATACTTCTCGGACATTTCACTGGAAGCGGGTTTTTTAATTGCTCTGGAGTCATTTCGTTGCAAGCGGGTGTTTAAGTGCTCTGGAGTCTTTTCGTTGCAAGCGGATTTTTCAGTGCTCTGGAGTCATTTCGTTGCAAGCTGGTTTTTAAGTGCTCTGAAGGCATTTCGTTGTAAGCGGGTTTTTAAGTGAACTGAAGTCATTTCGTTGCAAGCGGGTTTTTAAGTGTTCTGGAGTCATTTCGTTGCAAGCGGGTTTTTAAGTGCTCTGGAGTCATTTCGTTGCAAGCGGGTTTTTAAGTGCTCTGGAATCAGTTCGTTGCAAGCGGGTTTTTACATATTTCTCTGACATTTAACTGGAAGCGAGTATTTTAAGTGCTCTGGAGTCATTTCGTTGCAAGCGTGTTTTTAAGTGCTCTGGACTCATTTCGTTGCAAGCGGGTTTTTAAATGTTCTGGAGTCATTTCGTTGCAAGCGGGTTTTTAAGTGCTCTGGAGTCATTTCGTTGCTAGCGGGTTTCTAGTGCTCTGGAGACATTTCGTTGCAAGCGGGTTTTTACATACTTCTCAGACATTTCACTGGAAGCGGGTTTTTTAAGTGCTCTGGAGTCATTTTGTTGCAAGCGGGTTTTTAAGTGAACTGGAGTCATTTCGTTGCAAGTGGTTTTTTAAGTGCTCTGAAGGCATTTCGTTGTAAGCGGGTTTTTAAGTGCTCTGGAGTCATTTCGTTGCAAGCGGGTTTTTACGTGCTCTGGAGTCATTTCATTGCAAGCGGGTTTTTAAGTGCTCTGGAGGCATTTCGTTGCAAGCGGGTTTTTACGTGCTCTGGAGTCATTTCATTACAAGCGGGTTTTTACATACTTCTCAGACATTTCACTGGAAGCGGGTTTTTTAAGTGCTCTGGAGTCATTCCGTTGCAAGCGGGTTTTTAAGTACTCTGGAGTCATTTCGTTGCAAGCGGGTTTTTAAGTGCTCTGGAGTCATTTTGTTGCAAGCGGGTTTTTAAGTGCTCTGGATTCATTTCGTTGCAAGCGGGTTTTTAAATGCTCTGGAGTCATTTCATTGCAAGCGGGTTTTTAAGTGCTCTGAAGGCATTTCGTTGTAAGCGGGTTTTTAAGTGAACTGGAGTCATTTCGTTGCAAGCGGGTTTTTAAGTGTTCTGGAGTCAGTTCGTTGCAAGCGGGTTTTTAAGTGCTCTGGAGTCATTTCGTTGCAAGCGGGTTTTTAAGTTCTCTGGAGTCAATTCGTTGCAAGCGGGTTTTTAAGTGTTCTGGATTCATTTCGTTGCAAGCGGGTTTTTAAGTGCTCTGGAGTCATTTCTTTGCAAGCGGGTTTTAAGTACTCTGGAGTCATTTCGTTGCAAGCGGGTTTTTAAGTGCTCTGAAGTCATTTAGTTGCAAGCGGGTTTTTAAGTGCTCTGAAGGCATTTCGTTGTAAGCGGGTTTTTAAGTGCTCTGGAGTCATTTCGTTGCAAGCGGGTTTTTACGTGCTCTGGAGTCATTTCATTGCAAGCGGGTTTTTACATACTTCTCGGACATTTCACTTATAGCGGGTTTTTTAATTGCTCTGGAGTCATTTTGTTGCAAGCGGGTGTTTAAGTTCTCTGGAGTCTTTTCGTTGCAAGCGGGGTTTTCAGTGCTCTGGAGTCATTTCGTTGCAAGCTGGTTTTTAAGTGCTCTGAAGGCATTTCGTTGTAAGCGGGTTTTTAAGTGAACTGGAGTCATTTCGTTGCAAGCGGGTTTTTAAGTGTTCTGGAGTCATTTCATTGCAAGCGGGTTTTTAAGTGCTCTGGAGTCATTTCGTTGCAAGCGGGTTTTTAAGTGCTCTGTAGTCAGTTCGTTGCAAGCGGGTTTTTACATATTTCTCTGACATTTAACTGGAAGCGAGTATTTTAACTGCTCTGGAGTCATTTCGTTGCAAGCGGGTTTTTTTTTTTTTTTTTTTTTTTTTTCACTGTTCAAGGTTTATTTTGTATTTTCATTGGCATGACACTTGGGTAGCAGGCACATCATCCGCACGCACATCCTATTTTACACAACACTGCAATGCACACTAAGACACATATAATATACTAAGTAATATTCTTTAGAACCCTTATGAACAAGATATGCGTAACGGACTCATACACTGGAGTCAGGTTGCGGCTAACTGGGAACTCGCCGGCCTCGGCAGGTCTGGGGAGGGTGCGCAGCAGTGACTCAGCAGGCTCCTGGGTCATACACAATTGGCAGTGTGTCTTGGGGACAGTGGACTGTCACACTAACCAGGTTACCACTACACAAGTACCACTCAGCATCAGGGTAGAGCTGTGGGAACTGAGGTTTCCCCACACCACAATGGCACTAGCCACAGCTCAGATGGAGGAGACAGTGTCTCCATAGACCCTGCTGCAGCCTGGACAGTGAAGAGCTAGGACCTGGGGAGACTTTAGAACTGCAGCTCTTTCTGGATCCCCCAGAGCGTGTCTGCACTCTTCTTCAGGCGGGCCTCCTCTTCAGGGGTCAGATTCACCTTCACCACATCCGAGATTCCATTTTGTCCCAGGATGCAAGGGACACTGAGGAAGACATCATCCTTGATCCCATAGAGACCCTTAATCATGGTGGAAATGGGGTGCACCCGCCTAAGATTCTTCATTATGCTCTCAGCCAAGTCGGCCACAGAGAGGCCAATAGCCCAAGATGTGTAACCCTTCAGTTTGATCACTTCATAGGCACTGTCAACCACCTGCTTGTGAACCTCCTTCCAGTGCTCCTTGTCTGCGTCCGTGCCCAGCTCGGGGTTCAGGTTCTTCAGGGAGATGCCGGCCACATTCACGCCACTCCACACGGGCACACTGGAGTCTCCGTGCTCCCCGAGGACCCATCCGTGACAGCTTAGGGGGTGAACTCCCAGCCGTTCCCCCATCAGGTAACGGAACCGAGCGGAGTCCAGATTGCATCCACTCCCAATGACTCGGTTTTTGGGAAAACCACTTATTTTCCAAGCCACGTAGGTCAAGATGTCCACTGGGTTGGAAACCACGAGCAGCTTGCAGTTGGGACTGTACTTCACCACGTTGGGAATGATGAACTTGAAGATGTTCACGTTCCGCTGGACCAAGATGAGCCGGCTCTCTCCCTCTTGCTGACGGGCCCCTGCGGTGATGATGACCAGCTTGGAGTTTGCAGTCACACTGTAGTCTTTGCCAGAGACAATTTTGGGTGTTCTAAGGAAGAGGCTGCCATGCTGGAGGTCCATCATCTCTCCCTTCAGCTTGTCTTCCATGACATCAACAAGGGCAAGCTCATCTGCCAAGTCCTTCATTAAGATGCTGATGGCACAAGCCATGCCAACAGCACCAACCCCCACCACTGTAATCTTGTTCTGGGGGGCCTGCTCTTCCTTAAGAAGATTCACAATCAGCTGGTCCTTGAGGGTTGTCATCTTGGAGTTTGAATCTTTTGGGACCGAGAGTGCACGATGCGGAGCGTGGGGTGCGCAGCAGCGTGGTGGGGCTCGGCGTCGGCGGCTCCAGCACCGCAAGCGGGTTTTTAAGTGCTCTGGACTCATTTCGTTGCAAGCGGGTTTTTAAGTGTTCTGGAGTCATTTCGTTGCAAGCGGGTTTCTAAGTGCTCTGGAGTCATTTCGTTGCAAGCGGGTTTCTAGTGCTCTGGAGACATTTCGTTGCAAGCGGGTTTTTACATACTTCTCAGACATTTCACTGGAAGCGGGTTTTTTAAGTGCTCTGGAGTCATTTCGTTGCAAGCGGGTTTTTAAGTGAACTGGAGTCATTTCGTTGCAAGCGGGTTTTTAAGTGCTCTGAAGGCATTTCGTTGTAAGCGGGTTTTTAAGTGCTCTGGAGTCATTTCGTTGCAAGCAGGTTTTTACGTGCTCTGGAGTCATTTCATTGCAAGCGGGTTTTTAAGTGCTCTGGAGGCATTTCGTTGCAAGCGGGTTTTTACATATTTCTCTGACATTTAACTGGAAGCGAGTATTTTAAGTACTCTGGAGTCATTTCGTTGCAAGCGGGGTTTTACGTGCTCTGGAGTCATTTCATTACAAGCGGGTTTTTACATACTTCTCAGACATTTCACTGGAAGCGGGTTTTTTAAGTGCTCTGGAGTCATTCCGTTGCAAGCGGGTTTTTAAGTACTCTGGAGTCATTTCGTTGCAAGCGGGTTTTTAAGTGCTCTGGAGACATTTTGTTGCAAGCGGGTTTTTAAGTGCTCGGGATTCATTTCGTTGCAAGCGGGTTTTTAAGTGCTCTGGAGTCATTTCGTTGCAAGCGGGTTTTTAAGTGCTCTGAAGGCATTTCGTTGTAAGCGGGTTTTTAAGTGAACTGGAGTCATTTCGTTGCAAGCGGGTTTTTAAGTGTTCTGGAGTCAGTTCGTTGCAAGCGGGTTTTTAAGTGCTCTGGAGTCATTTCGTTGCAAGCGGGTTTTTAAGTGCTCTGGAGTCAATTCGTTGCAAGCGGGTTTTTAAGTGTTCTGGATTCATTTCGTTGCAAGCGGGTTTTTAAGTGCTCTGGAGTCATTTCGTTGCAAGCGGGTTTTAAGTACTCTGGAGTCATTTCGTTGCAAGCGGGTTTTTAAGTGCTCTGAAGTCATTTCGTTGCAAGCGGGTTTTTAAGTGCTCTGAAGGCATTTCGTTGTAAGCGGGTTTTTAAGTGCTCTGGAGTCATTTCTTTACAAGCGGGTTTTTACGTGCTCTGGAGTCATTTCATTGCAAGTGGGTTTTTACATACTTCTCGGACATTTCACTGGAAGCGGGTTTTTTAATTGCTCTGGAGTCATTTCGTTGCAAGCGGGTGTTTAAGTGCTCTGGAGTCTTTTCGTTGCAAGCGGGTTTTTCAGTGATCTGGAGTCATTTCGTTGCAAGCTGGTTTTTAAGTGCGCTGAAGGCATTTCGTTGTAAGCGGGTTTTTAAGTGAACTGGAGTCATTTCGTTGCAAGCGGGTTTTTAAGTGTTCTGGAGTCATTTCGTTGCAAGCGGGTTTTTAAGTGCTCTGGAGTCATTTCGTTGCAAGCGGGTTTTTAAGTGCTCTGGAGTCATTTCGTTGCAAGCGGGTTTTTACATATTTCTCTGACATTTAACTGGAAGCGAGTATTTTAAGTGCTCTGGAGTCATTTCGTTGCAAGCGGGTTTTTAAGTGCTCTGGACTCATTTCGTTGCAAGCGGGTTTTTAAGTGTTCTGGAGTCATTTCGTTGCAAGCGGGTTTTTAAGTGCTCTGGAGTCATTTCGTTGCAAGCGGGTTTCTAGTGCTCTGGAGACATTTCGTTGCAAGCGGGTTTTTACATACTTCTCAGACATTTCACTGGAAGCAGGTTTTTTAAGTGCTCTGGAGTCATTTCGTTGCAAGCGGGTTTTTAAGTGAACTGGAGTCATTTCGTTGCAAGCGGGGTTTTAAGTGCTCTGAAGGCATTTCGTTGTAAGCGGGTTTTTAAGTGCTCTGGAGGTATTTCGTTGCAAGCGGGTTTTTACGTGCTCTGGAGTCATTTCATTGCAATCGGGTTTTTAAGTGCTCTGGAGGCATTTCGTTGCAAGCGGGTTTTTACATATTTCTCTGACATTTAACTGGAAGCGAGTATTTTAAGTACTCTGGAGTCATTTCGTTGCAAGCGGGTTTTTACGTGCTCTGGAGTCCTTTCATTACAAGCGGGTTTTTACATACTTCTCAGACATTTCACTGGAAGCGGGTTTTTTAAGTGCTCTGGAGTCATTCCGTTGCAAGCGGGTTTTTAAGTACTCTGGAGTCATTTCGTTGCAAGCGGGTTTTTAAGTGTTCTGGAGTCATTTCGTTGCAAGCGGGTTTTTAAGTGCTCTGGAGTCATTTCGTTGCAAGCGGGTTTTTACGTGCTCTGTAGTCATTTCTTTGCAAGCGGGTTTTTAACTGCTCTGGAGTCATTTCATTGCAAGCGGGTTTTTAAGTGCTCTGGAGTCATTTCATTGCAAGCGGGTGTTTAAGTGCTCTGGAGAAATTTCGTTGCAAGCGGGTTTTTAAGTACTCTGGAGTCATTTCGTTGCAAGCGGGTTTTTACGTGCTCTGGAGTCATTTCGTTGCAAGCGGGTTTTTACATATTTCTCTGACATTTAACTGGAAGCGAGTATTTTAAGTGCTCTGGAGTCATTTCATTGCAAGCGGGTTTTTACGTGCTCTGGAGTCATTTCATTGCAAGCGGGTTTTTACATACTTCTCAGACATTTCACTGGAAGCGGGTTTTTTAAGTGCTCTGGAGTCATTTCGTTGCAAGCGGGTTTTTAAGTGCTCTGGAGTCATTTCGTTGCAAGCAGGTTTTTAAGTGTTCTGGAGTCATTTCGTTGCAAGCGGGTTTTTAAGTGTTCTGGAGTCATTTCGTTGCAAGCGGGTTTTTAAGTGCTCTGGAGTCATTTCGTTGCAAGCTGGTTTTTAAGTGCTCTGGAGTCATTTCGTTGCAAGGGGGTTTTTAAGTGTTCTGGAGTAATTTCGTTGCAAGCGGGTTTTTAAGTGCTCTGGAGTCATTTCGTTGCAAGCGGGTTTTTAAGTGCTCTGGAGTCATTTCGTTGCAAGCGGGTTTTTACATACTTCTCAGACATTTCACTGGAAGCGGGTTTTTTAAGTGCTCTGTAGGCATTTCGTTGCAAGCGGGTTTTTAAGTACTCTGGAGTCATTGCGTTGCAAGCGGGTTTTTAAGTGCTCTGGAGTCATTTCGTTGCAAGCGGGTTTTTAAGTGCTCTGGAGTCATTTCGTTGCAAGCGGGTTTTTAAGTGCTCTGGAGTCATTTCGTTGCAAGCGGGTTTTTAAGTGTTCTGGAGTCATTTCATTGCAAGCGGGTTTTTAAGTACTCTGGAGTCATTTCGTTGCAAGCGGGTTTTTACGTGCTCTGGAGTAATTTCGTTGCAAGCGGGTTTTTACATATTTCTCTGACATTTAACTGGAAGCGAGTATTTTAAGTGCTCTGGAGTCATTTTGTTGCAAGCGGGTTTTTACGTGCTCTGGAGTCATTTCATTGCAAGCGGGTTTTTACATACTTCTCAGACATTTCACTGGAAGCGGGTTTTTTAAGTGCTCTGGAGTCATTTCGTTACAAGCGGGTTTTTAAGTACTCTGGAGTCATTTCGTTGCAAGCTGGTTTTTAAGTGCTCTGGAGTCATTTCGTTGCAAGCGGGTTTTTAAGTGTTCTGGAGTCATTTCATTGCAAGCGGGTGTTTAAGTGCTCTGGAGACATTTCGTTGCAAGCGGGTTTTTAAGTGCTCTGGAGTCATTTCGTTGCAAGCGGGTTTTTACATACTTCTCAGACATTTCACTGGAAGCGGATTTTTTAAGTGCTCTGGAGTCATTTCGTTACAAGCGGGTTTTTAAGTACTCTGGAGTCATTTCGTTGCAAGCTGGTTTTTAAGTGCTCTGGAGTCATTTCGTTGCAAGCGGGTTTTTAAGTGCTCTGGAGTCATTTCATTGCAAGCGGGTGTTTAAGTGCTCTGGAGACATTTCGTTGCAAGCGGGTTTTTAAGTGCTCTGGAGTCATTTCGTTGCAAGCGGGTTTTTACATACTTCTCAGACATTTCACTGGAAGCGGGTTTTTTAAGTGCTCTGTAGGCATTTCGTTGCAAGTGGGTTTTTAAGTACTCTGGAGTCATTTCGTTGCAAGCGGGTTTTTACGTGCTCTGGAGTCATTTCGTTGCAAGCGGGTTTTTACATATTTCTCTGACATTTAACTGGAAGCGAGTATTTTAAGTGCTCTGGAGTCATTTCGTTGCAAGCGGGTTTTTACGTGCTATGGAGTCATTTCATTACAAGCGGGTTTTTACATACTTCTCAGACATTTCACTGGAAGCGGGTTTTTTAAGTGCTCTGGAGTCATTCCGTTGCAAGCGGGTTTTTAAGTACTCTGGAGTCATTTCGTTGCAAGCAGGTTTTTAAGTGCTCTGGAGTCATTTTGTTGCAAGCGGGTTTTTAAGTGCTCTGGATTCATTTCGTTGCAAGCGGGTTTTTAAGTGCTCTGGAGTCATTTCGTTGTAAGCGGGTTTTAAGTACTCTGGAGTCATTTCGTTGCAAGCGGGTTTTTAAGTGCTCTGGAGTCATTTCGTTGCAAGCGGGTTTTTAAGTGCTCTGAAGTCATTTCGTTGCAAGGGGGTTTTTAAGTGCTCTGAAGGCATTTCGTTGTAAGCGGGTTTTTAATTGCTCTAGAGTCATTTCGTTGCAAGCGGGTTTTTATGTGCTCTGGAGTCATTTCGTTGCAAGCGGGTTTTTAAGTGCTCTGAAGGCATTTCGTTGTAAGCGGGTTTTTAAGTGCTCTGGAGTCATTTCGTTGCAAGCGGGTTTTTAAGTGCTCTGAAGGCATTTCGTTGTAAGCGGGTTTTTAAGTGAACTGGAGTCATTTCGTTGCAAGCGGGTTTTTAAGTGTTCTGGAGTCAGTTCGTTGCAAGCGGGTTTTTAAGTGCTCTGGAGTCATTTCGTTGCAAGCGGGTTTTTAAGTGCTCTGGAGTCAATTCGTTGCAAGCGGGTTTTTAAGTGTTCTGGATTCATTTCGTTGCAAGCGGGTTTTTAAGTGCTCTGGAGTCATTTCGTTGCAAGCGGGTTTTAAGTACTCTGGAGTCATTTCGTTGCAAGCGGGTTTTTAAGTGCTCTGAAGTCATTTCGTTGCAAGCGGGTTTTTAAGTGCTCTGAAGGCATTTCGTTGTAAGCGGGTTTTTAAGTGCTCTGGAGTCATTTCTTTACAAGCGGGTTTTTACGTGCTCTGGAGTCATTTCATTGCAAGTGGGTTTTTACATACTTCTCGGACATTTCACTGGAAGCGGGTTTTTTAATTGCTCTGGAGTCATTTCGTTGCAAGCGGGTGTTTAAGTGCTCTGGAGTCTTTTCGTTGCAAGCGGGTTTTTCAGTGATCTGGAGTCATTTCGTTGCAAGCTGGTTTTTAAGTGCGCTGAAGGCATTTCGTTGTAAGCGGGTTTTTAAGTGAACTGGAGTCATTTCGTTGCAAGCGGGTTTTTAAGTGTTCTGGAGTCATTTCGTTGCAAGCGGGTTTTTAAGTGAACTGGAGTCATTTCGTTGCAAGCGGGTTTTTAAGTGCTCTGGAGTCATTTCGTTGCAAGCGGGTTTTTACATATTTCTCTGACATTTAACTGGAAGCGAGTATTTTAAGTGCTCTGGAGTCATTTCGTTGCAAGCGATTTTTTAAGTGCTCTGGACTCATTTCGTTGCAAGCGGGTTTTTAAGTGTTCTGGAGTCATTTCGTTGCAAGCGGGTTTTTAAGTGCTCTGGAGTCATTTCGTTGCAAGCGGGTTTCTAGTGCTCTGGAGACATTTCGTTGCAAGCGGGTTTTTACATACTTCTCAGACATTTCACTGGAAGCAGGTTTTTTAAGTGCTCTGGAGTCATTTCGTTGCAAGCGGGTTTTTAAGTGAACTGGAGTCATTACGTTGCAAGCGGGTTTTTAAGTGCTCTGAAGGCATTTCGTTGTAAGCGGGTTTTTAAGTGCTCTGGAGGTATTTCGTTGCAAGCGGGTTTTTACGTGCTCTGGAGTCATTTCATTGCAATCGGGTTTTTAAGTGCTCTGGAGGCATTTCGTTGCAAGCGGGTTTTTACATATTTCTCTGACATTTAACTGGAAGCGAGTATTTTAAGTACTCTGGAGTCATTTCGTTGCAAGCGGGTTTTTACGTGCTCTGGAGTCCTTTCATTACAAGCGGGTTTTTACATACTTCTCAGACATTTCACTGGAAGCGGGTTTTTTAAGTGCTCTGGAGTCATTCCGTTGCAAGCGGGTTTTTAAGTACTCTGGAGTCATTTCGTTGCAAGCGGGTTTTTAAGTGTTCTGGAGTCATTTCGTTGCAAGCGGGTTTTTAAGTGCTCTGGAGTCATTTCGTTGCAAGCGGGTTTTTACGTGCTCTGTAGTCATTTCTTTGCAAGCGGGTTTTTAACTGCTCTGGAGTCATTTCGTTGCAAGCGGGTTTTTAAGTGCTCTGGAGTCATTTCATTGCAAGCGGGTGTTTAAGTGCTCTGGAGACATTTCGTTGCAAGCGGGTTTTTAAGTACTCTGGAGTCATTTCGTTGCAAGCGGGTTTTTACGTGCTCTGGAGTCATTTCGTTGCAAGCGGGTTTTTACATATTTCTCTGACATTTAACTGGAAGCGAGTATTTTAAGTGCTCTGGAGTCATTTCATTGCAAGCGGGTTTTTACGTGCTCTGGAGTCATTTCATTGCAAGCGGGTTTTTACATACTTCTCAGACATTTCACTGGAAGCGGGTTTTTTAAGTGCTCTGGAGTCATTTCGTTGCAAGCGGGTTTTTAAGTGCTCTGGAGTCATTTCGTTGCAAGCAGGTTTTTAAGTGTTCTGGAGTCATTTCGTTGCAAGCGGGTTTTTAAGTGTTCTGGAGTCATTTCGTTGCAAGCGGGTTTTTAAGTGCTCTGGAGTCATTTCGTTGCAAGCTGGTTTTTAAGTGCTCTGGAGTCATTTCGTTGCAAGGGGGTTTTTAAGTGTTCTGGAGTAATTTCGTTGCAAGCGGGTTTTTAAGTGCTCTGGAGTCATTTCGTTGCAAGCGGGTTTTTAAGTGCTCTGGAGTCATTTCGTTGCAAGCGGGTTTTTACATACTTCTCAGACATTTCACTGGAAGCGGGTTTTTTAAGTGCTCTGTAGGCATTTCGTTGCAAGCGGGTTTTTAAGTACTCTGGAGTCATTGCGTTGCAAGCGGGTTTTTAAGTGCTCTGGAGTCATTTCGTTGCATGCGGGTTTTTAAGTGCTCTGGAGTCATTTCGTTGCAAGCGGGTTTTTAAGTGTTCTGGAGTCATTTCATTGCAAGCGGGTTTTTAAGTACTCTGGAGTCATTTCGTTGCAAGCGGGTTTTTACGTGCTCTGGAGTAATTTCGTTGCAAGCGGGTTTTTACATATTTCTCTGACATTTAACTGGAAGCGAGTATTTTAAGTGCTCTGGAGTCATTTTGTTGCAAGCGGGTTTTTACGTGCTCTGGAGTCATTTCATTGCAAGCGGGTTTTTACATACTTCTCAGACATTTCACTGGAAGCGGGTTTTTTAAGTGCTCTGGAGTCATTTCGTTACAAGCGGGTTTTTAAGTACTCTGGAGTCATTTCGTTGCAAGCTGGTTTTTAAGTGCTCTGGAGTCATTTCGTTGCAAGCGGGTTTTTAAGTGCTCTGGAGTCATTTCATTGCAAGCGGGTGTTTAAGTGCTCTGGAGACATTTCGTTGCAAGCGGGTTTTTAAGTGCTCTGGAGTCATTTCGTTGCAAGCGGGTTTTTACATACTTCTCAGACATTTCACTGGAAGCGGATTTTTTAAGTGCTCTGGAGTCATTTCGTTACAAGCGGGTTTTTAAGTACTCTGGAGTCATTTCGTTGCAAGCTGGTTTTTAAGTGCTCTGGAGTCATTTCGTTGCAAGCGGGTTTTTAAGTGCTCTGGAGTCATTTCATTGCAAGCGGGTGTTTAAGTGCTCTGGAGACATTTCGTTGCAAGCGGGTTTTTAAGTGCTCTGGAGTCATTTCGTTGCAAGCGGGTTTTTACATACTTCTCAGACATTTCACTGGAAGCGGGTTTTTTAAGTGCTCTGTAGGCATTTCGTTGCAAGCGGGTTTTTAAGTGCTCTGGAGTCATTTCGTTGCAAGCGGGTTTTTACGTGCTATGGAGTCATTTCATTACAAGCGGGTTTTTACATACTTCTCAGACATTTCACTGGAAGCGGGTTTTTTAAGTGCTCTGGAGTCATTCCGTTGCAAGCGGGTTTTTAAGTACTCTGGAGTCATTTCGTTGCAAGCAGGTTTTTAAGTGCTCTGGAGTCATTTTGTTGCAAGCGGGTTTTTAAGTGCTCTGGAGTCATTTCGTTGCAAGCGGGTTTTAAGTACTCTGGAGTCATTTCGTTGCAAGCGGGTTTTTAAGTGCTCTGGAGTCATTTCGTTGCAAGCGGGTTTTTAAGTGCTCTGAAGTCATTTCGTTGCAAGGGGGTTTTTAAGTGCTCTGAAGGCATTTCGTTGTAAGCGGGTTTTTAATTGCTCTAGAGTCATTTCGTTGCAAGCGGGTTTTTATGTGCTCTGGAGTCATTTCATTGCAAGCGGGTTTTTACATACTTCTCAGACATTTCACTGGAAGCGGGTTTTTTAAGTGCTCTGGAGTCATTTCGTTGCAAGCGGGTGTTTAAGTGCTCTGGAGTCTTTTCGTAGCAAGCGGGTTTTTCAGTGCTCTGGAGTCATTTCGTTGCAAGCGGGTTTTTAAGTGCTCTGAAGGCATTTCGTTGTAAGCGGGTTTTTAAGTGAACTGGAGTCATTTCGTTGCAAGCGGGTTTTTAAGTGTTCTGGAGTCATTTCGTTGCAAGCGGGTTTTTAAGTGCTCTAGAGTCATTTCGTTGCAAGCGGGTTTTTAAGTGCTCTGGAGTCATTTCGTTCCAAGCGGGTTTTTACATATTTCTCTGACATTTAACTGGAAACGAGTATTTTAAGTGCTCTGGAGTCATTTCGTTGCAAGCGGGTTTTTACGTGCTCTGGAGTCATTTCATTGCAAGCGGGTTTTTACATACTTCCCAGACATTTCACTGGAAGCGGGTTTTTTAAGTGCTCTGGAGTCATTTCGTTGCAAGCGGGTTTTTAAGTACTCAGGATTCATTTCGTTGCAAGCTGGTTTTTAAGTGCTCTGGAGTCATTTCGTTGCAAGCGGGTGTTTAAGTGCTCTGGAGTCATTTCGTTGCAAGCGGGTTTTTAAGTGCTCTGGAGTCATTTCGTTGCAAGCGGGTTTTTAAGTGCTCTGGAGTCATTTCGTTGCAAGCGGGTTTTTAAGAGCTCTGGAGTCATTTCGTTGCAAGCGGGTTTTTAAGTGCTCTGGAGTCATTTCGTTGCAAGCGGGTTTTTAAGTGTTTTGGAGTCATTTCGTTGCAAGCGGGTTTTTACATACTTTTCAGACATTTCACTGGAAGCGGGTTTTTTAAGTGCTCTGGAGTCATTTCTTTGCAAGCGGGATTTTAAGTACTCTGGAGTCATTTCGTTGCACGCGGGTTTTTAAGTGCTCTGGATTCATTTCGTTGCAAGCCGGTTTTTAAGTGCTCTGGAGTCATTTCGTTGCAAGCGGGTGTTTAAGTGCTCTGGAGTCATTTCGTTGCAAGCGGGTTTTTATGTGCTATGGAGTCATTTCGTTGCAAGGGGGTTTTTAAGTGCTCTGGAGTCATTTCCTTGCAAGCGGGTTTTTAAGTGTTCTGGAGTCATTTCGTTGCAAGCGGGTTTTTAAGTGTTTTGGAGTCATTTCGTTGCAAGCGGGTTTTTACATACTTCTCAGACATTTCACTGGAAGCGGGTTTTTTAAGTGCTTTGAAGGCATTTCGTTGCAAGCGGGTTTTTAAGTACTCTGGAGTCATTTCTTTGCAAGCGGGTTTTTACGTGTTCTGGAGTCATTTCATTGCAAGCGGGTTTTTACATACTTCTCAGACATTTCACTGGAAGCGGGTTTTTTAAGTGCTCTGGAGTCATTTCGTTGCAAGCGGGTTTTTTAGTGCTCTGGAGTCATTTCCTTGCAAGCGGGTTTTTAAGTGCTCTGGAGTCATTTCGTTGCAAGCGCGTTTTTAAGAGCTCTGGAGTCATTTCGTTGCAAGCGGGTTTTTAAGTGCTCTGGAGTCATTTCGTTGCAAGCGGGTTTTTAAGTGTTCTGGAGTCATTTCGTTGCAAGCAGGTTTTTAAGTGTTCTGGAGTCATTTCGTTGCAAGCAGGTTTTTAAGTGTTCTGGAGTCATTTCGTTGCAAGCAGGTTTTTAAGTGTTCTGGAGTCATTTCGTTGCAAGCGGGTTTTTAAGTGCTCTGGAGTCATTTCATTGCAAGCGGGTTTTTAAGTGCTCTGGAGTCATTTCATTGCAAGCGGGTTTTTACATAATTCTCAGACATTTCACTGGAAGCGGGTTTTTTAAGTGCTCTGGAGTCATTTCGTTGCAAGCGGGTTTTTAAGTGAACTGGAGTCATTTCGTTGCAAGCGGGTTTTTAAGTGTTCTGGAGTCATTTCGTTGCAAGCAGGTTTTTAAGTGCTCTGGAGTCATTTCGTTGCAAGCGGGTTTTTAAGTGCTCTGGAGTCAATTCGTTGCAAGCGGGTTTTTAAGTGTTCTGGATTCATTTCGTTGCAAGCGGGTTTTTAAGTGCTCTGGAGTCATTTCGTTGCAAGCGGGTTTTTAAGTGCTCTGGAGTCATTTCGTTGCAAGCGGGTTTTTACGTGCTCTGGAGTCATTTCATTGCAAGCGGGTTTTTAAGTGCTCTGGAGTCATTTCATTGTAAGCGGGTTTTTAAGTGCTCTGGAGACATTTCGTTGCAAGCGGGTTTTTAAGTGCTCTGGAGTCATTTCGTTGCAAGCGGGTTTTTAAGTGCTCTGAAGTCATTTCGTTGCAAGCGGGTTTTTAAGTTCTCTGGAGTCATTTCGTTGCAAGCGGGTTTTTAAGTGCTCTGGAGTCATTTCGTTGCAAGCGGGTTTTTAAGTGCTCTGGAGTCATTTCGTTGCAAGCGGGTTTTTAAGTGCTCTGGAGTCATTTCGTTGCAAGCGGGTTTTTACGTGCTCTGGAGTCATTTCATTGCAAGCGGGTTTTTACATACTTCTCAGAC
Source organism: Meriones unguiculatus (assembly GCF_030254825.1). Lineage (NCBI taxonomy): Eukaryota > Metazoa > Chordata > Mammalia > Rodentia > Muridae > Meriones > Meriones unguiculatus. The sequence goes on along the minus strand of NC_083352.1, from coordinate 65,199,458 downwards.
ATTTCACTGGAAGCGGGTTTTTTAAGTGCTCTGGAGTCATTTCGTTGCAAGCGGGTTTTTTAGTGCTCTGGAGTCATTTCGTTGCAAGCGGGTTTTTAAGTGCTCTGGAGTCATTTCGTTGCAAGCGCGTTTTTAAGAGCTCTGGAGTCATTTCGTTGCAAGCGGGTTTTTAAGTGCTCTGGAGTCATTTCGTTGCAAGCGGGTTTTTAAGTGTTTTGGAGTCATTTCGTTGCAAGCGGGTTTTTACATACTTCTCAGACATTTCACTGGAAGCGGGTTTTTTAAGTGCTCTGTAGGCATTTCGTTGCAAGCGTGTTTTTAAGTACTCTGGAGTCATTTCGTTGCAAGCGGGTTTTTAAGTGCTCTGAAGGCATTTCGTTGTAAGCGGGTTTTTAAGTGCTCTGGAGTCATTTCGTTGCAAGCGGGTTTTTAAGTGTTCTGGAGTCATTTCGTTGCAAGCGGGTTTTTACGTGTTCTGGAGTCATTTCATTGCAAGCGGGTTTTTACATACTTCTCAGACATTTCACTGGAAGCGGGTTTTTTAAGTGCTCTGGAGTCATTTCGTTGCAAGCGGGTTTTTTAGTGCTCTGGAGTCATTTCGTTGCAAGCGGGTTTTTAAGTGCTCTGAAGGCATTTCGTTGTAAGCGGGTTTTTAAGTGCTCTGGAGTCATTTCGTTGCAAGCGGGTTTTTAAGTGTTCTGGAGTCATTTCGTTGCAAGCGGGTTTTTACGTGCTCGGGAGTCATTTTGTTGCAAGCGGGTGTTTAAGTTCTCTGGAGTCATTTCGTTGGAAGCGGGTTTTTACGTGCTCTGGAGTCATTTCATTACAAGCGGGTTTTTACATACTTCTCAGACATTTCACTGGAAGCGGGTTTTTTAAGTGCTCTGGAGTCATTTCGTTGCAAGCGGGATTTTAAGTACTCTGGAGTCATTTCGTTGCAAGCGGGTGTATAAGTGCTCTGGAGTCATTTCGTTGCAAGCGGGTTTTTAAGTGCTCTGGAGTCATTTCGTTGCAAGCGGGTTTTTAAGTGTTCTGGAGTCATTTCATTGCAAGCGGGTTTTTAAGTACTCTGGAGTCATTTCGTTGCAAGCGGGTTTTTACGTGCTCTGGAGTCATTTCGTTGCAAGCGGGTTTTTACATATTTCTCTGACATTTAACTGGAAGCGAGTATTTTAAGTGCTCTGGAGTCATTTTGTTGCAAGCGGGTTTTTACGTGCTCTGGAGTCTTTCATTGCAAGCGGGTTTTTACATACTTCTCAGACATTTCACTGGAAGCGGGTTTTTTAAGTGCTTTGGAGTCATTTCGTTACAAGCGGGTTTTTAAGTACTCTGGAGTCATTTCGTTGCAAGCTGGTTTTTAAGTGCTCTGGAGTCATTTCGTTGCAAGCGGGTTTTTAAGTGCTCTGGAGTCATTTCATTGCAAGCGGGTGTTTAAGTGCTCTGGAGACATTTCGTTGCAAGCGGGTTTTTAAGTGCTCTGGAGTCATTTCGTTGCAAGCGGGTTTTTACATACTTCTCAGACATTTCACTGGAAGCGGATTTTTTAAGTGCTCTGGAGTCATTTCGTTACAAGCGGGTTTTTAAGTACTCTGGAGTCATTTCGTTGCAAGCTGGTTTTTAAGTGCTCTGGAGTCATTTCGTTGCAAGCGGGTTTTTAAGTGCTCTGGAGTCATTTCATTGCAAGCGGGTGTTTAAGTGCTCTGGAGACATTTCGTTGCAAGCGGGTTTTTAAGTGCTCTGGAGTCATTTCGTTGCAAGCGGGTTTTTACATACTTCTCAGACATTTCACTGGAAGCGGGTTTTTTAAGTGCTCTGTAGGCATTTCGTTGCAAGCGGGTTTTTAAGTACTCTGGAGTCATTTCGTTGCAAGCGGGTTTTTACGTGCTCTGGATTCATTTCGTTGCAAGCGGGTTTTTACATATTTCTCTGACATTTAACTGGAAGCGAGTATTTTAAGTGCTCTGGAGTCATTTCGTTGCAAGCGGATTTTTACGTGCTATGGAGTCATTTCATTACAAGCGGGTTTTTACATACTTCTCAGACATTTCACTGGAAGCGGGTTTTTTAAGTGCTCTGGAGTCATTCCGTTGCAAGCGGGTTTTTAAGTACTCTGGAGTCATTTCGTTGCAAGCAGGTTTTTACGTGCTCTGGAGTCATTTTGTTGCAAGCGGGTTTTTAAGTGCTCTGGATTCATTTCGTTGCAAGCGGGTTTTTAAGTGCTCTGGAGTCATTTCGTTACAAGCGGGTTTTAAGTACTCTGGAGTCATTTCGTTGCAAGCGGGTTTTTAAGTGCTCTGGAGTCATTTCGTTGCAAGCGGGTTTTTAAGTGCTCTGAAGTCATTTCGTTGCAAGGGGGTTTTTAAGTGCTCTGAAGGCATTTCGTTGTAAGCGGGTTTTTAAGTGCTCTAGAGTCATTTCGTTGCAAGCGGGTTTTTATGTGCTCTGGAGTCATTTCATTGCAAGCGGGTTTTTACATACTTCTCAGACATTTCACTGGAAGCGGGTTTTTTAAGTGCTCTGGAGTCATTTCGTTGCAAGCGGGTGTTTAAGTGCTCTGGAGTCTTTTCGTAGCAAGCGGGTTTTTCAGTGCTCTGGAGTCATTTCGTTGCAAGCGGGTTTTTAAGTGCTCTGAAGGCATTTCGTTGTAAGCGGGTTTTTAAGTGAACTAGAGTCATTTCGTTGCAAGCGGGTTTTTAAGTGTTCTGGAGTCATTTCGTTGCAAGCGGGTTTTTAAGTGCTCTGGAGTCATTTCGTTGCAAGCGGGTTTTTACATATTTCTCTGACATTTAACTGGAAACGAGTATTTTAAGTGCTCTGGAGTCATTTCGTTGCAAGCGGGTTTTTACGTGCTCTGGAGTCATTTCATTGCAAGCGGGTTTTTACATACTTCCCAGACATTTCACTGGAAGCGGGTTTTTTAAGTGCTCTGGAGTCATTTCGTTGCAAGCGGGTTTTTAAGTACTCAGGATTCATTTCGTTGCAAGCTGGTTTTTAAGTGCTCTGGAGTCATTTCGTTGCAAGCGGGTGTTTAAGTGCTCTGGAGTCATTTCGTTGCAAGCGGGTTTTTAAGTGCTCTGGAGTCATTTCGTTGCAAGCGGGTTTTTAAGTGCTCTGGAGTCATTTCGTTGCAAGCGGGTTTTTAAGAGCTCTGTAGTCATTTCGTTGCAAGCGGGTTTTTAAGTGCTCTGGAGTCATTTCGTTGCAAGCGGGTTTTTAAGTGTTTTGGAGTCATTTCGTTGCAAGCGGGTTTTTACATACTTCTCAGACATTTCACTGGAAGCGGGTTTTTTAAGTGCTCTGTAGGCATTTCGTTGCAAGCGTGTTTTTAAGTACTCTGGAGTCATTTCGTTGCAAGCGGGTTTTTAAGTGCTCTGAAGGCATTTCGTTGTAAGCGGGTTTTTAAGTGCTCTGGAGTCATTTCGTTGTAAACGGGTTTTTAAGTGTTCTGGAGTCATTTCGTTGCAAGCGGGTTTTTACATACTTCTCAGACATTTCACTGGAAGCGGGTTTTTTAAGTGCTCTGTAGGCATTTGGTTGCAAGCGTGTTTTTAAGTACTCTGGAGTCATTTCGTTGCAAGCGGGTTTTTACGTGCTCTGGAGTCATTTCATTGCAAGCGGGTTTTTACATACTTTTCAGACATTTCACTGGAAGCGGGTTTTTTAAGTGCTCTGGAGTCATTTCTTTGCAAGCGGGATTTTAAGTACTCTGGAGTCATTTCGTTGCACGCGGGTTTTTAAGTGCTCTGGATTCATTTCGTTGCAAGCCGGTTTTTAAGTGCTCTGGAGTCATTTCGTTGCAAGCGGGTGTTTAAGTGCTCTGGAGTCATTTCGTTGCAAGCGGGTTTTTATGTGCTCTGGAGTCATTTCGTTGCAAGCGGGTTTTTAAGTGCTCTGGAGTCATTTCCTTGCAAGCGGGTTTTTAAGTGTTCTGGAGTCATTTCGTTGCAAGCGGGTTTTTACGGGTTCTGGAGTCATTTCGTTGCAAGCGGGTTTTTACATACTTCTCAGACATTTCACTGGAAGCGGGTTTTTTAAGTGCTTTGAAGGCATTTCGTTGCAAGCGGGTTTTTAAGTACTCTGGAGTCATTTCTTTGCAAGCGGGTTTTTACGTGTTCTGGAGTCATTTCATTGCAAGCGGGTTTTTACATACTTCTCAGACATTTCACTGGAAGCGGGTTTTTTAAGTGCTCTGGAGTCATTTCGTTGCAAGCGGGTTTTTTAGTGCTCTGGAGTCATTTCGTTGCAAGCGGGTTTTTAAGTGCTCTGGAGTCATTTCGTTGCAAGCGGGTTTTTAAGAGCTCTGGAGTCATTTCGTTGCAAGCGGGTTTTTAAGTGCTCTGGAGTCATTTCGTTGCAAGCGGGTTTTTAAGTGTTTTGGAGTCATTTCGTTGCAAGCAGGTTTTTACATACTTCTCAGACATTTCACTGGAAGCGGGTTTTTTAAGTGCTCTGTAGGCATTTCGTTGCAAGCGTGTTTTTAAGTACTCTGGAGTCATTTCGTTGCAAGCGGGTTTTTAAGTGCTCTGAAGGCATTTCGTTGTAAGCGGGTTTTTAAGTGCTCTGGAGTCATTTCGTTGCAAGCGGGTTTTTAAGTGTTCTGGAGTCATTTCGTTGCAAGCGGGTTTTTACGTGCTCGGGAGTCATTTTGTTGCAAGCGGGTGTTTAAGTTCTCTGGAGTCATTTCGTTGGAAGCGGGTTTTTACGTGCTCTGGAGTCATTTCATTACAAGCGGGTTTTTACATACTTCTCAGACATTTCACTGGAAGCGGGTTTTTTAAGTGCTCTGGAGTCATTTCGTTGCAAGCGGGATTTTAAGTACTCTGGAGTCATTTCGTTGCAAGCGGGTGTATAAGTGCTCTGGAGTCATTTCGTTGCAAGCGGGTTTTTAAGTGCTCTGGACTCATTTCGTTGCAAGCGGGTTTTTAAGTGTTCTGGAGTCATTTCGTTGCAAGCGGGTTTTTAAGTGCTCTGGAGATATTTCGTTGCAAGCGGGTTTTTACATACTTCTCAGACATTTCCCTGGAAGCGGGTTTTTTAAGTGCTCTGGAGTCATTTCGTTGCAAGCGGGTTTTTTAGTGCTCTGGAGTCATTTCGTTGCAAGCGGGTTTTTAAGTGCTCTGGAGTCATTTCTTTGCAAGCGGGTTTTTAAGAGCTCTGGAGTCATTTCGTTGCAAGTGCTTTTTAAGTGCTCTGGAGTCATTTCGTTGCAAGCGGGTTTTTAAGTGTTTTGGAGTCATTTCGTTGCAAGCGGGTTTTTACATACTTCTCAGACATTTCACTGGAAGCGGGTTTTTTAAGTGCTCTGTAGGCATTTCGTTGCAAGCGTGTTTTTAAGTACTCTGGAGTCATTTCCTTGCAAGCGGGTTTTTAAGTGCTCTGAAGGCATTTCGTTGTAAGCGGGTTTTTAAGTGCTCTGGCGTCATTACGTTGCAAGCGGGTTTTTAAGTGTTCTGGAGTCATTTCTTTGCAAGCGGGTTTTTACATACTTCTCAGACATTTCACTGGAAGTGGGTTTTTTAAGTGCTCTGGAGTCATTTCGTTGCAAGCGGGATTTTAAGTACTCTGGAATCATTTCGTTGCACGCGGGTTTTTACGTGCTCGGGAGTCATTTCATTGCAAGCGGGTTTTTACATACTTCTCAGACATTTCACTGGAAGTGGGTTTTTTAAGTGCTCTGGAGTCATTTCGTTGCAAGCGGGATTTTAAGTACTCTGGAGTCATTTCGTTGCACGCGGGTTTTTAAGTGCTCTGGAGTCATTTCGTTTCAAGCGGGTTTTTAAGTGCTCTGGAGTCATTTCGTTGCAAGCGGGTGTATAAGTGCTCTGGAGTCATTTCTTTGCAAGCGGGTTTTTAAGTTCTCTCGACTCAGTTCGTTGCAAGGGGGTTTTTAAGTGCTCTGAAGGCATTTCGTTGTAAGCGGGTTTTTAAGTGAACTGGAGTCATTTCGTTGTAAGCGGGTTTTTAAGTGCTCTAGAGTCATTTCGTTGCAAGCGGGTTTTTACATACTTCTCAGAATTTTCACTGGAAGCGGGTTTTTTAAGTGCTCTGGAGTCATTTCGTTGCAAGCGGGTGTTTAAGTGCTCTGGAGTCTTTTCGTTGCAAGCGGGTTTTTCAGTGCTCTGGAGTGATTTCGTTGCAAGCGGGTTTTTAAGTGCTCTGAAGGCATTTCGTTGTAAGCGGGTTTTTAAGTGAACTTGAGTCATTTCGTTGCAAGCAGGTTTTTACGTGTTCTGGAGTCATTTCGTTGCAAGCGGGTTTTTAAGTGCTCTGGAGTCATTTCATTGCAAGTGGGTTTTTAAGTGCTCTGGAGTCATTTCGTTGCAAGCGGGTTTTTACATATTTCTCTGACATTTAACTGGAAGCGAGTATTTTAAGTGCTCTGGAGTCATTTCGTTGCAAGCAGGTTTTTACGTGCTCTGGAGTCATTTCATTGCAAGCGGGTTTTTATATACTTCCCAGACATTTCACTGGAAGCGGGTTTTTTAAGTGCTCTGGAGTCATTTCGTTGCAAGCGGGTTTTTAAGTACTCTGGATTCATTTCGTTGCAAGCCGGTTTTTAAGTGCTCTGGAGTCATTTCGTTGCAAGCGGGTGTTTAAGTGCTCTGGAGTCATTTCGTTGCAAGCGGGTTTTTAAGTGCTCTGGAGTCATTTCGTTGCAAGCGGGTTTTTAAGTGTTTTGGAGTCATTTCGTTGCAAGCGGGTTTTTACATACTTCTCAGACATTTCACTGGAAGCGGGTTTTTTAAGTACTCTGTAGGCATTTCGTTGCAAGCGGGTTTTTAAGTGTTCTGGATTCATTTCGTTGCAAGCGGGTTTTTAAGTGCTCTGGAGTCATTTCGTTGCAAGCGGGTTTTTAAGTGCTCTGAAGTCATTTCGTTGCAAGGGGGTTTTTAAGTGCTCTGAAGCCATTTCGTTGTAAGCGGGTTTTTAAGTGCTCTAGAGTCATTTCGTTGCAAGCGGGTTTTTACATACTTCTCAGACATTTCACTGGAAGCGGGTTTTTTAAGTGCTCTGGAGTCATTTCGTTGCAAGCGGGTGTTTAAGTGCTCTGGAGTCTTTTCGTTGCAAGCGGGTTTTTCAGTGCTCTGGAGTGATTTCGTTGCAAGCGGGTTTTTAAGTGCTCTGAAGGCATTTCGTTGTAAGCGGGTTTTTAAATGAACTGGAGTCATTTCGTTGCAAGCAGGTTTTTAAGTGTTCTGGAGTCATTTCGTTGCAAGCGGGTTTTTAAGTGCTCTGGAGTCATTTCATTGCAAGCGGGTTTTTAAGTGCTCTGGAGTCATTTCGTTGCAAGCGGGTTTTTACATATTTCTCTGACATTTAACTGGAAGCGAGTATTTTAAGTGCTCTGGAGTCATTTCGTTGCAAGCGGGTTTTTACGTGCTCTGGAGTCATTTCATTGCAAGCGGGTTTTTATATACTTCCCAGACATTTCACTGGAAGCGGGTTTTTTAAGTGCTCTGGAGTCGTTTCGTTGCAAGCGGGTTTTTAAGTACTCTGGATTCATTTCGTTGCAAGCCGGTTTTTAAGTGCTCTGGAGTCATTTCGTTGCAAGCGGGTGTTTAAGTGCTCTGGAGTCATTTCGTTGCAAGCGGGTTTTTAAGTGCTCTGGAGTCATTTCGTTGCAAGCGGGTTTTTAAGTGTTTTGGAGTCATTTCGTTGCAAGCGGGTTTTTACATACTTCTCAGACATTTCACTGGAAGCGGGTTTTTTAAGTGCTCTGTAGGCATTTCGTTGCAAGCGTGTTTTTAAGTACTCTGGAGTCATTTCGTTGCAAGCGGGTTTTTAAGTGCTCTGAAGGCATTTCGTTGTAAGCGGGTTTTTAAGTGCTCTGGCGTCATTTCGTTGCAAGCGGGTTTTTAAGTGTTCTGGAGTCATTTCTTTGCAAGCGGGTTTTTACATACTTCTCAGACATTTCACTGGAAGCGGGTTTTTTAAGTGCTCTGTAGGCATTTCGTTGCAAGCGTGTTTTTAAGTACTCTGGAGTCATTTCGTTGCAAGCGGGTTTTTACGTGCTCGGGAGTCATTTCATTGCAAGCGGGTTTTTACATACTTCTCAGACATTTCACTGGAAGTGGGTTTTTTAAGTGCTCTGGAGTCATTTCGTTGCAAGCGGGATTTTAAGTACTCTGGAGTCATTTCGTTGCACGCGGGTTTTTAAGTGCTCTGGAGTCATTTCGTTGCAAGCGGGATTTTAAGTACTCTGGAGTCATTTCGTTGCACGCGGGTTTTTAAGTGCTCTGGAGTCATTTCGTTTCAAGCGGGTTTTTAAGTGCTCTGGAGTCATTTCGTTGCAAGCGGGTGTATAAGTGCTCTGGAGTCATTTCGTTGCAAGCGGGTTTTTAAGTGCTCTGGAGTCATTTCGTTGCAAGCGGGTTTTAAGTACTCTGGAGTCATTTCGTTGCAAGCGGGTTTTTAAGTGCTCTGGACTCATTTCGTTGCAAGCGGGTTTTTACGTGCTCTGGAGTCATTTCATTGCAAGCGGGTTTTTAAGTGCTCTGGAGTCATTTCGTTGCAAGCGGGTTTTTACATATTTCTCTGACATTTAACTGGAAGCGAGTATTTTAAGTGCTCTGGAGTCATTTCGTTGCAAGCGGGTTTTTACGTGCTCTGGAGTCATTTCATTACAAGCGGGTTTTTACATACTTCTCAGACATTTAACTGGAAGCGGGTTTTTTAAGTGCTCTGGAGTCATTTCGTTGCAAGCGGGTTTTTAAGTACTCTGGAGTCATTTCGTTGCAAGCGGGTTTTTAAGTGCTCTGGAGTCATTTCGTTGCAAGCGGGTTTTTAAGTGCTCTGGAGTCATTTCGTTGCAAGCGGGTTTTTAAGTGCTCTGGAGTCATTTCGTTGCAAGCGGGTTTTTAAGTGTTCTGGAGTCATTTCGTTGCAAGCGGGTTTTTACGTGTTCTGGAGTCATTTCGTTGCAAGCGGGTTTTTACATACTTCTCAGACATTTCACTGGAAGCGGGTTTTTTAAGTGCTCTGTAGGCATTTCGTTGTAAGCGGGTTTTTAAGTACTGTGGAGTCATTTCGTTGCAAGCGGGTTTTTACGTGCTCTGGAGTCATTTCGTTGCAAGCAGGTTTTTACATGTTTCTCTGACATTTAACTGAAAGCGAGTATTTTAAGTGCTCTGGAGTCATTTCGTTGCAAGCAGGTTTTTACGTGCTCTGGAGTCATTTCATTGCAAGCGGGTTTTTACATACTTCTCAGACATTTCACTGGAAGCGCGTTTTTTAAGTGCTCTGGAGTCATTTCGTTGCAAGCGGGTTTTTAAGTACTCTGGAGTCATTTCGTTGCAAGCGGGTTTTTAAGTACTCTGGAGTCATTTCGTTGCAAGCGGGTTTTTAAGTGCTCTGGACTCATTTCGTTGCAAGCGGGTTTTTAAGTGCTCTGAAGGCATTTCGATGTAAGCGGGTTTTTGAGTGAACTGGAGTCATTTCGTTGCAAGCGGGTTTTTAAGTGTTCTGGATTCATTTCGTTGCAAGCAGGTTTTTAAGTGCTCTGGAGTCAGTTCGTTGCAAGCGGGTTTTTAAGTGCTCTGGAGTCATTTCGTTGCAAGCGGGTTTTTAAGTGCTCTGGAGTCAATTCGTTGCAAGCGGGTTTTTAAGTGTTCTGGATTCATTTCGTTGCAAGCAGGTTTTTAAGTGCTCTGGAGTCATTTCGTTGCAAGCGGGTTTTTAAGTGCTCTGAAGTCATTTCGTTGCAAGGGGGTTTTTAAGTGCTCTGAAGGCATTTCGTTGTAAGCGGGTTTTTAAGTGCTCTAGAGTCATTTCGTTGCAAGCGGGTTTTTACGTGCTCTGGAGTCATTTCATTGCAAGCGGGTTTTTACATACTTCTCAGACATTTCACTGGAAGCGGGTTTTTTAAGTGCTCTGGAGTCATTTCGTTGCAAGCGGGTGTTTAAGTGCTCTGGAGTCTTTTCGTTGCAAGCGGGTTTTTCAGTGCTCTGGAGTGATTTCGTTGCAAGCGGGTTTTTAAGTGCTCTGAAGGCATTTCGTTGTAAGCGGGTTTTTAAGTGAACTGGAGTCATTTCGTTGCAAGCAGGTTTTTAAGTGTTCTGGAGTCATTTCGTTGCAAGCGGGTTTTTTAGTGCTCTGGAGTCATTTCATTGCAAGCGGGTTTTTAAGTGCTCTGGAGTCATTTCGTTGCAAGCGGGTTTTTACGTGCTCTGGAGTCATTTCATTGCAAGCGGGTTTTATATACTTCCCAGACATTTCACTGGAAGCGGGTTTTTTAAGTGCTCTGGAGTCATTTCGTTGCAAGCGGGTTTTTAAGTACTCTGGATTCATTTTGTTGCAAGCCGGTTTTTAAGTGCTCTGGAGTCATTTCGTTGCAAGCGGGTGTTTAAGTGCTCTGGAGTCATTTCGTTGCAAGCGGGTGTTTAAGTGCTCTGAAGTCATTTCGTTGCAAGCGGGTTTTTAAGAGCTCTGGAGTCATTTCGTTGCAAGCGGGTTTTTAAGTGCTCTGGAGTCATTTCATTGCAAGCGGGTTTTTAAGTGTTTTGGAGTCATTTCGTTGCAAGCGGGTTTTTACATATTTCTCAGACATTTCACTGGAAGCGGGTTTTTTAAGTGCTCTGTAGGCATTTCGTTGCAAGCGTGTTTTTAAGTACTCTGGAGTCATTTCGTTGCAAGCGGGTTTTTAAGTGCTCTGAAGGCATTTCGTTGTAAGCGAGTTTTTAAGTGCTCTGGAGTCATTTCGTTGTAAACGGGTTTTTAAGTGTTCTGGAGTCATTTCGTTGCAAGCGGGTTTTTACATACTTCTCAGACATTTCACTGGAAGCGGGTTTTTTAAGTGCTCTGAAGTCATTTCGTTGCAAGCGGGTTTTTAAGAGCTCTGGAGTCATTTCGTTGCAAGCGGGTTTTTAAGTGCTCTGGAGTCATTTCATTGCAAGCGGGTTTTTAAGTGTTTTGGAGTCATTTCGTTGCAAGCGGGTTTTTACATACTTCTCAGACATTTCACTGGAAGCGGGTTTTTTAAGTGCTCTGTAGGCATTTCGTTGCAAGCGTGTTTTTAAGTACTCTGGAGTCATTTCGTTGCAAGCGGGTTTTTAAGTGCTCTGAAGGCATTTCGTTGTAAGCGGGTTTTTAAGTGCTCTGGAGTCATTTCGTTGTAAACGGGTTTTTAAGTGTTCTGGAGTCATTTCGTTGCAAGCGGGTTTTTACATACTTCTCAGACATTTCACTGGAAGCGGGTTTTTTAAGTGCTCTGTAGGCATTTCGTTGCAAGCGTGTTTTTAAGTACTCTGGAGTCATTTCGTTGCAAGCGCGTTTTTACGTGCTCTGGAGTCATTTCATTGCAAGCGGGTTTTTACATACTTCTCAGACATTTCACTGTAAGCGGGTTTTTTAAGTGCTCTGGAGTCATTTCGTTGCAAGCGGGATTTTAAGTACTCTGGAGTCATTTCGTTGCACGCGGGTTTTTAAGTACTCTGGATTCATTTCGTTGCAAGCCGGTTTTTAAGTGCTCTGGAGTCATTTCGTTGCAAGCGGGTGTTTAAGTGCTCTGGAGTCATTTCGTTGCAAGCGGGTTTTTAAGTGTTCTGGAGTCATTTCGTTGCAAGCGGGTTTTTACGTGTTCTGGAGTCATTTCGTTGCAAGCGGGTTTTTACATACTTCTCAGACATTTCACTGGAAGCGGGTTTTTTAAGTGCTTTGAAGGCATTTCGTTGCAAGCGGGTTTTTAAGTACTCTGGAGTCATTTGGTTGCAAGCGCGTTTTTACGTGCTCTGGAGTCATTTCGTTGCAAGCAGGTTTTTACATATTTCTCTGACATTTAACTGGAAGCGAGTATTTTAAGTGCTCTGGAGTCATTTCTTTGCAAGCGGGTTTTTACGTGCTCTGGAGTCATTTCATTGCAAGCGGGTTTTTACATACTTCTCAGACATTTCACTGGAAGCGGGTTTTTTAAGTGCTTTGAAGGCATTTCGTTGCAAGCGGGTTTTTAAGTACTCTGGAGTCATTTGGTTGCAAGCGCGTTTTTACGTGCTCTGGAGTCATTTCGTTGCAAGCAGGTTTTTACATATTTCTCTGACATTTAACTGGAAGCGAGTATTTTAAGTGCTCTGGAGTCATTTCTTTGCAAGCGGGTTTTTACGTGCTCTGCAGTCATTTCATTGCAAGCGGGTTTTTACATACTTCTCAGACATTTCACTGGAAGCGGGTTTTTTAAGTGCTCTGGAGTCATTTCGTTGCAAGCGGGTTTTTTAGTGCTCTGGAGTCATTTCGTTGCAAGCGGGTTTTTAAGTGCTCTGGAGTCATTTCGTTGCAAGCGGGTTTTTAAGAGCTCTGGAGTCATTTCGTTGCAAGCGGGTTTTTAAGTGCTCTGGAGTCATTTCGTTGCAAGCGGGTTTTTAAGTGTTTTGGAGTCATTTCGTTGCAAGCGGGTTTTTACATACTTCTCAGACATTTCACTGGAAGCGGGTTTTTTAAGTGCTCTGTAGGCATTTCGTTGCAAGCGTGTTTTTAAGTACTCTGGAGTCATTTCGTTGCAAGCGGGTTTTTAAGTGCTCTGAAGGCATTTCGTTGTAAGCGGGTTTTTAAGTGCTCTGGAGTCATTTCGTTGCAAGCGGGTTTTTACGTGCTCTGGAGTCATTTCGTTGCAAGCGGGTTTCTAGTGCTCTGGAGACATTTCGTTGCAAGCGGGTTTTTACATACTTCTCAGACATTTCACTGGAAGCGGGTTTTTTAAGTGCTCTGGAGTCATTTCGTTGCAAGCGGGTTTTTAAGTGAACTGGAGTCATTTCGTTGCAAGCGGGTTTTTAAGTGTTCTGGAGTCATTTCGTTGCAAGCGGGTTTTTAAGAGATCTGGAGTCATTTCGTTGCAAGCGGGTTTTTAAGTGCTCTGGAGTCAATTCGTTGCAAGCGGGTTTTTAAGTGTTCTGGATTCATTTCGTTGCAAGCGGATTTTTAAGTGCTCTGGAGTCATTTCGTTGCAAGCGGGTTTTAAGTACTCTGGAGTCATTTCGTTGCAAGCGGGTTTTTAAGTGCTCTGGAGTCATTTCGTTGCAAGCGGGTTTTTACGTGCTCTGGAGTCATTTCATTGCAAGCGGGTTTTAAGTGCTCTGGAGTCATTTCTTTGCAAGCGGGTTTTTACATATTTCTCTGACATTTAACTGGAAGCGAGTATTTTAAGTGCTCTGGAGTCATTTCGTTGCAAGCGGGTTTTTACGTGCTCTGGAGTCATTTCATTACAAGCGGGTTTTTACATACTTCTCAGACATTTCACTGGAAGCGGGTTTTTTAAGTGCTCTGGAGTCATTTCGTTGCAAGCGGGTTTTTAAGTACTCTGGAGTCATTTCGTTGCAAGCGGGTTTTTAAGTGCTCTGGGGTCATTTCGTTGCAAGCGGGTTTTTAAGTGCTCTGGAGTCATTTCGTTGCAAGCGGGTGTTTAAGTGCTCTGGAGTCATTTCGTTGCAAGCGGGTGTTTAAGTGCTCTGGAGTCATTTCGTTGCAAGTGGGTTTTAAGTACTCTGGAGTCATTTCGTTCCAAGCGGGTTTTTAAGTGCCCTGAAGTCATTTCGTTGCAAGCGGGTTTTTAAGTGCTCTGAAGGCATTTCGTTGTAAGCGGGTTTTTAAGTGCTCTGGAGTCATTTCGTTGCAAGCGGGTTTTTACGTGCTCTGGAGTCATTTCATTGCAAGCGGGTTTTTACATACTTCTCGGACATTTCACTGGAAGCGGGTTTTTAATTGCTCTGGAGTCATTTCGTTGCAAGCGGGTGTTTAAGTGCTCTGGAGTCTTTTCGTTGCAAGCGGGTTTTTCAGTGCTCTGGAGTCATTTCGTTGCAAGCTGGTTTTTAAGTGCTCTGAAGGCATTTCGTTGTAAGCGGGTTTTTAAGTGAACTGGAGTCATTTCGTTGCAAGCGGGTTTTTAAGTGTTCTGGAGTCATTTCGTTGCAAGCGGGTTTTTAAGTGCTCTGGAGTCATTTCGTTGCAAGCGGGTTTTTAAGTGCTCTGGAGTCATTTCGTTGCAAGCGGGTTTTTACATATTTCTCTGACATTTAACTGGAAGCGAGTATTTTAAGTGCTCTGGAGTCATTTGGTTGCAAGCGGGTTTTTAAGTGCTCTGGACTCATTTCGTTGCAAGCGGGTTTTTAAGTGTTCTGGAGTCATTTCGTTGCAAGCGGGTTTTTAACTGCTCTGGAGTCATTTCGTTGCAAGCGGGTTTCTAATGCTCTGGAGACATTTCGTTGCAAGCGGGTTTTTACATAATTCTCAGACATTTCACTGGAAGCGGGTTTTTTAAGTGCTCTGGAGTCATTTCGTTGCAAGCGGGTTTTTAAGTGAACTGGAGTCATTTCGTTGCAAGCGGGTTTTTAAGTGTTCTGGAGTCATTTCGTTGCAAGCAGGTTTTTAAGTGCTCTGGAGTCATTTCGTTGCAAGCGGGTTTTTAAGTGCTCTGGAGTCAATTCGTTGCAAGCGGGTTTTTAAGTGTTCTGGATTCATTTCGTTGCAAGCGGGTTTTTAAGTGCTCTGGAGTCATTTCGTTGCAAGCGGGTTTTTAAGTGCTCTGGAGTCATTTCGTTGCAAGCGGGTTTTTACGTGCTCTGGAGTCATTTCATTGCAAGCGGGTTTTTAAGTGCTCTGGAGTCATTTCGTTGTAAGCGGGTTTTTAAGTGCTCTGGAGACATTTCGTTGCAAGCGGGTTTTTAAGTGCTCTGGAGTCATTTCGTTGCAAGCGGGTTTTTAAGTGCTCTGAAGTCATTTCGTTGCAAGCGGGTTTTTAAGTTCTCTGGAGTCATTTCGTTGCAAGCGGGTTTTTAAGTGCTCTGGAGTCATTTCGTTGCAAGCGGGTTTTTAAGTGCTCTGGAGTCATTTCGTTGCAAGCGGGTTTTTAAGTGCTCTGGAGTCATTTCGTTGCAAGCGGGTTTTTACGTGCTCTGGAGTCATTTCGTTGCAAGCGGGTTTTTAAGTGCTCTGAAGGCATTTCGTTGTAAGCGGGTTTTTAAGTGCTCTGGAGTCATTTCGTTGCAAGCGGGTTTTTACGTGCTCTGGAGTCATTTCATTGCAAGCGGGTTTTTAAGTGCTCTGGAGTCATTTCGTTGCAGGCGGGTTTTTACATATTTCTCTGACATTTAACTGGAAGCGAGTATTTTAAGTTCTCTGGAGTCATTTCGTTGGAAGCGGGGTTTTACGTGCTCTGGAGTCATTTCATTACAAGCGGGTTTTTACATACTTCTCAGACATTTCACTGGAAGCGGCTTTTTTAAGTGCTCAGGAGTCATTTCGTTGCAAGCGGGTTTTTAAGTGCTCTGGAGTCATTTCGTTGCAAGCGGGTTTTTAAGTGCTCTGGATTCATTTCGTTGCAAGCGGGTTTTTAAGTGCTCTGGAGTCATTTCGTTGCAAGCGGGTTTTAAGTACTCTGGAGTCATTTCGTTGCAAGCGGGTTTTTAAGTGCTCTGGAGTCATTTCGTTGCAAGCAGGTTTTTAAGTGCTCTGAAGTCATTTCGTTGCAAGGGGGTTTTTAAGTGCTCTGAAGGCATTTCGTTGTAAGCGGGTTTTTAAGTGCTCTGGAGTCATTTCGTTGCAAGCGGGTTTTTACGTGCTCTGGAGTCATTTCATTGCAAGCGGGTTTTTACATACTTCTCAGACATTTCACTGGAAGCGGGTTTTTTAATTGCTCTGGAGTCATTTCCTTGCAAGCGGGTGTTTAAGTGCTCTGGAGTCTTTTCGTTGCAAGCGGGTTTTTCAGTGCTCTGGAGTCATTTCGTTGCAAGCGGGTGTTTAAGTGCTCTGAAGGCATTTCGTTGTAAGCGGATTTTTAAGTTAACTGGAGTCATTTCGTTGCAAGCGGGTTTTTAAGTGTTCTGGAGTCATTTCGTTGCAAGCGGGTTTTTAAGTGCTCTGGAGTCATTTCCTTGCAAGCGGGTTTTTACATACTTCTCAGACATTTCACTGGAAGCGGGTTTTTTAAGTGCTCTGGAGTCATTTCGTTGCAAGCGGGTTTTTAAGTGTTTTGGAGTCATTTCGTTGCAAGCGGGTTTTTACATACTTCTCAGACATTTCACTGGAAGCGGGTTTTTTAAGTGCTCTGTAGGCATTTCGTTGCAAGCGTGTTTTTAAGTACTCTGGAGTCATTTCGTTGCAAGCGGGTTTTTAAGTGCTCTGAAGGCATTTCGTTGTAAGCGGGTTTTTAAGTGCTCTGGAGTCATTTCGTTGCAAGCGGGTTTTTAAGTGTTCTGGAGTCATTTCGTTGCAAGCGGGTTTTTACATACTTCTCAGACATTTCACTGGAAGCGGGTTTTTTAAGTGCTCTGTAGTCATTTCGTTGCAAGCGTGTTTATAAGTACTCTGGAGTCATTTCTTTGCAAGCGGGTTTTTACGTGCTCGGGAGTCATTTCATTGCAAGCGGGTTTTTACATACTTCTCAGACATTTCACTGGAAGCGGGTTTTTTAAGTGCTCTGGAGTCATTTCGTTGCAAGCGGGATTTTAAGTACTCTGGAGACATTTCGTTGCACGCGGGTTTTTAAGGGCTCTGGAGTCATTTCGTTGCATGCGGGTTTTTAAGTGCTCTGGAGTCATTTCGTTGCAAGCGGGTGTATAAGTGCTCTGGAGTCATTTCGTTGCAAGCGGGTTTTTAAGTGCTCTGGACTCATTTCGTTGCAAGCGGGTTTTTAAGTGTTCTGGAGTCATTTCATTGCAAGCGGGTTTTTAAGTGCTCTGGAGTCATTTCGTTGCAAGCGGGTTTCTAGTGCTCTGGAGACATTTCGTTGCAAGCGGGTTTTTACATACTTCTCAGACATTTCACTGGAAGCGGGTTTTTTAAGTGCTCTGGAGTCATTTCGTTGCAAGCGGGTTTTTAAGTGAACTGGAGTCATTTCGTTGCAAGCGGGTTTTTAAGTGTTCTGGAGTCATTTCGTTGCAAGCGGGTTTTTAAGAGATCTGGAGTCATTTCGTTGCAAGCGGGTTTTTAAGTGCTCTGGAGTCAATTCGTTGCAAGCGGGTTTTTAAGTGTTCTGGATTCATTTCGTTGCAAGCGGGTTTTTAAGTGCTCTGGAGTCATTTCGTTGCAAGCGGGTTTTAAGTACTCTGGAGTCATTTCGTTGCAAGCGGGTTTTTAAGTGCTCTGGAGTCATTTCGTTGCAAGCGGGTTTTTACGTGCTCTGGAGTCATTTCATTGCAAGCGGGTTTTAAGTGCTCTGGAGTCATTTCTTTGCAAGCGGGTTTTTACATATTTCTCTGACATTTAACTGGAAGCGAGTATTTTAAGTGCTCTGGAGTCATTTCGTTGCAAGCGGGTTTTTACGTGCTCTGGAGTCATTTCATTACAAGCGGGTTTTTACATACTTCTCAGACATTTCACTGGAAGCGGGTTTTTTAAGTGCTCTGGAGTCATTTCGTTGCAAGCGGGTTTTTAAGTACTCTGGAGTCATTTCGTTGCAAGCGGGTTTTTAAGTGCTCTGGGGTCATTTCGTTGCAAGCGGGTTTTTAAGTGCTCTGGAGTCATTTCGTTGCAAGCGGGTGTTTAAGTGCTCTGGAGTCATTTCGTTGCAAGCGGGTGTTTAAGTGCTCTGGAGTCATTTCGTTGCAAGTGGGTTTTAAGTACTCTGGAGTCATTTCGTTGCAAGCGGGTTTTTAAGTGCCCTGAAGTCATTTCGTTGCAAGCGGGTTTTTAAGTGCTCTGAAGGCATTTCGTTGTAAGCGGGTTTTTAAGTGCTCTGGAGTCATTTCGTTGCAAGCGGGTTTTTACGTGCTCTGGAGTCATTTCATTGCAAGCGGGTTTTTACATACTTCTCGGACATTTCACTGGAAGCGGGTTTTTAATTGCTCTGGAGTCATTTCGTTGCAAGCGGGTGTTTAAGTGCTCTGGAGTCTTTTCGTTGCAAGCGGGTTTTTCAGTGCTCTGGAGTCATTTCGTTGCAAGCTGGTTTTTAAGTGCTCTGAAGGCATTTCGTTGTAAGCGGGTTTTTAAGTGAACTGGAGTCATTTCGTTGCAAGCGGGTTTTTAAGTGCTCTGGAGTCATTTCGTTGCAAGCGGGTTTTTAAGTGCTCTGGAGTCATTTCGTTGCAAGCGGGTTTTTACATATTTCTCTGACATTTAACTGGAAGCGAGTATTTTAAGTGCTCTGGAGTCATTTCGTTGCAAGCGGGTTTTTAAGTGCTCTGGACTCATTTCGTTGCAAGCGGGTTTTTAAGTGTTCTGGAGTCATTTCGTTGCAAGCGGGTTTTTAACTGCTCTGGAGTCATTTCGTTGCAAGCGGGTTTCTAATGCTCTGGAGACATTTCGTTGCAAGCGGGTTTTTACATAATTCTCAGACATTTCACTGGAAGCGGGTTTTTTTAAGTGTTCTGGAGTCATTTCGTTGCAAGCGGGTTTTTAAGTGAACTGGAGTCATTTCGTTGCAAGCGGGTTTTTAAGTGTTCTGGAGTCATTTCGTTGCAAGCAGGTTTTTAAGTGCTCTGGAGTCATTTCGTTGCAAGCGGGTTTTTAAGTGCTCTGGAGTCAATTCGTTGCAAGCGGGTTTTTAAGTGTTCTGGATTCATTTCGTTGCAAGCGGGTTTTTAAGTGCTCTGGAGTCATTTCGTTGCAAGCGGGTTTTTAAGTGCTCTGGAGTCATTTCGTTGCAAGCGGGTTTTTACGTGCTCTGGAGTCATTTCATTGCAAGAGGGTTTTTAAGTGCTCTGGAGTCATTTCGTTGTAAGCGGGTTTTTAAGTGCTCTGGAGACATTTCGTTGCAAGCGGGTTTTTAAGTGCTCTGGAGTCATTTCGTTGCAAGCGGGTTTTTAAGTGCTCTGAAGTCATTTCGTTGCAAGCGGGTTTTTAAGTTCTCTGGAGTCATTTCGTTGCAAGCGGGTTTTTAAGTGCTCTGGAGTCATTTCGTTGCAAGCGGGTTTTTAAGTGCTCTGGAGTCATTTCGTTGCAAGCGGGTTTTTAAGTGCTCTGGAGTCATTTCGTTGCAAGCGGGTTTTTACGTGCTCTGGAGTCATTTCGTTGCAAGTGGGTTTTTAAGTGCTCTGAAGGCATTTCGTTGTAAGCGGGTTTTTAAGTGCTCTGGAGTCATTTCGTTGCAAGCGGGTTTTTACGTGCTCTGGAGTCATTTCATTGCAAGCGGGTTTTTAAGTGCTCTGGAGTCATTTCGTTGCAGGCGGGTTTTTACATATTTCTCTGACATTTAACTGGAAGCGAGTATTTTAAGTTCTCTGGAGTCATTTCGTTGGAAGCGGGGTTTTACGTGCTCTGGAGTCATTTCATTACTAGCGGGTTTTTACATACTTCTCAGACATTTCACTGGAAGCGGCTTTTTTAAGTGCTCAGGAGTCATTTCGTTGCAAGCGGGTTTTTAAGTGCTCTGGAGTCATTTCGTTGCAAGCGGGTTTTTAAGTGCTCTGGATTCATTTCGTTGCAAGCGGGTTTTTAAGTGCTCTGGAGTCATTTCGTTGCAAGCGGGTTTTAAGTACTCTGGAGTCATTTCGTTGCAAGCGGGTTTTTAAGTGCTCTGGAGTCATTTCGTTGCAAGCAGGTTTTTAAGTGCTCTGAAGTCATTTCGTTGCAAGGGGGTTTTTAAGTGCTCTGAAGGCATTTCGTTGTAAGCGGGTTTTTAAGTGCTCTGGAGTCATTTCGTTGCAAGCGGGTTTTTACGTGCTCTGGAGTCATTTCATTGCAAGCGGGTTTTTACATACTTCTCAGACATTTCACTGGAAGCGGGTTTTTTAATTGCTCTGGAGTCATTTCGTTGCAAGCGGGTGTTTAAGTGCTCTGGAGTCTTTTCGTTGCAAGCGGGTTTTTCAGTGCTCTGGAGTCATTTCGTTGCAAGCGGGTGTTTAAGTGCTCTGAAGGCTTTTCGTTGTAAGCGGATTTTTAAGTTAACTGGAGTCATTTCGTTGCAAGCGGGTTTTTAAGTGTTCTGGAGTCATTTCGTTGCAAGCGGGTTTTTAAGTGCTCTGGAGTCATTTCGTTGCAAGCGGGTTTTTACATACTTCTCAGACATTTCACTGGAAGCGGGTTTTTTAAGTGCTCTGGAGTCATTTCGTTGCAAGCGGGTTTTTAAGTACTCTGGAGTAATTTCGTTGCAAGCGGGTTTTTAAGTGCTCTGGAGTCATTTCGTTGCAAGCGGGTGTTTAAGTGCTCTGGAGTCATTTCATTGCAAGCGGGTTTTGAAGTGCTCTGGAGTCATTTCGTTGCAAGCGGGTTTTTAAGTGCTCTGGAGTCATTTCGTTGCAAGCGGGTTTTTAAGTGTTCTGGAGTCATTTCGTTGCAAGCGGGTTTTTAAGTGCTCTGGAGTCATTTCGTTGCAAGCGGGTTTTAAGTACTCTGGAGTCATTTCGTTGCAAGCGGGTTTTTAAGTGCTCTGGAGTCATTTCGTTGCAAGCGGGTTTTTACATACTTCTCAGACATTTCACTGGAAGCGGGTTTTTTAAGTGCTCTGTAAGCATTTCGTTGTAAGCGGGTTTTTCAGTACTGTGGAGTCATTTCGTTGCAAGCGGGTTTTTACGTGCTCTGGAGTCATTTCGTTGCAAGCAGGTTTTTACATATTTCTCTGACATTTAACTGAAAGCGAGTATTTTAAGTGCTCTGGAGTCATTTCGTTGCAAGCAGGTTTTTACGTGCTCTGGAGTCATTTCATTGCAAGCGGGTTTTTACATACTTCTCAGACATTTCACTGGAAGCGCGTTTTTTAAGTGCTCTGGAGTCATTTCGTTGCAAGCGGGTTTTTAAGTACTCTGGAGTCATTTCGTTGCAAGCGGGTTTTTAAGTACTCTGGAGTCATTTCGTTGCAAGCGGGTTTTTAAGTGCTCTGGACTCATTTCGTTGCAAGCGGGTTTTTAAGTGCTCTGAAGGCATTTCGTTGTAAGCGGGTTTTTAAGTGAACTGGAGTCATTTCGTTGCAAGCGGGTTTTTAAGTGTTCTGGAGTCAGTTCGTTGCAAGCGGGTTTTTAAGTGCTCTGGAGTCATTTCGTTGCAAGCGGGTTTTTAAGTGCTCTGGAGTCAATTCGTTGCAAGCGGGTTTTTAACTGTTCTGGATTCATTTCGTTGCAAGCGGGTTTTTAAGTGCTCTGGATTCATTTCGTTGTAAGCGGGTTTTTAAGTGCTCTGAAGTCATTTCGTTGCAAGGGGGTTTTTAAGTGCTCTGAAGGCATTTCGTTGTAAGCGGGTTTTTAAGTGCTCTAGAGTCATTTCGTTGCAAGCGGGTTTTTACGTGCTCTGGAGTCATTTCATTGCAAGCGGGTTTTTACATACTTCTCAGACATTTCACTGGAAGCGGGTTTTTTAAGTGCTCTGGAGTCATTTCGTTGCAAGCGGGTGTTTAAGTGCTCTGGAGTCTTTTCTTTGCAAGCGGGTTTTTCAGTGCTCTGGAGTGATTTCGTTGCAAGCGGGTTTTTAAGTGCTCTGAAGGCATTTCGTTGTAAGCGGGTTTTTAAGTGAACTGGAGTCATTTCGTTGCAAGCAGGTTTTTAAGTGTTCTGGAGTCATTTCGTTGCAAGCGGGTTTTTAAGTGCTCTGGAGTCATTTCATTGCAAGCGGGTTTTTAAGTGCTCTGGAGTTTTTTCGTTGCAAGCGGGTTTTTACATATTTCTCTGACATTTAACTGGAAGCGAGTATTTTAAGTGCTCTGGAGTCATTTCGTTGCAAGCGGGTTTTTACGTGTTCTGGAGTCATTTCATTGCAAGCGGGTTTTTATATACTTCCCAGACATTTCACTGGAAGCGGGTTTTTTAAGTGCTCTGGAGTCATTTCGTTGCAAGTGGGTTTTTAAGTACTCTGGATTCATTTCGTTGCAAGCCGGTTTTTAAGTGCTCTGGAGTCATTTCGTTGCAAGCGGGTGTTTAAGTGCTCTGGAGTCATTTCGTTGCAAGCGGGTTTTTAAGTGCTCTGGAGTCATTTCGTTGCAAGCGGGTTTTTAAGAGCTCTGGAGTCATTTCGTTGCAAGCGGGTTTTTAAGTGCTCTGGAGTCATTTCGTTGCAAGCGGGTTTTTAAGTGTTTTGGAGTCATTTCGTTGCAAGCGGGTTTTTACATACTTCTCAGACATTTCACTGGAAGCGGGTTTTTTAAGTGCTCTGTAGGCATTTCGTTGCAAGCGTGTTTTTAAGTACTCTGGAGTCATTTCGTTGCAAGCGGGTTTTTAAGTGCTCTGAAGGCATTTCGTTGTAAGCGGGTTTTTAAGTGCTCTGGAGTCATTTCGTTGTAAACGGGTTTTTAAGTGTTCTGGAGTCATTTCGTTGCAAGCGGGTTTTTACATACTTCTCAGACATTTCACTGGAAGCGGGTTTTTAAGTGCTCTGGAGTCATTTCGTTGCAAGCGTGTTTTTAAGTACTCTGGAGT
Source organism: Meriones unguiculatus (assembly GCF_030254825.1). Classification (NCBI taxonomy): domain Eukaryota; kingdom Metazoa; phylum Chordata; class Mammalia; order Rodentia; family Muridae; genus Meriones; species Meriones unguiculatus. The sequence goes on along the minus strand of NC_083352.1, from coordinate 65,177,196 downwards.
CATTTCGTTGCAAGCGGGTTTTTACGTGCTCTGGAGTCATTTCATTGCAAGCGGGTTTTTACATACTTCTCAGACATTTCACTGTAAGCGGGTTTTTTAAGTGCTCTGGAGTCATTTCGTTGCAAGCGGGATTTTAAGTACTCTGGAGTCATTTCGTTGCACGCGGGTTTTTAAGTACTCTGGATTCATTTCGTTGCAAGCCGGTTTTTAAGTGCTCTGGAGTCATTTCGTTGCAAGCGGGTGTTTAAGTGCTCTGGAGTCATTTCGTTACAAGCGGGTTTTTTAGTGCTCTGGAGTCATTTCGTTGCAAGCGGGTTTTTAAGTGCTCTGGAGTCATTTCGTTGCAAGCGGGTTTTTAAGTGTTCTGGAGTCATTTCGTTGCAAGCGGGTTTTTACGTGTTCTGGAGTCATTTCGTTGCAAGCGGGTTTTTACATACTTCTCAGACATTTCACTGGAAGCGGGTTTTTTAAGTGCTTTGAAGGCATTTCGTTGCAAGCGGGTTTTTAAGTACTCTGGAGTCATTTGGTTTCAAGCGGGTTTTTACGTGCTCTGGAGTCATTTCGTTGCAAGCAGGTTTTTACATATTTCTCTGACATTTAACTGGAAGCGAGTATTTTAAGTGCTCTGGAGTCATTTCGTTGCAAGCGGGTTTTTAAGAGCTCTGGAGTCATTTCGTTGCAAGCGGGTTTTTACATACTTCTCAGACATTTCACTGGAAGCGGGTTTTTTAAGTGCTCTGGAGTCATTTCGTTGCAAGCGGGTTTTTAAGTACTCTGGAGTAATTTCGTTGCAAGCGGGTTTTTAAGTGCTCTGGAGTCATTTCGTTGCAAGCGGGTGTTTAAGTGCTCTGGAGTCATTTCGTTGCAAGCGGGTTTTTAAGTGCTCTGGAGTCATTTCGTTGCAAGCGGGTTTTTAAGTGCTCTGGAGTCATTTCGTTGCAAGCGGGTTTTTAAGTGTTCTGGAGTCATTTCGTTGCAAGCGGGTTTTTACGTGTTCTGGAGTCATTTCGTTGCTAGCGGATTTTTACATACTTCTCAGACATTTCACTGGAAGCGGGTTTTTTAAGTGCTCTGGAGTCATTTCGTTGCAAGCGGATTTTTAAGTACTCTGGATTCATTTCGTTGCAAGCCGGTTTTTAAGTGCTCTGGAGTCATTTCGTTGCAAGCGGGTGTTTAAGTGCTCTGGAGTCATTTCGTTGCAAGCGGGTTTTTAAGTGCTCTGGAGTCATTTCGTTGCAAGCGGGTTTTTAAGTGTTCTGGAGTCATTTCTTTGCAAGCAGGTTTTTACATACTTCTCAGACATTTCACTGGAAGCGGGTTTTTTAAGTGCTCTGGAGTCATTTCGTTGCAAGCGGGATTTTAAGTACTCTGGAGTCATTTCGTTGCACGCGGGTTTTTAAGTGCTCTGGAGTCATTTCGTTGCAAGCGGGATTTTAAGTACTCTCGAGTCATTTCGTTGCACGCGGGTTTTTAAGTGCTCTGGAGTCATTTCGTTTCAAGCGGGTTTTTAAGTGCTCTGGAGTCATTTCGTTGCAAGCGGGTGTATAAGTGCTCTGGAGTCATTTCGTTGCAAGCGGGTTTTTAAGTACTCTGGAGTCATTTCATTGCAAGCGGGTTTTAAGTACTCTGGAGTCATTTCGTTGCAAGCGGGTTTTTAAGTGCTCTGGAGTCATTTCATTGCAAGCGGGTTTTTACGTGCTCTGGAGGCATTTCATTGCAAGCGGGTTTTTAAGTGCTCTGGAGTCATTTCGTTGCAAGCGGGTTTTTACATATTTCTCTGACATTTAACTGGAAGCGAGTATTTTAAGTGCTCTGGAGTCATTTCGTTGCAAGCGGGTTTTTACGTGCTCTGGAGTCATTTCATTACAAGCGGGTTTTTACATACTTCTCAGACATTTCACTGGAAGCGGGTTTTTTAATTGCTCTGGAGTCATTTCGTTGCAAGCGGGTTTTTAAGTGCTCTGGAGTCATTTCATTGCAAGCGGGTTTTTAAGTACTCTGGAGTCATTTCGTTGCAAGCGGCTTTTTAAGTACTCTGGAGTCATTTCGTTGCAAGCGGGTTTTTAAGTGCTCTGGACTCATTTCGTTGCAAGCGGGTTTTTAAGTGCTCTGAAGGCATTTCGTTGTAAGCGGGTTTTTAAGTGAACTGGAGTCATTTCCTTGCAAGCGGGTTTTTAAGTACTCTGGAGTCATTTCGTTGCAAGCGGGTTTTTAAGTGCTCTGGACTATTTTCGTTGCAAGCGGGTTTTTAAGTGCTCTGAAGGCATTTCGTTGTAAGCGGGTTTTTAAGTGAACTGGAGTCATTTCGTTGCAAGCGGGTTTTTAAGTGTTCTGGAGTCAGTTCGTTGCAAGCGGGTTTTTAAGTGCTCTGGAGTCATTTCGTTGCCAGCGGGTTTTTAAGTGCTCTGGAGTCAATTCGTTGCAAGCGGGTTTTTAACTGTTCTGGATTCATTTCGTTGCAAGCGGGTTTTTAAGTGCTCTGGATTCATTTCGTTGCAAGCGGGTTTTTAAGTGCTCTGAAGTCATTTCGTTGCAAGGGGGTTTTTAAGTGCTCTGAAGGCATTTCGTTGTAAGCGGGTTTTTAAGTGCTCTAGAGTCATTTCGTTGCAAGCGGATTTTTACGTGCTCTGGAGTCATTTCATTGCAAGCGGGTTTTTACATACTTCTCAGACATTTCACTGGAAGCGGGTTTTTTAAGTGCTCTGGAGTCATTTCGTTGCAAGCGGGTGTTTAAGTGCTCTGGAGTCTTTTCTTTGCAAGCGGGTTTTTCAGTGCTCTGGAGTGATTTCGTTGCAAGCGGGTTTTTAAGTGCTCTGAAGGCATTTCGTTGTAAGCGGGTTTTTAAGTGAACTGGAGTCATTTCGTTGCAAGCAGGTTTTTAAGTGTTCTGGAGTCATTTCGTTGCAAGCGGGTTTTTAAGTGCTCTGGAGTCATTTCATTGCAAGCGGGTTTTTAAGTGCTCTGGAGTTTTTTCGTTGCAAGCGGGTTTTTACATATTTCTCTGACATTTAACTGGAAGCGAGTATTTTAAGTGCTCTGGAGTCATTTCGTTGCAAGCGGGTTTTTACGTGCTCTGGAGTCATTTCATTGCAAGCGGGTTTTTATATACTTCCCAGACATTTCACTGGAAGCGGGTTTTTTAAGTGCTCTGGAGTCATTTCGTTGCAAGCGGGTTTTTAAGTACTCTGGATTCATTTCGTTGCAAGCCGGTTTTTAAGTGCTCTGGAGTCATTTCGTTGCAAGCGGGTGTTTAAGTGCTCTGGAGTCATTTCGTTGCAAGCGGGTTTTTAAGTGCTCTGGAGTCATTTCGTTGCAAGCGGGTTTTTAAGAGCTCTGGAGTCATTTCGTTGCAAGCGGGTTTTTAAGTGCTCTGGAGTCATTTCGTTGCAAGCGGGTTTTTAAGTGTTTTGGAGTCATTTCGTTGCAAGCGGGTTTTTACATACTTCTCAGACATTTCACTGGAAGCGGGTTTTTTAAGTGCTCTGTAGGCATTTCGTTGCAAGCGTGTTTTTAAGTACTCTGGAGTCATTTCGTTGCAAGCGGGTTTTTAAGTGCTCTGAAGGCATTTCGTTGTAAGCGGGTTTTTAAGTGCTCTGGAGTCATTTCGTTGTAAACGGGTTTTTAAGTGTTCTGGAGTCATTTCGTTGCAAGCGGGTTTTTACATACTTCTCAGACATTTCACTGGAAGCGGGTTTTTAAGTGCTCTGGAGTCATTTCGTTGCAAGCGTGTTTTTAAGTACTCTGGAGTCATTTCGTTGCAAGCGGGTTTTTACGTGCTCTGGAGTCATTTCATTGCAAGCGGGTTTTTACATACTTCTCAGACATTTCACTGTAAGCGGGTTTTTTAAGTGCTCTGGAGTCATTTCGTTGCAAGCGGGATTTTAAGTACTCTGGAGTCATTTCGTTGCACGCGGGTTTTTAAGTACTCTGGATTCATTTCGTTGCAAGCCGGTTTTTAAGTGCTCTGGAGTCATTTCGTTGCAAGCGGGTGTTTAAGTGCTCTGGAGTCATTTCGTTGCAAGCAGGTTTTTACATATTTCTCTGACATTTAACTGGAAGCGAGTATTTTAAGTGCTCTGGAGTCATTTCGTTGCAAGCGGGTTTTTAAGAGCTCTGGAGTCATTTCGTTGCAAGCGGGTTTTTAAGTGCTCTGGAGTCATTTCGTTGCAAGCGGGTTTTTAAGTGCTCTGGAGTCATTTCGTTGCAAGCGGGTTTTTACATACTTCTCAGACATTTCACTGGAAGCGGGTTTTTTAAGTGCTCTGGAGTCATTTCGTTGCAAGCGGGTTTTTAAGTACTCTGGAGTAATTTCGTTGCAAGCGGGTTTTTAAGTGCTCTGGAGTCATTTCGTTGCAAGCGGGTGTTTAAGTGCTCTGGAGTCATTTCGTTGCAAGCGGGTTTTTAAGTGCTCTGGAGTCATTTCGTTGCAAGCGGGTTTTTAAGTGCTCTGGAGTCATTTCGTTGCAAGCGGGTTTTTAAGTGTTCTGGAGTCATTTCGTTGCAAGCGGGTTTTTACGTGTTCTGGAGTCATTTCGTTGCTAGCGGATTTTTACATACTTCTCAGACATTTCACTGGAAGCGGGTTTTTTAAGTGCTCTGGAGTCATTTCGTTGCAAGCGGATTTTTAAGTACTCTGGATTCATTTCGTTGCAAGCCGGTTTTTAAGTGCTCTGGAGTCATTTCGTTGCAAGCGGGTGTTTAAGTGCTCTGGAGTCATTTCGTTGCAAGCGGGTTTTTAAGTGCTCTGGAGTCATTTCGTTGCAAGCGGGTTTTTAAGTGTTCTGGAGTCATTTCTTTGCAAGCGGGTTTTTACATACTTCTCAGACATTTCACTGGAAGCGGGTTTTTTAAGTGCTCTGGAGTCATTTCGTTGCAAGCGGGATTTTAAGTACTCTGGAGTCATTTCGTTGCACGCGGGTTTTTAAGTGCTCTGGAGTCATTTCGTTGCAAGCGGGATTTTAAGTACTCTGGAGTCATTTCGTTGCACGCGGGTTTTTAAGTGCTCTGGAGTCATTTCGTTTCAAGCGGGTTTTTAAGTGCTCTGGAGTCATTTCGTTGCAAGCGGGTGTATAAGTGCTCTGGAGTCATTTCGTTGCAAGCGGGTTTTTAAGTACTCTGGAGTCATTTCATTGCAAGCGGGTTTTAAGTACTCTGGAGTCATTTCGTTGCAAGCGGGTTTTTAAGTGCTCTGGAGTCATTTCATTGCAAGCGGGTTTTTACGTGCTCTGGAGGCATTTCATTGCAAGCGGGTTTTTAAGTGCTCTGGAGTCATTTCGTTGCAAGCGGGTTTTTACATATTTCTCTGACATTTAACTGGAAGCGAGTATTTTAAGTGCTCTGGAGTCATTTCGTTGCAAGCGGGTTTTTACGTGCTCTGGAGTCATTTCATTACAAGCGGGTTTTTACATACTTCTCAGACATTTCACTGGAAGCGGGTTTTTTAATTGCTCTGGAGTCATTTCGTTGCAAGCGGGTTTTTAAGTACTCTGGAGTCATTTCGTTGCAAGCGGGTTTTTAAGTGCTCTGGAGTCATTTCGTTGCAAGCGGGCTTTTAAGTGCTCTGGAGTCATTTCGTTGCAAGCGGGTTTTTAAGTGCTCTGGAGTCATTTCGTTGCAAGCGGGTTTTTAAGTGTCCTGGAGTCATTTCGTTGCAAGCGGGTTTTTACGTGTTCTGGAGTCATTTCGTTGCAAGCGGGTTTTTACATACTTCTCAGACATTTCACTGGAAGCGGGTTTTTTAAGTGCTCTGTAGGCATTTCGTTGTAAGCGGGTTTTTAAGTACTGTGGAGTCATTTCGTTGCAAGCGGGTTTTTACGTGCTCTGGAGTCATTTCGTTGCAAGCTGGTTTTTACATATTTCTCTGACATTTAACTGAAAGCGAGTATTTTAAGTGCTCTGGAGTCATTTCGTTGCAAGCAGGTTTTTACGTGCTCTGGAGTCATTTCATTGCAAGCGGGTTTTTACATACTTCTCAGACATTTCACTGGAAGCGCGTTTTTTAAGTGCTCTGGAGTCATTTCATTGCAAGCGGGTTTTTAAGTACTCTGGAGTCATTTCGTTGCAAGCGGGTTTTTAAGTACTCTGGAGTCATTTCGTTGCAAGCGGGTTTTTAAGTGCTCTGGACTCATTTCGTTGCAAGCGGGTTTTTAAGTGCTCTGAAGGCATTTCGTTGTAAGCGGGTTTTTAAGTGAACTGGAGTCATTTCGTTGCAAGCGGGTTTTTAAGTGTTCTGGAGTCAGTTCGTTGCAAGCGGGTTTTTAAGTGCTCTGGAGTCATTTCGTTGCAAGCGGGTTTTTAAGTGCTCTGGAGTCAATTCGTTGCAAGCGGGTTTTTAACTGTTCTGGATTCATTTCGTTGCAAGCGGGTTTTTAAGTGCTCTGGATTCATTTCGTTGCAAGCGGGTTTTTAAGTGCTCTGAAGTCATTTCGTTGCAAGGGGGTTTTTAAGTGCTCTGAAGGCATTTCGTTGTAAGCGGGTTTTTAAGTGCTCTAGAGTCATTTCGTTGCAAGCGGGTTTTTACGTGCTCTGGAGTCATTTCATTGCAAGCGGGTTTTTACATACTTCTCAGACATTTCACTGGAAGCGGGTTTTTTAAGTGCTCTGGAGTCATTTCGTTGCAAGCGGGTGTTTAAGTGCTCTGGAGTCTTTTCTTTGCAAGCGGGTTTTTCAGTGCTCTGGAGTGATTTCGTTGCAAGCGGGTTTTTAAGTGAACTGGAGTCATTTCGTTGCAAGCAGGTTTTTAAGTGTTCTGGAGTCATTTCGTTGCAAGCGGGTTTTTAAGTGCTCTAGAGTCATTTCATTGCAAGCGGGTTTTTAAGTGCTCTGGAGTTTTTTCGTTGCAAGCGGGTTTTTACATATTTCTCTGACATTTCACTGGAAGCGAGTATTTTAAGTGCTCTGGAGTCATTTCGTTGCAAGCGGGTTTTTACGTGCTCTGGAGTCATTTCATTGCAAGCGGGTTTTTATATACTTCCCAGACATTTCACTGGAAGCGGGTTTTTTAAGTGCTCTGGAGTCATTTCGTTGCAAGCGGGTTTTTAAGTACTCTGGATTCATTTCGTTGCAAGCCGGTTTTTAAGTGCTCTGGAGTCATTTCGTTGCAAGCGGGTGTTTAAGTGCTCTGGAGTCATTTCGTTGCAAGCGGGTTTTTAAGTGCTCTGGAGTCATTTCGTTGCAAGCGGGTTTTTAAGAGCTCTGGAGTCATTTCGTTGCAAGCGGGTTTTTAAGTGCTCTGGAGTCATTTCGTTGCAAGCGGGTTTTTAAGTGTTTTGGAGTCATTTCGTTGCAAGCGGGTTTTTACATACTTCTCAGACATTTCACTGGAAGCGGGTTTTTTAAGTGCTCTGTAGGCATTTCGTTGCAAGCGTGTTTTTAAGTACTCTGGAGTCATTTCGTTACAAGCGGGTTTTTAAGTGCTCTGAAGGCATTTCGTTGTAAGCGGGTTTTTAAGTGCTCTGGAGTCATTTCGTTGTAAACGGGTTTTTAAGTGTTCTGGAGTCATTTCGTTGCAAGCGGGTTTTTACATACTTCTCACACATTTCACTGGAAGCGGGTTTTTAAGTGCTCTGGAGTCATTTCGTTGCAAGCGTGTTTTTAAGTACTCTGGAGTCATTTCGTTGCAAGCGGGTTTTTACGTGCTCTGGAGTCATTTCATTGCAAGCGGGTTTTTACATACTTCTCAGACATTTCACTGTAAGCGGGTTTTTTAAGTGCTCTGGAGTCATTTCGTTGCAAGCGGGATTTTAAGTACTCTGGAGTCATTTCGTTGCACGCGGGTTTTTAAGTACTCTGGATTCATTTCGTTGCAAGCCGGTTTTTAAGTGCTCTGGAGTCATTTCGTTGCAAGCGGGTGTTTAAGTGCTCTGGAGTCATTTCGTTGCAAGCGGGTTTTTAAGTGCTCTGGAGTCATTTCGTTGCAAGCGGGTTTTTAAGTGCTCTGGAGTCATTTCGTTGCAAGCGGGTTTTTAAGTGTTCTGGAGTCATTTCGTTGCAAGCGGGTTTTTACGTGTTCTGGAGTCATTTCGTTGCAAGCGGGTTTTTACATACTTCTCAGACATTTCACTGGAAGCGGGTTTTTTAAGTGCTTTGAAGGCATTTCGTTGCAAGCGGGTTTTTAAGTATTCTGGAGTCATTTGGTTGCAAGCGGGTTTTTACGTGCTCTGGAGTCATTTCGTTGCAATCAGGTTTTTACATATTTCTCTGACATTTAACTGGAAGCGAGTATTTTAAGTGCTCTGGAGTCATTTCTTTTCAAGCGGGTTTTTACGTGCTCTGGAGTCATTTCATTGCAAGCGGGTTTTTACATAATTCTCAGACATTTCACTGGAAGCGGGTTTTTTAAGTGCTCTGGAGTCATTTCGTTGCAAGCGGGTTTTTTAGTGCTCTGGAGTCATTTCGTTGCAAGCGGGTTTTTAAGTGCTCTGGAGTCATTTCGTTGCAAGCGGGTTTTTAAGAGCTCTGGAGTCATTTCGTTGCAAGCGGGTTTTTAAGTGCTCTGGAGTCATTTCGTTGCAAGCGGGTTTTTAAGTGTTTTGGAGTCATTTCGTTGCAAGCGGGTTTTTACATACTTCTCAGACATTTCACTGGAAGCGGGTTTTTTAAGTGCTCTGTAGGCATTTCGTTGCAAGCGTGTTTTTAAGTACTCTGGAGTCATTTCGTTGCAAGCGGGTTTTTAAGTGCTCTGAAGGCATTTCGTTGTAAGCGGGTTTTTAAGTGCTCTGGAGTCATTTCGTTGCAAGCGGGTTTTTAAGTGTTCTGGAGTCATTTCATTGCAAGCGGGTTTTTACATACTTCTCAGACATTTCACTGGAAGCGGGTTTTTTAAGTGCTCTGGAGTCATTTCGTTGCAAGCGGGATTTTAAGTACTCTGGAGACATTTCGTTGCACGCGGGTTTTTAAGGGCTCTGGAGTCATTTCGTTGCAAGCGGGTTTTTAAGTGCTCTGGAGTCATTTCGTTGCAAGCGGGTGTATAAGTGCTCTGGAGTCATTTCGTTGCAAGCGGGTTTTTAAGTGCTCTGGACTTATTTCGTTGCAAGCGGGTTTTTAAGTGTTCTGGAGTCATTTCGTTGCAAGCGGGTTTTTAAGTGCTCTGGAGTCATTTCGTTGCAAGCGGGTTTCTAGTGCTCTGGAGACATTTCGTTGCAAGCGGGTTTTTACATACTTCTCAGACATTTCACTGGAAGCGGGTTTTTTAAGCGCTCTGGAGTCATTTCGTTGCAAGCGGGTTTTTAAGTGAACTGGAATCATTTGGTTGCAAGCGGGTTTTTAAGTGTTCTGGAGTCATTTCGTTGCAAGCGGGTTTTTAAGTGCTCTGGAGTCAATTCGTTGCAAGCGGGTTTTTAAGTGTTCTGGATTCATTTCGTTGCAAGCGGGTTTTTAAGTGCTCTGGAGTCATTTCGTTGCAAGCGGGTTTTAAGTACTCTGGAGTCATTTCGTTGCAAGCGGGTTTTTAAGTGCTCTGGAGACATTTCGTTGCAAGCGGGTTTTTACATAATTCTCAGACATTTCACTGGAAGCGGGTTTTTTAAGTGCTCTGGAGTCATTTCGTTGCAAGCGGGTTTTTAAGTGAACTGGAGTCATTTCGTTGCAAGCGGGTTTTTAAGTGTTCTGGAGTCATTTCGTTGCAAGCGGGTTTTTAAGTGCTCTGGAGTCATTTCGTTGCAAGCGGGTTTTTAAGTGCTCTGGAGTCAATTCGTTGCAAGCGGGTTTTTAAGTGTTCTGGATTCATTTCGTTGCAAGCGGGTTTTTAAGTGCTCTGGTGTCATTTCGTTGCAAGCGGGTTTTAAGTACTCTGGAGTCATTTCGTTGCAAGCGGGTTTTTAAGTGCTCTGGAGTCATTTCGTTGCAAGCGGGTTTTTAAGTGCTCTGGAGTCATTTCGTTGCAAGCGGGTTTTTAAGTGCTCTGAAGGCATTTCGTTGTAAGCGGGTTTTTAAGTGCTCTGGAGTCATTTCGTTGCAAGCAGGTTTTTACGTGCTCTGGAGTCATTTCATTGCAAGCGGGTTTTTAAGTGCTCTGGAGTCATTTCGTTGCAGGCGGGTTTTTACATATTTCTCTGACATTTAACTGGAAGCGAGTATTTTAAGTTCTCTGGAGTCATATCGGTGGAAGCGGGTTTTTACGTGCTCTGGAGTCATTTCATTACAAGCGGGTTTTTACATACTTCTCAGACATTTCACTGGAAGCGGGTTTTTTAAGTGCTCTGGAGTCATTTCGTTGCAAGCGGGTTTTTAAGTACTCTGGAGTCATTTCGTTGCAAGCGGGTTTTTAAGTGCTCTGGAGTCATTTCGTTGCAAGGGTGTTTTTAAGTGCTCTGAAGGCATTTCGTTGTAAGCGGGTTTTTAAGTGCTCTGGAGTCATTTCGTTGCAAGCGGGTTTTTACGTGCTCTGGAGTCATTTCATTGCAAGCGGGTTTTTACATACTTCTCAGACATTTCACTGGAAGCGGGTTTTTTAATTGCTCTGGAGTCATTTCGTTGCAAGCGGGTGTTTAAGTGCTCTGGAGTCTTTTCGTTGCAAGCGGGTTTTTCAGTGCTCTGGAGTCATTTCGTTGCAAGCAGGTGTTTAAGTGCTCTGAAGGCATTTTGTTGTAAGCGGGTTTTTAAGTGAACTGGAGTCATTTCGTTGCAAGCGGGTTTTTAAGTGTTCTGGAGTCATTTCGTTGCAAGCGGGTTTTTAAGTGCTCTGGAGTCATTTCGTTGCAAGCGGGTTTTTACATACTTCTCAAACATTTCACTGGAAGCGGGTTTTTTAAGTGCTCTGGAGTCATTTCGTTGCAAGCGGGTTTTTAAGTACTCTGGAGTAATTTCGTTGCAAGCGGGTTTTTAAGTGCTCTGGAGTCATTTCGTTGCAAGCGGGTGTTTAAGTGCTCTGGAGTCATTTCGTTGCAAGCGGGTTTTTAAGTGCTCTGGAGTCATTTCGTTGCAAGCGGGTTTTTAAGTACTCTGGAGTCATATCGTTGCAAGCGGGTTTTTAAGTGTTCTGGAGTCATTTCGTTGCAAGCGGGTTTTTACGTATTCTGGAGTCATTTCGTTGCTAGCGGATTTTTACATACTTCTCAGACATTTCACTGGAAGCGGGTTTTTTAAGTGCTCTGTAGGCATTTCGTTGCAAGCGGGTTTTTAAGTACTCTGGAGTCATTTCGTTGCAAGCGGGTTTTTACGTGCTCTGGAGTCATTTCGTTGCAAGCAGGTTTTTACATATTTCTCTGACATTTAACTGGAAGCGGTTTTTTTAAGTGCTCTGTAGGCATTTAGTTGCAAGCGTGTTTTTAAGTACTCTGGAGTCATTTCGTTGCAAGCGGGTTTTTAAGTGCTCTGGAGTCATTTCGTTGCAAGCGGGTTTTTAAGAGCTCTGGAGTCATTTCGTTGCAAGCGGGTTTTTAAGTGCTCTGGAGTCATTTCGTGGCAAGCGGTTTTTAAAGTGCTCTGAAGGCATTTCGTTGTAAGCTGGTTTTTAAGTGCTCTGGAGTCATTTCGTTGCAAGCGGGTTTTTACGTGCTCTGGAGTCATTTCATTGCAAGCGGGTTTTTACATACTTCTCAGACAAATCAATGGAAGCGGGTTTTTTAAGTGCTCTGGAGTCATTTCGTTGCAAGCGGGTTTTTAAGTACTCTGGAGTCATTTCGTTGCAAGCGGGTTTTTAAGTGCGCTGTCATCATTTCGTTGCAAGCGGGTTTTTAAGTGCTCTAGAGTCATTTCGTTGCAAGCTGGTGTTTAAGTGCTCTGGATTCATTTTGTTGCAAGCGGGTTTTTAAGTGTTCTGGAGTCATTTCGTTGCAAGCGGGTTTTTCAGTGCTCTGGAGTCATTTCGTTGCAAGCGGGTTTTTAAGTACTCTGGAGTCATTTCGTTACAAGCGGGTTTTTAAGTGCTCTGGAGTCATTTCGTTGCAAGCGGGTTTTTAAGTGCTCTGGAGTCATTTGGTTTCAAGCAGGTTTTTAAGTGTTCTGGAGTCATTTCGTTGCAAGCGGGTTTTTACGTGTTCTGGAGTCATTTCGTTGCAAGCGGGTTTTTACATACTTCTCAGACATTTCACTGGAAGCGGGTTTTTAAGTGCTCTGGAGTCATTTCGTTGCAAGCGGGTTTTTAAGTACTCTGGAGTCATTTCGTTACAAGCGGGTTTTTAAGTGCTCTGGAGTCATTTCGTTGCAAGCGGGTTTTTAAGTGCTCTGGAGTCATTTGGTTTCAAGCAGGTTTTTAAGTGTTCTGGAGTCATTTCGTTGCAAGCGGGTTTTTACGTGTTCTGGAGTCATTTCGTTGCAAGCGGGTTTTTACATACTTCTCAGACATTTCACTGGAAGCAGGTTTTTTAAGTGCTCTGTAGGCATTTCGTTGCAAGCGGGTTTTTAAGTACTCTGGAGTCATTTCGTTGCAAGCGGGTTTTTACATATTTCTCTGACATTTAACTGGAAGCGAGTATTTTAAGTGCTCTGGAGTCATTTCGTTGCACGCGGGTTTTTACGTGCTCTGGAGTCATTTCATTGCAATCGGGTTTTTACATACTTCTCAGACATTTCACAGGAAGCGGGTTTTTTAAGTGCTATGGAGTCATTTCGTTGCAAGCGGGTTTTTAAGTACTCTGGAGTCATTTCGTTGCAAGCGGGTTTTTAAGTGCTCTGGAGTCATTTCGTTGCAAGCGGGTTTTTAAGTGCTCTGGAGTCATTTCGTTGCAAGCGGGTTTTTTAGTGCTCTGCAGTCATTTCGTTGCAAGCGGGTTTAAAGTGCTCTGGAGTCATTTCTTTGCAAGCGGGTTTTTAAGTGCTCTGGAGTCATTTCGTTGCAAGCGGGTTTTTAAGTGTTCTGGAGTCATTTCGTTGCAAGCGGGTTTTTACGTGTTCTGCAGTCATTTCGTTGCAAGCAGGTTTTTACATACTTCTCAGATATTTCACTGGAAGCGGGTTTTTTAAGTGCTCTGTAGGCATTTCGTTGCAAGCGGGTTTTTAAGTACTCTGGAGTCATTTCGTTGCAAGCGGGTTTTTACATGCTCTGGAGTCATTTCGTTGCAAGCAGGTTTTTACATATTTCTCTGACATTTAACTGGAAGCGAGTATTTTAAGTGCTCTGGAGGCATTTCGTTGCAAGCAGGTTTTTACGTGCTCTGGAGTCATTTCGTTGCAAGCGGGTTTTTAAGTACTCTGGAGTCATTTCGTTACAAGCGGGTTTTTAAGTGCTCTGGAGTCATTTCATTGCAAGCGGGTTTTTACATACTTCTCAGACATTTCACTGGAAGCGGGTTTTTTAAGTGCTCTGGAGTCATTTCGTTGCAAGCGGGTTTTTAAGTACTCTGGAGTCATTTCGTTGCACGCGGGTTTTTATGTGATCTGGAGTCATTTCGTTGCAAGCGGGTTTTTAAGTGCTCTGGAGACATTTCGTTGCAAGCGGGTGATTAAGTGCTCTGTAGCCATTTCGTTGCAAGCGTGTTTTTAAGTGCTCTGCAGTCATTTCGTTGCAAGCGGGTTTTTAAGTGCTCTGGAGTCATTTCGTTGCAAGCGGATTTTAAAGTGCTCTGAAGGCATTTCCTTGTAAGCTGGTTTTTAAGTGCTCTGGAGTCATTGCGTTGCAAGCGGGTTTTTACGTGCTCTGGAGTCATTTCATTGCAAGCGGGTTTTTACATACTTCTCAGACATTTCAATGGAAGCGGGTTTTTTAAGTGCTCTGGAGTCATTTCGTTGCAAGCGGGTTTTTAAGTACTCTGGAGTCATTTCGTTGCAAGCGGATTTTTAAGTGCTCTGTCGTCATGTCGTTGCAAGCGGGTTTTTAAGTGCTCTGGAGTCATTTCGTTGCAAGCTGGTGTTTAAGTGCTCTGGAGTCATTTCGTTGCAAGCGGGTTTTTAAGTGTTCTGGAGTCATTTCGTTCCTAGCGGTTTTTTCAGTGCTCTGGAGTCATTTCGTTGCAAGCGGGTTTTTAAGTACTCTGGAGTCATTTCGTTACAAGCGGGTTTTTAAGTGCTCTGGAGTCATTTCGTTGCAAGCGGGTTTTTAAGTGCTCTGGAGTCATTTGGTTTCAAGCAGGTTTTTAAGTGTTCTGGAGTCATTTCGTTGCAAGCGGGTTTTTACGTGTTCTGGAGTCATTTCGTTGCAAGCAGGTTTTTACATACTTCTCAGACATTTCACTGGAAGCAGGTTTTTTAAGTGCTCTGTAGGCATTTCATTGCAAGCGGGTTTTTAAGTACTCTGGAGTCATTTCGTTGCAAGCGGGTTTTTAAGTGCTCTGGAGTCATTTCGTTGCAAGCGGGTTTTCACATATTTCTCTGACATTTAACTGGAAGCGAGTATTTTAAGTGCTCTTGAGTCATTTCGTTGCAAGCGGGTTTTTACGTGCTCTGGAGTCATTTCATTGCAATCGGGTTTTTACATACTTCTCAGACATTTCACAGGAAGCGGGTTTTTTTAAGTGCTATGGAGTCATTTCGTTGCAAGCGGGTTTTTAAGTACTCTGGAGTCATTTCGTTGCAAGCGGGTTTTTAAGTGCTCTGGAGTCATTTCGTTGCAAGCGGGTTTTTAAGTGCTCTGGAGTCATTTCGTTGCAAGCGGGTTTTTAAGTGCTCTGCAGTCATTTCGTTGCAAGCGGGTTTTTAAGTGCTCTGGAGTCATTTCTTTGCAAGCGGGTTTTTAAGTGCTCTGGAGTCATTTCGTTGCAAGCGGGTTTTTAAGTGTTCTGGAGTCATTTCGTTGCAAGCGGGTTTTTACGTGTTCTGCAGTCATTTCGTTGCAAGCAGGTTTTTACATACTTCTCAGACATTTCACTGGAAGCGGGTTTTTTAAGTGCTCTGTAGGCATTTCGTTGCAAGCGGGTTTTTAAGTACTCTGGAGTCATTTCGTTGCAAGCGGGTTTTTACATGCTCTGGAGTCATTTCATTGCAAGCGGGTTTTTAAGTACTCTGGAGTCATTTCGTTACAAGCGGGTTTTTAAGTGCTCTGGAGTCATTTCATTGCAAGCGGGTTTTTAAATACTTCTCAGACATTTCACTGGAAGCGGGTTTTTTAAGTGCTCTGGAGGCATTTCGTTGCAAGCAGGTTTTTACGTGCTCTGGAGTCATTTCGTTGCAAGCGGGTTTTTAAGTACTCTGGAGTCATTTCGTTACAAGCGGGTTTTTAAGTGCTCTGGAGTCATTTCATTGCAAGCGGGTTTTTACATACTTCTCAGACATTTCACTGGAAGCGGGTTTTTTAAGTGCTCTGGAGTCATTTCTTTGCAAGCGGATTTTTAAGTACTCTGGATTCATTTCGTTGCAAGCCGGTTTTTAAGTGCTCTGGAGTCATTTCGTTGCAAGCGGGTGTTTAAGTGCTCTGGAGTCATTTCGTTGCAAGCGGGTTTTTAAGTGCTCTGGAGTCATTTCGTTGCAAGCGGGTTTTTAAGTGTTCTGGAGTCATTTCTTTGCAAGCGGGTTTTTACATACTTCTCAGACATTTCACTGGAAGCGGGTTTTTTAAGTGCTCTGGAGTCATTTCGTTGCAAGCGGGATTTTAAGTACTCTGGAGTCATTTCGTTGCACGCGGGTTTTTAAGTGCTCTGGAGTCATTTCGTTGCAAGCGGGATTTTAAGTACTCTGGAGTCATTTCGTTGCACGCGGGTTTTTAAGTGCTCTGGAGTCATTTCGTTTCAAGCGGATTTTTAAGTGCTCTGGAGTCATTTCGTTGCAAGCGGGTGTATAAGTGCTCTGGAGTCATTTAGTTGCAAGCGGGTTTTTAAGTACTCTGGAGTCATTTCATTGCAAGCGGGTTTTAAGTACTCTGGAGTCATTTCGTTGCAAGCGGGTTTTTAAGTGCTCTGGAGTCATTTCATTGCAAGCGGGTTTTTACGTGCTCTGGAGGCATTTCATTGCAAGCGGGTTTTTAAGTGCTCTGGAGTCATTTCGTTGCAAGCGGGTTTTTACATATTTCTCTGACATTTAACTGGAAGCGAGTATTTTAAGTGCTCTGGAGTCATTTCGTTGCAAGCGGGTTTTTACGTGCTCTGGAGTCATTTCATTACAAGCGGGTTTTTACATACTTCTCAGACATTTCACTGGAAGCGGGTTTTTTAATTGCTCTGGAGTCATTTCGTTGCAAGCGGGTTTTTAAGTACTCTGGAGTCATTTCGTTGCAAGCGGGTTTTTAAGTGCTCTGGAGTCATTTCGTTGCAAGCGGGCTTTTAAGTGCTCTGGAGTCATTTCGTTGCAAGCGGGTTTTTAAGTGCTCTGGAGTCATTTCGTTGCAAGCGGGTTTTTAAGTGTCCTGGAGTCATTTCGTTGCAAGCGGGTTTTTACGTGTTCTGGAGTCATTTCGTTGCAAGCGGGTTTTTACATACTTCTCAGACATTTCACTGGAAGCGGGTTTTTTAAGTGCTCTGTAGGCATTTCGTTGTAAGCGGGTTTTTAAGTACTGTGGAGTCATTTCGTTGCAAGCGGGTTTTTACGTGCTCTGGAGTCATTTCGTTGCAAGCAGGTTTTTACATATTTCTCTGACATTTAACTGAAAGCGAGTATTTTAAGTGCTCTGGAGTCATTTCGTTGCAAGCAGGTTTTTACGTGCTCTGGAGTCATTTCATTGCAAGCGGGTTTTTACATACTTCTCAGACATTTCACTGGAAGCGCGTTTTTTAAGTGCTCTGGAGTCATTTCGTTGCAAGCGGGTTTTTAAGTACTCTGGAGTCATTTCGTTGCAAGCGGGTTTTTAAGTACTCTGGAGTCATTTCGTTGCAAGCGGGTTTTTAAGTGCTCTGGACTCATTTCGTTGCAAGCGGGTTTTTAAGTGCTCTGAAGGCATTTCGTTGTAAGCGGGTTTTTAAGTGAACTGGAGTCATTTCGTTGCAAGCGGGTTTTTAAGTGTTCTGGAGTCAGTTCGTTGCAAGCGGGTTTTTAAGTGCTCTGGAGTCATTTCGTTGCAAGCGGGTTTTTAAGTGCTCTGGAGTCAATTCGTTGCAAGCGGGTTTTTAACTGTTCTGGATTCATTTCGTTGCAAGCGGGTTTTTAAGTGCTCTGGATTCATTTCGTTGCAAGCGGGTTTTTAAGTGCTCTGAAGTCATTTCGTTGCAAGGGGTTTTTTAAGTGCTCTGAAGGCATTTCGTTGTAAGCGGGTTTTTAAGTGCTCTAGAGTCATTTCGTTGCAAGCAGGTTTTTACGTGCTCTGGAGTCATTTCATTGCAAGCGGGTTTTTACATACTTCTCAGACATTTCACTGGAAGCGGGTTTTTTAAGTGCTCTGGAGTCATTTCGTTGCAAGCGGGTGTTTAAGTGCTCTGGAGTCTTTTCTTTGCAAGCGGGTTTTTCAGTGCTCTGGAGTGATTTCGTTGCAAGCGGGTTTTTAAGTGCTCTGAAGGCATTTCGTTGTAAGCGGGTTTTTAAGTGAACTGGAGTCATTTCGTTGCAAGCAGGTTTTTAAGTGTTCTGGAGTCATTTCGTTGCAAGCGGGTTTTTAAGTGCTCTAGAGTCATTTCATTGCAAGCGGGTTTTTAAGTGCTCTGGAGTTTTTTCGTTGCAAGCGGGTTTTTACATATTTCTCTGACATTTCACTGGAAGCGAGTATTTTAAGTGCTCTGGAGTCATTTCGTTGCAAGCGGGTTTTTACGTGCTCTGGAGTCATTTCATTGCAAGCGGGTTTTTATATACTTCCCAGACATTTCACTGGAAGCGGGTTTTTTAAGTGCTCTGGAGTCATTTCGTTGCAAGCGGGTTTTTAAGTACTCTGGATTCATTTCGTTGCAAGCCGGTTTTTAAGTGCTCTGGAGTCATTTCGTTGCAAGCGGGTGTTTAAGTGCTCTGGAGTCATTTCGTTGCAAGCGGGTTTTTAAGTGCTCTGGAGTCATTTCGTTGCAAGCGGGTTTTTAAGAGCTCTGGAGTCATTTCGTTGCAAGCGGGTTTTTAAGTGCTCTGGAGTCATTTCGTTGCAAGCGGGTTTTTAAGTGTTTTGGAGTCATTTCGTTGCAAGCGGGTTTTTACATACTTCTCAGACATTTCACTGGAAGCGGGTTTTTTAAGTGCTCTGTAGGCATTTCGTTGCAAGCGTGTGTTTAAGTACTCTGGAGTCATTTCGTTGCAAGCGGGTTTTTAAGTGCTCTGAAGGCATTTCGTTGTAAGCGGGTTTTTAAGTGCTCTGGAGTCATTTCGTTGTAAACGGGTTTTTAAGTGTTCTGGAGTCATTTCGTTGCAAGCGGGTTTTTACATACTTCTCAGACATTTCACTGGAAGCGGGTTTTTAAGTGCTCTGGAGTCATTTGGTTGCAAGCGTGTTTTTAAGTACTCTGGAGTCATTTCGTTGCAAGCGGGTTTTTAAGTGCTCTGGAGTCATTTCATTGCAAGCGGGTTTTTACATACTTCTCAGACATTTCACTGTAAGCGGGTTTTTTAAGTGCTCTGGAGTCATTTCGTTGCAAGCGGGATTTTAAGTACTCTGGAGTCATTTCGTTGCACGCGGGTTTTTAAGTACTCTGGATTCATTTCGTTGCAAGCCGGTTTTTAAGTGCTCTGGAGTCATTTCGTTGCAAGCGGGTGTTTAAGTGCTCTGGAGTCATTTCGTTGCAAGCGGGTTTTTAAGAGCTCTGGAGTCATTTCGTTGCAAGCGGGTTTTTAAGTGCTCTGGATTCATTTCGTTGCAAGTGGGTTTTTAAGTGTTCTGGAGTCATTTCGTTGCAAGCGGGTTTTTACGTGTTCTGGAGTCATTTCGTTGCAAGCGGGTTTTTACATACTTCTCAGACATTTCACTGTAAGCGGGTTTTTTAAGTGCTCTGGAGTCATTTCGTTGCAAGCGGGATTTTAAGTACTCTGGAGTCATTTCGTTGCACGCGGGTTTTTAAGTACTCTGGATTCATTTCGTTGCAAGCCGGTTTTTAAGTGCTCTGGAGTCATTTCGTTGCAAGCGGGTGTTTAAGTGCTCTGGAGTCATTTCGTTGCAAGCGGGTTTTTAAGTGCTCTGGAGTCATTTCGTTGCAAGCGGGTTTTTAAGTGCTCTGGAGTCATTTCGTTGCAAGCGGGTTTTTAAGTGTTCTGGAGTCATTTCGTTGCAAGCGGGTTTTTACGTGTTCTGGAGTCATTTCGTTGCAAGCGGGTTTTTACATACTTCTCAGACATTTCACTGGAAGCGGGTTTTTTAAGTGCTTTGAAGGCATTTCGTTGCAAGCGGGTTTTTAAGTACTCTGGAGTCATTTGGTTGCAAGCGGGTTTTTACGTGCTCTGGAGTCATTTCGTTGCAATCAGGTTTTTACATATTTCTCTGACATTTAACTGAAAGCGAGTATTTTAAGTGCTCTGGAGTCATTTCTTTTCAAGCGGGTTTTTACGTGCTCTGGAGTCATTTCATTGCAAGCGGGTTTTTACATACTTCTCAGACATTTCACTGGAAGCGGGTTTTTTAAGTGCTCTGGAGTCATTTCGTTGCAAGCGGGTTTTTTAGTGCTCTGGAGTCATTTCATTGCAAGCGGGTTTTTAAGTGCTCTGGAGTCATTTCGTTGCAAGCGGGTTTTTAAGAGCTCTGGAGTCATTTCGTTGCAAGCGGGTTTTTAAGTGCTCTGGAGTCATTTCGTTGCAAGCGGGTTTTTAAGTGTTTTGGAGTCATTTCGTTGCAAGCGGGTTTTTACATACTTCTCAGACATTTCACTGGAAGCGGGTTTTTTAAGTGCTCTGTAGGCATTTCGTTGCAAGCATGTTTTTAAGTACTCTGGAGTCATTTCGTTGCAAGCGGGTTTTTAAATGCTCTGAAGGCATTTCGTTGTAAGCGGGTTTTTAAGTGCTCTGGAGTCATTTCGTTGCAAGCGGGTTTTTAAGTGTTCTGGAGTCATTTCGTTGCAAGCGGGTTTTTACATACTTCTCAGACATTTCACTGGAAGCGGGTTTTTTAAGTGCTCTGTAGTCATTTCGTTGGAAGCGTGTTTATAAGTACTCTGGAGTCATTTCTTTGCAAGCGGGTTTTTACGTGCTCAGGAGTCATTTCATTGCAAGCGGGTTTTTACATACTTCTCAGACATTTCACTGGAAGCGGGTTTTTTAAGTGCTCTGGAGTCATTTCGTTGCAAGCGGGATTTTAAGTACTCTGGAGACATTTCGTTGCACGCGGGTTTTTAAGGGCTCTGGAGTCATTTCGTTGCAAGCGGGTTTTTAAGTGCTCTGGAGTCATTTCGTTGCAAGCGGGTGTATAAGTGCTCTGGAGTCATTTCGTTGCAAGCGGGTTTTTAAGTGCTCTGGACTCATTTCGTTGCAAGCGGGTTTTTAAGTGTTCTGGAGTCATTTCGTTGCAAGCGGGTTTTTAAGTGCTCTGGAGTCATTTCGTTGCAAGCGGGTTTCTAGTGCTCTGGAGACATTTCGTTGCAAGCGGGTTTTTACATACTTCTCAGACATTTCACTGGAAGCGGGTTTTTTAAGTGCTCTGGAGTCATTTCGTTGCAAGCGGGTTTTTAAGTGAACTGGAATCATTTCGTTGCAAGCGGGTTTTTAAGTGTTCTGGAGTCATTTCGTTGCAAGCGGGTTTTTAAGTGCTCTGGAGTCAATTCGTTGCAAGCGGGTTTTTAAGTGTTCTGGATTCATTTCGTTGCAAGCGGGTTTTTAAGTGCTCTGGAGTCATTTCGTTGCAAGCGGGTTTTAAGTACTCTGGAGTCATTTCGTTGCAAGCGGGTTTTTAAGTGCTCTGGAGACATTTCGTTGCAAGCGGGTTTTTACATAATTCTCAGACATTTCACTGGAAGCGGGTTTTTTAAGTGCTCTGGAGTCATTTCGTTGCAAGCGGGTTTTTAAGTGAACTGGAGTCATTTCGTTGCAAGCGGGTTTTTAAGTGTTCTGGAGTCATTTCGTTGCAAGCGGGTTTTTAAGTGCTCTGGAGTCATTTCGTTGCAAGCGGGTTTTTAAGTGCTCTGGAGTCATTTCGTTGCAAGCGGGTTTTTAAGTGCTCTGAAGGCATTTCGTTGTAAGCGGGTTTTTAAGTGCTCTGGAGTCATTTCGTTGCAAGCAGGTTTTTACGTGCTCTGGAGTCATTTCATTGCAAGCGGGTTTTTAAGTGCTCTGGAGTCATTTCGTTGCAGGCGGGTTTTTACATATTTCTCTGACATTTAACTGGAAGCGAGTATTTTAAGTTCTCTGGAGTCATATCGTTGGAAGCGGGTTTTTACGTGCTCTGGAGTCATTTCATTACAAGCGGGTTTTTACATACTTCTCAGACATTTCACTGGAAGCGGGTTTTTTAAGTGCTCTGGAGTCATTTCGTTGCAAGCGGGTTTTTAAGTACTCTGGAGTCATTTCGTTGCAAGCGGGTTTTTAAGTGCTCTGGAGTCATTTCGTTGCAAGCGGGTTTTTAAGTGCTCTGGATTCATTTCGTTGCAAGCGGGTTTTTAAGTGCTCTGGAGTCATTTCGTTGCAAGCGGGTTTTAAGTACTCTGGAGTCATTTCGTTGCAAGCGGGTTTTTAAGTGCTCTGGAGTCATTTCGTTGCAAGCGGGTTTTTAAGTGCTCTGAAGTCATTTCGTTGCAAGGGGGTTTTTAAGTGCTCTGAAGGCATTTCGTTGTAAGCGGGTTTTTAAGTGCTCTGGAGTCATTTCGTTGCAAGCGGGTTTTTACGTGCTCTGGAGTCATTTCATTGCAAGCGGGTTTTTACATACTTCTCAGACATTTCACTGGAAGCGGGTTTTTTAATTGCTCTGGAGTCATTTCGTTGCAAGCGGGTGTTTAAGTGCTCTGGAGTCTTTTCGTTGCAAGCGGGTTTTTCAGTGCTCTGGAGTCATTTCGTTGCAAGCAGGTGTTTAAGTGCTCTGAAGGCATTTCGTTGTAAGCGGGTTTTTAAGTGAACTGGAGTCATTTCGTTGCAAGCGGGTTTTTAAGTGTTCTGGAGTCATTTCGTTGCAAGCGGGTTTTTAAGTGCTCTGGAGTCATTTCGTTGCAAGCGGGTTTTTACATACTTCTCAAACATTTCACTGGAAGCGGGTTTTTTAAGTGCTCTGGAGTCATTTCGTTGCAAGCGGGTTTTTAAGTACTCTGGAGTAATTTCGTTGCAAGCGGGTTTTTAAGTGCTCTGGAGTCATTTCGTTGCAAGCGGGTGTTTAAGTGCTCTGGAGTCATTTCGTTGCAAGCGGGTTTTTAAGTGCTCTGGAGTCATTTCGTTGCAAGCGGGTTTTTAAGTACTCTGGAGTCATTTCGTTGCAAGCGGGTTTTTAAGTGTTCTGGAGTCATTTCGTTGCAAGCGGGTTTTTACGTGTTCTGGAGTCATTTCGTTGCTAGCGGATTTTTACATACTTCTCAGACATTTCACTGGAAGCGGGTTTTTTAAGTGCTCTGTAGGCATTTCGTTGCAAGCGGGTTTTTAAGTACTCTGGAGTCATTTCGTTGCAAGCGGGTTTTTACGTGCTCTGGAGTCATTTCGTTGCAAGCAGGTTTTTACATATTTCTCTGACATTTAACTGGAAGCGGTTTTTTTAAGTGCTCTGTAGGCATTTAGTTGCAAGCGTGTTTTTAAGTACTCTGGAGTCATTTCGTTGCAAGCGGGTTTTTAAGTGCTCTGGAGTCATTTCGTTGCAAGCGGGTTTTTAAGAGCTCTGGAGTCATTTCGTTGCAAGCGGGTTTTTAAGTGCTCTGGAGTCATTTCGTGGCAAGCGGTTTTTAAAGTGCTCTGAAGGCATTTCGTTGTAAGCTGGTTTTTAAGTGCTCTGGAGTCATTTCGTTGCAAGCGGGTTTTTACGTGCTCTGGAGTCATTTCATTGCAAGCGGGTTTTTACATACTTCTCAGACATTTCAATGGAAGCGGGTTTTTTAAGTGCTCTGGAGTCATTTCGTTGCAAGCGGGTTTTTAAGTACTCTGGAGTCATTTCGTTGCAAGCGGGTTTTTAAGTGCGCTGTCATCATTTCGTTGCAAGCGGGTTTTTAAGTGCTCTAGAGTCATTTCGTTGCAAGCTGGTGTTTAAGTGCTCTGGATTCATTTTGTTGCAAGCGGGTTTTTAAGTGTTCTGGAGTCATTTCGTTGCAAGCGGGTTTTTCAGTGCTCTGGAGTCATTTCGTTGCAAGCGGGTTTTTAAGTACTCTGGAGTCATTTCATTACAAGCGGGTTTTTAAGTGCTCTGGAGTCATTTCGTTGCAAGCGGGTTTTTAAGTGCTCTGGAGTCATTTGGTTTCAAGCAGGTTTTTAAGTGTTCTGGAGTCATTTCGTTGCAAGCGGGTTTTTACGTGTTCTGGAGTCATTTCGTTGCAAGCGGGTTTTTACATACTTCTCAGACATATCACTGGAAGCAGGTTTTTTAAGTGCTCTGTAGGCATTTCGTTGCAAGCGGGTTTTTAAGTACTCTGGAGTCATTTCGTTGCAAGCGGGTTTTTACATATTTCTCTGACATTTAACTGGAAGCGAGTATTTTAAGTGCTCTGGAGTCATTTCGTTGCAAGCGGGTTTTTACGTGCTCTGGAGTCATTTCATTGCAATCGGGTTTTTACATACTTCTCAGACATTTCACAGGAAGCGGGTTTTTTAAGTGCTATGGAGTCATTTCGTTGCAAGCGGGTTTTTAAGTACTCTGGAGTCATTTCGTTGCAAGCGGGTTTTTAAGTGCTCTGGAGTCATTTCGTTGCAAGCGGGTTTTTAAGTGCTCTGGAGTCATTTCGTTGCAAGCGGGTTTTTTAGTGCTCTGCAGTCATTTCGTTGCAAGCGGGTTTTTAAGTGCTCTGGAGTCATTTCTTTGCAAGCGGGTTTTTAAGTGCTCTGGAGTCATTTCGTTGCAAGCGGGTTTTTAAGTGTTCTGGAGTCATTTCGTTGCAAGCGGGTTTTTACGTGTTCTGCAGTCATTTCGTTGCAAGCAGGTTTTTACATACTTCTCAGACATTTCACTGGAAGCGGGTTTTTTAAGTGCTCTGTAGGCATTTCGTTGCAAGCAGGTTTTTAAGTACTCTGGAGTCATTTCGTTGCAAGCGGGTTTTTACATGCTCTGGAGTCATTTCGTTGCAAGCAGGTTTTTACATATTTCTCTGACATTTAACTGGAAGCGAGTATTTTAAGTGCTCTGGAGGCATTTCGTTGCAAGCAGGTTTTTACGTGCTCTGGAGTCATTTCGTTGCAAGCGGGTTTTTAAGTACTCTGGAGTCATTTCGTTACAAGCGGGTTTTTAAGTGCTCTGGAGTCATTTCATTGCAAGCGGGTTTTTAAGTACTCTGGAGTCATTTCGTTGCACGCGGGTTTTTAAGTGATCTGGAGTCATTTCGTTGCAAGCGGGTTTTTAAGTGCTCTGGAGTCATTTCGTTGCAAGCGGGTGATTAAGTGCTCTGTAGCCATTTCGTTGCAAGCGTGTTTTTAAGTGCTCTGCAGTCATTTCGTTGCAAGCGGGTTTTTAAGTGCTCTGGAGTCATTTCCTTGCAAGCGGATTTTAAAGTGCTCTGAAGGCATTTCCTTGTAAGCTGGTTTTTAAGTGCTCTGGAGTCATTTCGTTGCAAGCGGGTTTTTACGTGCTCTGGAGTCATTTCATTGCAAGCGGGTTTTTACATACTTCTCAGACATTTCAATGGAAGCGGGTTTTTTAAGTGCTCTGGAGTCATTTCGTTGCAAGCGGGTTTTTAAGTACTCTGGAGTCATTTCGTTGCAAGCGGGTTTTTAAGTGCTCTGTCGTCATTTCGTTGCAAGCGGGTGATTAAGTGCTCTGGAGTCATTTCGTTGCAAGCGGGTTTTTAAGTGTTCTGGAGTCATTTCGTTGCAAGCGGGTTTTTAAGTGTTCTGGAGTCATTTCGTTGCTAGCGGGTTTTTCAGTGCTCTGGAGTCATTTCGTTGCAAGCGGGTTTTTAAGTACTCTGGAGTCATTTCGTTACAAGCGGGTTTTTAAGTGCTCTGGAGTCATTTCGTTGCAAGCGGGTTTTTAAGTGCTCTGGAGTCATTTGGTTTCAAGCAGGTTTTTAAGTGTTCTGGAGTCATTTCGTTGCAAGCGGGTTTTTACGTGTTCTGGAGTCATTTCGTTGCAAGCAGGTTTTTACATACTTCTCAGACATTTCACTGGAAGCAGGTTTTTTAAGTGCTCTGTAGGCATTTCGTTGCAAGCGGGTTTTTAAGTACTCTGGAGTCATTTCGTTGCAAGCGGGTTTTTAAGTGCTCTGGAGTCATTTCGTTGCAAGCGGGTTTTTACATATTTCTCTGACATTTAACTGGAAGCGAGTATTTTAAGTGCTCTTGAGTCATTTCGTTGCAAGCGGGTTTTTACGTGCTCTGGAGTCATTTCATTGCAATCGGGTTTTTACATACTTCTCAGACATTTCACAGGAAGCGGGTTTTTTAAGTGCTATGGAGTCATTTCGTTGCAAGCGGGTTTTTAAGTACTCTGGAGTCATTTCGTTGCAAGCGGGTTTTTAAGTGCTCTGGAGTCATTTCGTTGCAAGCGGGTTTTTAAGTGCTCTGGAGTCATTTCGTTGCAAGCGGGTTTTTAAGTGCTCTGCAGTCATTTCGTTGCAAGCGGGTTTTTAAGTGCTCTGGAGTCATTTCTTTGCAAGCGGGTTTTTAAGTGCTCTGGAGTCATTTCGTTGCAAGCGGGTTTTTAAGTGTTCTGGAGTCATTTCGTTGCAAGCGGGTTTTTACGTGTTCTGCAGTCATTTCGTTGCAAGCAGGTTTTTACATACTTCTCAGACATTTCACTGGAAGCGGGTTTTTTAAGTGCTCTGTAGGCATTTCGTTGCAAGCGGGTTTTTAAGTACTCTGGAGTCATTTCGTTGCAAGCGGGTTTTTACATGCTCTGGAGTCATTTCGTTGCAAGCAGGTTTTTACATATTTCTCTGACATTTAACTGGAAGCGAGTATTTTAAGTGCTCTGGAGGCATTTCGTTGCAAGCAGGTTTTTACGTGCTCTGGAGTCATTTCGTTGCAAGCGGGTTTTTAAGTACTCTGGAGTCATTTCGTTACAAGCGGGTTTTTAAGTGCTCTGGAGTCATTTCATTGCAAGCGGGTTTTTACATACTTCTCAGACATTTCACTGGAAGCGGGTTTTTTAAGTGCTCTGGAGTCATTTCGTTGCAAGCGGGTTTTTAAGTACTCTGGAGTCATTTCGTTGCACGCGGGTTTTTAAGTGCTCTGGAGTCATTTCGTTGCAAGCGGGTTTTTAAGTGCTCTGGAGTCATTTCGTTGCAAGCGGGTGATTAAGTGCTCTGGAGCCATTTCGTTGCAAGCGTGTTTTTAAGTGCTCTGCAGTCATTTCGTTGCAAGCGGGTTTTTAAGTGCTCTGGAGTCATTTCGTTGCAAGCGGATTTTAAAGTGCTCTGAAGGCATTTCGTTGTAAGCTGGTTTTTAAGTGCTCTGGAGTCATTTCGTTGCAAGCGGGTTTTTACGTGCTCTGGAGTCATTTCATTGCAAGCGGGTTTTTACATACTTCTCAGACATTTCAATGGAAGCGGGTTTTTTAAGTGCTCTGGAGTCATTTCTTTGCAAGCGGGTTTTTAAGTACTCTGGAGTCATTTCGTTGCAAGCGGGTTTTTAAGTGCTCTGTCGTCATTTCGTTGCAAGCGGGTTTTTAAGTGCTCTGGAGTCATTTCGTTGCAAGCTGGTGTTTAAGTGCTCTGGAGTCATTTCGTTGCAAGCGGGTTTTTAAGTGTTCTGGAGTCATTTCGTTGCAAGCGGGTTTTTCAGTGCTCTGGAGTCATTTCGTTGCAAGCGGGTTTTTAAGTACTCTGGAGTCATTTCGTTACAAGCGGGTTTTTAAGTGCTCTGGAGTCATTTCGTTGCAAGCGGGTTTTTAAGTGCTCTGGAGTCATTTGGTTTCAAGCACGTTTTTAAGTGTTCTGGAGTCATTTCGTTGCAAGCGGGTTTTTACGTGTTCTGGAGTCATTTCGTTGCAAGCGGGTTTTTACATACTTCTCAGACATTTCACTGGAAGCAGGTTTTTTAAGTGCTCTGTAGGCATTTCGTTGCAAGCGGGTTTTTATGTACTCTGGAGTCATTTCGTTGCAAGCGGGTTTTTAAGTGCTCTGGAGTCATTTCGTTGCAAGCGGGTTTTTACATATTTCTCTGACATTTAACTGGAAGCGAGTATTTTAAGTGCTCTGGAGTCATTTCGTTGCAAGCGGGTTTTTACGTGCTCTGGAGTCATTTCATTGCAATCGGGTTTTTACATACTTCTCAGACATTTCACAGGAAGCGGGTTTTTTAAGTGCTATGGAGTCATTTCGTTGCAAGCGGGTTTTTAAGTACTCTGGAGTCATTTCGTTGCAAGCGGGTTTTTAAGTGCTCTGGAGTCATTTCGTTGCAAGCGGGTTTTTAAGTGCTCTGGAGTCATTTCGTTGCAAGCGGGTTTTTAAGTGCTCTGCAGTCATTTCGTTGCAAGCGGGTTTTTAAGTGCTCTGGAGTCATTTCTTTGCAAGCGGGTTTTTAAGTGCTCTGGAGTCATTTCGTTGCAAGCGGGTTTTTAAGTGTTCTGGAGTCATTTCGTTGCAAGCGGGTTTTTACGTGTTCTGCAGTCATTTCGTTGCAAGCGGGTTTTTACATACTTCTCAGACATTTCACAGGAAGCGGGTTTTTTAAGTGCTCTGTAGGCATTTCGTTGCAAGCGGGTTTTTAAGTACTCTGGAGTCATTTCGTTGCAAGCGGGTTTTTACATGCTCTGGAGTCATTTCGTTGCAAGCAGGTTTTTACAAATTTCTCTGACATTTAACTGGAAGCGAGTATTTTAAGTGCTCTGGATGCATTTCGTTGCAAGCAGGTTTTTACGTGCTCTGGAGTCATTTCGTTGCAAGCGGGTTTTTAAGTACTCTGGAGTCATTTCGTTACAAGCGGGTTTTTAAGTGCTCTGGAGTCATTTCATTGCAAGCGGGTTTTTACATACTTCTCAGACATTTCACTGGAAGCGGGTTTTTTAAGTGCTCTGGAGTCATTTCGTTGCACACGGGTTTTTAAGTGCTCTGGAGTCATTTCGTTGCAAGCGGGTTTTTAAGTGCTCTGGAGTCATTTCGTTGCAAGCGGGTGATTAAGTGCTCTGGAGTCATTTCGTTGCAAGCGGGTTTTTAAGGGCTCTGGAGTCATTTCGTTCCAAGCGGGTTTTTAAGTGCTCTGGAGCCATTTCGTTGCAAGCGTGTTTTTAAGTGCTCTGCAGTCATTTCGTTGCAAGCGGGTTTTTAAGTGCTCTGAAGGCATTTCGTTGCAAGCGGGTTTTTAAGTGAACTGGAGTCATTTCGTTGCAAGCGGGTTTTTAAGTGTTCTGGAGTCATTTCGTTGCAAGCGGGTTTTTAAGTGCTCTGGAGTCATTTCGTTGCAAGCGGGTTTTTAAGTGCTCTGGAGTCATTTCGTTGCAAGCGGGTTTTTAAGTGTTCTGGAGTCATTTCGTTGCAAGCGGGTTTTTAAGTGCTCTGGAGTCATTTCGTTGCAAGCGGGTTTTTAAGTGTCTGGAGTCATTTCGTTGCAAGCGGGTTTTTAAGTGTTCTGGAGTCATTTCGTTGCAAGCGGGTTTTTAAGTGCTCTGAAGGCATTTCGTTGTAAGCGGGTTTTTAAGTGTTCTGGAGTCATTTCGTTGCAAGCGGGTTTTTAAGTGCTCTGGAGTCATTTCGTTGCAAGCGGGTTTTTAAGTACTCTGGAGTCATTTCGTTGCAAGCGGGTTTTTAAGTGCTCTGGAGTCATTTCGTTGCAAGCGGGTTTTTACGTGCTCTGGAGTCATTTCGTTGCAAGCGGGTTTTAAGTACTCTGGAGTCATTTCGTTGAAAGCGGGTTTTTAAGTGCTCTGAAGTGATTTCGTTGCAAGCGGGTTTTTAAGTGCTCTGAAGTCATTTCGTTGTAAGCTGGTTTTTAAGTGCTCTGGAGTCATTTCGTTGCAAGCGGGTTTTTAAGTACTCTGGAGTCATTTCGTTGCAAGCGGGTTTTTAAGTGCTCTGGAGTCATTTCGTTGCAAGCGGGTTTTTAAGTGCTCTGGAGTCATTTCGTTGCAAGCGGGTTTTTAAGTGCTCTGAAGGCATTTCGTTGCAAGCGGGTTTTTACATCCTCTGGAGTCATTTCGTTGCAAGCAGGTTTTTACATATTTCTCTGACATTTAACTGGAAGCGAGTATTTTAAGTGCTCTGGAGGCATTTCGTTGCAAGCAGGTTTTTACGTGCTCTGGAGTCATTTCATTGCAATCGGGTTTTTACATACTTCTCAGACATTTCACTGGAAGCGGGTTTTTTAAGTGCTATGGAGTCATTTCGTTGCAAGCGGGTTTTTAAGTACTCTGTAGGCATTTCGTTGCAAGCGGGTTTTTAAGTACTCTGGAGTCATTTCGTTGCAAGCGGGTTTTTAAGTGCTCTGGAGTCATTTCGTTGCAAGCGGGTTTTTACATATTTCTCTGACATTTAACTGGAAGCGAGTATTTTAAGTGCTCTTGAGTCATTTCGTTGCAAGCGGGTTTTTACGTGCTCTGGAGTCATTTCATTGCAATCGGGTTTTTACATACTTCTCAGACATTTCACAGGAAGCGGGTTTTTTAAGTGCTATGGAGTCATTTCGTTGCAAGCGGGTTTTTAAGTACTCTGGAGTCATTTCGTTGCAAGCGGCTTTTTAAGTGCTCTGGAGTCATTTCTTTGCAAGCGGGTTTTTAAGTGCTCTGGAGTCATTTCGTTGCAAGCGGGTTTTTAAGTGTTCTGGAGTCATTTCGTTGCAAGCGGGTTTTTACGTGTTCTGCAGTCATTTCGTTGCAAGCATGTTTTTACATACTTCTCAGACATTTCACTGGAAGCAGGTTTTTTAAGTGCTCTGTAGGCATTTCGTTGCAAGCGGGTTTTTAAGTACTCTGGAGTCATTTCGTTGCAAGCGGGTTTTTACATGCTCTGGAGTCATTTCGTTGCAAGCAGGTTTTTACATATTTCTCTGACATTTAACTGGAAGCGAGTATTTTAAGTGCTCTGGAGGCATTTCGTTGCAAGCAGGTTTTTACGTGCTCTGGAGTCATTTCGTTGCAAGCGGGTTTTTAAGTACTCTGGAGTCATTTCGTTACAAGCGGGTTTTTAAGTGCTCTGGAGTCATTTCATTGCAAGCGGGTTTTTACATACTTCTCAGACATTTCACTGGAAGCGGGTTTTTTAAGTGCTCTGGAGTCATTTCGTTGCAAGCGGGTTTTTAAGTACTCTGGAGTCATTTCGTTGCACGCGGGTTTTTAAGTGCTCTGGAGTCATTTCGTTGCAAGCGGGTTTTTAAGTGCTCTGGAGTCATTTCGTTGCAAGCGGGTGATTAAGTGCTCTGGAGCCATTTCGTTGCAAGCGTGTTTTTAAGTGCTCTGCAGTCATTTCGTTGCAAGCGGGTTTTTAAGTGCTCTGGAGTCATTTCGTTGCAAGCGGATTTTAAAGTGCTCTGAAGGCATTTCGTTGTAAGCTGGTTTTTAAGTGCTCTGGAGTCATTTCGTTGCAAGCGGGTTTTTACGTGCTCTGGAGTCATTTCATTGCAAGCGGGTTTTTACATACTTCTCAGACATTTCAATGGAAGCGGGTTTTTTAAGTGCTCTGGAGTCATTTCGTTGCAAGCGGGTTTTTAAGTACTCTGGAGTCATTTCGTTGCAAGCGGGTTTTTAAGTGCTCTGTCGTCATTTCGTTGCAAGCGGGTTTTTAAGTGCTCTGGAGTCATTTCGTTGCAAGCTGGTGTTTAAGTGCTCTGTAGTCATTTCGTTGCAAGCGGGTTTTTAAGTGTTCTGGAGTCATTTCGATGCAAGCGGGTTTTTCAGTGCTCTGGAGTCATTTCGTTGCAAGCGGGTTTTTAAGTACTCTGGAGTCATTTCGTTACAAGCGGGTTTTTAAGTGCTCTGGAGTCATTTCGTTGCAAGCGGGTTTTTAAGTGCTCTGGAGTCATTTGGTTTCAAGCAGGTTTTTAAGTGTTCTGGAGTCATTTCGTTGCAAGCGGGTTTTTACGTGTTCTGGAGTCATTTCGTTGCAAGCGGGTTTTTACATACTTCTCAGACATTTCACTGGAAGCAGGTTTTTTAAGTGCTCTGTAGGCATTTCGTTGCAAGCGGGTTTTTAAGTACTCTGGAGTTATTTCGTTGCAAGCGGGTTTTTAAGTGCTCTGGAGTCATTTCGTTGCAAGCGGGTTTTTACATATTTCTCTGACATTTAACTGGAAGCGAGTATTTTAAGTGCTCTGGAGTCATTTCGTTGCAAGCGGGTTTTTACGTGCTCTGGAGTCATTTCATTGCAATCGGGTTTTTACATACTTCTCAGACATTTCACAGGAAGCGGGTTTTTTAAGTGCTATGGAGTCATTTCGTTGCAAGCGGGTTTTTAAGTACTCTGGAGTCATTTCGTTGCAAGCGGGTTTTTAAGTGCTCTGGAGTCATTTCTTTGCAAGCGGGTTTTTAAGTGCTCTGGAGTCATTTCGTTGGAAGCGGGTTTTTAAGTGTTCTGGAGTCATTTCATTGCAAGCGGGTTTTTACGTGTTCTGCAGTCATTTCGTTGCAAGCATGTTTTTACATACTTCTCAGACATTTCACTGGAAGCGGGTTTTTTAAGTGCTCTGTAGGCATTTCGTTGCAAGCGGGTTTTTAAGTACTCTGGAGTCATTTCGTTGCAAGCGGGTTTTTACATGCTCTGGAGTCATTTCGTTGCAAGCAGGTTTTTACATATTTCTCTGACATTTAACTGGAAGCGAGTATTTTAAGTGCTCTGGAGGCATTTCGTTGCAAGCAGGTTTTTACGTGCTCTGGAGTCATTTCGTTGCAAGCGGGTTTTTAAGTACTCTGGAGTCATTTCGTTACAAGCGGGTTTTTAAGTGCTCTGGAGTCATTTCATTGCAAGCGGGTTTTTACATACTTCTCAGACATTTCACTGGAAGCGGGTTTTTTAAGTGCTCTGGAGTCATTTCGTTGCAAGCGGGTTTTTAAGTACTCTGGAGTCATTTCGTTGCACGCGGGTTTTTAAGTGCTCTGGAGTCATTTCGTTGCAAGCGGGTTTTTAAGTGCTCTGGAGTCATTTCGTTGCAAGCGGGTGATTAAGTGCTCTGGAGCCATTTCGTTGCAAGCGTGTTTTTAAGTGCTCTGCAGTCATTTCGTTGCAAGCGGGTTTTTAAGTGCTCTGGAGTCATTTCGTTGCAAGCGGATTTTAAAGTGCTCTGAAGGCATTTCGTTGTAAGCTGGTTTTTAAGTGCTCTGGAGTCATTTCGTTGCAAGCGGGTTTTTACGTGCTCTGGAGTCATTTCATTGCAAGCGGGTTTTTACATACTTCTCAGACATTTCAATGGAAGCGGGTTTTTTAAGTGCTCTGGAGTCATTTCGTTGCAAGCGGGTTTTTAAGTGTCTGGAGTCATTTCGTTGCAAGCGGGTTTTTAAGTGTTCTGGAGTCATTTCGTTGCAAGCGGGTTTTTAAGTGCTCTGAAGGCATTTCGTTGTAAGCGGGTTTTTAAGTGTTCTGGAGTCATTTCGTTGCAAGCGGGTTTTTAAGTGCTCTGGAGTCATTTCGTTGCAAGCGGGTTTTTAAGTACTCTGGAGTCATTTCGTTGCAAGCGGGTTTTTAAGTGCTCTGGAGTCATTTCGTTGCAAGCGGGTTTTTACGTGCTCTGGAGTCATTTCGTTGCAAGCGGGTTTTAAGTACTCTGGAGTCATTTCGTTGAAAGCGGGTTTTTAAGTGCTCTGAAGTGATTTCGTTGCAAGCGGGTTTTTAAGTGCTCTGAAGTCATTTCGTTGTAAGCTGGTTTTTAAGTGCTCTGGAGTCATTTCGTTGCAAGCGGGTTTTTAAGTACTCTGGAGTCATTTCGTTGCAAGCGGGTTTTTAAGTGCTCTGGAGTCATTTCGTTGCAAGCGGGTTTTTAAGTGCTCTGGAGTCATTTCGTTGCAAGCGGGTTTTTAAGTGCTCTGAAGGCATTTCGTTGCAAGCGGGTTTTTAAGTACTCTGGAGTCATTTCGTTGCACGCGGGTTTTTAAGTGCTCTGGAGTCATTTCGTTGCAAGCGGGTTTTTAAGTGCTCTGGAGTCATTTCGTTGCAAGCGGGTGATTAAGTGCTCTGGAGCCATTTCGTTGCAAGCGTGTTTTTAAGTGCTCTGCAGTCATTTCGTTGCAAGCGGGTTTTTAAGTGCTCTGGAGTCATTTCGTTGCAAGCGGATTTTAAAGTGCTCTGAAGGCATTTCGTTGTAAGCTGGTTTTTAAGTGCTCTGGAGTCATTTCGTTGCAAGCGGGTTTTTACGTGCTCTGGAGTCATTTCATTGCAAGCGGGTTTTTACATACTTCTCAGACATTTCAATGGAAGCGGGTTTTTTAAGTGCTCTGGAGTCATTTCGTTGCAAGCGGGTTTTTAAGTACTCTGGAGTCATTTCGTTGCAAGCGGGTTTTTAAGTGCTCTGTCGTCATTTCGTTGCAAGCGGGTTTTTAAGTGCTCTGGAGTCATTTCGTTGCAAGCTGGTGTTTAAGTGCTCTGTAGTCATTTCGTTGCAAGCGGGTTTTTAAGTGTTCTGGAGTCATTTCGATGCAAGCGGGTTTTTCAGTGCTCTGGAGTCATTTCGTTGCAAGCGGGTTTTTAAGTACTCTGGAGTCATTTCGTTACAAGCGGGTTTTTAAGTGCTCTGGAGTCATTTCGTTGCAAGCGGGTTTTTAAGTGCTCTGGAGTCATTTGGTTTCAAGCAGGTTTTTAAGTGTTCTGGAGTCATTTCGTTGCAAGCGGGTTTTTACGTGTTCTGGAGTCATTTCGTTGCAAGCGGGTTTTTACATACTTCTCAGACATTTCACTGGAAGCAGGTTTTTTAAGTGCTCTGTAGGCATTTCGTTGCAAGCGGGTTTTTAAGTACTCTGGAGTTATTTCGTTGCAAGCGGGTTTTTAAGTGCTCTGGAGTCATTTCGTTGCAAGCGGGTTTTTACATATTTCTCTGACATTTAACTGGAAGCGAGTATTTTAAGTGCTCTGGAGTCATTTCGTTGAAAGCGGGTTTTTAAGTGCTCTGAAGTGATTTCGTTGCAAGCGGGTTTTTAAGTGCTCTGAAGTCATTTCGTTGTAAGCTGGTTTTTAAGTGCTCTGGAGTCATTTCGTTGCAAGCGGGTTTTTAAGTACTCTGGAGTCATTTCGTTGCAAGCGGGTTTTTAAGTGCTCTGGAGTCATTTCGTTGCAAGCGGGTTTTTAAGTGCTCTGGAGTCATTTCGTTGCAAGCGGGTTTTTAAGTGCTCTGAAGGCATTTCGTTGCAAGCGGGTTTTTAAGTACTCTGGAGTCATTTCGTTGCACGCGGGTTTTTAAGTGCTCTGGAGTCATTTCGTTGCAAGCGGGTTTTTAAGTGCTCTGGAGTCATTTCGTTGCAAGCGGGTGATTAAGTGCTCTGGAGCCATTTCGTTGCAAGCGTGTTTTTAAGTGCTCTGCAGTCATTTCGTTGCAAGCGGGTTTTTAAGTGCTCTGGAGTCATTTCGTTGCAAGCGGATTTTAAAGTGCTCTGAAGGCATTTCGTTGTAAGCTGGTTTTTAAGTGCTCTGGAGTCATTTCGTTGCAAGCGGGTTTTTACGTGCTCTGGAGTCATTTCATTGCAAGCGGGTTTTTACATACTTCTCAGACATTTCAATGGAAGCGGGTTTTTTAAGTGCTCTGGAGTCATTTCGTTGCAAGCGGGTTTTTAAGTACTCTGGAGTCATTTCGTTGCAAGCGGGTTTTTAAGTGCTCTGTCGTCATTTCGTTGCAAGCGGGTTTTTAAGTGCTCTGGAGTCATTTCGTTGCAAGCTGGTGTTTAAGTGCTCTGTAGTCATTTCGTTGCAAGCGGGTTTTTAAGTGTTCTGGAGTCATTTCGATGCAAGCGGGTTTTTCAGTGCTCTGGAGTCATTTCGTTGCAAGCGGGTTTTTAAGTACTCTGGAGTCATTTCGTTACAAGCGGGTTTTTAAGTGCTCTGGAGTCATTTCGTTGCAAGCGGGTTTTTAAGTGCTCTGGAGTCATTTGGTTTCAAGCAGGTTTTTAAGTGTTCTGGAGTCATTTCGTTGCAAGCGGGTTTTTACGTGTTCTGGAGTCATTTCGTTGCAAGCGGGTTTTTACATACTTCTCAGACATTTCACTGGAAGCAGGTTTTTTAAGTGCTCTGTAGGCATTTCGTTGCAAGCGGGTTTTTAAGTACTCTGGAGTTATTTCGTTGCAAGCGGGTTTTTAAGTGCTCTGGAGTCATTTCGTTGCAAGCGGGTTTTTACATATTTCTCTGACATTTAACTGGAAGCGAGTATTTTAAGTGCTCTGGAGTCATTTCGTTGCAAGCGGGTTTTTACGTGCTCTGGAGTCATTTCATTGCAATCGGGTTTTTACATACTTCTCAGACATTTCACAGGAAGCGGGTTTTTTAAGTGCTATGGAGTCATTTCGTTGCAAGCGGGTTTTTAAGTACTCTGGAGTCATTTCGTTGCAAGCGGGTTTTTAAGTGCTCTGGAGTCATTTCTTTGCAAGCGGGTTTTTAAGTGCTCTGGAGTCATTTCGTTGGAAGCGGGTTTTTAAGTGTTCTGGAGTCATTTCGTTGCAAGCGGGTTTTTACGTGTTCTGCAGTCATTTCGTTGCAAGCATGTTTTTACATACTTCTCAGACATTTCACTGGAAGCGGGTTTTTTAAGTGCTCTGTAGGCATTTCGTTGCAAGCGGGTTTTTAAGTACTCTGGAGTCATTTCGTTGCAAGCGGGTTTTTACATGCTCTGGAGTCATTTCGTTGCAAGCAGGTTTTTACATATTTCTCTGACATTTAACTGGAAGCGAGTATTTTAAGTGCTCTGGAGGCATTTCGTTGCAAGCAGGTTTTTACGTGCTCTGGAGTCATTTCGTTGCAAGCGGGTTTTTAAGTACTCTGGAGTCATTTCGTTACAAGCGGGTTTTTAAGTGCTCTGGAGTCATTTCATTGCAAGCGGGTTTTTACATACTTCTCAGACATTTCACTGGAAGCGGGTTTTTTAAGTGCTCTGGAGTCATTTCGTTGCAAGCGGGTTTTTAAGTACTCTGGAGTCATTTCGTTGCACGCGGGTTTTTAAGTGCTCTGGAGTCATTTCGTTGCAAGCGGGTTTTTAAGTGCTCTGGAGTCATTTCGTTGCAAGCGGGTGATTAAGTGCTCTGGAGCCATTTCGTTGCAAGCGTGTTTTTAAGTGCTCTGCAGTCATTTCGTTGCAAGCGGGTTTTTAAGTGCTCTGGAGTCATTTCGTTGCAAGCGGATTTTAAAGTGCTCTGAAGGCATTTCGTTGTAAGCTGGTTTTTAAGTGCTCTGGAGTCATTTCGTTGCAAGCGGGTTTTTACGTGCTCTGGAGTCATTTCATTGCAAGCGGGTTTTTACATACTTCTCAGACATTTCAATGGAAGCGGGTTTTTTAAGTGCTCTGGAGTCATTTCGTTGCAAGCGGGTTTTTAAGTGTCTGGAGTCATTTCGTTGCAAGCGGGTTTTTAAGTGTTCTGGAGTCATTTCGTTGCAAGCGGGTTTTTAAGTGCTCTGAAGGCATTTCGTTGTAAGCGGGTTTTTAAGTGTTCTGGAGTCATTTCGTTGCAAGCGGGTTTTTAAGTGCTCTGGAGTCATTTCGTTGCAAGCGGGTTTTTAAGTACTCTGGAGTCATTTCGTTGCAAGCGGGTTTTTAAGTGCTCTGGAGTCATTTCGTTGCAAGCGGGTTTTTACGTGCTCTGGAGTCATTTCGTTGCAAGCGGGTTTTAAGTACTCTGGAGTCATTTCGTTGAAAGCGGGTTTTTAAGTGCTCTGAAGTGATTTCGTTGCAAGCGGGTTTTTAAGTGCTCTGAAGTCATTTCGTTGTAAGCTGGTTTTTAAGTGCTCTGGAGTCATTTCGTTGCAAGCGGGTTTTTAAGTACTCTGGAGTCATTTCGTTGCAAGCGGGTTTTTAAGTGCTCTGGAGTCATTTCGTTGCAAGCGGGTTTTTAAGTGCTCTGGAGTCATTTCGTTGCAAGCGGGTTTTTAAGTGCTCTGAAGGCATTTCGTTGCAAGCGGGTTTTTACATCCTCTGGAGTCATTTCGTTGCAAGCAGGTTTTTACATATTTCTCTGACATTTAACTGGAAGCGAGTATTTTAAGTGCTCTGGAGGCATTTCGTTGCAAGCAGGTTTTTACGTGCTCTGGAGTCATTTCATTGCAATCGGGTTTTTACATACTTCTCAGACATTTCACTGGAAGCGGGTTTTTTAAGTGCTATGGAGTCATTTCGTTGCAAGCGGGTTTTTAAGTACTCTGTAGGCATTTCGTTGCAAGCGGGTTTTTAAGTACTCTGGAGTCATTTCGTTGCAAGCGGGTTTTTAAGTGCTCTGGAGTCATTTCGTTGCAAGCGGGTTTTTACATATTTCTCTGACATTTAACTGGAAGCGAGTATTTTAAGTGCTCTGGAGTCATTTCGTTGCAAGCGGGTTTTTACGTGCTCTGGAGTCATTTCATTGCAATCGGGTTTTTACATACTTCTCAGACATTTCACAGGAAGCGGGTTTTTTAAGTGCTATGGAGTCATTTCGTTGCAAGCGGGTTTTTAAGTACTCTGGAGTCATTTCGTTGCAAGCGGGTTTTTAAGTGCTCTGGAGTCATTTCTTTGCAAGCGGGTTTTTAAGTGCTCTGGAGTCATTTCGTTGCAAGCGGGTTTTTAAGTGTTCTGGAGTCATTTCGTTGCAAGCGGGTTTTTACGTGTTCTGCAGTCATTTCGTTGCAAGCATGTTTTTACATACTTCTCAGACATTTCACTGGAAGCGGGTTTTTTAAGTGCTCTGTAGGCATTTCGTTGCAAGCGGGTTTTTAAGTACTCTGGAGTCATTTCGTTGCAAGCGGGTTTTTACATGCTCTGGAGTCATTTCGTTGCAAGCAGGTTTTTACATATTTCTCTGACATTTAACTGGAAGCGAGTATTTTAAGTGCTCTGGAGGCATTTCGTTGCAAGCAGGTTTTTACGTGCTCTGGAGTCATTTCGTTGCAAGCGGGTTTTTAAGTACTCTGGAGTCATTTCGTTACAAGCGGGTTTTTAAGTGCTCTGGAGTCATTTCATTGCAAGCGGGTTTTTACATACTTCTCAGACATTTCACTGGAAGCGGGTTTTTTAAGTGCTCTGGAGTCATTTCGTTGCAAGCGGGTTTTTAAGTACTCTGGAGTCATTTCGTTGCACGCGGGTTTTTAAGTGCTCTGGAGTCATTTCGTTGCAAGCGGGTTTTTAAGTGCTCTGGAGTCATTTCGTTGCAAGCGGGTGATTAAGTGCTCTGGAGCCATTTCGTTGCAAGCGTCTTTTTAAGTGCTCTGCAGTCATTTCGTTGCAAGCGGGTTTTTAAGTGCTCTGGAGTCATTTCGTTGCAAGCGGATTTTAAAGTGCTCTGAAGGCATTTCGTTGTAAGCTGGTTTTTAAGTGCTCTGGAGTCATTTCGTTGCAAGCGGGTTTTTACGTGCTCTGGAGTCATTTCATTGCAAGCGGGTTTTTACATACTTCTCAGACATTTCAATGGAAGCGGGTTTTTTAAGTGCTCTGGAGTCATTTCGTTGCAAGCGGGTTTTTAAGTGCTCTGTCGTCATTTCGTTGCAAGCGGGTTTTTAAGTGCTCTGGAGTCATTTCGTTGCAAGCTGGTGTTTAAGTGCTCTGTAGTCATTTCGTTGCAAGCGGGTTTTTAAGTGTTCTGGAGTCATTTCGATGCAAGCGGGTTTTTCAGTGCTCTGGAGTCATTTCGTTGCAAGCGGGTTTTTAAGTACTCTGGAGTCATTTCGTTACAAGCGGGTTTTTAAGTGCTCTGGAGTCATTTCGTTGCAAGCGGGTTTTTAAGTGCTCTGGAGTCATTTGGTTTCAAGCAGGTTTTTAAGTGTTCTGGAGTCATTTCGTTGCAAGCGGGTTTTTACGTGTTCTGGAGTCATTTCGTTGCAAGCGGGTTTTTACATACTTCTCAGACATTTCACTGGAAGCAGGTTTTTTAAGTGCTCTGTAGGCATTTCGTTGCAAGCGGGTTTTTAAGTACTCTGGAGTTATTTCGTTGCAAGCGGGTTTTTAAGTGCTCTGGAGTCATTTCGTTGCAAGCGGGTTTTTACATATTTCTCTGACATTTAACTGGAAGCGAGTATTTTAAGTGCTCTGGAGTCATTTCGTTGCAAGCGGGTTTTTACGTGCTCTGGAGTCATTTCATTGCAATCGGGTTTTTACATACTTCTCAGACATTTCACAGGAAGCGGGTTTTTTAAGTGCTATGGAGTCATTTCGTTGCAAGCGGGTTTTTAAGTACTCTGGAGTCATTTCGTTGCAAGCGGGTTTTTAAGTGCTCTGGAGTCATTTCTTTGCAAGCGGGTTTTTAAGTGCTCTGGAGTCATTTCGTTGGAAGCGGGTTTTTAAGTGTTCTGGAGTCATTTCGTTGCAAGCGGGTTTTTACGTGTTCTGCAGTCATTTCGTTGCAAGCATGTTTTTACATACTTCTCAGACATTTCACTGGAAGCGGGTTTTTTAAGTGCTCTGTAGGCATTTCGTTGCAAGCGGGTTTTTAAGTACTCTGGAGTCATTTCGTTGCAAGCGGGTTTTTACATGCTCTGGAGTCATTTCGTTGCAAGCAGGTTTTTACATATTTCTCTGACATTTAACTGGAAGCGAGTATTTTAAGTGCTCTGGAGGCATTTCGTTGCAAGCAGGTTTTTACGTGCTCTGGAGTCATTTCGTTGCAAGCGGGTTTTTAAGTACTCTGGAGTCATTTCGTTACAAGCGGGTTTTTAAGTGCTCTGGAGTCATTTCATTGCAAGCGGGTTTTTACATACTTCTCAGACATTTCACTGGAAGCGGGTTTTTTAAGTGCTCTGGAGTCATTTCGTTGCAAGCGGGTTTTTAAGTACTCTGGAGTCATTTCGTTGCACGCGGGTTTTTAAGTGCTCTGGAGTCATTTCGTTGCAAGCGGGTTTTTAAGTGCTCTGGAGTCATTTCGTTGCAAGCGGGTGATTAAGTGCTCTGGAGCCATTTCGTTGCAAGCGTGTTTTTAAGTGCTCTGCAGTCATTTCGTTGCAAGCGGGTTTTTAAGTGCTCTGGAGTCATTTCGTTGCAAGCGGATTTTAAAGTGCTCTGAAGGCATTTCGTTGTAAGCTGGTTTTTAAGTGCTCTGGAGTCATTTCGTTGCAAGCGGGTTTTTACGTGCTCTGGAGTCATTTCATTGCAAGCGGGTTTTTACATACTTCTCAGACATTTCAATGGAAGCGGGTTTTTTAAGTGCTCTGGAGTCATTTCGTTGCAAGCGGGTTTTTAAGTACTCTGGAGTCATTTCGTTGCAAGCGGGTTTTTAAGTGTTCTGGAGTCATTTCGATGCAAGCGGGTTTTTCAGTGCTCTGGAGTCATTTCGTTGCAAGCGGGTTTTTAAGTACTCTGGAGTCATTTCGTTACAAGCGGGTTTTTAAGTGCTCTGGAGTCATTTCGTTGCAAGCGGGTTTTTAAGTGCTCTGGAGTCATTTGGTTTCAAGCAGGTTTTTAAGTGTTCTGGAGTCATTTCGTTGCAAGCGGGTTTTTACGTGTTCTGGAGTCATTTCGTTGCAAGCGGGTTTTTACATACTTCTCAGACATTTCACTGGAAGCAGGTTTTTTAAGTGCTCTGTAGGCATTTCGTTGCAAGCGGGTTTTTAAGTACTCTGGAGTTATTTCGTTGCAAGCGGGTTTTTAAGTGCTCTGGAGTCATTTCGTTGCAAGCGGGTTTTTACATATTTCTCTGACATTTAACTGGAAGCGAGTATTTTAAGTGCTCTGGAGTCATTTCGTTGCAAGCGGGTTTTTACGTGCTCTGGAGTCATTTCATTGCAATCGGGTTTTTACATACTTCTCAGACATTTCACAGGAAGCGGGTTTTTTAAGTGCTATGGAGTCATTTCGTTGCAAGCGGGTTTTTAAGTACTCTGGAGTCATTTCGTTGCAAGCGGGTTTTTAAGTGCTCTGGAGTCATTTCGTTGCAAGCGGGTTTTTAAGTGCTCTGGAGTCATTTCGTTGCAAGCGGGTTTTTAAGTGCTCTGCAGTCATTTCGTTGCAAGCGGGTTTTTAAGTGCTCTGGAGTCATTTCTTTGCAAGCGGGTTTTTAAGTGCTCTGGAGTCATTTCGTTGCAAGCGGGTTTTTAAGTGTTCTGGAGTCATTTCGTTGCAAGCGGGTTTTTACGTGTTCTGCAGTCATTTCGTTGCAAGCGGGTTTTTACATACTTCTCAGACATTTCACTGGAAGCGGGTTTTTTAAGTGCTCTGTAGGCATTTCGTTGCAAGCGGGTTTTTAAGTACTCTGGAGTCATTTCGTTGCAAGCGGGTTTTTACATGCTCTGGAGTCATTTCGTTGCAAGCAGGTTTTTACAAATTTCTCTGACATTTAACTGGAAGCGAGTATTTTAAGTGCTCTGGAGGCATTTCGTTGCAAGCAGGTTTTTACGTGCTCTGGAGTCATTTCGTTGCAAGCGGGTTTTTAAGTACTCTGGAGTCATTTCGTTACAAGCGGGTTTTTAAGTGCTCTGGAGTCATTTCATTGCAAGCGGGTTTTTACATACTTCTCAGACATTTCACTGGAAGCGGGTTTTTTAAGTGCTCTGGAGTCATTTCGTTGCACGCGGGTTTTTAAGTGCTCTGGAGTCATTTCGTTGCAAGCGGGTTTTTAAGTGCTCTGGAGTCATTTCGTTGCAAGCGGGTGATTAAGTGCTCTGGAGTCACTTCGTTGCAAGCGGGTTTTTAAGTGCTCTGGAGTCATTTCGTTGCAAGCGGGTTTTTAAGTGCTCTGGAGCCATTTCGTTGCAAGCGTGTTTTTAAGTGCTCTGCAGTCATTTCGTTGCAAGCGGGTTTTTAAGTGCTCTGAAGGCATTTCGTTGCAAGCGGGTTTTTAAGTGAACTGGAGTCATTTCGTTGCAAGCGGGTTTTTAAGTGGTCTGGAGTCATTTCGTTGCAAGCGGGTTTTTAAGTGCTCTGGAGTCATTTCGTTGCAAGCGGGTTTTTAAGTGCTCTGGAGTCATTTCGTTGCAAGCGGGTTTTTAAGTGTTCTGGAGTCATTTCGTTGCAAGCGGGTTTTTAAGTGCTCTGGAGTCATTTCGTTGCAAGCGGGTTTTTAAGTGCTCTGGAGTCATTTCGTTGCAAGCGGGTTTTTAAGTACTCTGGAGTCATTTCGTTGCAAGCGGGTTTTTAAGTGTCTGGAGTCATTTCGTTGCAAGCGGGTTTTTAAGTGTTCTGGAGTCATTTCGTTGCAAGCGGGTTTTTAAGTGCTCTGAAGGCATTTCGTTGTAAGCGGGTTTTTAAGTGTTCTGGAGTCATTTCGTTGCAAGCGGGTTTTTAAGTGCTCTGAAGGCATTTCGTTGTAAGCGGGTTTTTAAGTGTTCTGGAGTCATTTCGTTGCAAGCGGGTTTTTAAGTGCTCTGGAGTCATTTCGTTGCAAGCGGGTTTTTAAGTACTCTGGAGTCATTTCGTTGCAAGCGGGTTTTTAAGTGCTCTGGAGTCATTTCGTTGCAAGCGGGTTTTTAAGTGCTCTGAAGGCATTTCGTTGCAAGCGGGTTTTTACATCCTCTGGAGTCATTTCGTTGCAAGCAGGTTTTTACATATTTCTCTGACATTTAACTGGAAGCGAGTATTTTAAGTGCTCTGGAGGCATTTCGTTGCAAGCAGGTTTTTACGTGCTCTGGAGTCATTTCATTGCAATCGGGTTTTTACATACTTCTCAGACATTTCACTGGAAGCGGGTTTTTTAAGTGCTATGGAGTCATTTCGTTGCAAGCGGGTTTTTAAGTACTCTGGAGTCATTTCTTTGCAAGCGGGTTTTTAAGTGCTCTGGAGTCATTTCGTTGCAAGCGGGTTTTTAAGTGCTCTGGAGTCATTTCGTTGCAAGCGGGTGTTTAAGTGCTCTGGAGTCATTTCGTTGCAAGCGGGTTTTTAAGTGCTCTGGAGTCATTTCGTTGCAAGCGGGTTTTTAAGTGTTCTGGAGTCATTTCGTTGCAAGCGGGTTTTTACGTGTTCTGCAGTCATTTCGTTTCAAGCGGGTTTTTACATACTTCTCAGACATTTCACTGGAAGCGGGTTTTTTAAGTGCTCTGTAGGCATTTCGTTGCAAGTGGGTTTTTAAGTACTCTGGAGTCATTTCGTTGCAAGCGGGTTTTTACATGCTCTAGAGTCATTTCGTTGCAAGCAGGTTTTTACATATTTCTCTGACATTTAACTGGAAGCGAGTATTTTAAGTGCTCTGGAGGCATTTCGTTGCAAGCACGTTTTTACGTGCTCTGGAGTCATTTCATTGCAATCGGGTTTTTACATACTTCTCAGACATTTCACTGGAAGCGGGTTTTTTAAGTGCTCTGGAGTCATTTCGTTGCAAGCGGGTTTTTAAGTACTCTGGAGTCATTTCGTTGCACGCGGGTTTTTAAGTGCTCTGGAGTCATTTCGTTGCAAGTGGGTTTTTAAGTGCTCTGGAGTCATTTCGTTGCAAGCGGGTGATTAAGTGCTCTGGAGTCATTTCGTTGCAAGCGGGTTTTTAAGTGTTCTGGAGTCATTTCGTTGCAAGCGGGTTTTTAAGTACTCTGGAGTCATTTGGTTGCAAGCGGGTTTTTAAGTGCTCTGGAGCCATTTCGTTGCAAGCGTGTTTTTAAGTGCTCTGCAGTCATTTCGTTGCAAGCGGGTTTTTAAGTGCTCTGAAGGCATTTCGTTGCAAGCGGGTTTTTAAGTGAACTGGAGTCATTTCGTTGCAAGCGGGTTTTTAAGTGTTCTGGAGTCATTTCGTTGCAAGCGGGTTTTTAAGTGCTCTGGAGTCATTTCGTTGCAAGCGGGTTTTTAAGTGCTCTGGAGTCATTTCTTTGCAAGCGG
The DNA here is from genome assembly GCF_030254825.1 of Meriones unguiculatus. Taxonomy (NCBI): domain Eukaryota; kingdom Metazoa; phylum Chordata; class Mammalia; order Rodentia; family Muridae; genus Meriones; species Meriones unguiculatus. Next base: position 65,133,642 of record NC_083352.1, on the reverse strand, counting down.
GTTTTTAAGTGTTCTGGAGTCATTTCGTTGCAAGCGGGTTTTTAAGTGCTCTGGAGTCATTTCGTTACAAGCGGGTTTTTAAGTACTCTGGAGTCATTTCGTTGCAAGCGGGTTTTTAAGTGCTCTGGAGTCATTTCGTTGCAAGCGGGTTTTTAAGTGTTCTGGAGTCATTTCGTTGCAAGCGGGTTTTTAAGTGCTCTGAAGGCATTTCGTTGTAAGCGGGTTTTTAAGTGTTCTGGAGTCATTTCGTTGCAAGCGGGTTTTTACATACTTCTCAGACATTTCACTGGAAGCGGGTTTTTTAAGTGCTTTGAAGGCATTTCGTTGCAAGCGGGTTTTTAAGTACTCTGGAGTCATTTGGTTGCAAGCGGGTTTTTACGTGCTCTGGAGTCATTTCGTTGCATGCAGGTTTTTACATATTTCTCTGACATTTAACTGGAAGCGAGTATTTTAAGTGCTCTGGAGTCATTTCTTTGCAAGCGGGTTTTTACGTGCTCTGGAGTCATTTCATTGCAAGCGGGTTTTTACATACTTCTCAGATATTTCACTGGAAGCGGGTTTTTTAAGTGCTCTGGAGTCATTTCGTTGCAAGCGGGTTTTTTAGTGCTCTGGAGTCATTTCGTTGCAAGCGGGTTTTTAAGTACTCTGGAGTCATTTCGTTGCAAGCGGGTTTTTAAGAGCTCTGGAGTCATTTCGTTGCAAGCGGGTTTTTAAGTGCTCTGGAGTCATTTCGTTGCAAGCGGATTTTTAAGTGTTTTGGAGTCATTTCGTTGCAAGAGGGTTTTTACATACTTCTCAGACATTTCACTGGAAGCGGGTTTTTTAAGTGCTCTGTAGGCATTTCGTTGCAAGCGTGTTTTTAAGTACTCTGGAGTCATTTCGTTGCAAGCGGGTTTTTAAGTGCTCTGAAGGCATTTCGTTGCAAGCGGGTTTTTAAGTGCTCTGGAGTCATTTCGTTGCAAGCGGGTTTTTAAGTACTCTGGAGTCATTTCGTTGCAAGCGGGTTTTTACGTGCTCTGGAGTCATTTCGTTGCAAGCGGGATTTAAGTACTCTGGAGTCATTTCGTTGAAAGCGGGTTTTTAAGTGCTCTGAAGTCATTTCGTTGCAAGCGGGTTTTTAAGTGCTCTGAAGTCATTTCGTTGTAAGCTGGTTTTTAAGTGCTCTGGAGTCATTTCGTTGCAAGCGTGTTTTTAAGTGCTCTGCAGTCATTTCGTTGCAAGCGGGTTTTTAAGTGCTCTGAAGGCATTTCGTTGCAAGCGGGTTTTTAAGTGAACTGGAGTCATTTCGTTGCAAGCGGGTTTTTACATACTTCTCAGACATTTCACTGGAAGCGGGTTTTTTAAGTGCTCTGTAGGCATTTCGTTGCAAGCGTGTTTTTAAGTACTCTGGAGTCATTTCGTTGCAAGCGGGTTTTTAAGTGCTCTGGAGTAATTTCGTTGCAAGCGGGTTTTTAAGTACTCTGGATTCATTTGGTTGCAAGCGGGTTTTTAAGTGCTCTGGAGCCATTTCGTTGCAAGCGTGTTTTTAAGTGCTCTGCAGTCATTTCGTTGCAAGCGGGTTTTTAAGTGCTCTGAAGGCATTTCGTTGCAAGCGGGTTTTTAAGTGAACTGGAGTCATTTCGTTGCAAGCGCGTTTTTAAGTGTTCTGGAGTCATTTCGTTGCAAGCGGGTTTTTAAGTGCTCTGGAGTCATTTCGTTGCAAGCGGGTTTTTAAGTGCTCTGGAGTCATTTCGTTGCAAGCGGGTTTTTAAGTGTTCTGGAGTCATTTCGTTGCAAGCGGGTTTTTAAGTGCTCTGGAGTCATTTCGTTGCAAGCGGGTTTTTAAGTGCTCTGAAGGCATTTCGTTGTAAGCGGGTTTTTAAGTGTTCTGGAGTCATTTCGTTGCAAGCGGGTTTTTACATACTTCTCAGACATTTCACTGGAAGCGGGTTTTTTAAGTGCTTTGAAGGCATTTCGTTGCAAGCGGGTTTTTAAGTACTCTGGAGTCATTTGGTTGCAAGCGGGTTTTTACGTGCTCTGGAGTCATTTCATTGCAAGCGGGTTTTTACATACTTCTCAGACATTTCACTGGAAGCAGGTTTTTTAAGTGCTCTGGAGTCATTTCGTTGCAAGCGGGTTTTTTAGTGCTCTGGAGTCATTTCGTTGCAAGCGGGTTTTTAAGTGCTCTGGAGTCATTTCGTTGCAAGCGGGTTTTTAAGAGCTCTGGAG